>NC_087475.1:25110450-25736284 GCF_036417665.1 Passer domesticus
GTGCTTTGATTTCTCTATCTGGAAAAATGCATAGAATTGGTAATAGTAAACTTAGATTATATGTAATGATTTCATAAGAAATTTCAGTGAGGACAGCTTCATATGAAAACTCGGGAATAGTTGATTTCCTAGCTATGACTGGTAGCAAGCCCAACTATCTCCTATATCCACACTACCAAAGACTTAAGGGAGTTAGTTATCTAACTAAAAGTTTGTTGCCACTGGGTGATATGGGCCTGTAAACTCAAGCTCTTTTCTGCAAACCCCTTGGGAACTTGAAAATATTTTCCCCAGACATTTATGAAATATATTGGTGACCTTGAGCAAGCATTCTTAGGTCTGAAATGTCAAGAAGATAAATAATATTTCATCTACTCAAGACTGTCGTATATGTTATTCTTGACCATGTGGGTAACACATTCAGTATACTGGCTATAGCAGCACAGCTTTGTTTGCAAACAATTTCTGTGACAAAGACATTAGGATAGACTAGAATCCATGTTTGCAGTTTAGAGTTTTTATTTCTATATTGGCATTGATATATGTTTAGTAGCTCGGTTTAAGCAGTAGTTGTTTCATAACAAGCATTATTTTTCCATAGTTATGTTTGGTTTGTTTGTTTGTTTGTTTTTTTAATGCATGACTGGGGTACCAAACACAAGAAGTGGGACCCAGGCATGTGTAAAATTCAGGTTAAAAAGTAAATTATTTAATGACCAACACTCTGGAATGAATGATCTTAGTTTACAAAGACGATCTGTCTTATTCAAAGTTTTCTCTCAACTCCCCTGAATTGTTTTTCAACACTATATCCCTTCTGAAAAATTTTCACAGTCATTTCAATGTAATTACGGGACATTTAACTACAATAAATGCACAAATACCACTTGTCCATCCCACCTTTCAGCTAAAATTCACTAGCCCTACAGGCTGGCATGTCTTATAATTTAGCTATTCCTGTGCATTGTGTAGCAATGTTTACTTTAATTTCTGAAATAAGTGGGGTTTCAGAGATACGGAGTGCCATGAATTGGGATGGTTAAGCACAACCCATGCACTCTTTTTCCACCAAACAACTTCAGGCACAACATAGGGATGACAGAATCTTTAGTAACGCAACAGATTTTCCAGAGGATGTTTGCTTAAATCATCTCTATAGAACAATTTCATCATCCTGAAAGAAAAAATGATCCTGTTTAATCTCCCATTCTTTTCTTCTGTCATATCACCCTACCCCAACTCTATTTCACCACATCACCTTCCAGTTTGAGATTTTGACTGGGAATGCTTTGCTAATATTTAAGTACACTGACCAAATAGTTCTAATATTAGCATCTTTCCTGCCTGCTAAACTATGCTTTTGCCAGCATACCAGGCTTCAGCCATCTCCTTTTTCCTCCAAGAAAAATAAACTGTGTTGGGTAACGGTCAGATTTATCAAAATATACTATCTGTGTGAGGGGTGTTTGCCATCAATCATGTCAGTCGTAAAATGTTACCTCTGTCCACCCTAAAATGACAGAGGCATGCCTAGAAAATTATGGACCTTGCTTTTGGCAATCAAGTTTAGATATAGCAAATACAGTTTTGTCGGCACAGAGCCCTACTGATTGCACATTTCCATGCTTCAAGTACTTGGGGTACCTTAGCTGTATTAAAAAAAAAAAAAAAGTTGTGATCATTAAGTGTATTTTAACTTCATGTTTTCATTACTGAGCTGTATGGATGGATGCTAAACACTGGCCAACAGCACTGTTTTGCAAGCAATGCCAGCATACCAAGCCATCTCAAGCCATCAATGAATTTTGCTTGGGAAGGCTGTTTGTCTGAATAATAGTTAAATGACTGAATTTATTACTTCTAGGGGCATGCAACTGCTTTTAGTTACATCTGGAAGCTTGATTCTACAAGTCCAGCACATACAGGGTCTGGTTGGGGTTTTTTGTGTGTTCCCTGTCCCTCTGCCTTCCACCTCCATTAGGGGGATTGAAGCATGAGGGCCTATGTAGCTATATTTAATTACTGCCCAAAGACACTTTCTGAAAGACTGGATGCATGAGTAGGTTGAATTTCAAAATTTGTGACATCCTCTAAAAATAAGTTTTCCCTTTGTTCTTATTCTAAATATAATTTTGAAATATCTTTCAATATCAGGATAAAGAGTAACAGTTGAAAGGGATGTGTTCGATGTTTGGCTTGGCTGTTGCCTTCTACCTGTTGCCAGGTTCACAGAGCTGATGGTAGCGAAGCCATGGGAAAAAGGTGCAGAGAAAGATTATGTGCGTCAGCAACATTTTCTTATACTATCAAGAGTACAGTTATCTGTTCCAACAAAACAGAGTGATTTATATTTTGATGTCCTTGAACTTCTACATAAACAGGTGAAGTCAGTTCCCTGGTACATTTATTTGCATATTCCTGATACACTCTCATTCTGGTTATACATTTCATAACCTGAGTGTAAGAGGACATGAACTCGGATGAACTTGTTTCTCTCTAACCTTTCTCAACTCCTTTGAGTGCTAATGTACCATGACTGTGCTACTATCCAGTTGAGAAGCCTGTGTTATTTGGGAGGAAGGACAGGTCATCTTTCCAGATAGTTTTACAAAAGACTTTGTTGATACTACTAATTTAGTAACTCCTAACAGCAGGTTTTATTCCTTTATAGCAAGACTAATGCTAAATTATACAGTTGCCCTTACCCTTAAATAGGGGCTGTCAATTTTTTCCCCCTGGGTCCTGTGTAAACAACTATGTGTGGTTTTGTACAAGAGGGAAAGATACTCAGAAATCACAGACTCTAAAAATATTTCTTTCTTAAGTAAAGGTTACTTGCTTCAGTGAATATAGCACCCACAGTTTTCCAGAGAATTCCAGGTTAAATAGATAGGGGTTACAGTTATGCAACTTTATCCATATTCAGTAATTCTTGAAGCAAATAATACTTTTATTAATTATTTGAAATATACATAGAAATAATGTTGATGTCACTACCTTGTACGTTCTTATATGGTAGGGGTGATTAAGCTGAGGAAAATCTGGAGCATGCCTCGTTTACAGATTTTTTTTTTTTTTTTTTCCTAAGGCTTGGATATTTTCCTGCATTTGGATAATTTCTTCCTCAAATTGATATCTCAAGTGTCAGATTCAGAACCCCGGAGTCCCCAGGCAGGCCGATACGCCGGTGGTGTTTGGGGAAAGCCCTGCGCAAGTTCCCGGCGTCTGAACAAGGAGACGCTTCACCTTCCTGCGACAGGTGAACCCGCAAAGGGCCGGTTCGGGGCCAGCTCTGGCTGCAGCAGCGCGTCCCCGGGCCGGGCGGTGCTGGGGCAGCCGGCGGGGGCTCCTCGGGCCGGTACCGCCGCCGGAGCGGGGGCTGCGCGCGTCCGGCGCCTCCCGCGGAAATCGCCGCTTTTGGTAAATCTCCCGCGGCGAGCCGGGGAAGGGCTGGGGGCGTGCGGGGGGTGTGGATCAGCTCCTGCCCCGCTCCCGCCCCTCCGCTGCCGGTGCGAAAATTACGCACTGGGGGCTGATATGCGTCAGCGCTTCGCAATCACCAGGGTTTTCTTCCTGGAACATCTATTTTTGTTGGTTGCGGGTTTTATTTTGGTTCGGGTTTGGTTTGCGTTTTTTGTGGTTTTTTTTTTTTTTTTCCTTTATGTATGTGCGTGGTGGGCGGCGATGGCGGAGCCGCAGTGCCGCGGAGCAGCCTCGGGACGCGGCCGCGCTGGGCTCCGCGGGGCACCGCGCTGGGGCTGCCCCCCCTGGCGGCACCGCGCTGGGCTCCGCGCTGGGCTCCGCGGGGCACCGCGCTGGGATCCGCGCTGGGGCTGCCCCCCCTGGCGGCACCGCGGGGGCACCGCGGGCGCGCTCCGGGAGCGGCAGCGCACGGGCCCAGAAGCACGTTCTGTTGTTCTTGCTGATGGTTTGTTTGGTTTCTGTTCCTTCGGATTTTTTTTTTTCCCCCGTCCCGGGGAAATGCTGTCTTTCATTCCTATTGGATTGAGCACTGATTTAAAAAATATTGTTATTTAAAGAAAAAAGCCTGATAGAACATAACCAGTTCTGTCCTAGGGGAAAAAACCAATGTGCTCGTGAAGCAACAGAGACAAATATTTTCAAGCAATAATTGAAGTCAATACCCCTCTTGCCTCTGAGAACATACAGCCGTTTTTGCTTTTTTTTTTATTTGTTTGTTTGTTTGTTTAAAAAGACGTTTTGTAATTTGCTTTTCTGACCTGTATGGATAGTCAAGATCTACGGTCCTTTAGGGTATTTTTCTCTCCAAGACGAGAATGGATGATAAAATTCAATTTTTTTTTTGATGCAATATTTACAGAAAATTTGCAAAGGCTCATTTGCCCAAACACCGTAGGACTTGAACAGAAGAGAGCTTGTTTATTTGTCTGTTTTCTGCTTTTTCAATTCTGTTTCTTACTAGTAGTATTCTGTTTGAAAATCTACTTGTTTACTTTTTTTTTTCTCTAGGCAGGTACTCTAGCCACTTTTTCTGTTCTTTTCTGAATGCTCTTGAAGGCTGTTCTCCAGCAAAATCACTCCAGTCATTCCGCTTTTCCCTCTGCCTTACAATTAATTTGGCTATTTGCATCTGGCCTTTGCATCTGCTTTAGGTAGTAGTTTTTTTCCTCTAGCCTTAAAATAAAAACAAACTTCAGAAGGTAGCCTAACTTCCTCCATCATTTATCTTGACATCAGGATAATTTTCCTAACAGCAGGGGTAATGCAATTCTGGAGTATACTATCAAGAGATTTTTATAGAGTCCCTATCACTAGAGCATTTTAAGCTGCGCAAATATTGCTCAGGAATGACACAAGTACAGTTGTCCTGACTCAGGGCAGTGTGATAGTCCAGATGATCTCATGTTTACTTCCAGTCCTATTTTGTTGGATTTCTGTGATATATGTACCTATAAATAGCTCCAGGATTATTACTGTTGAAAGAGAAAAGAACAATCTTCACTCTCTCTCTCTCTCTCTCTCTCTCTCTCTCTCTCTCTCTCTTTCTTTTCTTTTTCTATCTGTTAATTTAATGGTGCAAAATAAAGAGTATAAAACTGTGATTATGAATCAGCTCTTACTCTTAGTGTTTGGGTACACTTTTGGTGCAATTCTTACTTGTGCAGGACATTTGCTGATCTCATTTGTGCATGCACAAGACCACCGGGAATAGGAAGTGACATTTAGGGAAATAGAGACACTGCAGAGGAAAATTTTGCCTGCTTTTCCGTGTACCACTTCAATGGAAGTTTTATGTGAATAAGGTGAGGAAGGCTTGCCCTCAGAGTAGGCTGACTGCTTTCAAGGAAAATTACCATCTATCTGCATTATTTAGGCAGTGTCTGGGAAACTCACTGGAGCCTCAGGCTTCCATTGTGTTAGACACTGTGTAGATGGGTAATTAATGGTGGGCCTCCTTCTGTTTTGTTTAATGTATATATTGTACATATGCAATGACTTGAGGAATATTGCCAATGTGGGGAGGAAAATGCACTTCTGCAGTCCAGTGAACACTGTGGCTGACAAGCAGCAGCTTCATCTCACACATTTCCTAACAAATGGATGCTGCAGGTACACTCAGCACGTAAAGAACTAAAAGTGTCAGTCTTCCATATTTTGATGGGCTTATATGCATGGGGGAAGCACAAAAGCAACATGTGTCCTGAGGGAAGAGGTGGAGGGTCTTTTTTAAATACATTTTTGGAAACACGTTTTTCAGGTATGCAGATTAAGTGCAACTATTAATTTCAGGAAGGTTTAGCATCACAACAAGATGAGTACAAAACTCTTGGTACCAGAAATACAGAAATGCAGTTTCATGTGCCTGTAAGAGAGGTTGAATAAAACCTCCTCCCAGTTCTTGGGCATAAGGGCTCAAACTCCCCACCCATGCTAGAGACTCTCTCATGGATTGTGGGGCATAAGAAGGAGGAGGCAGCATGTCCAAGATACTTGTTCTATCAAGCACGACCATGGTTGGAGGCAATCTGCATGTCTAATAATAATAACTTGATTAAAAAGTTGCTGTCAAGTAAATTTCACAGAAAGGAAAAAGAAAAGAATCTTGCCTGCTCTGCTGAATGCTCATGGATGCAAAATGAAATGGTCACTTAATGTTTTTTAAATATTCATGTGGACGTGACATTCATTACTAAAGTGTGAGACCACAAAATTAAATACAAGTGAAGAGTGTGCTTTCAGTTAAACTGCTGATTAAGCAAAGGAACAGCATATGTAACAGAAGAGAATGAGGTAATCATGGCACATGAACATGTTTTTAATTTCATCTATTGCATTTAATCATACAATAAGGGAATGCTTCTGGGTGCCTTGCTTCATTCCTACACACTTCTTTTTTGAGACACTCTTTACCAACTTGTTAAAACTTTCAAGGTTACCGAAGTAGATTTTTAAAAGATGAATAATTCCAAATGCAGACATTGCAAGAGCTGCTGTTGCCTCTTGAATGCAGCTGGTATGGAAGTGGATCAGTGAGCTGAGATTCAGTTCATTCCCTTGCAGTGACCAAACCAAAGCAAACCCTTTCTTCGGCTGATGTTGTATAAGGACCTGAAAGATGCCTTAGAAATGAAGCCTCCTAGGGGTATCTTTTTCTTATACCTTCCAGTGAGCTGAAAGGACCTTGCATTTCTGCTACACAGTGTTCTGAGTTTGTTTGCTAACAAAAACCTCTGTCCCAACTAAATTGAACCTAGTGAGAGATCCCTGGGCTGCACTGCAGTTTGGTCTTTGGGTTACCCTTGCCAGCATTTATTTACAGCTGCAACTATTTCCTGACAAGGCGTCCTTCTTTGTAATAAAATTATGTTTTTGCTTTGTTCAGGAATGGATAAACACAGTGTTCTAAAAATGTAGCTATCACACTGGTATAAGTTAAACAGATACAATGTATAGCTTGTAGAAAGATCAGATAGTTTTAAAGTCTGTAGTTGGCTGTAAAGTTGTTAATTGAACATTTGCTGAAAAATGCCCATGGGGAAGTGATCTTGTTATTCTTGCAGGATAATCAAGTTTAAAAAAAACAGTTGTTGTCCATATTTAAAGAAATACCAGGTAAAAATCACAGTCCCCAAAACTTTGAGACATCCTTATATTACTAATCCTTTAGGCAGGTAATACTGAAATAATCTTACTACACCATTTAATGACTTGTTGATTTAGTGGGTTTTTTGATGTTTGTGTTTTTTGTTTGTTTTTTTTTTTTTTTTGCTTTTTTTGTTTTGTTTGTTTTTTGGGTTTTTTTTTACTTTCAGATTGAAAAAAAAAATAGTGTGTCTTCATGTTTCTCACTTTTGAAGGCTCTCTGTAATTAATTTTTATTTTCTTTTTCCAAGTGCAGGTTCAACTTTGTAACCATACTGCACACACAAATCAAATTGATACACTATTTAAACATTGCCTCCTCTTGGATTTTAATATTTGGAAAAACCTGAAAATCTTACAAACCAGTCACTGACTCACAGAATCACAATGTGAGTAAGGTTGGAAGGGGTCACTTGCAGTTATCTACACCAATCTCCCCATTCAAACAGGGTACCCTAGAGAATGCTGCTCAAGATTGTGTCCACATGTCTCATGAATATCTTCTGGAAAGGAGACTCCACAATCTCTCTGGGCAACCTGTTCCAGTACTTTGTTACCTGCACAGTAAAGAAGTTCTTGCCTATCTTCACATGGAACGTCCTGTTCTTCAGAATTCCTGTGTTTCAGTTCCCTCTGAATTGTTTCAGCAAGACTGAGGAGTGCACATCAATTGACAAGGCTGCCTTCTATTTGAAAATGACCTTACAGAACTGACAATATTTTGTCTTGAGTTCATTAGTTTCAGTAAATTAATTCCTGTCCCTCATTTTAAACTTTAAGTGCTGAATAGATGTCCTAGTTTTTCTTGCAGGTGCTGATAAGGGGGTGGAACTAGGCTGTTATTCTGTACCATGCACATCCTCTCTGGGGAGAGTGGCTTGGGGGAGAAGAAAAGGGGAACACACTCTGGAAGTGGGGCCATTTTGTTCCAGTTCTTCCTGGGGAAGTTGCCATGACCAGCCCTGCAGAGTTTGTCCCTCTCTCACTGCCACCTATCCCTTCCCATCCTTCGGGAAGAATGCAGCTCCAGGTGGCAAACCCAGCTGAGCCCAGCAGAGTGCACAGGCTGCGGCGCTGGTGTGGGAATCAGCCACAGGAACGGAGCAGCAGAGGTGAGCCACGCCTGGGCTGAGCCTGGGGTGAGCCCCAGCCGAGCTGATCCCAAGCCGAGTGGAGAGGAGCCGAGCTGAAGACTGCCAACCACAACGGGGCCAGCAGCCCGGGAAGTGGGTGGCACAGTGCAGACATCTTTCCAGCTCTTTGAGTGCTTGTCCGTCACCCTTTTCCATTGTCTTGGGCTCTGGGACAGGGAATACCAGCTGTGGAGAATGTTTGCCATCTTGTCTTTGTCTCGGCAGCCATGCAGAACGGAGTCAAGATGGTGAACACCTCTGTGTGTAAAGCACCTTCTCCTTTGTACACTTTTGTTGTTAATGCCATTGCTATTATTGTGCATTTCTTATTGCATGGCTGTTTTGTTTTAATGAATTATCTCAACAGAGTCTCTTCCTTTGTTCCTCACTCACTGGAGCAGTGGCAGGGGGAAGAGGAACAGATTGTTTGTAGTTTAATCCCCACCTGGTTTTAAACCACCACAATAGACCGGGGTGTATTACAGGAATGCAGCAGCTGTACTCTGCATTTCCAGAAGATATGTTATATCTGAAGAAAACCATCGCAATACACAAGATGCATTTTATCTCAACAACCTCAATCTACTTTATTGTTTTTCTTGGACAAATGTTATACTTTTTTGCAGGCTTAACAAGTCACTTAAGAATAGATATTCACAATTTAAGTTGTATTTATTATAGCAACATGAATTTTAAAGCCAGTTATGGAGGTTTCAGATCTGATGTCCTCTGCAGCACAAACAACTTGTGATCAAACTCAATTATGATATTTCAGTCTTCCTGTACAGGCCTTGAGGGGCTATTAGGTTATATCCATAAGTGATGGGGTTAGTGAAGACATGCTGTAAACTTGGCTGGATTGGCTGTGCCTGCATGTTTGGTGAGGTGGTTTCATCTCAGCTAACCACAGCTATCTGAAAGTTCAATGACTAATGCATTGTAGCCTCTAGAGTTCTTCCAAAGTAATGAAAGGAGGCTTATTAATCCTTTCTTCAGGTAGTTCTGAAGTTTGACATTAAGCATAGTGAATCTAGTTAATGTGTATTTTAATAACATAAATATGAGATAATGTGTAGCCACATTATGTAGGTGTTGATTCCTACAACTGCAACTACTAATTCCAATTTTTTACGAAGAATTTAAGCATTAACTTTGTATCAGGAAGGTTATGTCCAGATAGATATCATCCCCTCTCACCATGCCACACTTCATCTTCTTGCCAGTTAGGGCATTTTTTGAGTTTCTGTAGTATAAAATCATGATGGACTCAGCGTTGTGTGCTCTGCTCACTTAACAAAAGCATTCAGCTTAATTTGAAAGACCCTTATGTTTAGTTGTATACAGGTTTGGTATCAATCACAAAACAATGCATTAAAAAAGGTGTGACATATTTCCATTAGAGAATAAATTTCCTCCATTTGCTGTATAGGGACTCTAGAGAACTAGCTAACACTTGCCCCCTCTCTTTTACAAGGTCAAGATGAATATATTTGATTGCTTGCCTGTCTGGATACAATATGACCACTTTGGAATTTACTTTTGGAAATTTTAGGAAACATCTTGGGTATTATAGAGCACAAAACAGATGATTTTCCTGAAAACCAGGAAACGGGAAGACATTTGGACTTTAAGGTTACTCATTGCTCTCCAAGTGCTGTGTGACAGCTGTGGGACAGATGCTTAGCCAGCGAGGAAAGCTGGTGGGAGCAAAATATAGATATTTCATTTTTTCCCTCTCTCTTCTCACAGATGGTTTGTTGATGATGGTAGAGAAAGAAGGAAGACACCAGCTGCTGGGTCATTGTTTTAGAAAGGGTAGAATTACAGGCTATTTAGAAGAGGGATTAAAGACAGAAGCCCACAATATCCTTGATGGTGAAGATGCTGAGGGGCACGGATGTTGTTCATCAGTGCTTTATTTATAACCTATCCATTTTATCCCTTTTCATCATTATTGATCTTCACATTCCATATGAATATCAGCAATAATTAGATTAGATTAGGTAATTTTTTGACTTCTGTACTCTCCCAGCACCAATATCAGTCCTGCCCCCCATTTGCCTCTCGCTTCCCAATCTGTCAAATCTCATGTATTAACAATGAGATTTGTACACTTGCTCCTGCCTGACTTCTCTCCATTTGGCCCACTTTGTACTTATTTTTGCTGCAGGCTCTTCTGTTCCATGAACTGATGTATTGGAGGGTTATGTGTCAGATCAGAGAGAAAAGGCTGCAGGACTGTAAGGCAGTGAGTCACCAAAGGTACTTTGCACCCTGAGGTGTGTGGGGTATATTCCTGTGGGCTGCTCCCTCACATGGCCTGATGCACCAGTCTGATTCCCCATCACATTATCAGCCATTATTTCTGTCTTATCCACAGACACTGACTAATACCAAGAGATATGCATCTCCCCAGTTTTTTTTTTCTCTCCAGCTTCATCTCTCCCCAGTTTTTTTCTCTGCAGCTTTGCATCTGCTTCCCTGCAGCAGCCTACTGAGCTCTACCTGATTACCCAATCCCAAGCAGTTTCTTCAAACTTCAAATTTGACTCCATACAGACATGGAACTTAAATATTGAATGTCCTCTTTTCCTGCTCCATGGTTTCCATCCAAAACCCTGGCCCTGGAGACTGGAGAGGACTAGGAGATCAGGGTCCCTTGGCTGGCTGCATGCAATCTCGTATAGGTTCTCAAATTCCCATCAAACTTCTTTTATACATGCTCTCTCCTTTCTGAACTGCAAGAATGAGTTGAGACTTGCAGAGAGACTGTCTTTATCATCTTTCCCTTTAAAAACATGCCAGAAAGGAAAACAAAGAGTGGAAAATTAGTGTCTTTCTCTGGTATTCCTCGAAAAGAGAGACTGGAGGAAGCAGGGTAACTGCGGATGATGTGTGTGTGAATGTGTGTGCCACAGACAGCTCTGTCCTTCCATGCCAGTGATGACTGCCCAGGGAGGGACCAGGAAAGAATTCCAACTCTTACACAGCAAATCCTTGGGGACCAGAATACAGGAAAATAAGCAGGACATGGTCAGGATAAGTTTCCCAGTAAAAATCTTGAAAATTTCATCACAGCCTCTAGCTTCTTGATTCACTCTGAGACTTGTTTTGTACTTACTGAAATCAAAAAAACCCAAAACAAAAACAAACACCACAAAGGCTAGCAAAGTTGTGCAATTTTATTTACAAATAGTGTAGCCAAAGTCTGGTTTCCCCAAACACAACAAGGAAAAACTCCCTGCTGTTCTTCTTGCGCCTTATTTATGCAGATGTACATAACCCCTGCTAACTATTTCTTATCTGCTGTGTTCGCAATGTATCCCAGGGAAACTGCTTGGTTTTATAGTCCAAAACAGAGTAATATGTGTCTGTAGCGTAGTAGCTTTCATTGCTTCTGTCTTTCTCTTTGGAGAGCTTAATTTGGTCTGACAAGAGCAGCCATAAAAAGACCAGTTCTCACCCCTTCCAATGTAAAGCCATGGATCACATTAACCAACTTAGTGCTCTTTTGCACTAAAAAATTAACCATCAACCGTTGCCTACCCATTTTTAGACCCACTACACTCAGTCCTGCAAGTGTAATCTCTATGCTCTCCTCCCAAAACAGCTTTTAATTGGCAACATTCATACCAATATAATTTTTACTTAGCTACCGTTGTATAAATCACTTCCTCTTTATAATCTGTCCTCATAATTTCTCTCCTCTTGCCATTTTCAGAATTTAGAGATATTATTACAGTTTATGCCTTTTTTTTTTTTTTTTTTTGGTCACCCCATAGGTAAATGGATTGAGTAACCGCCTAAGGCATGGAAGAATCTTTGTAGCAGCACATTGGTAAATTTTAGTTAACAATTACACATTGAAATTCTGAGTTCTACGGTTTAGTCTCATTTATTATATGTTGTCTTGGTTTTGTTCCGGGGTAACATTTAATCAGAGTGTCATGTGGTATCAATGCTTAACAGAAGTCTGAAAGGCATTGTTTTGTCAACATAGTTACCTTTATTAAACAAATCAAATAATCAAAATTCTTATCTCAGAAAGGTACTATGCAGTTCGTTTAACTTAACCTGTTTTGCATTAATTCCTGTTGACTGGCAGTAATTATGTTGCCATTTTCTATTTCCTTATGGACAGAGTCCCATATCAGCTGTTCCATTCTTTCACACGGAACCAAGGTCAAGTTAACTCATCTAGAGTTACTGTGGTCATCCTGTTTACGTTGTTGAGATATCAACATGGCTTTCGACTTTTCCAGACCTCTTGGACTTCTCCAGTATGCCAAAGCTTTTTGCCAATGCAAAGCAGTACAAATTGTTTTTAAAATCTTTCAATCAAGTTATGTGGACCTGCCAATTTCAAAAAATTAATAGACGTTCTTTACCATCTGCCTTAGAAAATGTCAGAAGAGATGATAGTTTGGCAATGCAGAAACTGCTTTTCTTTCTAAATGCAAAACAGAAATATTCAATGAATGCTTTTCTTTTTCCCAATTAGTGATGGAACTATGTCAGCACTAAGATTTCTATTGTGCTAACTAGTCTTTCAGAAATTCAGAATAAAATAAGGACATATTCTTTTCTTTATCCCTACATTTTTGTAGATCTATTCAGTTTGCATACCAATATAGTGCATTTATTAATGTATGAAATTACAACCATTATCTATAATTGTCTTTTAAGTGTTCTATTAGCATGTATATACACACACATATGTGTATATACACTAATATATTGATGTACCGCTATATGCAGTAATTATAATACACATAATAATCAGCTCTGAATTCTGTGTGCACATATTTAATTAGATCATTGCTGTGTACTTCTTGGCATGTGTTATAAGTTCAGTGAGAAATCAGTTTCACAAGTCAGAATGAAGGATAATGCAGTATTATAACGTGCTTTTCTCTAGGATGATATTTCAATCTTTAAGTTTTATAGGATCTAGGTCATTGTAGGGAATGTGGAACAAGGGCTTTAGTATATGTCATTCTATTAGAAGCCCTTTTTTATAGAGGCAATGTTTCTTTCTTTACAGATATTTATTCTTGGTCACAAAAGTTACATGGGGTGGAAATCATCTCACCCTACTTGATAACATGGATATCCACATCTAAGCTAGTGATTCCCCAGGGTGACCATGCCTCTGTCCATAGAGAAAAGCAGACGGTTTAGAGCTCAATGAACCTGACCTATTTTAGATGCCTACATTAGGATGGTGTGAATCATGCCTTAAAGTGTTTTTTCTTTCTCTGTTTTCCCCCCCACAGACAATAAAAGGAGCCCGTGGTGATTAGTCCCAATCCAGTTCTTTTGCAGAGCAGACTTCTACATCTGGACATCCATGCAGTATTTTTCTTTTCTCACTGAGATTTAAAAAAAAAAAAAGTTTGTTACATAATCATGAGGAAAAGAAGCAACTGTGCCTCAGAATCTTCAAGATACAAAAATTATTTTAAACCATTAATTTTCTATACCACCTTGGAAGTTGAACACTGAAGTGCCCCAAGGTACAAGACCTCAGTCCCACTTATGTAAAACAACTTTTAGATTAAGTTTGCTGAACAGCCTTTCATCACGGTTACCCTTCTCTCCCATTCCACAATTTCCATGAGACATGCATATGTAACAGGGCAACATTGTGTGGCCTAACAAATAGAAGGTAAGTTAATTGTAAGAGTAGAAACAAAAGAATAACAACTGAAAAAGAAAAAAGGAGAGAAAAAATATTCTGACTTATTTGTATAATACCTTCAGCTTTGAACTGAGTTGTTACAAATCACCCAACTCTGACTACACGAATATTTTAATAACTACAGAGATTCTCAGTATTTTATATCTTTAGTGACAGCAGAATCATAGTTATTTAACAGATGACTTTATACTGACCCATGGGTATTAAAAAAAGAAATCTTCAGGCAAACACAGTTCCCTATTTTGGCAAGGATACTGTGCAATTAAGGAAAGAGCTATATTTTATTATTTTTGGCACAGGGGCCATTTCTTTGATAATGACTACCTGTTGCTTTTTATCTTTCTCATCCATGCTACATTGCAGCTACCACGGCCACAGGTGCCTACACTGGATGAATACCTGTCCAATCTACACAAAAAGGAAAGGAAATAAAGGTGTAGTATATTTACTGATTCTCTGTACACAACAAAGTGAAAAAATTATGGAGAAATGGGAAGAAAAAGTTAAATTTAGCATGATTAAGAGGAGAAAAAGTAGAGAATAGTTGTCATCCTTTAGAAACATCTTTTGCTAGAGACAGACAGCAGATAAATCTAAATATGATCTTTTCTCAAAGATAAAACCTGTTCATTAATAGTGTGTCTACTGAGGTCGCAGTTTGTAGGTCCAGGTTTCTTCTTCCACATTCCACACTGCAAAGCAGCAAATAAAATGTGATTGTGTGGGACCCCATAAACTGCCCAAAGGGGTAGTGTGTTTCTGAAGTTCCAAAGGATATTTTCTGCTGCTCTCTTGCCCTAACTTATACTTTCTGAAATTATTTTCCTAACCTTGCTTGATTATATTAAAAGCTTTACAGAATTCAATAAAATCCCTGTTGTGTGATGTATTAAAAAACCTCATATATAAAAATTTCCCTACTTCTGCCCCAAGAGGGCAGGCATTTTGTTCACAAATGTGCACTCATTTCACAACTTAATTGTGGGGCATCACTGACTCTAGTCTTTCTGATCAGGTGGAGGAGCTTACCATCACTATTTTATTTACTTCTCAAATTTTCTCAGTGTTTCTGTTTACTTTGCTGTGAAAGAATCTACAGAGTTTTTTTCCACAGCTAAAGTGATTTTCATGGGGCAGATTTCTCCAATCAAGCATACAGCTTTTGAGTATTATTAATGCACAATCTAAAATCACCCCGCTTGGTTGAGAATAAAGCATCCTTTGAAAGTCTCCAAAAACAGGGGAAGCATTGATATGTGGGTATGCTCAGTCTTTTGAACAGACAAAAATAATCACAGCATTATTGATTTCTATATTTGCTCTTAATGAAAAAAATAGCCGTAAATAGTCTAGTATTTCTAAAAATGTAACTTCCTTGGACTTACACATCATGTCATTCTAGTATTAGTAACTTTCCCATAGTGATCATCTGCTATATCATAGGAAAATGCCAGCTTCTGTGAGGTACAACCTGAAATGAGAATAACCTTATCTGTCACATTAATGATAGAATCATAGAATTACCTAATGACCTAAACAAAATTAACTAATTTCAAATACTTAGTCTCATCAATAAATTCTTGTGAGTTGCCAAGTCATATATGCCAACTAGAATTTTAGTTCTTGCACACAAACCATTCACAATAAACCTGACCATTTTTTCTGTGGATTTCTGTCTGTAGAAATGGTTACCAAATGAGAATGATGACTCTACAGGTGAAAATGGATGAGTATCTTTCACCAAGCCAAGATAAACCCTTATGAAATGTTCCTTTCTTACAGTTGTAGGGCAATTTCTCCATTTAAGGCTCTTGAAGGTTAATATTCCTAAACCTTTTGAAATGCCATCACTACTAAGCCTCACCATTTCATGAATTAGTTCTTAGCCAGTTCCCTTCTCAGCTTCAGCTGTGCACCTGTCCCTAAAGGTATGCAAGTAACCCCAGGAACCTCTCAGTGGTCTGCAGTGCTTCTTGTCTGATGATCAATAGTCCTTTAAAAACAGAGCTCGTGTTTCCAAAGTTGTGATGAAATCAGAGAAAATCGTAGAAAATACTCCACTACTTTTTGTACTGGAGTATTCACAGTGAGCAAGCATGGAAAAAACCAGAAGGGTAAGGCAGTAAACCATGGAATCTCCCAAGAATGCAAAGCAGCAATGTTGTAACAGCTGTGTGGGCATAGCAATTCCATGTGTGTAGACATGATTATTCCAAACACAAATTGCATCACCAAGAATAATGAAACACCCTGGACATACTGCTCCCTGTTTCAGAGACTGTCATAGACACATAGATGTCCACAGCAAATTTCAGTTGCATGTAGAATTTAGGTCTCATTTATACGCTTTGTGCTACATGAAGAGAGCTGCTGAAATGCTTTTGAAGTTATATGACAGCAGATTACAAAGACTAGTTATTTGCTGCTTAAAAAACCCCAATGTTTTTCCACTAAAATCATTTGGCTATATATGATATGCCAAACTGGAAGCACAGCCCAGTGCTGGGTACTTTACCATAAGGTTACTTTAGCAAGATCTGCCCTGCCTTCTTAGGCTGGCTCTGACCTTAGAAAATTCCCCTCAGTCCAAAATTAAAACACCTTATATTGACTATGTTCTTATGACAGGAGAGCTGGCACATGTTGGTTTCTCTAAGGTTTTAAAAAAAAGTAGTTAATCTTTTCACTGTAAAGTCCAAATCAACAGAGTCATCTTCCACGTGTATCTCTGCAAAACCAATGTGGTGGTTTATGTTATCAGGTGTTAAATATGTTCCTTAGTGTGCTCCCTATTGCATTAGAACTTGATTAGCAGTCATGGTATGGAAACAATAGTCTGTCTGGTGGTGTCTTTATGCATCACCAGACTAGTCTTAAGAATGACATATAAAATGTGGTATAAAATAAGAGATGTGAGTTTAAACAGACAAAGAGGTTGGCCATACAAATGGCCAGCAAGGTGCTTTGTCTTGCATCCTTTTTATACCAGTAACACCCCAAGGTGAAACCCACTTATTGTTGCACAGAAGTGGTACAACTTATTTGTCACTTTTACACATGTTTTTGTGCAGGTTACACAGGTAAAGACTTTTGTTGCCCCTACAGGATGCCCCTGTCTTAAGAGAGCTTTCTGGGAAGGCTATTCTGACAAATCTTTCCTGACATGGATTTGTCTCTACTTTTTTTTATCAGAGCAAACTTTCATGTGTACAGTTTTATGACAGAGTAAATATGATTTTTCCCATTTGCTTTGAATCCATTAATGACAGGTTGAAAATGAAAAATGCCCTCCTATACCAAGAAGGTGCATATTAGGGACAGGCACTGCAATAACTATGATAGCTTCAAAGCTAATTAAATTTACTGTAGTGTATCTTTCCCCCATAGACAAACCCACAGGTGCCAACCCCATCAGTCATTGCCTCGCTCACCTTCCTGACCCATCTTTAAAACTGGAAAAAAAGAGCTGATCAGTGCCTCTCCATTTCAGTTTTGTGCTTCCCTGCCTGAAGATCTTTTTATGTCCTAGCTTCTGGCATGATGCCTTCCAGTCGCTGGTCAGATTCAGCAGTGGCAGCTGCTAGCAGAAAATCCTCCTATTCAAGAGATGACCTTATGTGCTCCAAACAGGGCTTTTCTCATTCTAAGTCACTTCTCCATGTTTAACATGCCTGCACTAACACCATAATGCAGATAGATAGGTTGCAAGTGTTCTGGAGCAAAAGGTATTATTTAAAAGGAAAGAGATTTTGCATTTTAAATTCAGAGTGATGGTGAGACAGTCCTTTTTACTAAAAGAAATCAACAGAATTTCACACATAGCATCCAGATTTTATTTTTAAATCAATGCCACTGTATCATCCTGATTTCCTTCTTAAAGATCCACTGTAAAATCCTGTAATGCCTTGTGAATAATGTTAGTTATTCACTCCCATGCAAATCTCTTATTTTCCAATGCAAATATTGCATAAGGGTAGCACAGTACTCTTAAACACGAACAAGACATAAACCAATTTCATTCAGATTATGATTGTGTCATAAATAAGGCTCTGTATCCACTCAGTTCAAATCGGCCTCCTTAAGCAGGCTTGTGCTTGTTAAATCCTGTCTGTGACCTCAGGCAGCCTGTTCTAAATGCAAGACTCTTGCATGTGTGAAGAGAGGAGCTTGGAAAATAACACTGAACTGAGTTAAGGGGAAATCTATTTGGATTCTTTACATCTATGACTGGACTGCCTTTGTAAATAACACTTATTTACATATGTTTTAAGAACTGTTGGGTTTGCATATAGAAAAGACAATCACAAGAATATGAAAAACTCTGAAAAACTCATTCATTCACAAAAAAAAACAAACCCTGAGTGCTTGTCCCTGATATTTTACAGAAAATATAGTCAGTGCATGCCTACTAAATCTACTACGTTTCTCCTATCCCTTTTTTCCCCCACACCATTCTATTTTGTTTTCTGCTCATCGTATTAGTTTGGGTACCAGCATATGCAATTCACTGTGTGCACGGTGTATGTCTGAAATTACTACAATTACTGAGGGACAAGCCAGGAACTTTAGGAACTTTCCAGCAGCACAAAGTATGGCGATGTAAGACAAGGTTGCACACAGGAAAGTGACTGTTTTCGAACAAATGTTTTGTGATACTTTTTCTCACTAAAGCATACTTGTCAGGTAACAGTTTTTCTAGATCTTAACCTGCATTTAATCCTGTTTGAAATGGTTTAGTTCTGTTAGCTATTTAATTTTAAAACATAGGGCTTTTTCCTACTTTAGGCTTGGCTTACGGGCCCCAATAAGGTGCCATAGCTAGAAATCTCATGTGATTGTGCTGACACAATTAAGGGACTTGACTCATGCTCACACAGGACTCTGACTCAGGAGCTAGAATGGCTTATGCTTGTGTGGCTGTTTCCTGCTCATAGTAATCTATTTTGGTCTAGCTTTCTTCCCTCCTTTTGAGTTTACTCACTCTACTGCAAGATGGGCTAGGCACTTTGGGAAGCAGCCATAACCCCAAAGAGTTCAGGCTTGTCAAAATAAACTAGCACTGATATGTGCTTCTTTAATTCATGGCCATTAGCAGCTTCATTCATGACTTAGTCACCCTGCAGTAAAGGTGGGGATGGAGAACTGCACCTGGGAAATACTCTCTCTTGCCCAATGTTGGTCACATTTAAGTGACCATTTTAAGACCTTAGCTTGTGGACATGCATCCTCTTTAAGGGTTGCCCAAAGTATCTGAAATTACAACCATCTGTAGATGGCTAACACAACCATCATTGTTGTGTTGTGTTAACTGAGCCAGTTTCACCCAAGAAAGATTAAAAGAGGTAGTAGGGGGAAAGAGGCAGGTGTCTGTCCTGAGAGGATACTGAGAATCTAGGATATTAAAACATTATCAGAGTATGCTGCTGTTTCCAAATAGTCCCTTATAAACAGCGTCAGGACCTGTGTTCAGCCAGAAGATCACATCCCAGCTAGGAACCAGTGATCAAACACAAATACATGTGTTACCATGTTGGTCCAAAATCTGACAGTTTATGTTCACCTGTACTAAAAGTTTGTGCTGAGCTCCCTGACTCTGCTGTGAGATGGCTGAGGATCACTCACTGTTGTGAATGGCTGTTTGCCTGAGGCAGTTTTAACCTTGGTCAGGGAGAAAAGAGAGGGGGATAGGGAAGTAGATAGGTGCAGGTGACAATCTCTTTAGATGCTAGGATTCACTTGTCATCTTTATAAATTTTCAATAGAAAGAACGGATCAAATGGACATCATGTGACTGTTAGAGGTCCAAACTCACACTGCACAGTTAGAGTGGAAGATCCACCCTCTGCTTTCACTGGAGAGTGGAACTTGTACATAGGACATAGTTATACAGCTGAAAATAAACCAGTTTGAATTACCTTTGCCTAAAAGCTGAAACCCACTGAAAAATTGAGATTTTTTTTGTTCTGAATTTAATAAGTATACATTTTGGTTCTAAGTGTAAGCTGTGACAAATCAGAATGGATTTCTGCAGTCTAGAATTAAGAGTAAATTGGCAACTCAGGTAATAATTCTTATTGGAAAGGTTATATATGAACAGGATGGATTAAATTGACAGGGAAGATCAACTAGATGACAGCCTCTAGAAAATGTTAATGATAATTTTGTTCTGTGTCTTATTTTTCATCAATTTACTAAGAAATAGACTTTTTACAGTACTGTTCTTATGAGAATATTGCAGGACTCTTCTCAAGAAGAGTCTGTAGAGCCTTTCCTGAAGAAGATAGTGGAGGCAAGAAAATAAATGTGATCACTGTCTGAAGGCAAGTCTTTTGTGCAGGTCACCACACACACCATTTGCCATGTGAAGCACCCAAGACCAAGCCTCAGGCTCTATAATACTAATTTAATCCTTAGAAAAGAGTTAAGAAAAAGGCTCCTTTTTCATGAACAACAGCAATCCAACTGCATAAGGGTGCCTTAAAGCAGAGTGACACAGGTAAACCTGTGTTGATTCACACTGGAACAATTCAGCATGTAGTGTCCCCAGGATCTGCTGCACCTCTTGTGGACATCACCATGCCCAAAGCAAAACCAGTGTGTTTGCTTCCAGCCACACCAGCCCACAATCCAGCACATTAGGTTTAACTGGGATTGATGGCCATTTAAGCCAGTCTGCCAAGCTTGAGGCAGTGGCAGCTGAAGAGCCGACCCAGTGTCTGTTCTCTCAAGTTACAAAGGGGTAACAGTTTCTTCTAGAAGAGAAGGGCAGCCAGGAGGAGCTATAAACTATCCTAGATTGTCCCAGCTGTGCCCTTTTTAAAGTACAGCTTTTCTTCTGCTTGCTGCTATTCTGCATTTTCTGGGGATGACCCCCACCTTTCCCAAGTGATCCTGCATGAACACTGTTGCTGCTGTTGCCATTGGTGTGGCCATGCCAAGCCAGAGCTGGTGCTCTCTGCTGGGTCTGCTGCTCTGCCCCAGTGTAACCATAGCAGTGAGAAGCTGTGCATCTGAGACACAGCACAAGCTATCCTTACATCTTCTTCCCTAGGAGTCAGGTGGTATAAGCTGAAGTGCAAGCCTTATGTCCATTACACAGGATGTTTTGACTGAGAAGCACTAGGAAAACCCTAGGTTTTGGTAGGTCATCGGTAATTACTGTGTTGCCTAGTTAGTGGCCACCCCTGAGCTGGTGTATTTAACATATTTCAGGAGTTTTGTCCCTTCTTCAAGTTGAAGATTGAGTGCTCTCACGCAGTTCCCTGGATAGGAACAGCATATATTTTTTTCTCTTCACATTTAGGAAAGGGGAAAGTTTTTAGCCAGATATTACTTAACAGAAATCATAAACCTTCTCTAAAACTATCAAGTAGGTTTCAATTAATGAATTAATTTCAATTCAGTTAAATGGATTGGCAACCTAGGAAGATAAACAAAAGACTCTTCTTGCAAATGCTCTATTACCTGCTGGAAAAAGACTCATTGATGCATTAAAACTCAATTCCTCACATGATTACAGAATGTCCTGTTACCACATCAAAGGCATAAGAAACAATTTAATTCAGTTTGAAAAGTCTGGCCACTGATGGGAGCTAGTTCTACCTTGTCCATGGCCTGTCTCTGCTGTCCCTGTCATGCTGGCACACAAGGTGACATGGATCAGTTTTCCGATATCGCTAAATGCTGATTTTACCAAACATAATGTTTCTGTTTCACACAGGTGTGAAAGCATTGTCAGGACAAAATCACCACTTAAGCAGTAGTCTTAGATCACTTCCCCTACACAATGACTGATTAGTGCATGTTCAAGGAAATCTGATTTGCCTGTGGTTAAAAGTTCAACATTTTTAAAGAAAAAAGTCATTCTTTTTAAGAAAATACTTGGTGTAGTCAATTTGCTTTTTATAACTTCTAATATATTATAACTTTATAATATAACAGTCATAGAACTTACAGTTTTCCAAAAGTTGCTAGAATTCTAAATATTCTAAGTTTTGGAGTATTTATTATATTTTTCCATGTTTTTCCAACTATTTTTCATGATAATTTTCAAAACACTATACCTTCCGTGAAGGAGGTGTGATCTAAGTCAGATGGGCCCATGATGCTAATTTTTGGACTGCACAGCAAAAGCAAAATGGCATTCAGGCTGACTTTTATGTGTGTGTACTGGCTTTATGCTAATTGTCAGAAATTCGTTTATACAATTAACAATTAAACTACACTCAGATCTGAGTGTTAAATTATGCTCAAACCAATACTGAGCTTTTAATTGTACTGGTAATTTCTCTGTCTAGCA
Source organism: Passer domesticus (assembly GCF_036417665.1). Classification (NCBI taxonomy): domain Eukaryota; kingdom Metazoa; phylum Chordata; class Aves; order Passeriformes; family Passeridae; genus Passer; species Passer domesticus. The sequence continues at coordinate 25,132,709 of NC_087475.1, forward strand.
TATCTGTTGCCAGGATAGTATTCTTCAGCATTGACAGATCAGAATTTCATGATAAGATTAGCCAAGTTAGGAGTCAGGCTTATTGTTTTGTCTCTGAATAACTGTAATAGAGTTTAAAAACCTGTGAATTATTCAAAACAGTGTTTTATCCACCTTGCACCAAGTCCTCTCTCCTGAAAACCACCAGTGCTCATATGTTGTAGCAGCTATTGACATAGGTTTTCTCTTGCCTAATATGATGCTGAATTTTTCATTGGTAAATCACAGTGTGCCTGGTTCACTGATGGTATAATGGGGAACAACATTTCAAAATTACTTTAAAATTAGTTATTTCCTTTACACTTTCAATCATTTAATAAGTAAGCACTTAAATCTTCAAGTGATCATTTGTGTTTTATTGTCCTTTTCCATACTAGGTAAGAAATAATTAGAAAGCTATCTTCTTTATGGACCCTTTCATTTTAAAATTATGCCTATTATTATGTGTGTAATCAGAAGCAGAGTGGCATAATTTTAAATATCTGAAATTAAAATGAAATTAGATCTCATAGCTAAGATAAATTAGTAAAGGAAGACTTTTTTTTGGAAAATATTTCCTTTAAATTACTCTAAAATAAAAAACCTGTATTAATTTTGCCCTGTATTTTATTCTGTGTCTTGTATTAGAAATTTATCTTTATAGTCTTAAATTATTTTTGTTTTATTGACAAAAATGCTACACTAACATGTAGAAAACAAGTCATAAGTTTATTCGTGTGTCTCATAAATATATTCTATTATATAACAAGAATAAATTCTTTTTGACTGGCAAATCTAGGAGTAGTTGTAATTTCACATTTATGAAATGGAAACATTTTCTTGAAAACATATTCTAGTTTCAAAATGAATGCAGAATGATTTTTTGTATAATTAGCACACATACTTGCAAAGGTTCAGATAAAATTATAATTCAGTCAAGATGAAAAACTACTTAAAATGCACAAAAAGGGACCCACAATTAGTGACTGGAAGGTAGTTATGCACAATAGTGGGAATACATAATTCAAAATGTCACTCAGCACTCGACTTTGGAATAATATTAGTTGTACACTGATTCTCCTGTTTGGCAACTCAGAGCATGCTTTGGCTCAAAACAGGAAAATAAAAGGTACTTCACATAGTTCACACGCTTCACATTCAGTGATGGTGAAAAATGGAGCATTTTAACATTTTCTGGCTGGTTTAGGAGACATCCTTATCAAATTAAATAAGGTTGCTGCCTTTCCCCTGGTTATGACTCAAAAACATAATTCACCTAGGCACTAAATTCACTGCAGATTTCTTAAAGTCCTCAGCACATTTGCCCTAATGTTTTAGCTCATTAAGTAATGCAGCTTAACATGGGCTAGTTTGAAGCACAGGAAAAAAACTAAAAAGCAGGGGGGAAAAAAACTGGAAGAAAATTAAACAAATATATTATAGAGATTTTAAATTTTTTCAGGAGTCAAAAACCCCCATGCAGCTAAATTATTCTTACCTTGGAGTTTCAGTCAGATATTTCCTTAAGGCTTTCAGAGAAGGCATGTTGAGAAGGAGAAAATAGCACAGGGTAGAATAGCAGGAAAATATAGCACAAAGGACAGTCTAAGTGGTTATGGAAAACTGGCAGATAGTGACAGAATAGTCAATGGACAAGAGCAAATGTCAGCATAAAAGAAATCAGTATTAAGGCCCTGAAGCATGGAGAAAACTGCCTGCACACTAAACAAAACTGTTTGCTTAGTTTTGATTTATAGACATTGCATCATAAATTTCAGTTGGTGCATGAGACATTTCTCTTCAATCCAGACCTTGCTAGTAAATGAAAATATCTGATTTTCAAGCAACCCTTCAGAGAGAGAGTATTAGGTAACATATGATTGATGAGTATCTATAGTGTTATTAAAATTAATTTAATCTAATATACTGCCTAAGTCTAATAGTCATTGAGTCCATTGTTGTACTTTCAAAAACTGAAAAAACCCCAAACTAAATGGACCAAACCACATTTTTAAAGGAAAATAAAACATTAAAAAACCTTAAAACATGTAGCTCTCTGTTTTGCCTCATGTTTCCAAGTAGCAGCATGGTTACTTGTTTTTGGATGGCTGGTGAGGTGTCTGACCACGAGCCTTTCTGGATGCTATGAGACATTGAAAATGCCTTGAATCCTGACTCGTATCATCCAGCACTAATACTTCAGAGCACTCTGGTTTCTTGCAACCATTCCACATTAAATTGCACTGCAGCCACTGATAGTTGTTCAAGGAGCAGTTCTGGCCTCAGCTGGTGCTTCCTCAGGTTGTTCTTTGTGTCTTTTATCCATAAAAACCCACAAAAGTAGCTGTGGGATTTTGTGTCATCCAGACTGACTGCCCAGAAGAAGTTGCCTGTTTACAGACTGAAGTTGCATTGTGCGTATGAGAATAAGGTAAAGTTTAATAAATTAGTAAGGTAATGCAAACACATGTAGTTAATGGCTTAGGGAGGGGTTGTACAGAAGCCCCTGTCTCCATTCTTGCACACCTGTGAACAGATGAGAATACAGAGAGTGCCATTGCATGTTTTGGATATTTAACATGTAGGACATACCTCAGAGACCTTCCGAAAAATATGAAACAAATTCCATCATATAGAAAGTGCCTTTTCAGCTGACTGTCTGATGTGGTCAGGCTCCCTGGGACATGGGGAGATGTTCACTGCAGGGCACATGGACTTCAGTATGTTTTACTTTACAGCTGCTTAGCATCACCTCTCTTTGAGATGCCATTTCTATAGCAGAACCAGCCATGTGAGTATTCTTCATCCACCGCAGTGCAAAGCCACTTAAACTAATTTAAGCCAGCTTTTCACTGAAGCAAATGAAGTGTCTTTATGCAGCCAGTTCTAACATAGCACTACACCAACCTCCAATAAAACTTTTAAACTACTGAAAGTGGCAACTTTTTAAATCAGTCCATTGAAATTCTGCTCTGGTTACCAAGTCTCCAAATGATCACTTCCTGCAGATCACTGCAGAAGTCTAAAACCAGCAATGTCTTAGCAACAGCTAAAAAGTAGGGAATTTACCTTTTTAGCAATTCCACCTTTATTCTTGTTAGTACCTGAGACAGCATTTGGAAGCCATCTTGACTTTTATTTAGATGGCTTCTAAAGTCCCATCTCTCATTTGGTCAGCTCTTTGATTTATTGGTTTGTTTTCAATACTGATTATAGGATGCAGAAGGCCTTGGTGTAAGCATGTGGCAAAGTAGTTGCCTGATTGAGCATACAAGAAATAGGAGTGTTTAGAAAATAAAGAAAACAAATGAAAGGACCAGCATAAAACTGGTTCTCAGCTCAACTATTTTGAGTTGCTATCAGAAAATAAAATGCAGAACTTCACCTACCATGAAAATTTTATAGAATGAATATTAATGTTATGAAGAAAAGTAGGGTGGATTTGCATTATGTATTTGACTCGTCCCTGGAGTGAAGAGGCTGACACAGGCTTGTAACTGCATTAGTTATAGCCAAATTTTAATTGAAGATGATTGATTGTTGAGCTTTTTGTTAATTAACCTCTTATTCTGCATTTTCCTACAAAATGCCCTTTCAAAACAAGTTTTTAAATTTAACCATCAAAAATACGGTCATGAATTTCACTTACAAAAGATGCCTTGTAATAGCAATCCTGGAAAAAGAAAAGAATGCATAACAAATAAAATACAACTGGATTTGAGCTCACCAATGTTTTCGTGAAAAACAAAATTTATTTAAATCTAAGCTAGTTACTCACCATTTCAAGAAGCCCAGTCCTCAGAAGCTCATAGGAACCTGGTCCTTGTAATACAGAGGTAAGCTCTCACAGATTCCATTTTAATAACAGAAAGGTAATAAACAAACTTTTTTAAAATTATGCCTGAAAATCTCTACCCCCATCTAATGCAACCAAACTATTTCATGTGAGCTTTTATTTATCCCTTTCTCTTGGATTTAAAATTAAATACATATTCAATCACAAAATAAAATTTCATCATTGGCTCTGTATGATTTGCTAACAGGGTTGTGCACTATGTGTGATTCCTCATCCTGGCATAATACAAAGGTCAGATTGGCAATATGAATGATTAAAATAATTTGCCCAGGATAAGGAAGGATACTTGTTTCCTAATGCAAAATATCTTCTTTCAAAAATCACTCTCTTTTTTTCAGTTTTGTGTACCATGAAGGAACCTTCTACACACAGTGACATAAAGAAAGGGAGGGATTCTTTTCTAGTCGATACAGTGAAAACAAAAACAGATGTTATATGTCTAATCAGGTGTCATGCCATCACTCTCCAGCTGCCCCACAAATAGCACATTTGAAGCATCTTGTCAGTGACAACCTAATGCAAATTTCGGCACCTTTACTTCACAGTGCAAAACAGATCATGATTCACAGAAAACCAGAGGGAAAACAAGGCTGTTAAAATGATTTACCTGTTTTGGGATGGCGCACTGTTCCATTCAGATTGAGATTTAGGAAGGGATTAATCTAAACACTGAAGTCATCCCAACTCTGGAAGTCTAAGCCAAATTGTTTCTCTGCACTCCATCAGTGTGTGTCCAGGAAAAGAGATAGACACCCCAGACAGCGATCACCTCATTTTAACACAGGTGTCAAAGGTACTGTGATGAATTGCTTCCTAAGGCACCTTTCTCTTTTCACTGACTGCAGGGGAAACACAGACTAGACATCTTATTTTATAAACTAAAATCAGATGAGATTAAACTCAACAAACTTCATGGGAGGTGCAGAGAGCAGGATCAGGAAAAGATGAACAGAGCACAATGAATGGATAGTTGTTCAATATTTCTGTTTAGACTCACCTCTCAATGTGTGCCCTATCCATTATTTACTGCTCTCCATCCAAATGCAGCACTGAATAGAGAATCACTCATTTTCTCATGGGCTTTCCCATAGTACTCTCATTGTAGTGCTCTAGTTCTCCACAAATATTAATGAATTTATCTTCCTGACACGCTGGTGGGGTTGTTATTTTTCTCTTGCATATTGTGAGTGAAGACACTGATAAAAGAAAAAAGATCCTGTAATGCTAATGCTGTTTCCCCTTTGTAACGTGCCTTTCAGCTGGATTTTTCAGAGAACTTGGTGACTTCAGGATTTCATAAAGTCAAAGTACAGTTCCTGTTCAATTCTGCTGCAATTATTTGCCATTAACAATCACCTGAGTACTCTCCAGGTGTTTCAACACGGATACCCAGAGAAAAACAAAAGGAAAGCAGGGACCCAAATTTTAAGTTCTCTGCCATATTCATGACACACTTTCCAAGATTTGCAACCAGATTTGGACATTTTTCACTGTTCAGCTGTTCACTGTTCAGCTTTGACTCATTCCCTGTCTGAACGGTCTTTCCGTATTTCCCCTCCTGGCTGCGAGATCTGTAGATTTTTGGGCTCTGAACACTCTTAGAGGCCTTTTCCAACCTTTATGATTCTGTAATTCCATGCTTCATATACCCTCAGACGTGAACAGTCACAATCCAAGCCACATCCCAGGCCCTGTGCCTAGGCAGAGCAGAGGGGCTGTGCTGGGCTGGGGACAGAAAGGGCCATAAAGAAGTTAAATAAAAATGCCTATAAATCGAAACTGAGCACTGGACCCCTGACCATGGACATTGCTGGCTCTTCTTTCTCTGAAAAAAATTCCCAGGTGAACAGGGGTAATTATCTCTTGGATGTCCAGGCCATGGCAGAGATCACAATGGCACGGACACCCATCCTGCTGGAGGAGCTGTGCCTGGGCAGGGTGGGAATAAGCATCTCAGTGCCACTTGGTTTCAGCAGCAGGAGCTGATCCTTGATCCTCTTATTTAGCACAAACACTCCTCCAGGGCCGTGCAGTGAGGCCATCCTGGCTGCAAGACAGAATGACCTGCAGCGGGGTGTGACTGTCCTCTTCCCACAGCCCTGCTCCATGCTGTCAGCCTTGGAATACATGCATTGAAGAGTACAATAACATTTTGTGAAAACACTGGTGGCAGTGTTGTGGCTGAGATGGGCTAGAGGCATAGCAGCAGAGTTTGAAGGAGGAAATTCAATTTTTTATTAATTGTGGAATAATGAAAAATACATTTTTAATCACCTGGCTCTAAATCATGCTTGTGTTTCAAAACCAGGGTGGGGTTCTTTTGGTGTTAAACAGCCCCAACCCCTGAAAAATAATGAAAGAAAGCCTTTTTTGTTTATGAAAGGATTGCTGCCAGAAAAATGTTTTTGCCAGTGCTGCGATCTGTCCAACTGTGTGGCAGGGGTACACCAACTGGATATGCTAAAGAGTAAGCTTTATTATTTCAGTGAATTTCAATTACTCTATCAAAATAAAACAGCCTGTTCCTCTTAGGAAAAAAATGCTACAGGAAGAACTTAGAATGAAAGTCATCAATACCATGGTCTGATTTTAATTTAATCACAGTTAAGGCATGATAAGCACAAATAGTGAATCAAGATAAGAACAAACAATGTTTACAAAATCAGCATAAGTCATGGCTTGTAACTTGATATATAAATAATTAGTGAATAGGATATTTAGTATTGCCAAGCTACTAGATTTCCAAAGTTGAATATGGGATTAATCAGAGTCCATTAGTCTCAATTTTCTATCTGACCAAATATAGAGAAATTTTACTTTTTCAACCTCATTGATAATTTTTACCATTAACATTTCTTAGTTTGCAGGAAACACTCATGTGTTTCCTGCTTTAACAGGAATAGTTTCTGTAAGAAAATGTGCAAAATATAGATTTGACATTGCACTGCTTCTGTCTTCCCAAGTCCTTCTTTATCTTCACATCCATTCGCTGACTGTTTGCAATATGGATTTATTTCAGTCTGTTTCTTAACCATCAAGGTCTTTAAATGAAGTTCTGCCCCTGTACATGAAAAGACTTCTTAATTTGCAGTTTCATATTATACGAAGATTAACAGTAGAAGGTTATTAGCAGTGCAAGGTTATTAAGAGCATGTATAACATTATTTGAACGATAGCAGAATCCCATGGAATCCCATTTCAGTATAACTTTATTAGCGACATAAGTATTCTGTGCTTTTTCCTAGAAAGACCAATAATAAATTACTGCAAATCAGTATGCATTTTAATCTCCTTTTCAGCTAGCAGTTGACAATTTTGTGGTCTATTAGAAGCCGTGGTTGCTCAGAGCAAGTGTTGAGAAGTGAATGTACTTTACCATTGGCAAAGCTAATAATAGTATCACTATTATTTAAAGAATTTTCTTTCTGGTTTACTTAAAATCATTTCAGATACAATTGGAAATTTTTGAGTTTAAGCCCAGTATTCAGTATGCTAATTTCCTAAACTTGATGAGGTCCAGATCCTGTAATGTCTCACTTGAGCAGAATCCAGGAGGGAGAACAGAAACACAGAATTAGATTAGATCACTAATTAGTTAGATCACTTGTGTTAGATCTAACACAAATTACTTAGATCACTAATTTGGTTTGTAAGGTGATAGAGGTGATCATTTCTGACTCTAAATGGGGCTTACAATTAGGCACTCTGAGATTTGTTCCCAATCCTCAGCAGAATGTCTTTGCTCCTGAGCTCAGCTGATATCAGGGATAGCTCAGGAGTGTTTTCCCTGCCTCGCCACAGGCACCCACATGGACAGCAACTCGAGCAGACTGTGCCTGGCAAACCCTTTCAAGATTGCTCATAACATCTACCCTGATGGCTCCACGTCCCAACCACATGGCAGGTGTAGACAACTTAAACTGCCTTGACTGTTTATAAAGTAAACATAAAGATCTAAGCTCTAAATCAGCATCTGAGCTGAAAACACCATAGATTTAGAAGAGTCTGCTAATGCATCAAGAGCATACACCTACAAATACCAAACAAAACTCTTCTTGTCCAAGCCAAGGTAATACTTTCCATACAAAGTTCCAAATCTCACAGTTGTTCTCAATTCTTATTCCTGTGGGACTTTCTCATAAATTTCTTGCAAAATCAACCTAGGTGCAAAAAGATACACATTATAAACACTTGTTCTAGTTTTCCACTAGAAAAATAAAAGAATTATTTGCAGTTGAAGGATAGATATCTTATCATTTTGTAACCAAAATATCCTCAACCCTAGGAGGTTTGTTTTACCAGTGCTTTGTTTAAATTCTCCGCTGCAGCATATCCTGTGGGATGTTCATATAGATGAGTCCCTGGCTGCTATCAGTACTTTTTAATCTTCATACTGTCCAGCCCTACTCAGACAAGGGCTGTAGTGCTGTTCCAGACTTCATTTTCTCTGGCGACAAAACCAATTTAATAAATTTCAGTCCTTTCTCACCCCAGCTATTCGTTCCCTCCTTGTACCACAATCTATCACCTCCTTAGTTGTGCCCGTGTTGCAGGACAATGTGTGTTCAGTGCCATGCTCTAAATTAGATTAGTGAAATAATCAGTGTTGGAAAGACCCCCCTTTTTTTTTTGCCTTTCTGGAGCATTTTTCTTAGCTTATAACATTTTGTTGATCCTATTGAGTAAAATCTTATCAAGCACTCCACTGGCAGAGCTGAGGAGTTAAATATCAGTAAAGGGAATGGAAGCAAGCAGGATGAGAGGAAAATATTGTCAGAAGGAAAACTGTTCATGGACCTCCATCCTAAGAGACTGGAGAACCAGGAATACCTGTTTTCTATGATATGGAAACCCCGCAGTGCAAAAAAACCTTGAAAACAAATGTAGTCATGACTATGAAATAGATCAAGAGCTCTTAACGTCTAATAAGTACTTTGGAATTTTTATCCAGAACAAAAAGTTGTTATTCAAAAGTTGTTTCCTAATTTTATTGTCTATTCAGCTCTCTGCCTTGGTCCTGAATTTGCAGATCTGTAAGAGATGACTTTGCAGTCCTCATTTGAAAAGCAATTTTTTCTGATTCAGGAAAAGGTTCTGCACCCTTGTCTCTCACAAGGTTTTTGTTGCATGGCTTCTTTTTAGCCAAGAGTGTGAGGTAAACTGACACGGAACAGACAAAGTCTTGAACACATAGCCTGGGACATTTGTGAAACACACAGAACTGTGCACAGTGCAGAGCAACAGCCAAAAGTCCATGACTGAGATCCCACCAAGTAATGAAAACCCTGGAGACACACCTCTCACCTTTAGGCTTAGGTAATAGATATACAGGGTATCCCTACCCCAGCCCAGTGGGGCCACAGGGCAGGGCTGTAGTGAGCTGTGCTCTGACAACACCAGGGCAGGAGCTGACAGTCCCAGGGGGCTGACATGGGGTCCTGGGCCCTGGGCAGGGCAGGGGGAGCCCTGGCTGTGGGCAGGGACGGGGGCTTCTCTATGCCTTTGGGTCAGGTCAAGGAGTGATGGGGTGAGGGAGGATAATGTCATCCAATAAATCTGCCAGAATGCATTTGCCATGGGTTAGGTGAGAAAATTCAATGAAAAATCCTAGCAGATTTCACAGTTTGCTGAATGCAATTTGTTGTGATATTGATCTAGAAATAAAGCATACTCTATGTCTCCAAGCCACTGAAAAGCAATCATAAAATTACTGCAACCAATAAACATATCACAATGGAAACAGAAATGTAAAATAAAATTTTAAGGCCTTGTCTTGCCTCCTGAGAGGAGGGGCATCTGCTATATTGTTACAAAAATCACAAAAAACCTTTTGGACAAAAGTTATTGCAAATATATTTTCATTCAAGCCTTACTGATTCTACTTCCTTCCTCCTCCCACTGCACTCCTGATTTTAAAAAGCAGGGTTTGATTTGTGGGTCTCTCATTCCTCATCTTTTGCTTTAATCTCATGGGTTTCTTTGGGATGTTAGTCCCCAGGGGAAGATAAATATTTTGCCCCCTCCTGCCTCATTTTATGAATAGGTAAAGCAGTTAAAAAATAATGTAGGTAGAGAGCCAACCAGTTGTTTGGGGTTTTTTCCCTACCTTGAATAAATAGTTTAATGTTCTTACTGGAAGGTTTTCTGCAGGACAGAAAGTGGCTTTCACAGTGGGGCCAGGCAGGTTTCAGAAGGGCAGCACCCGGTGCTGGGGTGGGCAAGAAAACCCCGGCCCCTTCCCGCCCAGCCCACCCTCGGCTCGGGCACTGTGGGGCCAAGGAGGCTGAGAACCAGAGACATTTACTGGCAATGTTACATCAGCTTGTGCCTAGCACACAAACCTCTTGTGTCCACCTACAAACCTCTGACTGGCAGGACTTTGTCCGGAGGAGCGCTGGGATGTGGGAAGGACCTGTCATACCTGTTACACAGCTGCTGGCTTTATTGTGCTTTCTTCTTATTAAGTTTCCTTCATTTCAGTTCTTTCAGCAAAGAAAACCTACTCTCACTTTTCTCCATTGTAAACCATACTGAATGTTGTTTTGAAATGGTTATGAGAAGTAGCACTTGTTCTAAGATATAGGGCTTAGCATTTTATTTTGAATTTGAGTAAGAATGGGTCCTTTGAAATTCTCTTACTGCTGCTTTTGGACAGTTTATATTTCATATGAGGCTGGATCACATCAAATAGCTGCAGCATACTTTTTCCCTGGTGATAGTTTCCAATTACTGCTTAACTATAAAACTGAATGAGGAATTAGATGAGCATTAGAATGACAGAGTTCAACAACAACATTCAAAATGAAAAATAAACTCACTGTGGTGGTGGGGGCGGTGTGGGGACAAAAACAACAACAACATGTGCAACCCATTTTATAATTCAGGACAGTCTTGAAGATTTCAGCTATTGCTTCAGCTTGGCAGAACAAAAGGCAGAAAAAGGCAGATTACCAGAACACCCCAGCTTTAGGATTTGTATGAAGACAAGAAAAGAGATTTTGTTCACTTTCTCTACTGAGATTTTTGTTCTATTTTGTTGACTTATAATTGTGATAATGGTTCCATAGGTCTAATGTAAAAAGTCTTTCATTTCCAGGTATCACTTTCAAGCTGTCATTTCACAACATGCAGTCCCTAACCACTCATCCCTGCCTCCCCACATTGTACCACTCCACAGTTGTGTCAACACAACTGTTTGTGGAACTGCAATCTAAACTGGATCACTGAACTGATTTAGATTTCAAATAACATTTGCTTTGGAGGGGACAGGGCGTGGGAATGAGCAACTGGGGGCAGAAAAGGGCCAGCTAAGATGGAGAGGAGGAAAAAGAATGGGAAACTAGTCTTACCACTGAATCTGAGCTATTGTGAAACTGAATTCATACTCACCCATGGCTAGCACAGCCATGCTTGTCACCCAGTATTAATCAAATTCTTGTTCCCACTACATTTATTGCAAACAAGATTGCAAAAAATTCCATAAAGAGTTTATTAACCATACATTAATCCCATGTACTGTTCCTGCTCTCCCAAATAAGTAGAGCAGTAGTACTCAGGGAATGAGTTCTAGCCCTGATTTTAATCTCTGCCACAGTGATTTGATAGTTCACTCCCCAGCTCTGTACTGGCCTGTCACATCTTGATTGTTCAGGCAAGTCTTGTATAAGAAGACTAACCTGAAGCAGTGTGGCTACAGGTCAGAGGGAGCACGTGTACTTCAGACCAGTTACTCATTCCTATCCCACTTTTGTTATGCAATATCAAGAGCCCTGACTGCCCTTCTTATGCTTTCAGAAAGCTTAAGGTCAGAATCCAGAAACTGGATTGACAAAACAAGTTATTTATATCTGAATGAATACTCGAAGTTGGAAAGGGGCTTTTTACAAGGACATGTAAGACAAGGGCAGTGGCTTTAAACTGAAGGAGAGCAGAATTACATTAGATATTAAGAACAACTTCTTTACTGTGAGTGTGGTGAGGCACTGGAACAGGCTGCCCAGAGAAACTGCAGGCCTCCATCCCTGCAAATGTTCAAGGCCAGGCTGGATGGTGCTCTGAGCAGCCTGGTCTAGTGGGGAGCATCCCTGACCATGGTAGGGTTATTGGAACTGGATGATTTTTTAAGTCATTCCAACCCAAAGCATTCTATGATTCCATGAATTTCACACAGAGAAGTGTAAGCAACACAAACATACTTGCAGCCCTTTATATTTTGCTTAAAATAGATCTGGAACTAAAGGAATTCATGGGCTGTATTAGAAGCTGATTCCATGAAAGGATGATTCCTTCTTTTAAATATTACCCAGTGATCACCCAGTGTGATTACCCAGTGACCTAGAATTATAATTTAATGACATCAGTATGTTAAGTAAACGATTTTGCAACCAAACAGTTGAGTGACCTACATGCAATCCCTTATTTATAGCACAAGTATATCAACAGTACATAAAATTGTAATTGAACATACTAGATTATTTCCCATAGGCTGATCAAAGAACTGTTAAAATAATTGTTAATATGTCATCTGCTTGAATAATGATTTTGTCAGATTTAAAATATTATTTCATTATTTCTCATAAAGAACAATCTTATTCCAGTCACCCTATCAATGCCCATAAATAAAAACCTAAGAAATTTTCTAACTTGTAGCAATGATACACTGTAATAATTTGACTTTTTCTATCAAAATATCCTTGGGACTATGGGTAGAATCAAAATGTCTCTCTTTAATAGAAAAATATCTTATGCTCTCTTGAGAAGAAAATAAGTGCCAGGAAATTAGCATTTCTTACCTTCCAAGTAATTATTATTTGACTAGCCATGACCCACAAGTAGTTATGGTTTGCAGTCTAGCCTGTTCTGTACTAGGATAGAACTAAATACAATGTAAGTTAAAATATCAGTCATGTTGAATAGAGAAAAAGAAGTCAAGATTTAAAATTTCTTTGAATGTCTGCCTGTGAACATTTCTGATAGTGGATAATGTTTATGGGCAGATACAGTTATATGCTCTTAATCCTGCTTAAACAAAGGTTCTTTTTTGACAAGGTTATGATTGTCACTGCCATAGACCAATTTGTGCCCCAAGTATTATCTTTTGACAAAAGTGCTATGTAATTCCTCATGTATTTGGGCTCCCAGTGGAAGCATTTGACAGTGAAAGACTCTCCAGAAATATTTAATTTAACTTGAATTTACCAGAAGAGCTACAGACATAACAGGTTTCCTTCTAGCACAGGATGCCACAGTATGCAATGTTTTCCTCCTGTACTGAGTGCACAAATGTGACTGTCCAACTCCTGCTTCTTTACTCGGCTAATAAAAATCCTCACTTTTTTCATTCCAGTTTCATCCACAGCTAACAGACAGATAAATGACAAAACCAGAATTTACAATATAAAGATCACACTGCAATTTTTTTGCATAGAAGTAATTGCCAAATTCTGATCAGATACAGCCTGTATCCTTTTGGAGGGATGAATCTACACCCTCAGTCTCAAAGAACATTTACAGAAGGGAATGACAGCATTTGCCTGCCTGGATGCCTCCACATTTTTATTAGGTCTGGACAATGCTGCCATAATGGAAAGGAAGACCCAGAGAACAACAGTTCTGCAAGGGTGCTGTATGAGGAGATGTGTATGAGGAGTTCAAAGACTATGATTTAACTGACTCATAGAAGTGTAATAAAGAGAGCAGGATGATTTTCCAAATTCTGGAACAGGAATTCTGCAGTGTCCAGAGTGACCAGTGATTTCTGGGCCTTGGTTTCACACTACAGACAGTTTATCTGCACGATTTTTCGTTCATGTTCAACCTCACAGTGTGGTGCCTTAAGCAATTTTTCAGCAGTGCTGAGGGTATGTTTTCAGCCTCATGCCACAGTATAGGGCAACAAGATAAAAAGGGGAAAAGAGTATCTGAAGACAGTTTTTTCACTGAACACTTCATGCCATGAAAACATATCTTAGGTATCTTTTCAGATATTCACATTAGGTAAATCAAAATAATGGAAAACACAAGTTCTTTTTACAAATTCAAACCTTTAAACAACAGCTCAGAATAAACTGTCAAAGACTAGCACACCAAAATTCATTAGTTACAAAAAAAATTCTAGAAGAAAAGAAGTGCAAAGTTTACTCCTTATGGATTTTGGTCTGTTCTAAGCAAGGAACTGTGTTCTAATTTCTTTTTCTGATGTACAGATATCAGTTTCTTCTTGTAGGCATTAAAAAACACTGTAGAAAAGTGACAGGTTCCATCAATTAAACAAAGAAATTAAAACCTACAATACATTACTGGCAAGTCTGATCAGAGAGTTTTTAAAGCTGTAACTGAAGTCACTGCAGACAACAGCTGAAGTTACTGCAAAATAAATTAATCACTGAAACAGATGGCAGAAATTATATTCCTTTATACGTGGAAAAACAAAGTGAGAATTATTTGCTACCTAGAAGCAAAGTGAGAACTATTTGTTACCTAGAAGCTGTGGATTTAAGCCAGTTTTCCAGCAACTTCATAACTAATAAGATTTACACAAAGCATAGGATATCCTCTGTTTCTAAATTTATAACTAGAAAAAAAAAGGCAGTACTAACCAAATACATATATTTAACTTCAAAATTTAGCTGCAATGTAATACTACTGGTTTAGCTTCAGTTTAAAAGTTACTTTTAGGAACTCTAGCATACTGAATGGGGGAGCACCATAAACCCCATTCCATTACCAGTGAGAAGCTCAACAGAGTTTTATTAGTTATTAAGAATAGTGTTCTCAGTTTCCCTAGTGTGAATCATGAAGCCATGGCAATTATGTAAGACAGCTTTTGGTAAGTATAAAATAAAATAAAATGTATAATTTTGGTTACAAAAATCTCAGACCACTTTATGAAATGCTATGTTGTTTGCTCCCATCAGCTTCAGCAAGTATTAAGTGTTGTCCGTATCCCAAAAATTAGGGCTTGTTTTGCTAAAAGTTATGTTGACAATTTTTATAGTCAGATTACCGTGTATTGCTAAAATTTATTAAAATTGAATTGCAAGATACTAGTAAGAATCCAGAAGAACAAAAGGAACAAGATGCTCAAGGACAAATTTCCTGTGTCATGTAAATGGGAAGTGTTTTTAGATTTCAAAGACTTCATATTAATCCATATCTGCTAAATACTTAATTCTTTAAGTACACAGATGCAGACAACACTTCAGTAAATTTATTTTTCTGCTGAGGGTCTACATACAGATTCCTGTTCATCTCACCCATTCCCACTTGCAACAATCTGCATGTTCAGAACCCACCCAGAATGACAAGATTAGGGAAAACAAAGTCATAAGTTGCCAAGAATCGGTGATCTGGAACTTGGGGAAAGGAATTTTTCCTTCCATGTTTTTGTGCACTTGAGGTGTACTCTCCATTGAGAGTATTTTTCCAGGCTTCAAGCAGGAGCTTGTCAGTTTTCTTTCAGAAAAGCAGCAGTTTGGCCATGGTCCCCTGGCAGCAGGAGCGTGGTTACTGCAGAGCACAAAGAAGCGCTCAGAAGCCAAAACACTGTGCTCACTTCCCCACCACAATGAATTGCCATCTGAAAGGTGCCAGATCCACAAAACTAGAAATTCAGGTAGACAGAGGGCTAACAGAAAAGCACCTGGTTTCCCACTGCTTTTTCAAATATGTCTAGAAGGAGATGGTGCCCATGTATATCACCAAAGGCTGGTTCCTCACCAGTAAATCCTGTAGAAGTATGGCAACTGGCAGAAATAAAGTGAGTTTCATGTCTGAAAAAGTGTGATATAGAGTAATGACAAGGATAGGCTGAACTATTGATAAAATAATGTATTTCAAAGTGTATATGCTTCAGACATGAGGTGACTTCAGGGGGCCTCAGGAGTAGGTTAACTAAGTAAGTAACTTCATTGGAAAAGGAGGAGAGAGAAAGCTAAAATGACCTGAAGTATGTGGGTAAGCATTTATATTTTGTCCTCTCAAACTAGCATCTGGAGAAATAAAAAAGCTAGCAAGAGTCTGAGAGAAGTGACCCCAAACTTTTAGAATCAGATCTGTCTGTTTTAACACTTTAATTTTATTTGCAGAATGCCCTATGCCTTTTATGATGAAGGTTTGTGGTAAGCAGTTTAAATGTTTCCAAGGACCAGATGCAGACAACATCTCAGTCTTTCCTTACATAATCTGAGTGGAATAATTTTAACCTACTGTTGATTATCATTTAAAAATATCTTATTTTACAGAGAACTTATTGGACTACTTTCAAGGGTCCTGAAATAAAACTGCAGTGGCGGCTCAAGGTCCTAATCTTGAATAATGGTTCACGTGAGAATATGTATCTCTACACGGAAGTCTAGACATGTCTTCTCAAAACTTGTCCTCCAAACCACCTCTAAGTTTATAGCTGACATACCAGGATTTTATTTGCTGTCTTTGGAGCTGAGCAGCAATTTTAATACCATTACTTAAATTCCTAATAATTTTAAATAACATTTTACTAAACTATTTTATAAAAAATATCTTAGCTATGCACTAGATGAGACCATCAGAGAAAGCTTTATCTCTCTTCTCCCTTCTTTGCTGAAAACTGACAATTATTAAGAGATAAAGTGAATTGTGATAAGCATTTCCACTTTGTGATATCAAAATTCCTTCTCACATTTGGTAGAAAAACTAATTACTTCATTTGGTCATTATGAGGTAGATTTTAGAAGGGAAAAATGCATACATTTGAGAAATGCATACATTTGAGAAAATGCAAAACAAAATATGTCACTGAAATTCAGTTAAAGGGTACCAATGTCACACGAGGAGCTGGTAAGGGACATTTTACATTCTGCATCTAGTCACCTGGCATGTGTCAGCATCTTCAAGATTACCCCTCATCACATGAGAGGCATCAGTTTCCACTGACATGGGAGCTACTGTTACAGCAAGCTTAAACCCAGAATGGTTATGCTCCCCCATTCATAGCAGTAGTTAAAGTATCTGTGCCTATCTCATAAGCTTTTTGTGGCTTTAAGACTTGCTATTTTACAGTGCAGGGTACATTGTGTGCTGTGCTCTGGAATATCTCCTATCTGTAATTCACACACAATTGAGACATGAATCATTCCACAGTAAGTCAATTACTACATTACAGATTTTCCCTTGTCTATAGATTTCTTTCCATCCATGTTAGAATAGCTAAATCTTTGTCTCTATTATACCTAAACCTTGCAGATATTTTGTCTTAGTTGACGTACATATTTTGTAGTAAACCAATGTAAAATAACAGTAATTTCTAAAAAATTATTTTTGCTTTTCTGAAAATTGATACCACCTCTCCCCCTTGAAATATACAGCTAGTTAGGAGACTTCTGAACACATGATCTTGAAAGACTTTTGGCATAAACAACAGCATTTGAACTCTGAAACAAAATCACCTTACAATGTCATAAATTATTGAGTATTGACATTCGTATCACACAGCCTTTTTCTGAAGCTCCAACAAACAGGTTCATCTATTTTTTGAGCTCATAGGGATTTTTTGCTATCTAGTTATCATAATAAATTATATAGTATTTTGGGACAATCGCTGAAACACAATAAACTACACAATTTGCAAAAAACACTTCTTTTCATGTCATTAATTGAAAGAAGTCAGTGGGCTGCTTTCCAGTGGTACTTACCACCTAACAGAACCTAGTTCCTCTGGACAGAATGGAAAGACCTTGCATTGAAGTAAAAATGTGACTTTAGAAGCAAGATTTTCTCTGTACTAATTTTAAAGATCTGGAAAAGGCAAATATATTACTATGCACATACTTAGGTGTGTATATGTTGCTTTTGTATTATGCCATTTATTTATAAGTGATATACTATTATATATTACAATGTCATCATTGATATAACTTAGGGAATTTGTGGACTATATCACATATACAGACATCCTTGTAAGGCTGGTAATGGAATGAATGAGGAACACAATAATGCTGTCTGTGCTTCTGTGTTAGTGATTTACAGCAAAGCACATCAGTGGTGCTCAGAGCAGTTTCCCTGCAGGGGTTATAAAGGCTGAAGAAACAGAGGGCCACCACTCAGAGCACCTCACATGAAGCATGAGCTGAAGTTCCTCCAGCAGTCACCTGCCATTCCTGCACGGTGTGTGCCACGGGCCCCAAACCTCACAGCCCTTTTGGGCACTACTGGAAGGCATTTAAATAATAATGTAATTACCAGGCACGAGGCAATGTGGGTTCACAAAGGGAAAGTCCTGTTTAAATAATTTGATATCCGTCTCTAATAAGCTCACTTATCTACTGGATGAATGGAAGGTGGTTAATGTAGTTTGTCTTGATTTTTTTAAAGGCCTTTGATACTGTCCTTCACATCATCTTTCTGTACAATTGTCCACCTATGGGATGGGTTCATAGTGTGCAGCATGGGGAGCTGGCTGAAGAGTAGGGCTCAAGGACTTGCAGGGAATGAGGCCACATCACACTGCTGGCACTAGCAGTGCCAGCCAGTTGTGTTCAACGTGTTTACCAACAATCTGGATTCAGGATTGAATGCACTGCTGATGATACCAAACTGGGAGGTGCTGTTGACTCCCTTGAGGGACAAGAGGACTTACAGGGGGTCTAGATAGACTGGATCATTGGACAATGATAATTAGGATTAAATTGAGCAAGTCTAAGGACCATATTCTGCACATAGGATTGGAAATGCCACACAAAGGTATGAATTTGAAGAAGACTGGCTGCAGACCAGCCCTGCAGAAAGGGATCTGGTGGTGCTGGTTGACAATGGTTTCAGTAGGAGTCATCCGGGATGTTAGGCAGACAAGTGGGCAAATCCCATTGTGGGGTGCATCAAACACAGCATCACCAGTCACTACAAAAAAGGATTATATGTGTAGTTCTGAGCTCCACAATTTAAGAAGGATGTGAAGGTCCTTGAATGTGTCCAGTGAAGGACAACAAAGCTGGTGAAAGGGCTGGAAAGAATGTCCAGTGAAAATGGGATGAGGACTTTGGATGCGTTTAGTTTGGAGAAAATGGAAAATGAAGATGACAGGTGACCTCTTTTCTCTCCACAGCTTCCTGAGGAGGTGGAGAGGGATGTGCTGAGCCCTCCTTCCTGGATAGGATGTGTGGGAAGGGCTCAAAGCTGCATCAGGTTAGGTTAAGTATTAGGAAGCATGTCTTTACCAAGAGGGTGGTCAAACTGTGGAACAGGCTTCCTAGACAGGAGGTTGATGCCCCAAGCCTGTCAGTGTCTAAGAGGCATTTGGACAATGCCCTCAATAAAAGGGTTAGTATTTGATCAGACCTGAATTTTTTAGGCAGTTGGACTGGAAGATCATTTAGGTCCCTTCCAACTGAAATATTCTGTTCTAGTCTATCATATGTGCTGCTCTGTTCTGTAGATGCAACGCAGATATACAGTTCTGGAACTACAGTAGATCTCAGCAAGACAAAACTCAGTTCTTCCACTTTGCATTGCACCACCTGCTGATAGAGATATATGGCAAGCATTAAAAAGAAAACTACATTAAAAAAAAAAAAAAACAACTCTGAAACACATGCCCATCATTTGTGTAATAGATTTCAGACATACTTATTTGTGCATTCTCACAAAATGCAGCCTCATGATCTGTAAATAGTGTGGTCACTCCAGGTTTATTCCCAGAAAACTTTTATTCCACAGTCTCATGTATACATGCATGCAGAAAATAGGCAGAGATTTAATGTATTACTCAGACAAATGTTGCAAATACCTAATCATTAAGTAAAGGTAGTCTCATGGTGATTTCAGTGGAAGTTAAATTCTATGTATATAGCTCTTAAGCAGTTGCTGACAAGCAAATAGTAACCCACCATCCAAAGAAAGAATATGAATTTACACAGCATTTTTCACCAATATGGAATATTTTTTCTTATATTTCTTGCTTTTATAATCAAGAATTTTATGTTTTAGTTAAAGGGATATGGGTCACATTTAAATATGGAGGTGCTTTGAAAACCAGGTGGTGAAAAAAACTAATGGTTTATTTTATTTATTTATTTCCTTCAGACAACGGAAGAGAATGCAAATAAAATTTTTTGCATCTTGTTTTGCACCAGGTTGTAACATTTCTGCTGTGCATTGGCCCACAAATCCCCCTATTTACATTTTTGTTGGTAAACAAATGAAAGATCCCGGAGCTGTGATAGTTTCCAGTTCAAACAAGCCAAAACCAAATTTACGTCTGAGATGTATGCGTGGCTTTCATGCAGGGCTTTATCAGTAGAGTTAACAAGGAGAGCCATGGTTTCCCCATGCAGAGCCAACATTCCACTCATACCAGCTGAGAGTAATGCTACTGAGGTTACAGGCATCTCCTCTGATGTTTCCAACTTCAATTAGAGATACGGTTGGCAGGCAGCAAAAGCCTTAGCAGCATAAAAGACCCAGAAACTGATACAGGAGCTTAAATTAATAAAGGGTTTCGTTCCATTGTATTAACCCCTCCTTTTCACAGTGAATTCATGCAGCTCCCTGTTGCCGCAGTGACAGACTTCAGCAGCAAAACTGAGCAGATGCTCTTGGTGTAAAATAGGCGTCTTCAAGTTTAAAATGAATGGCATCATAGCATAAAAATCAGGAATAGTCACGAGATACAGGCATGGATTTATGTGGGATAGGTAGGAAGATCATTTTGGCAGCAAGTTTTACCTATAACCCAACCACAAGGTGATAAAGATTAAATACATTGGTCAATAGCCGTTGATGCAAACCAAATATCATATTGCTTATAGAAAATATACACTTGGAGTGTTGACAACTGAACCCATCCTCAAGGCAGGCTGCATTTAGGGAGCACACCTGTGTACAGCAACAGTAACTTGGCAAATTTTAGTCCCTTTTCCTCTCCATGTCTGCACAGACTTGGAATCAAATATTCTCCCTGCAGTGAGCTCTGTGTACATGTTTTGTGTGTTGTTTTAATTTTAGTACTTGGCTGGTAGTAAGTTCACAGCAGTAATATTATAAACAAAATGAAAAGGCCACCTTCTATCTTAGACAAAAACAAAACAAAAATACCCCAAACAATGAATATGAATTGAAATACATTCTGCAGACCATGAAGATACTATTTATATGAAATTACAAGGGACTTGATTCAAAAACCTACTCTCCTTAACTTCAAATAACAGGTGTATTTAATATATCAAAATACTATGTATACCTTCTAAATCTGTTGCCCTTATTCGAGCATGTTGACAGCAAAATTAGGAAAGAAAACAAACATTAAGACTTCTGTAATTGTCATGATGTGAGAATACCAGGAAGGAGAGAACCAACTGGAAGTCACTGGATTTCTGAAATAGATAGAAGCTCTGTCAAAACATCATAATATAGATTTTAGAGATAAAGGGTATTTAGAGAACAGTATTTCTAGGACAGAGCGTAAGAGATTCTTTCAACCAGCAAAGGCAGAACTAAGTGAGAAATGTTTTATTAAATTAAGGGTTTCTTCACTGTTTCCTGTAGGAAGTGGAAACTGAGTGCCAGATTCCTGTCCCTGCTAATGTCCAATTGTACAAGCAGCAAAATATCAATCAGCACTTTGGATTTCATGTAGTGCTTAATGCCCTTTGGCCTCAAAAGAGATGCCAAAGGAGTGTATTTTTCTCTTTGCTTTTTGGACAAACTGGCCTATTCCTGCAGTTCTTGTCTCAGGCAAGACTCCTGGTAGCAGCAAAATGTCAGCCATGCTCATCCTGAGGGCTGAGATAAGGTAGGTCAGAACAGCTCCTGTCCTTAGGGGATCAGGTCCTCTTTTGCTAACAGGACATGTGTGAGAGGTAGAACATTTGCCTGGGGGAACAAAAATTTTCTTCATGTAATTTGAACAAAGTACCAGCAGCCACATATTACCTTAATATCTGTGAAATACTCAGAGTCAAAACAAGATTGATAACTTTTTTTTTTTTTTTTTTGGGGGGGGAGGGTGGGGAGAGGGAGGAATAAAGCTAGAAAACGACTGCAGAAAGTTTTAAGCCTTAACTTCTAGCAAATAATTGGCAGCAAATGTCTAACAATTTATATGAGGGAGTAAAAATATTCATTGTGTGTGTATGTGTGTTGGCTTTGAACACCATGGTCACCCTCCAGCTAAGGAGCTGTTTACATCTGCCAGCCAGCAGCCAGACACCAGCGGGGAGCTGGCAGAGCCCTCTGGGCTCATTGTGTGCGAGCCCAGCCAGGGAGCAGAGCCAAGGCTCCTGCTCCAGCTCTCCCCAGCAGCCAGGAGCTCCCTTGGAGAGCTAAAAATGACCTCCCTCCCTGCTGCCTGAGCCCAGAGAGGTGCTGAGCTCAGGTTCAGATGGATGCTGCTCCCCAGCCTCCTATGTGGCTCCTGTGACATTGTCTGCTAGGGGTTCTTTGACAACGTCGGATGGATTTCACTCAAAATTTTCAATGCCTCAAAGTTTCAGCCTCTGGTTTTCTAGCTTCTGGTATATTACTGCAGTCGTTATATGCAAAGCAAAATAAAATTATCAGACTATTGTCTCTCACTTCCTTAAATCTCCAAGAAAATTTCTCTTGAGCTCAAATATGCTGTCAAATTATATTTTTACTGACCTGTTTATTTTATTCAGGTAAGTCCTCTGGAAGCAAGGTATAAAAAATCATTTTTAAGCTCACTAGGAAATGAGGTGAAGAAAGGTAAGCTACAACTGAGATTTTCAGAGATTTGAAAGGTGTTTTTGTACTTAGAACCAGGAAAAAGAAAGTTTGATTTCAAGGCTGTTAGAAGAAAGATGTAAAATTTTAATGAGTTTTTTGTGTAGTGTTTCCAAACACAGCAGTCAAGAATCAAGGAAAAAATGAATGAGATTGGCTTAAACATCAAATTTTACTCGTGATAAATATGTAGTTCTTTGTATTTATGTCTATTTTAAAGCATTGGACATTTTTACTAATGATGATGGCTAGGAAACTTCTAATAAAAACTGGAGAATCTTCTATATCTAAGGGAAATGTATAATGTTAAAGAGAAGTGTAAATTTACAAAGCTCTGTAAATTGAAGTATTATCTAAAGTTTTGGAATTGTGGAGTAAGTTGAATACTAGAAACTTCTTTATGATAAGAGGTAATTTAGAGCCCTCGTCATCAAAAATGTTGATGTCAGATTTCAAAGTCTAAAAAGTTTCATTTTGAAGGTTTGGGGGTTTGCCTATAGAATAATTTAGAGCAGGGTACACTGCAGAAAGTGTTTAAGCTCAAACATGATTAAATAAAAAAGTGTTGTGATTTATTTTTGTGATTTGCCTTAGTGGCAAGTGCATTTCAGAGCTCAGCACATGCTTTGTAAATGTGGTGAGTGAGAAATTCTCGAGTGCTTCTCGGAAGCAGAGAAGTTCATCCTGCTCCTATGGAGTTTCTTATGTTCTAATGACAGCAGGGAGGAAAATAGAGAAGGTCAAAAGCTCTGCACCCTGAGGCATTTCTGGGGAGTGAAAACTGCTAGTTGTAAGCTCCTTCCAAGTTCTACAGGTTTCTGCACATTCACTTCTGAGAGGAAGTATTCTGGAGTGCAGGAAAAATAAGTTTGAAACAAAATAAAACTCCTTGAGTTATCTGAATCTTTCATTAAGTAAGTGGATGAAAGATAATTTTCAAGTAGGTAGTGAATGACATTAGCAAATGGATAGATGGGAGCAGATGAGTGATGAGACAATGAGTAAGTGAGGAAGGAATGACTGGTAGGTGTGATTTGAAAGGGCATAGCCCAGAGCTATCTTACAGCCTTAACAGGACTCTCTAGGAAAAGGAAAAAGAAGCAAGAGAAGCACCTGAGTCACCTGCTCCATCAGATTTTGTCAAATATTTCACTGGGATTTTTCTTTCTTTTCTTCTTGGTGTTTTGGGGAGCTTGTTTTGTTTTGTTTTGGTATCAGCATCTTTGATGCAATGATTGTACCAATTAGGCCTCTGAAATATAGTGCCAGCCCTAATTCCAGTCCAACTAGGATTTATCTACTTTCTTGTCTGGGAACTAATAATCTCTGAATGGAGCTTCTAGATATACACATGGACACCTCCAGCTCCAATAAATTTACAGCATAATTTCTAAAAAGGCTCAGGCTTGTGCTCACAGGCCAGTTTAGCTGGGATAGCTGAGGCAGCACTCACAACTATGCCACCCATCTCCCAGCAGGGGCTGGGCAGGATAGATGTCTGAATTACCTCGGTTTACAATTTGTCCTACAACCATAATCAGAAACTGGTAGGCATCAGTGAGGGCATGTGAATGCTAATCATACATATATCATGCTGGAAATTACAGGACTAGAGGATTGGATGTCAACTCCATTTAAACTTCTTTGTTATTATGGCTGAACTTTGAGCAGTGTGCAGCTGGGACAATGGCCACTTCCCAGCTAAATCTATTTCTAAATGCAAGTCAAAGCCAAGATTCAAACAGTCTTCAGCTGAAGTCAATATACTGAAATCTTAATAAGTTTCAGGCTGTTTTGTGACTGAGAGACTCTTACATATTACCACAGATGGTAACAACCACTTAAAAATTATTTTAAGTCAGTTTTTAAAATATTTTCTGAAACATAATTCTGTGGGACTAGTAGTGCAAATAATCCATGTTTATCAAACGTTCCCCTAAGAAATCTGACTTTAATATCTGGCATCATTTACCTGTAGTATTACTTACTTGGGACTGTAAAGCAGTGCATCAGCACAATCTTCAAAAACAGCGTGGCACACTGAAATGTCCAATTCTTTCAATGTTTTCCAAAGTACTGAAAACTATGGGTTTTGTCCTAACCTTGTTTTTCTTCTATACTTTTGACAACCTGAAGTAGAGCGTAACCTCCTTTACAGCTGTAAAGCGTACACAAAAATATCTAAAGCACCCAAATGATCCAGAAATTCCACTGTCAAAGGTAACACCTGTCCCTTTTGCATACAGGTCTACTTTAAGGAGATTTAAGATTTTCAGATATTCAGAGAATAAGATTTCTGTATCACTGTGGGCAATGAAGCATAATGAATTTAAAAACAGAAGGAGGCTAACATTTAGTTAAAAGTACTTTTGGATAAGACTACTTGTTTCTTGATGCCCATGACAAGTTCTGTATTTTGGCATATCTCCTTCTGGTGCTGCTTGGAAGATTTCCCTAGGTGAAGTGGAGCCTGGTGAATGATTACACAGGGTTACAGAAATCACTACCCACAGAATGTTGCTTCAAGCACTTAAGCAAGAAAGAAGTCACAAAGTTTTTCTTTCATTCCCATCTTTTTCATCCCATCTTCTTCTTCCCATCTAGCAGAGAAGGGAGCCACATTGATAAGAGAGAGAGAAAGAGCCTTTGTCAGAACAAAGGGAGAAGAAAGGAGGATAGCTACTCAGCTACTCTTGAGGGGAAAAAAAGGTTAACTGTTTTCTGAGCTGAACACCAGATTAAGCAGTGAGTTATGACACACATGAGTATTGTATGTCACAACATAAGAGAGGAAAAGAGACTTTAAAATTAGGACAATACATGAATGAATAAAAAAAAAATTGCTGTTCAGGAGAAAAGTTAACATGAAATGCTTGTTAATTCTCAAAATAAAGATTTGAATATAATCTGACAAAAAAATCAAACACAACAGTGTAGACTGCTAATGTTACAAGTTTTGGACTATCACAAAGCTTTATAAAGGATTGGGCAATAGTATTGCACAGATGTAAAATGAGGATTCTATTGCTTGTTCAGTGGTCTTCACAAGAGTGACTGCAGACTTTCCTGCAGAAGAGTAGAGAGAAAAACAGGGGGAGTTATTTTCTTCACATTGGTTAACAGTGAAATGAAAATCCTTAAATCTCTAACTTTTTTTTGATTTCTATGACCTCACCAATGCTTACAGTAGAGAGTACTGTGTAAAGCATATTTCCTGTCTAGAAACAGCACTGTTACTCAGGTAAGGTGATTTTGTAAGAAAGCCAGTCTGGCAGTCATCCCATTACAAAGCATCCCAGTGAAAGCAAATAGAAATCCACAACTCACCAGAAAAAAAACCCAAAAAACCAAAAACAAAACAAACCATTCTGCTGCTTGTGTTCTGCTATGTCTATAAGAGAAGGGAGTACGAAATAATTCTCCTTGTGACGCACAGCTCAATAGGGCTGGAGTGTTACAATGTGCTGCTTGAGTCAGAACTGACAGGGTGCCAGCCTTGCATTGGCTAGAGCAAACAGCTCAGCTTTAAATTTCCGTGCTGTTACACAACTGTGCTATTACTTAAAGGACTGCTTGTACTCAAACAATAAAGGCCATCTATTTTCCTGTTACTGTGCTGATATAATTGTCCCTACCACAGGCACATTTTCATACAAACACATACATATTTAAATACACACATACATTGCAGCATTTTAACTGCTCACTGCTTGGCCTTCAAGGATCTTCCCGTGTTTTCACAGAAGTTTGAGACTTGAGGCTGCTGCAACTAGTGAAGGAAGAGGTGTAGTGGAGGTGGACTTGTAGTCCAGCTAATGATGTGATTCAATTCCCTACCAGTCTCAGTAGTTAGCAGGATCCACACAGTGAAGTGTCAGAAAGCAACAGCCATATTTCCTGCTACTGTTTTCTGAAAGGGTGGTGCCATTATAACTTGTCACTTACTTCCATTGATCAGTCATTAGCACAGTCATTGCACTTACCAGGTCTCTATTGGCTTTGTGGGAGATGCCCACTGATAGCACAGTGTACAGAAAAAATACCTGCAGTAACACTGTTTGGAGAGCTGTTAGCAAACACATTACTACTGAGAGTAAGTTTGGTTCCAGGTTTCACTGGACACTGGGTTACCTTACAGTCTAGAAATAACAGATCCTAGGGTCTGTCTCCAGGAAATCCCAGGAAATGGTTGTACCTAGGTGTGAGCAATGCAGTCAGAAGGCAGGACAAATGGACAGAAGCCCCTGAAACCCAGGGAGGGCTGGCCATTGGGCAGCTGCCAGCCTTTGGATGCTGCAGCAATCAGCTTACTTCCTTTCAGAGCCTGAATCAAGACAGCAGTGCTATTCTAGTTTAGTTTATCAGAGCAAATCATATGACTAATGATTAATCATTCAAGTATTTATCACTTCAGTATAATTTCTGCATACTATTATTGGGATTGCACCTTCACTAGTGTGGCTTAGGCACGATTAGATCTGACTCTTGGGGAGCATCTTTCAGCAAAGAGCTTAAAGAGCTTGAGAGCCTTAATAGTGACAACAGGTGAGGCTGCTGTTGGCTTGGGAGCAAGCAGAGGAACAAGGCAGAACAGCTGTGAGAGAAAGCAGAAGCAACACAATTTGATATCATCTCCAGACTGCCCCTTGAGGTCATCCCTGCAGACCCAGGGTTCTTCATCCCCCTGAAGGGAAAGGGAAGAAGGCTGGTGGAAGGGAGTGTGGGTAGGGCCTGAACTAGGCTGCCCTGAGGCATGTGCTGCTCTGGCAGCGATGTGATACTGCTTGTACAGCACCTGCAAAAGTGCTCCTTGGGTGGCTGTGCTCCAGCTTTCCACCTTACCATATGCTCCCCCATGCAAGCAGCACAAACACTTGTGACGTCTTCTTTTTTCAAGGAATCCAAGGAAGTTTGTGCATCACCTACTCCAACAGGATTGAAGTGAAGGGATAAAGCAAATTCAAGGCAGTCAAATGATGGTATGTCTTGAGCATCCCAAGCTCACATTTGTCCTTTTTCTTTTCAATGCAAGTGCTGGTAGGCAGAATTTCTGAGATGATTGTGTCATAGAACTTTTCCCCTGCTTCAGCTTTTGATGGAGTTAAACTTTCACCTGATTTTTGTTATGACATACCTGCTTGGGGACAGTTAATGCTGGGAAAATCCTGCTATCATACCAGTATTTCTGGATTTCTCTACAGCCTTTCTATCAGCACAGTTGACTCTCCCATTTCATTTTTATGTGTTTGTCTAGGCAAGTGAACTGCAATCATTTCTACAGCCCAACTCCTCCCCCAGCCTTTCCCATTAGTTGCTTGGGGTTCAGGCTAAGAAGACTTTTGTCCTACCAAATGTGTGTGAGGGTAGGGGGGAAGAAAGGTCTATCCTTTCTCAGCTCCCCAAGCCAAATTGTCATTCTGTCAGCTTACTTCAGGTTTGGTTTTTTTTTTCAGAAGTTGTGGCTACTGGTCTCCACAAAGACCACAATCTACCTTTCCTTCTCCCCCTGTGGAGTGGGAAGCAGGGCCCATTGCAGAAGTGGAAGGACTAGAGACAAGTATGTAATACAGATGGAAGAAATACTATTTGGCCTATTGTTGAAGGCACAAGAGAGTATTTGTGGATTCCAGCCCCTTCCTAGCTTTAGTTTAGTGTTTTAAATAAAATAGCCATTAGTTGACATACAGAAATTGTACTGGAAACAGGAACAAAGCACTCCATGCTTTCAAGTCAAGGCAGTACCTAAACGGCAATCTAAAATTGCAGGCTTGGTCATACACATTTGAAATTTTGGAGGTTCTGATCCCTAAATCCACATCTTAGCCCAACTTGTAATAGTGTCTCCATGTGACTTCTGTCACAGAGCAGAAAGTTTCTACAGTGTTTCCTTTTGACCGGTTTCATGAAAGTGTAACAATGAATAGCACAGCAAATACGAGATAACAGTAAGACCCACTTATTGTTGTAAGAAACATGTTCGATGGCCGCCAAAAAAACAAGAGCAATTAACACCCCTGTCTTCCAGCCCCACCATCTGTCTGGGAAATCCTTGATTCTTAGGTACAGTCTCGGTCTTTTTGTCTACTATTACTGATCTCATCTTCACAGGAGGTATTTATCTTCAAATTCTGCCTCATTCTCTTCAGAATGGAGTCCTCTCTACTAGATGACCTAATGTCTCATCATTTTGGGTCACATTCAGACAGCTGTTAAAAAGCTCATGCTCTCAAAGTGCCGTGTGGCCAGAGGGTTATCTTTTCCCTTCAAGAACTCCCTACGTCAAGACAGAGCAGGACCAGTCTTCTGATATTTAAAGGTCAGAAATTGTCAGCCCTGTGTTTGTACACAGATAATGTTTTGCCTGGACAAGCCAACGTAGAGGACAGTGCCATGACTACTCTCCTACTTCAGGCTACAGCTGGCATTTGGTGATCATTAGTTGGAAAGGAGCCAATGATTTAGTTACTCAGTTGTCATTGTGTCTCCACAGGGGCTCTCACAGAGCAGCAGCACCTCCAGCATGTGACACGCAGTGCCCCGGGATGTCCCCTTCACAGGACCACGCGCACATGTCCCGTGTGTGACCCTGTCCCTGCACCACGGCCACCCATCACTGACCCCGTTCATGGTATCTCACAGTCATGGCAGTCACTGCACAGCCTGTGCTTGCATTCCTGGGCACTCTGCTAAAGCTTGGGGGCAGCACACATGTCACAAGATATGGCATGTAGAGTTTCTGCTGTCAGGGTATCTGTACATATTAAAATAAAGCCATCTGTGCTTGTGTGTGCTTGTCTGGGAATAACTCTGTGCAGAACCAGGATTCGGTCCTAGGGCAAAAGTAAGAGAAGCACTGTCCTATGGGCACTTCAAAAAATATGACTCTTAATAAAGTGATGATAATCCTATTTTTAATTTGGCTTCTGTGTCTGCTCAGTAATGATTTTTCATGATGATTTATTGGCCCTGGATTTTTACTGTGGTCTTCCTGCTAACACTTTAGGCACAATAAAAAGCCTTGGTCCTAAAATATAGTGGCTTATAGATGTCTTCTGGAGAGAAATATCTAAAAGTGTCATGGGTTAGCCAGATTTTTTGGTTGTCTCATTTCTGCTTGGCTCAAGGCTTACTTATTAAACATTTTCATGTTCATATCCCTGGCAATGGAAGAGCTATACATTCAAAAATCTGGCACACGCACAAAGATGTGCACCAGCATTCGCAAAACACTTCCTAAGGTTGTAGCTGCTTGAATTTCAGCTCCTTAATTAGCCAGATGCCTTTGAGAAGACATTTTCAGGGCTCTTTTCACAGCTGACTGTTCTATCTTAAAGGTTCTTTGAAGATTAGATTTACAGTGAGGCTGGACCTGATATATCCATGTATTTCTAGACTGGTTCTCAATTAAAATATTTGGCCCGGTTGAAGAAGACTGATTCATAATCAACAGTCATTTTTGATGCAAAAATGAGGTATAAAGTAAAGCCAGCACAAGCCAGAACACGCTGGCCTTACATGTGAGTAGTCAGCTTGACACTATCAAAAAACAATGTTCTTAGTGCGTGTGTGGGGATAATCATTAGGTTTGCCTTGTCTCAGAGGCATTGTCCTTGGGGTGCTTGTTCTGCATGGTAGGAGTGCAGAATTTCTTGGAGATAAATGAAGAAGCCTTCCCCCATTCTGACAACCTTAAAAGGTTTTGTCTAGACAAGAGAACATTTTTGGCACAATTATCCTCTTGCATTTTAATTTTGCATGCAAATAATTAGAACTGTGGTGCTATAATTTCAAGTCGGCCATGCTACTTGTAGAGACCTGAACCAAATTCTGAGAGGCCTTTGGGAAAAGAAACTAGAATACTGAGAAGTTAGCACAGTGTTATAAGACAAAAAAATAAAAGCTAACATAGTTTTAAACACAACACTAATTAATATAGATACTGAAAGGTGATGAAGGAATATGACCCTCTTTCACAACTGTGCCTTTGGACTGATTGACAGCCACTGGATATACACACACACTCACTCATCTTTGATTTGGAAATTATTCGTTACCGCCTTTAACAGCAGAAAGTTTTCTACACTTACATAAAGCAGTGGAAAGCTCCAACAAAACAGAAGGAAGATGGGTCATTATTGCCAGTCTGCCCTTCATTTCCCATTTTACACCACGTGTGGTACAACTGTGTGAGGTGCCAAACAAGGCCCTCAAAGTGGAGTGAGGAATAGTACAGATTAAAAAGGTGCAGTTTTCATGAGTGTTTTTCTGGGTTACCAGTTTCTCATCCTGGTTCACTGTGCAGCTGTACAAGGGAGAGCATATGGATAGGGAGATATGACATGGGAACACACTCTGCCACAAAAATAAACTTTAACTAAATGGGGCCTTAGTCCATTTATCATTCAAGCAAGTAAACTAGTTCATTACATTGGATGTGCTGTGCTCAAACTATTAAAAAAGCCTTATCTCCATAGTAAATATGCAAACTGGAAACTCAAACTCAATTTATTTTTTACTTGGTACAAAAATATCTGACATAACCATCTAGCTTTGTAGATGTGCTTGCAGCAACCTCACACACTCCAAATGGTTTTACAAATGTAGAAATCTATGACTTTTTAGAGAAGTTACTGACAGCAGAATTATATGAGTAATCAAAATCTTCACACACTCTCCATACTTCCTTGCTATTCCAATATTATCGAATGACTCCTCTATAAAGAGAGCCTAATTTGGAACAGAAATTATTTCATTTTGGGATATTTACCCTGCTTTGTGAGTAATTATTCTGGGACATGCTCATTTACATTTTGGATGAGTGCCTGAAGAATGGCTCAGCAGAATAATTAGTTTGAAAGAGCTATTCTGATCAATTTCTGCATCTGAGGCCCTGCAGACCATATGTGTCACCAAAGGCAGACCTGAACTCCACAAAGTGCTAATTGAGGTCTTTTACTTAAAAGACTTCAATACCATTTGATGTAATATTTAGAATTAACTATTTGTAACAAAAAAATACCATTATCACACTTCTAGGACATTGTTTATAAGCCAGTTAAGCACAGTACATAATCATTAAGGATAAGTCAAGGAATTTCAGTGCAATACAGAGGAAATGTATTTGTCTACAATGTCATTAGCATTAGCACCTTTATGGCCCCATGCTTTGTGTCATGGCACACTGGGTATCTGCTGCTAAACTAAAACTCAGAAGAAAGATTAGGCTGGGCCTTGGGTGTCAGCCCTTTCACTGTGTAAAACCTGTGGCCTGGGTGTGAGGGTTTTATTGAGCCAGTCAACAAGCTGAGTGATAAATCCAGACCAAGTTCTTTTCTCCCCCACATCATTCGCAAGAGGCCAGGCCAAAAGACAGAGTGGAGATATCCACCAGCACAGCATCAAGGGTGAGGGACCTTCTGAGGTGAGCAATGCTCCCTGGCAGCCTGTCACTCACTGGTGTCATCACAGTCTTGTGGCTGTCAAGGAACAAGAACAGTAGGGCAATTCCTAGTTTATTTGTGCTGTTGGAAAATGTTAAGACTTTGTATACAGTATATCTCTTGATTGCTAACATGGCTCACAGGAAAAAAAAAAAACCAAAAAAAAAAAAAAAAAAAAAAGAAAACCCACAAAAACCCCGAACAAAACAACAACATAACATATGCTAAGAGCAAAAATGTCCTAGGAGATGTTGTGGAAAGCTCCTCTTTCCATTGGGATGAAAGAAATGCTAGTCCTACAGGAATAGTTGTGGGTTCTGCCCCAGAGAGTATGCCTACCAGAAGTTCAGGATTTATCCCAGTAGGAAGGAGAAATCAGAACCTGTTCATTAGTTGCTCCATAATAGATTTAAAAATACAAACTTGCAAGGTCACTTACATAAAGCCTGCAATACCATATGCTCAACACATTCCAGAACACCAAACACATGAATCACTGCAGTTATATTCATAAAAATACTCTTCTACTCCCCCAGCACATCACACAACGATGTAGCTATAGGAACTTTTTTTCAGGTGGCAGCTGACTTAAGAGGTTCCTGCATTTGCTGCTTATTCTTGCCCCATAGCTCTAACCGATCACTTCCTCAGCTGGGCTGGTTTAATTCTATGGAGGTGAGCCAGCCACCAAACTGATTTTAAAAACCTAAAAGAGCAAAAAAACCCCTCATTAATATATAAAGTTTTTCTGAAAATAGCTCTTAGGTTATTTCAGTGATGTACCTGTTGCTTCAGAGGGAGCAGTGACCTGCTGTTCAGCAATAGTGGTAAGCAGCCAAAGGTGGGGAAAGGAAGAACTCCTAGACCAGCTTTGCAACCTGAGCCAACAGATTGATCAAGCTAGATTCTTAAAGAACAGTGAGAGAAAGGACATAACTGAGCATGCCACCAGAAAGTGTTCTTCTTAGAAACATTTGCATGGTGTTTAAACAGTAAAGGATATCAGTAGCTGTGTAACTACTGATATAGTAGCCTGCATAGCAGTGACAAACCTATGAATGCCCCAAATCATCCACGGGAGAGATGCATGAGTTGGTCTGGGCCTTGCATGCAGGGGGTCTATAATATTCAATTATTAGACCTTCTGAAATTTCTTTTCAAAATATGTATAATAATTAAAATACTAAAGCTGAATATTGTCAAAACAAGTTTTATTAAGTCAGGCTTTTTTAACCTGGACTTCACTGAAATGCAATTTTACCCCAGCTCTTTTTAAAAGCTTGCTGTGCATATTTTTCTCTGTGTGTATACATTTATAGATGTATAGTTATAAATGGCATGAATCCTCATCTAGGGTTGCATTGTTTGCACAAGCCTTCAGACTCAGTAAGCCTGTGGGGTTTTTCTCAATTTCACTGGAGTTAGACAAGAAAGCCTCAGTGGAACTGACAGAATAAGCCATTCTTAAATAAACAGTGGTGAAAGATGAAGCAAAACCTCCATGCCTTGGATTTAAAACAAGGTCAGTTGGCAGAAGAATTTCCAATTTAACTGACTTACTAATCAATACAGAAGAACTTTCAGTTTTTCCATAAAAAGAATTTCATTTGTTTAAGGAAGTTAAGTGAACATCGAATGCTAGACTAGATGAGAGGGTATGGAAGATGGAACGCAACTGTGACCAGTGTATTCACTAGAAGCTTCTTGAAGAAGATAATACTTCTTCAAAGAGAAAAACAGAAAAAAATCAGTATTCTTTTGTATGCTTTAAGCCTCTCAGCTCATCAGTGCATTTTGTTTACAAAAGCAGGACTGCAAAAAACCCTCTCCTCTGAGAGTGAGCTAAGACATTCACAAATCAAAATCTGCTGTAACTTACTTTTCACTGAAAAACAGGTTTTTCTGGAACTATTGCTTTTAGAAATAAACAGCAGGAATTATGGAATTAATTATTTTCTTTTCCTACCATTTGATGGAAAGGCTAGCAGTTGGTGTCTTGAGAACTGTTGCATCTAGAATAAGAACTCGGTCATCAATACAAGAGCCTTCTTCTGTTATAAGAAGGTATTAATCCACAAGTGAGCTCACAAGAAGTCATGTTTCAGTGAAAAGATGCTATTTCCCCACAGGCAGCATTATGGGCTCTGGTTTAGTGGTGGGGATGGCAGGGCTGAGGATGGCTGGTGTAATTACACTCAGTCCCCTGCCCTGCTGCTTCCAAGGACTGTCTTTGCTCATCCATGTGAGAAAGCAAAGGGCATCTCTTACTGCTGTCTGCAGCTGCTCCAGCCAAGAGAATAAGCCACCCTGGCAGCGCTGCTCAGTTGGTACTAGGTAGCTGTCATTAGCTTTGAATTGTCTGAGGAGTTGAGGCAGTACTCATAGAGACTTCAGCAACCAAGGTGGGCTCAAGCTGAAGGTGCTCACTGAGTATCAGAGTTGAAATTGCTTATTTGGATCTCCTCACTTATGCCTCTCTTTCCATGTTAGTTACAGCTCAGAAAGGTCCCACTCATGTCTCTTATCATTGTCCTCTTCTCTCTCCAGGACTCTTAACTGCTGAATTGTGGGCACAGTGAGTTTTTTCAGTGGTCTTACACACAAGCTCTCAATGAGAACACAACCATATAACAAGAGACAAGGAAAGAAAGATCATTTATCTGTAGGCACTCTACCATCATCTCGCTCTTTGGCCTCAGAGCTCATTCCCATTTGGTCTTGTACCTTCTGTTTTCCATTCTTACAGATAAAGCAGTAGTCTGGACTGTTATTATCCTGGCTGCCTCAAAGTCCTCTTCTCTGGCCACAGCAAGGGGCACAGACATCTGCAAACAGTGGGCTGTAGAGATGGCTTTGACTTATCATTATTGATGCCTTAAGTTTTTAGCTTTTATGTTGTACATAAAAGACCCTGTACTGCATTAGTGTGTAACTCGGGACTCCATATAGAGTGTTAATAAGCTCTCTTCTTATTTTGGTCAGACAAAAGAATCCTTCTAGGACTGAGAACCAAGGACACCCTCTACCTCAGGTCTGAAAAGTATAAACAAAAGTGAACTGGGGCAATGAAAGTAAACCAGGGGAATATGACTTCATTACCTGATGTCATGGTGGAGGAGTACAACTGACATCAGAGAAGGCTTCAAGCATCAGCCCTCTATTGTGCTTCAGTACAATCTCTTATACCCCTCATGTTCATGCAGTGCACCTGTGTGCCCTCTGTTCCCTTTGGTGGTTGTCAGTGCCCCTGGGCACTCCATGGCTCATTGCTGTCAGTGTTTCCATGGTTCATTGCTGTCAATGCTGCTCACCTGCTGCTCACAGCTGTGCCCACTGGGGATGAGTCTCGACCACAGCCCCACTCCCAATTGCCACAAACTGTGTGCCTACAACCCAAGGCTGTAATTGGACAGTTTACCCCTGATATGCAAACAGACCAAACTTATATCTGTTTGAAAAGCCCATGACCATAATTTACCTTGGGTGTAGCCTCTGGGATGTTTTTGACTGCCCAAGGTGTATCAATTAAAGGCCTTTAATAAATACCCACTTTAGCCTCTTGACTCTGTCTAGCCTCAGTTCTAGGTAAGCAGTCCAAGGCATCATTGTGATAACATCATCCTCAGTGTTACTTCCCAACTGGACTTTTGCTTTGTCCATTGCATCAATCACTAAGCCTTCATCTGCAAATCCTCTAACTTTTCCTCCAGGATGGAGGTCCAGCAATCCATAACACTGAACTTCACATTTGGGAGAGGAAGTGAGAAGTTAAACTAGGATGGATAAATGTTAAATTAGGATGGATATGCATAGTGGAGTGTAATAACCAAACAGGAACTGAAAAGTTTCTGAGAAAGTTTAATTGTACTATTGGTTTCTAATGTGTTAAATTTTCTCACTGGGTTTTGAGACTTATGCAGATTGGGGGTGGGAGGAGGGCAGGCAGGGATGAAAGGCTTTTATAAAAATGTCTGTGCTACTTAAACTCATAAGTACTTTACTTGACTCTGAGAAAGCCACTGACTGTGCTGCATGTGACCCCAGGAGAGATATAGCACTACACAGTGGCAATAAGCTTTAGACACAACACTCTCCTTGAAATACTGTCCACTTACATCCTGTTCTGACTTTAAAAGCTAAATGTTGCATTCCTTTCAGCAAAAAAGCTTATAACTGAGACAAAGAGGACAACAGCATCTTCCATTTTTTTCAAATGATATGTATGTATGTGCAAATTTCTGTGTTTATTATGCACCAATGCAGAAACCTGACAAAGCATAAATTTTGTATATAGCACTTCTGAGCTGTGCTTGATGTAGTGTTGCATTTGGCTATAATTCAAGATGTGGTTAGATATTTATATGCTATTTTACATTGAAATATGATTGCATGCTTTTAGATTTACAAAACTCTAGTCTTGCCAGGAAATTCTTGCCTGTAAAGCTATTTTGGGACTTTATCAGTTAAAAGGCTTATGAGCTAAATTTCGTCCTCACATTGACTTAAATGGATATTGCATATGCATATTCACAGGCAAACTTTGGCCTTAACTTTGATTTAATTTTTCAGTTTGGTTAGAAATACATGCTTAAAAATTCAGGGTGATTAATAAGACTGGTAACAGTTTGAGAACTCCTAACATTTCTCTGATGCTTGGAAAAAGCTCTAAATTTCTTTCGCTGACATATTACACAAACAATATCTTAAATCCCCATGTGTGTTCTATTTGTCACAAATACAGATGATTTAAACATTTTAATGAAAAACTGCCTTTGGGAAAAAAAACTTTCACGTAGCGTATTTCCTTCTCTCACATTTTTTAAGGGGTTAAACAGCTGAAACTGAATATTTTGTTCAGAATCAAATGCTTTTAGTATTGCACTGAAAATTTGAAATATACTCTATTTTATTTATTTTTCCCCTCAGGGAAGTTTTTATAGCTCCTTAGTAAAATTCTGTGGAAAATATTTACTGTTTTCTAACTGACCTGAAGAGCAGAGCCAGAAGAGCGTAGACACTTGGTCAGTAGCAGCTCCTGGCAGCCATTACACAGTTAGCAGCCCATTGGAATCCCCCAAGGAATCCAAGTCTTAACATAGGAAAATAAATATGTTTTCAACCCTAACCACTCCAGAAAACACTGCATATATGAACTGGGAGTAAATCCATGCATTGTTCCTTTACTGACTGTGCAGACAGCCTGAAATAAAGCCTGGAGAGATGAGGGTGACTAGACCACAGCAGACTACTAACTCAAAATCCTAATGCCATCATTCAAGTCTTAACATCAAATGAATCATAACTGTTTATCATTTTAGCAGCATCATTCCACTAATGTGCACATATTATGATCCTCAACCAAATGTCAATCTTCTCTGTGTGAAGACTGACAGAACCTCCCCCAAACCTGAAAAACATAACACATTGATTTTTATGTCACTTAGAAGTCAAGCCACAGAGGCCTTGTTGCATAAACTGCTAATTAACACCAAACAAAAGGCTAGTCTCTGCCCTAAGGAACTTGCAGTTCAATTATGACTGGAGTCAGCATGTAAATACCAACAGAAAATAAATGAACATAAGGGTTCACTTAAGATTTCTCCAGGGAAGCAGGTTTAAGACAGTCCCATCTTCTTTCATCTCAGCTGCTCCTTTGTAGGATTGAAGAAATGTTCCCATTTAAAAAAACACCACCACGACTGTTAGGGCAGGACTGGGTGGGCTATTAGCTTGGATCTTTTCATGTTTCAGGTCTGAAGTATAACCCTGAAGAGGGTTGGAATCAGCAAACCTGATGGCATGGCAAACAGTGTCCCACAGGCAGTTGGTGCTTCAGAGACTTGTTGGTGCAATGGAGTTGCTGCCTTTGGGATTGCAACAGGGCACAGCTGCCAAAGAGCACAGCAACACAGCAGAGTCACAAGGGGCAGCTCAGTAAGCAGCAGGGTCAGTGTGCCAGCTCCAGGGAAGAGTTTCAGCACCATTATGGTGTCCTAGTGCAGTGAAATAGCAGCACTGAAAGCACTTAGTGCTTGCTTGAAGCACAACAGGTGAAGGTCAGAGTCTTTGACAAAGAAGAGGTGGGAGCCAACATTGCTTTACTACACGAGGCCCAAGAAGAAGAAAACTGGACCAGTCTAGAAGCCAAATTCTGGTCAGTTAAGTACTGACGGCATATTAGCCACCGTCAGTACAATATCTTCTGATGGTAGAGTGAAATGGGCAGCAGCTGAAATTCAGTGTGGTTTCATCTTAAAGCAATGAATGTGCATTTGTTTGAATGCTTCAGAAGGAAGGAGCAGGCAAAGTCAAACAAAAGTATTTTCCACGTTTCACAGCAGAACAGGACAAATGTCATCAATGTGATGTATGGCAAGCTGCACCTGCATTGCTATGTCCAGGCTATGGGACAGGATATCTACTTTGCTCTTTTATTGTCACATAGATAAAGGAGCAGCACCGTCTTCTCATTATAACATGCCTGACTTAAGGGATAGTTGTTATCACAGTGACATTTTCTTGTAGACTTTATACATACAGTAGCTGTTATAAAAAGTAGAAAGAACTCCTCTCAAAGTGTATTGTCTATACACACCAACTGGGTTTAGCTGAATTCCCTATGTAATTGTTATGCTTTGTTCAGCTTATAAAAAAACCTCTACAGACCACTACGAATTTATGGCACATGTCAGATTTAAACTTGTTTGTAAAGGTTTAAAGGCAGGAGTTGAATTCCCTGGATTAAAATTAATTTTAAATGCTTTAATGGGGTGAGCTGTCTTATTGAAGACTGATGTGCCTGCAGGCTTTATAAAACACCAGCATTCTAGGATGGAGAGATATTTTCTGAGCCAGGTTACTAAAGGATATCACACACCAGTGGCAATTACCATCCTCCCTTTTGCGGTCACATACAATGCCATAAAAAGGGCCCCAGACTTCCTCATTTAATTGCCTGGTTTCTTTTCATCTCAAGCACAGGGCAGAAGAAATGCGTTTAGCTCACCCTTGTAAAATAGCACACATTTTCTTACTGTTATGCCTTTGAAATATCACACATGACAGCGAATATTTAGAGAACTTCATGAATGGAAGACTTGCAAGCAGCCTTATCCTGGGGGTATTTATTGGCACAAAGCTTCGGTGGCATCATGCTTCAGTGGTACTGAAGAGGTAAGACAGGTTTGTGCTGGTGGATGTGAGTGCGTGCAGACTTTTTCCCTTTCAGAATGGTGACTTTTCTCCTAATCTGATTACCTCAAGATCATGCAATTCGTGTGAAAGTCAAACATTTGCACACTTTTTGTTAGACTATTTTGAAAGAAGAGAGATGATAATGCCACTTTGTAGCACTATTATCTTATTGCAACTTGACAGATGATACAGGTTCAGAAATCCAGTGTGATCTTGGATGAATTGCTTCATGGAATGAACAAATTGCATGGTTTTGCCTCAGTTCAGCTGTGTATTAGGAAGAGCAGAAATTATATCCTGCCATCCCCACTGAAAAGTCAGAGAACATCTGATGAAGTTGATAAGCTTGGGTGAAGTATTTAGTACTGTTATACAATTCAAAATTAATGTAAGATGTTCAAACTTTTCACTAGAAAGGGAAAATCTCCAGGATTCCAAGCAACCTCAGTGGTGAAGACACTGCCCAGATGTCTAAATGATGTCTAAATGTCTGTTTGATGGCACATAGACATTGATAATGATCACTCAGCATCAGATGAAACAGGAATGAGATAAGAGAGCTGGGAAGAAGATGAGGAAAAAAGAA
Source organism: Passer domesticus (assembly GCF_036417665.1). Taxonomy (NCBI): domain Eukaryota; kingdom Metazoa; phylum Chordata; class Aves; order Passeriformes; family Passeridae; genus Passer; species Passer domesticus. The sequence goes on from NC_087475.1 coordinate 25,172,517, forward strand.
ATGGTCAGAGAAAGGAAATCAAATGGAGAATAAAGTGAAGAGAGTCTCTGTCCTGCTGCAATCTCTTCCAGCAAGAGCCAAAATGGAAGTGCAGGACAATACAGCTCCAGCTCAAGAAGCTGGCATCAGATTGCTGCAAAGCATTCAGCACTGCAGATCCCTTTTACCTGGCTGGGACCTCTGTTCAGAGACAATAAACCTCTGGGGAGAATTGCCCTGCATCTGTAAAGCAGTGCCCCCAGTGACCACCTTCCCTGCACCCCTGTGCTGACCTGTCAGTCAATCCCCAATGCAGGAGGCCAGTGGAACCATCACAAGGTACCATCATCTGCCCACTAACCTCCTTCTCTCTACAGAATTATAGCAGGGCCTGGAAATTCTTCTCTGAGGAACTACTTATTTTCTCGGTTGTTTTTTTTTGTTTTGTTTTGTTTTGTTTTGTTTGTCTGTTTGTTTGTTTGTTTTTTGTCCCAGAGGTGGTAGCAGGCATTTTGGTCTTCCCATTATGCCTAAGCTGTCAGCTTCTCCCAAGAAGTGTCTCCTGATCTGTATGTAGGCCTGCCCTTGTGCTAGTCAAACAGGAAGAAATGTGGGTTCCTCTGATCTCCGGGCAGCAGAATGTCAGTGACAATAAGAGTTTGTCTGTTAAAAGTTGTGAAACAGTGTTTAATATTTGCCCATAATGAAATCTGGACTGAAAGACAGGTTAAAAATATCATTCTTTTTACACATTTGCCTTATCAAAAAAAAAAAAAAAAAAAAAAAAAAAAAAAACAAAGGCAACAAAAACACCCAAAAAGCCAAAAATCCCCACAAAACAACAACAACAAAAAAAAAACCCAGGGAAAGAAGCCAAAACAAAAGGAATGGTAAGAGTATACAAACAGCAATAAAGATACAGGCTTTTAAAATAAGTAATCGCTCTGTTTTGCACAGAATGAATGAGTCAGAAGCTCAATGAGCTACAGAAAAGAATTTCAGGGGTAGCATGAAAACAGTCCTCCTCCATAGTTGGATTTCACTTATGCCTGAAAAAATAAAGCCTTCATATTCTAAGATTGAATATTTCCTTTTATATTCTTTCCTATAGAAATTCATGTCAGTACCCTAACAAACATTGGCACTAGACTACCAGTTGTTGTTGTGCTAAAAAGGATTCAGAGGCAAAAGTATTAAAAGAAAGGAAAAGACAACCAAACCTTTCACTGGTTAGGTCAGCACTCCCTCTCTGTTGGCTGCAGGGGGATGTGGTGAAGAGCGCAGGGCTGTCCCTGCCAGACTGCCAGAATTTACTGTCTTAAGGACCTGCTGGCTGAGCTACTTGGATAGTCAGTCCCTGACCCACATCCATCAAAATGAGCCAGGTGAAAGCTGAAACAGGGTAAAAGGTGCTAGCACAAGCAAATCTTTGCAGGAGACAGTGGTGGGGATTGCCAAGCACTCCCACTTGAGGCACTGCTGCTGTCAGGAGAGGACGCACGGTTGGTCTCTTGGAGCTGAAATCTGTAGGGACCTAGCAGTCTTTAAAGGTTTCTATTACTGAACTTGTGCTGTGCTCAGCGTGGTGGTACCTAACAGGCTCTACCCCAAGGGTGTGAGAGAAGAACACATGCAATTAATTCCTCTTGGTGATATTTGCATAAGAGAGTTGTTGCACAGAACATAAATGTATATTTTGGGGAATGCTCAGCCATGAAAATATGACTGCAAGTAGTTAACCTAGTTGATGGAAACAGGAATGATAATTCTCAGTCCAATTTTAGTGTGGTTAACTAGGGACACAGCTCTAGCTAAAATATAAATGCATTGAATTTTTTGTGTTTCACTGCACTTAATAAAAGAACTGATATCAAGAACAATCTTTTGAGGAATTAATTTTTGTGGTTCAAACAGTTGAGAAGTGTCACTCAGAGTCTAACTGTGCTTAGGGACATTCAGATTCTCAAGTCCAAGAAGAGCATTTGTAAGGGGATGTAGGACCTTAATCCTGAATTTTTATATGCCGAGCACAGCTTTACTTTATACTGCTCTAGAAGGAATGGCCAAAAGATATGTTGGGCAAACCTTGTAAGAATATGTAATATCTTTTATTAAACTAGACAGCAAAAAACAACCAGCCTTCTTCAGGTCTGAAACCAAAATTTTTTTATTGTCTTCAACAAATGTTATGTCAGTGTGGGATGTTGGTGTGGGATGTTGTTTCTGCTATAGGTAGGAATGAAAGACAACTGATTAAACCCTCATCAGTTTACAGAAAGAATCCCTACAGAGGAGGGTAGGAGGAGATGTGATGTGCCTTGTGGCGAGCCTCATCTCATCTGTAGATGTTTCTCCCAAGAAAACATGTATATACACTTATGTGTACATATATACATTTGAACATCATTATATACTTGGTACCCTTGAGGGTGATTTTCATTTGCAGTTCACAGCAAAAGTGAAATATTACAAATCATTTGGCACAAAGCAAGTGTTAACTTATGAAATATATCTGGTGGCTTACTGACATGAAACACAAGGGGCTGTAGAACAGCTCATGAAGTATTACTGATTCCAGCATATGATTCCCACTTTCCCCACCACTAAGATCCTACACCATAGATTTATACAAATTCACTCTTCTATACATATTAAATGGTCAGCCTCTTCTATGGTCAACTGGACAACTGTACTATAAAGAGAAAGGAAATAAAATAAATCTTGAAAAATTCAAATCCTCCCAGCCTCACATCAAAGACTCCTCCTTCCCAAAACACGTGAGAGTTCTTCCAGTTCTGCAAGTCCAATATGCAGAACTCCTGTCAGAGGGACTAACATAAAACCCTTTTGTACTAGGACAGAACAGACTGAAATCCAGCTGAAAAACAGTAAGAGCTACTGATAGTGGAGGTGTGCTTAAAGGTAATGCATACACTAAACATCCTTCCTTCAGTGTGAAGCAGCAATTAAATATTGCTTTGGTCTCTGGCAGCTGTAACACTGAGATAATGCCCAACAAAGCAAGAGCTAAACCAAAGCTATGTGAACTGATATGTTTCCTAGGGGCTTGCTTGCAGAAACAGGATCTGGTACCACTGATCTGTTTTGCAGCTGCATGTGAGAGCGTCAAAAAGTGAGTACCATGCCAGAAGGAAGAGAGAAATCCAAAAATTTTGTGTTTCCTTCAGCCAGTATTTTTTGGTAAATGATGTTTTTTGGGGTGAAGTACTAATAAAAAGGACATGTCTGAATTCTTGAAAATAGAAGGTGCCTCTTTTTTAATATTGCATGTTCAGGGGAACAGAATTTTGAGTCTGTTCCCATTTTTTTTTTTTGTGTGTGTGTGTCTTAAATATTTAAAGACTGTACCAAAGAAATTCCCTAGAAATTCCCCCTCCACAACTCCTCTCCTCTACTTCTAAGATAAAACTATTCTGGGAGTTTCAACTATCAGCATTGGGTGCTTGAACCAAGAAGAAAAACTTAGTTTCCATGGTAAATAGAAGCATCTCACAGGCAACTAAGATGCATTTGTTTAACCTGTTTTGCATTAGCAATTTTGCAGGGAGTGTGCAAGAGAGCCACCTTGGATATTTAAGCCCTTGTAGGGCACAGAGCTGTCATGGCAGCTTTTCTTTCATCAGGTTAACTTTGAGACAGGATCAGGGAGATGAAACTGTAAAGATTTTGCCATTTTTAATTTAAGAAATTGTGTAAGTATATGAAGAGCCACATGATGAACGAAGTAACCAGACATGAAAGAGTTTATGTCTACAAAATATGTACAGTAATAAAAAGAGTCATATAAGGAGAGTGATACCTCACTTCAACCTACTAGAAAACAGTGTATCCTGAATTACATCTCCCTGTGCTTTCATGAATACTTTCTTTTTTATCAGCAGCATCTTTATCAGAATTACCAGCAGAGCTGAGCCATACAAAGCTCTTGTTGAAAAAAAAGGAGGATATTTTGAATTGGAAATAGTATGGAACCTTGATAACAGACATGTTTTCTGTCAAATTAGAAAAATTACATGGCCTATGCATGCTGAAGGAAATGCAGAAACTGCAGAAACTGGAGGAATCTTTTTTGAATTATTTGAGGACTAACTCCAGAATTAGTCTGGTTTCATGCAAGGTAACTGAGATTAGAACACGGTCAGAGGACTTCACACTACCTCAGCTTTAAATAAGCATGACCATATTCCCTTTTTCTCTCACTGACAATATCATGGACCAATCTGGAATTACTAAAAGGTTTCTCCAGCATTAAATATGACCAGTGATATTGTTGGCATCTTTTCAAAAACCACCAAAAAATCTTCTCATAGGAAGTACCTTAGTTTGTAAAAAGCTATTTCTCAAATGCTATTGTGGTTGCACACTTATATATCTCTTAACAACTTCCTATACAGATGTATTCCAGCTGCTGTGTCATCAGAAAGCACCACCTCCAATGACAGGTATATCTTTAAATGTGACTTTATTTCAGTTACTTCTAGATAAAAATGAGGGCATCTGACATTGTCCAGCCCCATCATTTGTAACAGAATCATAAAAGGATCTCTATATCCTGTTGCACAGAGCTGGTATTGAGATCTCTGCCAGTTTCAAAACATGCTGTTTACTTGAAACATATAAATTGGACAAACACAGAACAAAAATTGTTAAAAATATGCAAGCAGGAATCATAAATTGCTGATACAATGTTTATAATATGGCATATTGGATTTCAGCTGGAAAAGTACATTTTCATATCCACACTCCAAAATTTCAATTGCTCTTTAAGAAAGTAGCAGAAATACCTAATAAAGAAAAAATGTTTTTAAAATATTTTCTATTCATTATGGAAATGTGCAGAGAAACATAAAAATTACTTTTCCATAATTTAAAGATATCATGAGGATTTTTTGCAGATTTTAAGCCTTGATCTGTCTAGAAATATCTATGTTATGCTCTGTGTATACTTCGTTTCATAGGCTATGCATGAATTAGTCAGATTTCACTTTGTGAAAAAAATTTAAGTCATTTTATGTTGGTCTGATTAAACCACACATATCCTCTCTATGTATCTACATTTTCAATTTTAAAAGTTAGGTATAATATTTTGTCCAATTATTATGACAACTGAGAATTATATTACGTTGACATTAGGGTGCAACATAATTTATTTGTTATATATAAGCTATGAAAATACACTTGAAAAGTTATTGTAAGAATGTAAGTATTTTTAAGATCAATCATATGCTTTCAACATTACTTTTACACTGTACTTTTTAAGATAAAAGATTTTATTTAAAATCTTAATTAACATAAGGATTTAGGAATAGAAAAAACTCTTCTTCAGAGGACTGAACAAGACAATGTATGCTGTTACTGCCTCTAGGCCTGACTAAAGAAGAGGTATGAAACATTAAGTGAACAGAGCTTCTCAAATACTACAGACTGGATTTTTCAAATCCTAAAAAATCTGCTAAGAACATTACTAAAATAATGGGAGGCCAGACTTCTGGTAAAACAGCCAGCAGACACCTAACCTTATCTCATCCTTCAACTAGTCCCATAGAAAGACCCACAGGGGATATACAGTATTTTTATATGTTTATTGTAGTCTACTTCATAATGCTAGATGTAATTAGGCTTAGCAAGTATAGCAATACCACTTTTTGGTTTTATTTTCACTGGACTTTAGAAAATAATTTTCCAGACTTTGTAAAAAGACTAAAATTCCTCTGTAACCCTCAACTGATCAGCATCCCACCATTATGGAGAGTCAGTCAGTTTGTCAATTCTGTGATCATAGAAACACTCTTTGAGTGGCAAAATCACTGTAAGTACTCTACAACTATTGCAAATGAATAAAAAGACTCTTCTCTATAGGTATGTTTCCCTGCAAAAGGTAAAATAAACTTGTGACACAGAAGTAGAGAAATTCATACCTCACTGGCTTGGGCTGCGAGCTATAACTTTCTAATCCTTTCTAAATGGACCAGTTCAAATCTGAGACTCTCTGTTACCAGATCAGTGATTTTTCCCAACCCTCAGTTCCTGTAAGTGCTTTATCCAGTCCTCAGCTCTGCTGTGAGATGAAAAAAAAAAAAAAAAAAGAAAGCATTGCTCTTCCTCTTCATTACTTTCACAGAGAAGACACCAAGGGCTGGAAAGGAACCCAGGGAACCAAGACCCCAAGGTGCCATGAGACACTCAGCAAACAGCAGGCATTCATTAACTGGTTTTGCCTCTGCTGCCAGAGGATACATTCATCAGTCTCCACTGGGACCTGTCCAGAGCTCATCTGGTTCAGTCTCAGGTTGTTTTCTTTGAAAAATCCTGCTTGGACACAGGAGCCCATGCAGGCCTTATCAGACTTTTTTGGGGAAGGCATGAGCCCATTTTGCCCTAGTCCAGCACAGAGCAAAGGCTTCCAAGCTCATGAAAGTCTGAACAACTTGCCATATTTTCTAAAGGGCAGAGCAAAATACTGGTTTTGTGCTGGTTTCAGCCTCTCACAGACCTCCCAGATCTCACCTTTCTGCCTTTATGACATGGCAGTTGCCATTTGCCAGCATAGCACTGATCCACTGATTGGTTTTTCATCCTGAGTCTGACAGAAAATATTTCAGAAAAAGGTGTACAAAAACCCAGAAGGAGCAGGTGCAGAATTATCTCTCTGTGAGGGTAATATCAACTTAACTTCCCCTAACTGGTAGTTCTCTTATGCTCTTGCAAACCTTAAGTATATCCTGTACATTACTTACCCTGTCTAATTAACTATGAATGTTCCCATTATCTGTATCTAATCATATTTTAAATCCTGCTAAGCCCTTTGCTTCAATTATCTTTCAGCAAGCAGTCCTAATGGATAATTACACAGAGCATAAAGAAAATTTCCTTTAAGTCGTGGTTAAATGTGTTGTTTCCCAATTTCACGTGCCATCCCTTTTCTCTTCTCTTATGAGACCAATGAAAGGACTTTCCAAACTTACATTCCATTTAAATTTCCAGTATTTTGTCTCTATCACTTGGTCTCTCTTACTCGTCTCCTTCCTTGCATGAACTATCTCAAGCTCTCATGATGCAGAGGTTTCTACATAATCCTCATGATTTTAGCTAATCAGCACAAAACCCCTGTTTAGGCTTTGTTTTGCTTGACTTTATTGTTCTTAGATGTGACTACCTTGATTTGTCATACTGTCAGCTTGCTTAACCATGTTCTCCTCCATCTTCTTGTCTATCTTAGCACTGTTTGATTTTTACTACTGATGTTGCATGCTGAGGAAAGATTTTCATTACAGTTCAGATGGTGAAAGAAAAAGTTTTTCCTGTATCTTGACAGAGATGTTTGCTTCCAGCAGTCCCTAGAAGCTCTGTTTAATCCAAAATAGATAACATTACTTGTCACACATAGCTACAGTTATAAAAATACTGTGACACGCTTGAACAAAAACACTTTGGGTCTCAGGACTATGTACTTATCTATTAAGGAGGGTTTTCAAGAAAACAGTTTTATATGGAAATGTAACTTCTATTTCCACCCTTCTAGAGAAACATTCAGTGGTAATCTTTCTATCTGTATTAAGTTCACATGAAATTGTGACAAAAATAAATGTGGTTTTGTGCGTATTCACATAAGAACAAGAGAGTGAGGGAGGGAGTTTGCCAGTCCTATAGAGTTTGATCTGTTCCCCAAGATGAAGAATGCTGAGACTCAAAACTGTTCTGAGTGCTGAAATCCATGGATGTATGCTTGGATTTCCTGTCTACTAGGACCTCCTGGCATTTCTACAAAAATACGAAAAGGATCCAAGCAGCTCAAACATCAAATTTTCATACAAAGTGAAATTCTCTTTTTTTTTTTTTTTTTTGGTGTGTGTCAGTCCCATCCCTTGGTATCTACTGTTATCCTGACACTTTCAGAAATAGACATTTTCTTTTCATAAATAAAAGATCTTATAAACATCCCCTCTGATATTTTTGAGAGAAAGATATACCATGTACTGCCATCATATTGACAGGCGCAGAAACTGATTTTAGTACTCTGTATCATTTCTACCCTTTTTCCTCATAGTCCTCAGAACTTCTATCCCAAACCTAGTCACAGAACAGTGTTAGATCTCATTTATGAATGTTAGCTATTATTTGTAAGAACACAAACTTCTCCTGGCAACCTTCTTGTTTCTCTATTATAGATACATTTCAATGGACATTTTAATTTTTACATCTTCAGGGACCAGAGTGACAAATAATTTTTTTTAATTGCTTTTGCTTTGTGGCTGGCTGAATAAGCATTAAGGAAAACTGGCAAGGTATGTGAGTTCATGGCCATTTGGTTGGAGGGCTCTACATGGAGAAACAGTACAGCTGGCAGCAGAGCTGACATGATTCAATGAGCCTCTGCTGCCAAGACAGAGCTCAGCACCAGAGATGGCAAAGTGTGCCCCAGACATATGATACCTTTCAAATAGGAAGTACCCTGAGAGGAAAGGGTGGGAGGAGGGCAAGCAGCTGCTGAGAGTCAAGAAATTATAGATCAACGAGCATATATAGCTCATGACACTAGTTGTCTGGAGGCAGTCAAATGTTGATGGAGGTGGGGCTATTACAACCTTAATTTGCTTTTGCTAACAGCCATGCCAAAGATATCTGTAACTGGAACACAAAGCAATTTGAAGACGTACTTGTACTGCTATGGAAACCTGAGGTGTCCCATGATTTTTCAGACACCTAAGCAGTACTTCACAAATACATTTACTGTGTGGGCTGTATAGACTCTCTAATCCCCTGAACACCCCCAATCTGCATACTTAGGAATACTGAAGGAGTTTCCACACTGCTTTTTGAAGTTGTACTTGAAAAAGAACAAGGACAAAAGCTGGTATTTATGACCCTACAGGATGTAAGGCACCTCCTCTTTCAAGGGTATTGTCACATGATGCAAGGCCTCCATGAGCATGGGGTCAGCAGGCTTCACCTGGTACATTCATGTGGTTTGGTATTGCATTGTGCAGCTTTTTAACACCTAGTAACAATACTACTGTTCAGCTCTGACCTGTCAGGGCAGTTCTGTGTGCAAAGATGAATGCCATGTTCCCTCTATATCATGTTGGGATTCTGTCCCAGAGCATTATTCTATAGCTCACAATAAACCTCTGCCCTCAATCACCCCAGATTTTGGCCAAGTGTGTCTTTATTGTCTCAACAGTGGTGACTGTTCTCTCATCCCTACAAACACACAAATGCAAGTTTAAGTTGAAATTTGTCTTTCTAGAGAGGAGCTAATGAAGGAAGATTTCATCTTCACTGATGATCTGCTTGCTGATCTCACTCTTGAAAGTGAGAGTGCTAAAATGAAGACATGAGAAGATGAGCTTCTGGGTGCTGCATATATTATAAGAAGCACAAAACTTGGCTAACTGGACTTCAGAAGCTGAATCAGGCAAGCTTTGGAGCTCTAAGCCCTCATGTAATTTGATAGGAACACACTTCAACCTTTTCAGGTGCAGCCATACCTAATCCCCGTGTGAAGGGCAAACCAGTATGTTGCAAGTGGACTCAAGTTCTGGATATCAACCAACTCCACACCAGCTGGAGGTACTGCATCTGCATCTGCAGAGCTAGCAGGCCCTCTCTGCAGATCTTCTGTCTATCCTTCCTTTGGTTTTCCAGGCTCACAGGTAAATGTGAGAGTTTGCCAGAGCACAATCTGCAGTTCTCCCAATTCCTTGTGCATGAACCCTTCTTGCCAGGGGTGAGCAAGTCACAACTTTAATCCTTGATTAAATCTGGCAAAGTGACAGAGAAGAAAGCAATCTCAACTTAACTGGAATTTGCTGACTGCTGAAAATCATAGACATATATTTATGCATATTATATTAAAATTCTAAACATTCTTTTGATAGAGGGCACTGAAGAATTACTGAAATTCTCCTAGTGTGACCTTTGCTCTTTCTTTAAGTCTGGACCTGAGAGCTTAGAGAGTGAATCCTTTCTGCTCATGCTCTGCGGCCACATCTGGAAGGTGTAATATTTGTTCAAGTATTTTCTGTATGCAGTCAGGGACTGCATGTTCTGGCTATCAATGAGCACTATTTTCCTATTGCTACAATTTTAAATAAAGAAAATAGAACAGGTGCAACCCAGATTTTGAGAGCAAAAGCTGGGGGTTGCTGACATTGTGACATTAACACATGGAAGTATCCCAATTTTCTTGCTGAAATGATCCATTGGGGGGAAAAAAAAAAAAAACTTAAAAGAAATGAAATTATTTATTTCCAAGTAAAAGTAAGATAATTAAAAATAACATTAAGGTAATGGCAAAGAAAAGATAGATGTAGTCATTGAATGGAAAAATGGTATGGAAAAAACCTACCATTACTCTTTCAGACATCCATGGTGTGGGAATCTTGGTTCAATTTCCTCCTTTGTCTGGAAATATTTGAACACTTTTTTCTCCATAGAGAATAAAACATTCACTTATTCAGGAAGAACAAAATTCTGGATGTTTTAGAAGGAGTTTCTTCATGGCTTCAGATAATAGGGGTCAGTGAATGTTTCAGGATCCCAAATAGATAGGAATGCTTCAACTCTCAGCTACAGAGACACATCACTTATTTCAGAGCATTCACTGCTTGTGGAGCTTGAGGTCTGAGTGCAAATCTGCTTAAATAGCCAACAGAGCTAGAGGCCTAACTGCTGGATAAGGAGTCAAAACCAATCATATTATATTTCTTTTCCTTATTGTAAATATGCGAATCATTAAAAATATCAGAACTCTCTTTTTGTGCTCAGATACAGTTTCTTCATTTTTTAAAAATTTATTTTAGTTTTGAACTGTAGGTCTCTTTTTGTGGGTAATGGAGGAATTTTTCCATATGAATTTTTTCTGTCAGTTATTCAGTAATGAAGACAGAATGAGTTCTGATGCCAAAGTGGATGTTGGTTACGATCAAATACAAGTGATTTCTGGGAGCACCAAACTTCTACCATTTCAAAGCAGCTACTAGGCTTCTCCTGGAATAAAACAAAGTACTACTATTCACCTGTAAACACGTACTATACTTTTGTTTACAAAAGGAAAAGCTATATGTTCTTTATAACATCATAAAGGACCCAATAAAGGGTAATGACGATAGCAGGGCTGCCAGAATGTCCCAAGGAAGTGAAATGTCACAGTTTATGGGTTCTGGGTGATATTACTAGGCCTGTGTGCTAGTTGATGCCTTCAGCCTGAGCTCTTTTACTCATTCATTGACTAAACAGAGCGTGAGTCATTGACCTTTATATTTGCACATACACACGTATGTACACACACACACACACACACACACACATATACATGTGCATATACCCACCCTGAACAGCCTGGCTTCTAAAAACTTTTAAGCTGTAAACATTAATAATTTATTTGTTCTGGCAGCTACAAGCACTATTTCCTTCTAAGTATTTCATAACATCTCCTAAAAACCTTCTCCTGGCCTTTCTCATCAATGGGAATTGTTCTGTGGGCACGCCCACACACGCACACGCTCATACGCAAACACACGCAGAGTAAACTGAAAATAGCAAATATGCCATTCAAGAAGGCTGTCATGGAAATAAAATTCCAGGGCACTGGGCAAGTATAACAAAACAACAAAAGGTTGTGTTTTTACATCAGCTGCCTTGTCCTAGCTCTCTTTGCTTGATACAAAAACAAACTCACAGAAAAAGAATAAGCCAAAGAAGGTGAAATAGCTTGCAAAATATTTGTCAATGCAACTCTTTCATTAGAGAAAATAGTTAAAATAATTATTTTCAAATGTGGAAATACTTTTCTTGGGGAAAAAAAAAAAGAAAAGAGTAGGCACATCACCAGCTTTGATGTATTTCAGCTGAGAACTTAGATCAAACATTAAACCTTCAAGTGTCTTGTTTCACCTAAGGTGGTAATACATATTCAGCATGGATTAGGAACCACAGATTAAAAGGTATTTGTATGTTTAACTCTTGTATAGTCAGGATTCATATACTTCTGAAAAATATGTAAAATTGAAATGAAAAGTCTAATAATAACTAAAAATACCCTGACAGGCATCTCTCTGCCAATTTTAACATAACTTCTGAAGTCACTCCAGGGTAATTGGTTGTCCTGTCAATAGGAGCTGGATAGTGTATTTGAATGAGCAAGAGTCATGAAATACCCACTGCATGCACAAGAAATCCAAAGAGAAGAGGAACACAAGGGCTACCCCCAGAAGGAAAGAGGGTGTTTTGACCAAAGGCCTCATTGCTTCAGCATGAGAAGAGAAATAGACATGAAAGGTCAGAGTTGGGTTCTGCAGCCTCCTTGCCTAACACCAGGCTGGCATTGCCCTCTGGCCTCAGCTGCTGCACAAACTCAAGCCTTTAGTGTTGTTCTTACACGGGCATCCTCTCAAAACTGTCTAAGAGCCATGTGCAGTTGGCCAAGCTGGGAGAGAGAGAGAGGGACAGAAGAGAATGTTTCCTTCAGTAGGCGGCTCATCCTGTCTTCATTTAGTGTTCTGAGAGACTCCTGTCATCAGGCTGTGGACAGCCTACATGAAAAATTCCTGGTATTTTATTAGCTTGAAATCCTCTTTCTTTTTTTAACCGGTTAATGTGTTTTTTAAAAAAGACAGCTTCACAGAGGAAAGCTGCACTGTGTATTGGTGTTTGTTAATGTTGTAGGTTTATATTTGAGCATTAATAATTGCTATTGTTTATTGTTTATTTGCAAAATAGAGAGGACAACCCCTTCGTGTCTCACAGGAGTGCAGTGGCACCTAATGAGTTCTAGAGCTTAATGCTGTGCATACTGAACCAGCGTAGCAGTTTCAAACACTTTTCTGGAATTCTGAAGGTTCTTATGGACCATTGTTCTAAAAACACCCTAAGGCAGTGACAGTGAATGGGCAGACGCAGGAGGTGTAGACGCAGATGGAAGAAAATTATCAGCTTTTCTCTTTTTGCCAAAAAGCAATGCTTCTTTTATTTTCCTCGTTCACAAATCCAGATGCTATTGCTTCTGATTTTCTTCAATGTGTCTCAATGGATATCACAGTTGCAGGTTCCAGTTTCTCCTACCAGGTATTTTCTCTGGCTACTATTCTAACAGCTGATAGATGGATGGAAGGAAACCTAATTTCTTACTCTGTCTAACATCTAGTCTATGCATCACCATGGATTCACACCATACACCTACTCTCTTTTTCACTTTATTATGTTAGGTAACTAGTTGAGTCTACTCTAAGCATTAGCTCAAGGGACCAGAAAGAACAGTGATTATTTCTAAATAGGATTGAGGAATTTGGCAGACATTAAGAACATCTGTAGTTATGCTTCTGTCCCCTGCTTGGTGCTCAAATTTATGCTGCCTGTGATTGCCTGTAGGAACAGGAAAGCCTCCATGGCACACGCCCAGTTTATATCTGGTCAGATAAGTTTATGTGTTTTTACTATTTTGGCCTCAGCAAGAACATGAAGACTGATGGGCAATTTCTGTAACTGCATGTTTCCATTAGCCATTGAGTAGAATTCCTGCTGTTACAAATACAACAGGGGAAAGAAGCGCGCTGTCAAAATGAATTAAACACAGCTCTGGTTTAATTAGCAAAGTGCACTGCACTGCTACTATCCAAGACTTTCAACCGAATATGCACTTTAAGTTGCACTAAAATAGAAGAAGGCCTCTTCACTTGAGCAAATGAACATGCAGCCAGCCCCCAGCTGGAAAGAGCAGAAGCACAGCACCCCTGCCAGACTGCTCAGAGACCATATTTTACTCATCCTCACTTCCAGCCCACAAGAAGTGCAACAAAGATGCCTTGAGGGAGCTTGATGCCAGTGGGCATGTTTAGTCCTAAAGCCTTGACTACAGAGGCACAGAGGCTCCATCAGGAGTCCCTTTGCTAAGGAGCCCCTCAGAGGATGCACAGACATTAGTAGTAGGAAAGATATTTTTGTGCTGTTCTTGTGAGACATCAAAGGCTTCCTGAAGATAAGGAAAGCCTCCTATCTCTCTGAAGGAAGGTACCAAGGCTGTCACCATGACAATGTGAAGGAAGAGAGAAAGTCAAAAGATATGGACTTTGGTTGGCCCCCAGAGTGACATGTCTCCTTTTCACCTATTGAGAGTTTTGTTTATTTTTCATGACCAGTGGACAGTGTATGTGTTTGTTAAGTAAATGTAAATATCCTGTAAAACTATAAAGGCAACATGTTGCCTTAATAAACAGCCTTCTGATCTGAGTCTTGGTGCTTGCGCCATGTCACACTCTATAGTGACAATTAGTGGCACAGGGATTGGGAAAAAGTCTAGCCTTGGCATGGAAAAAATATTATGAAAGATCATATAAGTACCTGTGCACCCCCACATTTGTCTACAGCATGCCACAGCTGTACCTTGGAAATACAACTTTGCCCACCACTGAATTCTGTCTTGTGCCCTACTGGAGCTTTCAATTTTGTCCTTCATTAGGAATAAAATACTGTCAGAGTCCAGGTTTCAAATTTTTATATTGGATATCCTATAATACTTGAATGGAGTGATGGGAAGTTGTAGTTGAATATGTTCTCCAATAATTCACTCTGATATGCTCTCATTTTACAACATGGACAGTATTTTGTACTGCACTTTAACAGGCAGTACATGATTCAAGGATAGTAAGCATGCTTTGTTTTCCTTTTGCATCCATGAACTTACATTGCTATCATTCGAAAAACTGAATAGCAAAATGCATAAGATACATTAAAAGCAGCAAAAAAATTGCTATTCATTGATAAAAGGATAGGGAGTTGAGCCGTACAAGCGAAAGTGTCTGATAAAATGAAACTTTGGTCATGTGAGCAATTCAGATTAAAATAAAATCAGCCTTTCCTTCCTTAGTTCACCACTTCATGGAGAGCAATTAATGAGGCACAGTGTGCAAACATTCCTGAGTATCATTTATCACCTGGCTAATCTGCCTGCCAACCTGCACAGCCATACCTTTCCACTAGACATTTCCTCTCTCTTCCTACCTTCCCTCTCTGCCCTGACTAGATCCCTTGTTTAAGGGAGTGGATATCATGGAAGGAAGAAAAGAAATTAATAAGATAAGGAAATGAAGGAATAGTTTCCTTAACAGTGCAGATGTATTAATTTACATAAACAGTCACGGTGTGATCAATGACTTTTCACAGTTGACTTTTTGACACTGTCACCACAAAG
Organism: Passer domesticus; assembly: GCF_036417665.1. NCBI lineage: Eukaryota > Metazoa > Chordata > Aves > Passeriformes > Passeridae > Passer > Passer domesticus. The sequence continues at coordinate 25,187,704 of NC_087475.1, forward strand.
GTTAATCCTAATGACTTCTTATGTCCTATTTCAGAATTTCCTAATCCATCCTAGAACTCATTTTACAGATATACACAGAAAACATTTTACAGAAAACATTTTACAGATATAAAGGACAGAAAACTTTTTTGTATTTCTGCTAGATCAGGAAAGAATACCATCAACAGCATTAGAAACAATCTCTGTGGACATTGGACATAGTTTTCCTGAAGTACAAGATATTGGCTGCTGCCTCTTAAAAAATGATTCATTTTAATCTGACAACCTTTTAAAATCTCTCTGATTTCTCTGTAGTATAGTATCTTCACCATTTGTTTTCCTCACCTTATCCCCAGCCAGGTGTTCTGAGAGAATAAATGGGAAATGGATAATATTCAACAATAAATTCAGAAATAGTCTCACACTTGAAGGACATTGTGTATGATAAGGGGTCTGAAAGGAATCAGAGGAGGTTCAGCTGCACAAATGGTTATGTCAGTAAACTCCCACACCTCAGAGAAGCATCTGTTTGTGTAGAATATCCCTTTATAGACATGCTTACTTCCATTCCATAGACATCTGATAGCATCCTACATTTCAGCATGGGAAATAGGTGACTGTTGCAAACAATAGGAGAAACAGAAGGATGATGAGCAGATTATTTCTAAGCACTGACTTAATGCAGATAAACTGTAGGAATATATATCAAGCAGACCTCAATTTCTTATTCACTAATTAATAACAGGAATACCCACTGCCATTGGAAGATAGTGGCTTCCCCCAGAGTTGTGGTACAACATGGTAGGATGGGTGCTCAGGGAAGAGCTGGTAGCAGGCAGCTTCTTGAGCTATAGTGGGAATGTGCTGCTTAACCTGTTCAAAATGGGAGAAGAGAAAAACAAGAGCATCAAAGATGACTTACCAGCGCAGCAGGGCACTGATAGTACAAGGAGTTTAAAACTGGATTTGCTTTGATTTATCTCTCCTATGGCTCTAGCAATCAACCAGCAGTGCCTGCATGCCAGAAACGACTTCTTTGTGTCCTAGGTGGAGTGCTTGAACCTCATTTGCCTCAGTGCACATGTGGCTGGACTTTGCCAGCAGCTTCCTGCAAGGTCCATGGACCCTTCACCCCAGGTACTACTGTTAACAGGGGAAAGAGAAGGCAGAATGCAATAGTATTTCTCATCTTCTCTGCTGAACTCTAAACTGGCATTTTCTCTTCCTTGTTTTGCAGAATATCACTCAGGCCTGGATAATACCTCCTTACTCTATCCAAATATCTGACTATCTGGTTTCCTGTCACTCTTTTGTTAGCCTGAAGATCCTTCTCACCTACATATAAATGGGACTTGATGATCAGTTAAGGATTAAACAAGTCTGACTGTAAATATATTTGTCAGGCAAGGCATTTCAGGACATTTTGGTGCCTCATAGTCTGCAAAATCTCAGCAATTATTCATCTTGAAATATTGGAGTACCTTGTTTCCAAAGTAATGTATCAGAAGAGCAAAATCAAACAAAAATCTCCTATTGATCATCACACAATAAGTGTAAAAAGATATATTAAGCTTGAGTTTGCACTTAATGGTTGAAGTAGATAAAACTCAACTCTGAGTTAATCCCTCAGGTGTGAAGAAAAAAGTTTGATGTGATCATGCAGCTGAACCTCAGGCAAACATCTTATGATGATTCTTTGATGCTAATCCAACTGGAAGATATGAAGTAGTAAAGAGGAAATGCCAGACACCACATTGGAAAGTTTTAATTTCATGTTATATTAATTATAATTCTGAGTCAATGATTTGCTTTTAAAATGTGTGTCCTAAACAGTGGTAGCAGAGTTGATTTAAACTGGAGCCCTTTCTTACACTTTGGTGAAATAAAAAAATCTGATTCATTCTTTTCTACTTTGTTCAGTTCCAAAAGCATCATTGAAAATGAGAAATTTTAAAAAGCACAGAGGCCCAGTGGGATAACTTTACTGTCTCCAATTACTCAGATTACTTCTGTTCAATCTTTTCCATACTACAGGACTTTTGGGAGACATCTTCTCGGATTGTTTACTGCCAAATAACAATAAAAAAGACCCTCTATATATAAATAAGAAGGAAGGTTTGCCATCAAACTTGGCCTTTTTGGACACAGTAGAATTCATCCAGCTTCAGTGCAGCATTTTGTGTTCAGGGGAGGCAGCCTACCAGTCATGTCCTTGTTACTGACCTATGGGTGCTTCCAACTTCCCAGGTCCAGATGCCAACTTTTATGTTGCTGTGGGTCAGATGCTAAAAAGAATCCCTATACTCCAATTCCTCAGAAGAGAAAGTGAACATAGAAAATAGATCAGGGATCCTGTATGTATTGCATCAATCTACAGTGTAACATCTCAGCTATAAGGGCAGAACACCAATGTAAAAATCTTAGCTTGTCTCCCCTTATCCTCCAAAGAGTGAGGAAAGAATTCTACATGGACACTGGGGCTTGAGACAGTTGAGCAGTTTTGAAGAGACCTCCCTGTTTGCCTCAGTTCCAGCATCTTTGTTCAGTGTGATTTTGGTGCACACAAGTTAAATTCCCCTTGGAGGAAATGAAAATGAAATTATAATTTCAAAAGTGTTCCAATGCTCCATGGAGACAGTGGGTTTTGAGCCAGGGTGTGGGCCACATTGCCACTAGGTGTTATATAAAATATCTGTGCTGTGAGGAGGCTCTTGACTCTTCCACAGATCCCATAAAGCATCTCTTCTGACATTCAAATGAACAAGTGTCATCTCTGTCTTTCTATTTATCAACAACTGTTGTGCCTCAGCTATTTTTGCAAAGACATTTCATCTTCTACAGAGGCATTCCTGGGTCTGCTACCATTCCTTTTGGCTACCAGTCCAACCCTGCCACAGTTTCTTTTTCCAGCTTGCAATCTTTGTTTGTGTGTCAAAGTATCAGACACCTGCCCATTCTCCTGGAAGATTTACAGACACTTGATGGAATGACATCTTTCATCAAACTGTGAGATGAAGAGGGAGAAACTTTTTGGATAGTTGTATAACATAGTGGCAGTATCAGCAGGTTGCTAGCAGTGTTAATTGAAATTTGAGAAGAGATAGTTTTTTGAAGAAAACAATCATACTGTCAGGACAGGGGAAGGTCTGTGTCCATCACAGACAGCTTTAAAAGTTCTGTGACTGGGAGTCCACTACAAAGTTGGCTGTTTGTTTGGACCTCCATAGCCCTGTGTCCCAGTGCCAGGCCAGTATTGACCTCCAGAGCCCACACCTAAACCTTGTAGGAGACATGCAAGCAGGTGAGGACATTCAGAGGAGCTTCTTCTGCTTTGGCAACTCACACCATAAATTGCAATAGTCACCTTCTGTCCAGGTTAATTGGAGCATGGGTACAGTTTCATATTCACATCTCCATGCTGGGAAGAGAAGGGGTGAATCTCTAGCAACTGTATTACAGGTGAGTATTTGTAGCTGTGGTTTGGTGATCTGACCACTTTGCAAAGTATTCTTCAAGGTCTGAAATCTGCCAGAGTATTTTTTTTCATGCAGCAATTGTCTCTATATCCAAAACTTTTCATCCAATGCCACTCAGCAGGAGCATCTCAGTGCAGACACCCAAGAAAGCTGTGACTAGAACACTGTATGGTGATTCATCCTTATCTTACTGTAAGCTGACACTCTTGCATGGTCCCTTCTGCAGGCACTGGATTATCACCTGAAGATGTAGATGTGGTACCATTCACAATAACACTACTGCTCCCACTTCTGCCCTCAGACATGAGACTGGAAAGCACATGCTGAAAGGCTTCCCTGTATTTACAACACAGAGATGTTACTGGGGTAGCAGCTGGCTACCACTCCTCTCCATCTTTCCCCCACATTCCCTTAAAAGGGCCAAGATCTCAGGAGCAGGAGAAGTGACAACAACAGCATCTTCTTCACCTTTCTTCAGAGCCTTCAAGCTCAGGTTTCTGGGAAGAGAACAAGGAGGAGAAAGGGACTTAGAGAGGAACCTATACCCAGCAGTGTCAGGTAGACAGCCTAGTGGAAAGAGAAAAAGCTGTGGACAGCGCAGTGACCGCTTGCCTCTTTCCAACAGACAATTACAGGCATTGTGTTGCCATTTTTGTTTGGCCATGTTTACCACTTTTAACCAACATTGTCCCCACTGAGCTGTGTTACAGCTGACAAGTGGCAGGGATGGGATTTTTTTTTTTTCCACTCCCTGCATCTCTTCCTGGTCTTTCTTTCTACATCCTTGCTCCTAAGTAGTTCTTTCTTGGCCATGTGGATTTTCCCACCAATTTCCCTACCACACTGGTCTCCTTAGAAGTCATGAGGTCTGTTAGCTCAGAAAATGGTCACCTATGCTAACCCATTTCTTCTTAGATACAGGTATTTCAACTTGAGCTAAAGCTCAGAGTCATCCTAGCATGTGCCATCTTTTTTTTTCCATAGGATAAGAGCAAGATGCCTGAGAAGGGTCTGTGGGCTGTAGGTATTGATGGCCCTTCTAGCATGGGAAGGGTATAGCGGTTCCTCAACTAACTGTGTCATTGTGGAAAGTTTGGCCCCTCAGTGTTCATGACTAAGAGGGCCAGCACACAAAGCTGGGACTCCAGCTTTAAGTCACTCTGGGGCAAGGAACTGGAGCAATTTGTGAGGCTGAAAGGGCTCGGTCTCTGTGAATCAAACATTTCAGGCAATAGCCAAGACACGGAAAAAGATGGGAGATTTTTTTCCTAAAATTTGAAAAGAATTAATGAGAAATAAGAGTTTTGTCTGACATGGGAGGAAAATCTTCCTGCTGGGGGGTCCTTTCCCACTGCTTAGGACCAGCTAGATCTACTACTGCAATATTTATTGACTGTACTATTCCCAAGCAGTTTCAACTAACAGAACCTTCAACAAGCTTCTCTCCCACCACTGTGTTGCTGCCAGCTCCCTGCAGTGCCACATGCAAGCAAACCACCCTCCAGGCTCTCTTCTCCTGTCAGATCTTTGTTAAGCATCAAAAAACACACCCACACACCATCCTTTTCAGCTGAATCCCATGTATATTCTGGCTGCTACGTCCCCCAGAGCAGCTACTCCAGGAAAGACCTGTGAGGGCAGGAGACTCATCTCAGGAGAGTGAGGGTGGTTTTCTGAGACTTATTGAGTCAAAGCACTTACTGATACATCGAAAAAGTCACAGGAGACAGAAAGCCAGAGAAGATTTAACTAGAGTAACCATCTTTGCTGAAAAGGAATAGTGAATTGAGGGGCACTGCTGAGAAATTGAAGCTCAACACTAGGGCTACAAAAATCCATTGCAACCTCTTCCAGAGGTAGAGTGAGGACTAAGCAGACCTAAAAGACACTTGGAGATTTTTTTTCTTTTTTTAAACTTTATTATTTTCACTATGAAGTTTAATTTCTGGAAAAGATGGGGACATGTAAGCATCTGGTTTCAGATGTTCTTGCATCCATGAAGGAACAAATAACATCCCTTGCATACATGTCACGTAGGTGTTTCCCATGCAGGGTGCAACAGATATTGCACAGTTTTTCTGCAGAAAAACCATTCCTTAACATTTCAACTGAAAATCTGTTCTCCCACAATCCTGCAGGACACAGCAGGCGCCCATAATTTGGAGGGCACTGTCAGAAAGGCTGCCCTCCACCTTGCAGTGTGCTGCTGAAATGCAAAACTTGCACCCAGAGTAGGAAGCTTGCTGCAGTGAGGGAGCATTCTCATATCTGACAGTGTAGTCCTTAGCACAGGACTACACTGTCCTCTGTCCTGTGTCCTGTGTGCTGTGTCCTGTCATGATCCAGTCACACAGGCATGAGCAGCACTGCTACCTGGCCTGAGTGTCCTGCATGATCCTTGCTCAGCGTGAAAAGCTGGTTCCTGCACCATGTCGACTGCATGGCCAGAGCTACAGAAGGCATGAGTGTCCTCTTTCCTTTTGGCAAACTCTGTCAAGGCATCTTGGCCTGCTTTTGGCCTGAACAAGTGGTAGCAAGCCTTGCAGTTTAGGGGATCACAGCTTCCACGCACTGGGAAGCAGGGGAAAGAAGAAGGGCCCTGTCCCTCTCCAACAACACAAACAGTAATGCAGCCCCTGCATGGAAAAGGTCTCAGTGATTTTGCTTGTGTCAGTTATTTGCTCTGGATGTAGGAAGCAGCTGTGGAGAGTGGTCTTGGAGAGCTTCACTGCACCCTGCCTGTGGTGGACTTGCCCATCCCATGCTTATTAGTCACAGACCAGGCTTTGGAGTTTGTAAAGTTCCTTAGGGTTACAGTTGCTTTTCTGAATACAGGTATCAGCTTGCAAAATTACATGTTAGGATGGCAAGACCCTGAAGCCAGCTCACAGGAGGGATTCTTGGTGGTGTCCAACTGCAGTGGAAAATACCTGGTACTGATCATCCCAATGGTGATGCAGTCCCAGGAGTCTCGATTCAGCATCAATCAAGCCTGGGCAAAGTCGTCAGACAGAAATCTGGTCCTGCTAGTGTCAGTTTCTGGTTGCTGTCCTGCTGAGGCACCTGCTGAAGCCACAGGATTCACTCCGTGACTGCAGCACAGAGCAGCAAATGCTGTGCAGGCTATGAGGTGGGAGAGAACAGAGATGTAGGTGGTGTCTTGCACAGCATAAGCAGGAACAGAGGTGACATTTTCATGTGTTTGGTGTTAGATAGATAATACTAGGAGGAAACTGCTGTGAGTAGTGGCATGAGGCAGGCAGACAAAGTGGCACTTCCTAAAGGAACCCAAGATCCAGGAAGAAAAGGTCTGAAGCATAGTTTTCCTTTGAAAAACTTTGAATCACACATGCAGAGGTATTCAACTGAAAGAAATTATTTCTGAAGTGATATGACTCCAAAGTGTCTGTGAAGGATATAACACAAGACATCAATGACTGCTTTTGCCTACCAATCCAGTTGTATTACTGCAATTAATTTGTTAATGTAGCCACAACATGACTCTATTCCATTAGCAACAGGGAGGATTTAGTTAGGCTTTCAGGTATACTTGTATGAGGTAAAGCAGGCTAGCAGTAAGTTATATTGGGAGAGTAGAAAGTTTAGAATCTTGCAGTGAGAACCTGTAGCAGCTTTCCTGTGCGAAAGGAACTCTTGCTGGCTAGGGTTGAACAGGTGAACAGGAACAAAAGTTGTGACTGACTGTATTATCATGAGACCGAATTGTACAGCTCAGACAGGCTCCTTCAGGTCCACAGTGCAATGTACAGCTGAGAAAATCCCAGAGCCTGCTTTGGAGTCTTCCATCCTGGGCCATGGCAATGGAGGTACTTTAGGGAAGCGAGTATTTCCAGCATTCTTTGGCTGCCTAGGAAGACCAGCCCAGGTCATAGACAGCATAAAGAGCAGGAGGTCCAGGTAGCCTCTGGAAAATGCTTGTGTGCTCTGAAGTTGAGGTGATGCATGAGTGCCACAGTGTCACTGCAACTCTGTTCCCTCTGCCAGCTCATGGTGTTGGTAGACCAGGAAGGGGAGAGCAAAGCAGAAGCAGACAGCTCTGTTCTGTGTCTGTAATAACCAGGATGCCTTTGTAGCTGGCAGAAGCACAGTTTCAGGAGTGGAGTTTGATTAGTGGTTTGTGAAAGCAATTATATGATATAGTTTATTTTAAGTGGTAGGAGTACCAGTGGGAAAATCTTCCACCAATTCTAAGAGATTTTAGTGGAAAATCAGCATAACTATGTGTATTGCCATGAAAAACAAATCCTCATATCGATGATTATTAGTTACCTTTTCTAAAATGTGATAAGAAATTAAGTGTATATAAATTATGAGTATCTTTGCTGAGTATATTTTTAAAGCAAACAGTTCTCCATTTTAATTTATCTTTATTTCCTGAGGGTTGACAGAATGAAAGATATCCATATTAGGGTAGTTTTCCTAACCTAGCAAGACTAGCTATAAGACTGTTGCCTTGCCTTGTAGATTTTGTATACAATGTTTAGTCTTTTAGCCATGGTGTTTTAGATCATAGGGCCTCTACCTGGCTTGTTTCAATGCAACTTCTTTCAAGCAGCACCTTAGCTATCTTCACTAATGAATACACTTGGCATCTATCTGGGTTCATTGAGTCAGAGTAGGATCATTATATCATCTAATTCAATATTTGTATCTATATGTGTATATGACAGAGTTGCTGCTTGACAAGAAACCTTCGAGTGATATTTTATTCTGTTTCATTTATTTTTTATTTTTTGCCAGTCCATGCACTGCAGAACAAGCTCTGTTAACATGCTCATCATTAACATCTTTGCAGTTTAAGCCTTTGGGTGTAATCTTGCAAAATCTTCCTACATAGCTCTTACTCAGAGCTACCTTATTTTAAAAAATGAGAATATTTTCATTGACAGATTGGTCCAAAGATTTTAAATTACTTCTTTAAGATGGTTTCCTCTTAATTAGAGAGTAAAGAGCTCCATCTAGCTGTTTTGGTCTCAAAGATGGAGGCTGACATGAATTTATGCCAAAAGAACATAGAAATATTAATAGAAAGACAGAACATACCCAGTCCTGGCATCTCATAACTCTGTTTTTGAAAAAATTCACCTCTCTCCAGACCCTTTTTCAGCATTGTATTAATAGTAAAATAATACCAAGAGTAATAAACAAAGCTACTTTCAGAAGATATTTGGAGGCAAGGGGAATCTTTCCAACCACAAATGCACATAATTTGCTTTCATTTTAAGACATAATTATCCCCAGAAGAAAATGTACAATAAATTGAAGCAAAACAGTCCACAGTTCATTTTGTTTGCTGTCTTTTGTTGCATCACCTACTCTGCACTAATAAACATCAACTGCATGGTTAATAGTTTTCAAATGATTCAGCAGAAGTTATTAATTATTCATTATTATTTCTATTGCAGCAGTGCCTGAAGATCCCATTGGGGAATTGAAACAAACAAATAAGGGCAGAGCTGGACTGTTTGTGCCGAGCCATGGCTGGAACTCGTGCTCACAACACAAGCCCAGCCTAACTTTAAACCCGCAGGAGTGATGTTACTGTGTAGCTATGGCAGCACAGCTCTCAGCCGGGGTTGTGCAAACCATGGGAGAAGCTGAATAAATAACTGGAAGTGCAGCCTGCACTGAACCCCGGCTGCCTCCTTCAAAGCATGCCCAGGTACATCCCCACTGGCAGCTGAGACTACGGCTGCTCTGGGAGATGATCACACTCACTGATAGCTGCTGAAGTGACTAAAGGGGCCATGCGCCTCCTCTATCCTGTACCTGCTTTTTTTTGTGCTGGTGGTCACCAACAGTGCCACAGAAGAAGCGCTGCAGAAAACCACAGGCTTTGCACTGTGGCCTCCTAATGTCAATTCACTGCCATCAGCTGCTTAAGTGTAAACTGGAGCAGCCAGCCTGTGCTGGCCCAAGTTCTGTTCTGCTCATCCTCTTTGGGGAAAAAACTTCATGCAGGATGCTAAGGATGATAGCATCCAAATATAGCACTGTAGCCTACCCCTGAGCTCCTCTGACAAGACTTTCAGTAAAAGGGGAATGAAGGAGTAAAAAAGGAAAGAAGAGGGGCCTTTACCAAAAACAGCCTCTGAAGGCAAAGCATATATTGTAGTCAACACAGAATGTTATTCTCCAAACTCGTAAGAAAACATTTGTGTAAATATTTTTCAAATATCATTGAATAAACTCTACTTTGAGCACCATCTGGGCTGACAGAAGCAATCCATCCCCACACCTTGCCAATAGCTGTTGATCAACCTCAAAGAAAATAAATGTGCAGCTATCATTGTCAAAGTTTTCCAGAGCATTAAGCATGGCAGTAACTTTTTTCCCCAGGTATTTACACACACACACACACACACACACAGACACCATTGCCATCAATGCAGCTGCTGTAGATAGTGAAAAAACAGAATACTTGTGAATGCAAATGTTGCAGCATTGAGACATAAGAAAATACAGGCAGTACCAGGGGAAGCTACACTCAAAGGAGGTGATTCTGCCCCTCTACTCCACTCTCATGAGACACTACCTGAAGTACTGCCTGCAGCTCTGCAGTCCCCAGCACAGGAAGGGCATTGACCTGAGGCAATGAGTCCAGAGGAGGCCCACCAAGATGATTAGATAGATGGAGTGTCTCAGTTATAAACAAAAATTAACACAATTGGGCTTTTTCAGCCTGGAAAAGAGAAGACTCTGGGGTGACCTTGTAGCAACCTTTCAGTACCTAAAGAAGGTCTACAGGAAAACTGAAGAGGGACTGTCTTCAAACATGCAGTGACAGGACAAGGAGGAACGGCTTCAAACTGAAAGAGTGGATGGTTAGATTAGATATTAGGAAGAAAATCTTTACTCTGAGGATGAGACATAATAACAGGTTGCCCAAAGAAGTTGTGAATGCCCCATGCCTAAAAGTGTTCAGGACCAGGCTGAATGGGTCTCTGAGCAACCTGGGCTGGAAGTAGATTACTTTAAATGTTCCTTCCTACTCAAATAATGTTTTATGAAGTTCTCCATAGCAGGCAGGCAGAGATGGCAACTACTAATCATCTGTTAAAAAGAAATGCATTTATATAAGAGAGTTTTCTCAGGTTCAACACAGTAAGTTTAATTATAGATTTGTGAAGAAGCTGAAGGACACAGCTGGAAAATGGTGAGTGATTGAGAGGTAATGTCTGTCTTCTGTAACACAAAGCTAGCCAACAGAACTTAGCCACACAAACTTTACGGGAGGACTGAGATTGCTCTAGTGACTTGGTTAATTTGCCTCTGAATACCAGAAAGCTGATCAAATCTCCAGCTGGTGCTCAATAAACTCTAAGTGTATTACAGAAAATTCAGTCTTCAATGCAGCCACTCTCTTTTTTTTTAAAAAAAAAGTATATTAAAATTTGCTCCTCAGGTAGATTTCCAACAACACAAGTACCTTATACTCCCTTTAGTACATAAACAATCTACTTTTCCTTCTGACAAGTGGCATTTGATATTGAGAACCACGATAAAAAAGAAATAATAAAAGGTTGTTTAAACTGTTAAGGAAGGATTTAAGAACTTTTAGAGCCTTCTAATAAGTCACTCTGTTTGGAAATAGTATCTTCATTCCACCCTCTGTCATGGCCACTTCTCCATTCAGTGGAAGTACAATGCAATCTGGTTTTGTGTACAATGTCACAGACAAAGCTTTTCATAAAATTTAACATAAAAGAGTTTTCTGTTTCTTCTTGAAGCATCTAAAGGATTGAAAATGTATACAGGGATCATATAAATATTACTGTCACTTCAGAAAAGGTTTGAAATTGCTGAGAAGTGTTTGGTAGTTTATATGTGAACTCTCCCTTGGTGGTATTCATATGCTTCATGTGGGCCAGAAGAAACAGAATTTAAATCATAAAAGAAACATCCTGGCTTATATGAGATCAGTTTCCACGGCATCTGGATGCCATAGGGATAAATTATATCCACTTTAGTGCTTTCTAATATACATTCAGAGCGGCACCAGTGTTATTCTTGTTCCCATATATGTCCCGTTTGAAGTGTGAATGGTGACACTACAAGGAATGTTGCAATTATTCCCCCTCCCTGCCCACAAAAACTGCAGCTAGGAGGAGGCTGCTCGTCATACAAAACATGCCTGTACAATGCTTACAAGCCTCTTTCCATGTGCAAGTTTTATGCAAGTGAAAGGTTATTAAATTCCTTCAAGTAAAGGAGCTGGCTTTCCTCAGCAAAACCAGTTATTTCTTATTTTCTGAAGTCACTTACTCCTTGGCTGTGTTTCCAAAATATTTTAGTTGAAACTAGGTAGTGGGGTTTACTCTGGTAGATATTTCTCTTCTGACCAGTACACATGCAAAATAATTTCCTTCTGAATATTAGCTTTATTAATTTCCCCTGCTACACACACATTTTGCCATTGATTTGTAAGTTCTGTCTTGTCACACAGTGTTTCCAGACCTTCTTTACATATGGAAGGAACTATTTAAAAGAAACTGAGAATATAATTTTAAATGTCTCGATAAATTCCCTTAGATTAATGTGAGTAAATCTATAAACTGTAAGTAAGACTTTGAACTGAGGATTTAGACTGGAACTATCTTCCATTTTTAGAGCTATTTCTGAACAAATTGTATTGACCTTCATTAGTGTTATGGAGTATCTGGCAGGAATTTCAACCTCTAGTCTGGATGAAATGCAACATTGCCTGCAGTTGCCATTAAAAGCAGATAGCCAGCACCTAAGGGTGGAACTTTGTACAGTTGGAAAATTAACAAAGTGTCTTTATAAAATACAGGATCAAAAATAACATGGAGAAAAATAGCAAATTTAAATCTTTAAATCAAAATTATCAGGGTCATGTTATATTCCGTAACAATTCTAAATCATGAGGACCTCTCATAAAAACTTTGTCTTTTTGGAACCCATTTTCATCTTCCATTACATTACTGGTTTTTTATAAGGACACAAAGCTTTATACCCCTCTGCATCATCCAAACAGTTATATGAAACACAATAAAATCTTTAGATGGCAGTATCCTTTAAAGACGGCATTATGCCCATACAAAAAGCATGTTTAGTTCAAAGGGAGCTCCTTGGCTTCATGACAGTGATATAAGATGCTTATGCCCTACATGGATCACAGAGCAGATGGAGGTTGTGTGAGTCATGCTTATACACACCTGGGATTTTTAGAGGGTCCAAAAATGCAAGGTAGAACAAGAGATGTGGCAGATGGATGCAAGGTCTAAAAAACTGGAAGAAAATTTGGGGTTTATTTTAACCTTTTAGCAGTTACAAACTCAGGTTTATTAGTCCACAATATATTGCTGAACTATTGCTAAACCCTGCTTTCATGAGATCCTAAACAAAATATGTGTGCAGTACAAAGATTATTCTTGTCAAGAACACAGCTCTGCCCCACTCTCTTTTAGATAGTCTCTAAAAAGATGTCCATTAACTAAGATACAATCCCTTCAAAATCTTTCATCATCATCTTGCCTCCAGTCCTGCAAAAATTTTCTTCCTCCTATGAGGCCAGAGCAGGCAATGCTTTAAATGAGTACACCACAGTCTGGACACTGCTAAGACATCCAAGGGGCTTTTGGTAAAGTTTTTTGTCTTGTATTCTGGGATGAACAGTTTGTTCAGTTTCTCCTCAAAATTCACAGTTCCAAATATTTCCCTTACCTTTGTTTAAAAACTAGAGGAGGTGAGGACTCTTACCTTGCCAGAAGTAGAAAGAGGTTATGGAGAGGGCATGGAGGTTATGGAGAGGGCAATGTCAACAGTGTTCCCTTACAGCCAGCTGCTGTGGCTTTCTACCTGGCTCATAGGCACTTGAACCCTCTCCAGTCTGAGGCTGCTGAAGAGAAGGGCCAGGTACCTGGCATGGTCCCGTGGTGTGACATCAAAAGGTGAAGTGCACAACCTCTAAATCCTTTTGAGGTCTCAGAGTAAGACTCTGAGAAATATTGTTTTATCAGTGTCATAATAATTTCTGTATTCTTTTGCAGAATCTAAAGTTATATCCTGAGTTTAGACAGCAAAGAGATGAGATGTCCAAATTACCCTCCCAACCTTAACACGCTGTTGAGAACTGGAGGCCATGCCAGTTGCCACTATAACTTCTTGGACTGATTTTGTAGTGAGTAATGTCTTATCAGCTTCATGCTGGCAGTTCCTGAAGGATGGACCCAGTTTGCCAGAAAGGCAATATATCAAAACAGACATGATACTTGAAACAGTGATTAAACATCATATACTTTACCCATTTTTTTCAAGATTCCAACGCCAGTCTGTCTTGCACTGACTGTAACTTATCCTTACATATATTAACTTTATGTCTGGTAAAAGATCTCAGAGGTACAGCACATGATGCATGAATGCCAGAATGCAATGGTTTGGGTTGGAAGGGGCCTTAAAAGATCATCCAGCTCCAACACCCACTGACATGGGCAAGGACACTTTCCACTAGATGAGGTAGCTCAAAATCCCACCCAACCTGAACTTGATCACTTCCAAGGATGGGAAAGATATTTGTTCCTTGAAGAAAGGATGGCAAGTGGGAAGGCACCAAGGTTAGTAGAGAAAATTATGAGCAATGTCTGCAAAGTCTTAAGATGGAAGAAGGAAATGTACTCAGTCAAATAGCCCAGATCTTGCTGGAGAACTACTGACAGCTGCTGCTTAGTCAAATGAGATAGAATTCACACTTCAAAAAGGTGTTTATTAATTTAGCTGTTTTCACTGAAATGGTTTTGGAAGGTCCACTTAAACCACTCTGGTAGCTGACTGGAATGACAGAAGAAAGAAATGGCTTGCTCCCACTGCATGCAACAACATGGGAAGGTAACCTTTTCCACTGGTGCATTTTGAACTGGAAAATGACATCTGTCTCCAGGCTATCTTGAATGCCTAGAAAGGTAGCAAAGGTACTATAGCAGTCCAGGAAGTGATGTAATGTAATCCAGAAACAAGGAATTTTCAAAAGATTGTGAAAAGATTGCCTTGTTCGTTCCCTTTCATTCCTTCAGCTGCTTTCTTTCCAAAGTTTCTTGGCTGACGTTTTTCTAACCTGCTCTTTCAAATCTCCAGATGATCAAATTTCCAGCACTCTTCCAGACCTTGTCTCGCCATACCATTACAGTGAATTTCCTAGCATCTCATCTGTCTTTCACTTAGCACAGTTTAAGATCATTCCTTCTGGCTTTATCAGCCATCAGTTTGGAAAGAGATAAGCAAAGCTGCTTATTAGATATACAAAAAGTGTTAAAATTTTCACCCTCTCTCTGCTCCTGTCTAGACTAAACAATCTTGGTACCTTCAATCTTTTCACATGGCTTATGTTTTCTGGACCTCTGCTCATTTCTGTTACTTTCCTCCAGATTCTTTCCAACTGGTTCACATCTTTCCAGAAGTGGAGTGCCAAAAAATGACCTTCCAATATCTGACGCTCAGACTTGTTTGTATGAGTAACATGAATTTGAATGACGAGCAGTGCCTGAACCTAATAAGTCAGTAAAATTCGCAGCATAACACAAAAGTGGTTCAAAACTTGAAAAGGAAACTATGAGCTTGATTTTAGTTTTAGCAATACAGAAGTTTCTGTTGTATGTCTGAAATACTGTGTGTTTGTACATATACATATATATACACACATGTATACTTTTCTAGTAATTAATGCAAACATTGAGACTACAGCTGCTGTTGTTCTTCCTGTAACTGATCTGGATCTATAAATCTTTGAAACAAATCTTTGAAATCTTTATAAATAAATATTTGAAAAGATGAAAGATTAACTTCCCAGCAGTGAAACCTTTGGCAGATTTCCCTGATTGTTCACATATGTAATTATATTCAAAAGGACAGTTTCCATTACTGAAAGACATCAACTGTAAGCTATCATGCAATCTTCCTCCCAGTGAGCTTACTTTTTATGGCTAAAGGAAAAAAACACCCCAATAAAATAACTGTTTGGTATTTGTGAGTCTTTTTTAATTAAAGTGTCAATTTTCTTACAATTAGGAATCATATTAATTATCAAATTACAAAGTTTCTTTTTCCTAACTTTAGGAAGCAATGACTGTCTGTGAATGGAGTACCAGAAAGGACACAAAGCCATCATTCACCCGCTAGTATGCTTGCCACTATCAAAGAAGTAAAAACATAATGAGTGTGCAGGACTTTGTGTACTTTTTCTTTCACACATAGTGGGTGGAAATTCCCCACTACAAAATTACTGAAATTACATCAGACTGTAACAGTTTGTTCCTTTCATGGTTTGTTTTATAAAATTCTCATTTCTACATGTGTGCTGCTTATAGAATGTCAATCTTGTTTGTGGAAGAGTGCTGTTTATGTAATGAATACAGTTTCTGCTTGTATCATTTTGGTTTTGTGGAATAAATTGCTATGCAATAATGTTTTATAGATCAGTAATAGCCACTCAACCTTTAAAGGCTCTTAATGCTGTGGCTGCAATCCACAATGCAGTGCCAACTTCAGATATACGATCTATCATTAACTGATTCTCAAGAGCCAGTTTGCTAGCAAGCAAGAAAATTAGAAAGCAAGTTTGCTTTCCGAACACTCAGCCACTGTGCAGCAGAGACATTGCAGGCCTACCCTGAAAACCAGTGCAGGTGGTCTACAGCAATCCCTAGAATCACAGAGCCTAGTTTGGAAAAGACCTGTGAGATCATTGAGCCCAGCCATTAACCCAGCTGTATCCTTGAGACAGTACCTCTGAAATACTCTTAGGCACCAGACACCTACCTCTACATCCACAGTTTCATTGAAAATCCATACACACCCCAAGTAGAAACTATACAAAAAAGTCACTACAAACAAGTTCTGGGTGGAACCTGATGAACGAGATTTTGGGAGAAAATGGTACCAAGGAAAGTGTCTTCAATGCCAGATCTATTGCTCAGATTATTTTTCTTTGAAGAAAGTCAATATTTGTAAAATCATTGTTCTTAAGAAAAAGTGCAGATCCTGAGTTTTTATTAACAGGAACATTTCCAATCTGCTCACGAAGTAATTCAAAAGTGGGCTGAAAACTTCAAGCAATTAAGGTATTTAATCAGAACTACCGCTTGTACTTACAGATAATTTAAAAATTTTGTTGTGATTCCACTGATTATAAAAGATAAAATGGTTATGAACAATTTAAATTGAAGGAATAAGTTTGGAAATTATATTTCAGGTGAGGTAAATTCTTTACACGTGTACAACACAGTAATAATTGATCTTCCCTAATGGGAAAACAAAAAGAACCCTTGTTTTGTCTCAATTGCTTCAGACCTTATTTGAAGGACACAATCCAAGAAAAATTCTTCTGATTTTTTTAATGTATTTAACTATTTATTTTTAAGACGTCACCCAAATTCATTATCAGATTTTTCAGGACAGAGGGAGGGAAACAGGAACTTCAAGGCAGAGGCAGATGAAGATTATATGGGAAAAAGACAAGCATCATCTGTTTCAATATGTACTTGGATTGTGTTAATCATCTTCATATTCTGAGGTGAAAAATTGAAACAAAATCTAAGTTAATAAAAGTCATCCAAAAGAAAAAGGATGTGCCATTTATGAGTTAAAGTAAACTCCTGGTGTTATTATCCTTGCAGTTGTCAGGTATTGTAAAGGTACTCCAGTTCCAGATGCCCACCTGAGAATAATGATGCTCGAGCTGTCATAAATGAGCTCAGTATTTTTATTTATGTGATTACATGCTTCATTACTGAGATTTAGCTGAGATTTTCCACCATAGTTCCTATGTGGCTTCAGCTGTGGGAAGTGAACATGCATTGAGGCTGAGGATTGACATATGTTAACTATATTCAGATAGCTGTTTGCAAAATCTCATCTGCAATTCCACTGATATTGTACCTTTGTCCCTTATATGTGTGCACTACACTTTAGTCTTAACAACAACAAAATCTAGAGCCATGAATGAAGCTATTCTTTCCAAGTGGCAATTTGGCTATGCCAAGATAAACCTTGAAGTTCTGCTTCCAACAGACATTTCCTGAATAGATATATCTATTATGGAAAACCACTAGTCAGTTTCTCCTCCATCCCAAAAGAAATGTCAAGTATAGCTGTTTAGTCATTAATACTTTTTAAAAACATATAAAGTCTATGGAAATAATTGACTTAGACTTCAAAAATAAGCAGGCCTCAATCAAATCTCAAGTTCCTGAGAAAATGCCAAGAATTAAGGGGGCAAGTAAAAGCCATTGAGAGAGCTCTGTTACTCACTTTGGTCAATGTAACTTCAAAAGCCTATTTGAAAGCTTTTGATGAGGGACTAAACTAGCAGAGGAGGAGCTGGTGATCAGGGATGTGGATTGTCATGACTCTTTCTCATCCCCACTTAGACTGGGATCATTACTGTTGCTTTCAGACTTTAAATAATTATTCCAAAATAACTATTCCAAAAATAATTATTCCAACATTCCAAACTTTATTAATCTTTTTATTGCCTCCATTAAGAACATATTAATTGTGAGGAATTATAACACAGCATTTACCCTCTAACAAAAAAACCCAAACAAACCAACCTAAACCCTCAAACATCACAGTTGTGTGCCCATTGCCTTCTAATCCACAGTGTCTCCATGCCATGAGATATTTTCCACAGATGCTGATAACTGAACTGATTTCTGAGCAGTACAGCTCTGCCTGTGAGCAGGAGCTAGCAGCAGAGATGCCATACGTGGCATTCAGGCAAGCTGCTGAGTGGCTTGCAGCAAGGCAGGGGTGGGGGCTTGTGGGCATGGCATCGTGAAGACATCACTGAGACAGCAGCTCCCAGGTCCTACAAGAGAGAAGAAGTCTCTTGCTTTCAGTGAGAGGGGAAAGCTCAGTGGGTTTACATGATATGTCCAAAGCTTGGAATGCTGTGGACTTCTGGTGTGAGAAATGTCTGGCTTTTGATTTGCCCTTTTAAGGTTCCCAGCCAGGTATCTGAACATGGTGCCATTACCAACTACTTTACAAAGACAGGAACAGGATTTCTATAAGCATCAGGACATTTCTGTGATCAGTACCATGATGGATATCCACCCACACTGCATATAAGACCATTTCATTTTGGTGGTGTCATGTCCAGATGAGAAGACACATGGAAACATGGATATAGGTGAACACTATATACAAAACTATGCCTCATGGCAGCGCATGCACTTTAGAAAATATGGGCCTAAGATTATGCAGAGTACTTCTAAATGAGTTCTTGCAATATAAGCTGGAATAATTTATGAGGTTATTACTCTCAGCTGCCTGCCCACACAGCCAGAAGTTACTGCTCAAAAGCTAAGTCTTATTGCAGTTTCAGTGAATACCCCAGGCTATGACCTCTGTAGCTGAGAGAAGGTATATCAACCACTCTGCTGCCTCTACTGTTGGGGTAATAATAGCTGGCAGAAAAATGAAGCAGGTATTTTAAATCACTCCTACAGGAATAATCAAAAGTTCATCTTAAGGCCTTACACTTTCTGTAAGGCCAAACTAGAAGACCAATGGCCTTAGTTGTTTGCTGCCCTATACCTCTGTTTGTGGAGCTTTTTCAAAATTCAGAGCATATCAATTTATCCAGTAAAGTCTTTAACACTAGATAGATAGTATTATCTTGGGAGATAAAATTCATATTTTCTGTAATTATCCAGGAAAGGAAAAGCAGGTAACAATAGATGAATTGCTTATCAGGCATGAAAGGGAAATCTCATTTTCTAGAGAGTCTTCCAGCTTTCACATTCATCTGGAACATTCAACACATCTCACTTTTCAACAGAGACGTTTTAAAGAGAGAAGTGCTCTAAACTAGAGCCAAAACCTCAGGAGATCCAGCAGGCTTAGCATAGGTCCCATTTACATGCCCCTGATTGTACTGAGTTCTTTAGTTCAGGCTTCTTATCTCTGTTAGTATAACTGCAAATTAGTACAATGTGCTCTTTAACCAACCATGTCAGCAGACCCCACATTGCTTGCCAAATAATTATCTTCAAACTTCAAAGTCTCCCTGGGAGGCTTTTGTGTATAGCAATGGGGTTTTTTAAAATAAAATTTTATATATTCTAAATCTAAGCAATGATTAAATACCAGCCGATAGAGTTAAAGAATGTCCTCATGTGAATGTACATACCAAATAACTTGCTTTGCACAAACAGGGTGATGCCTAGGTGAAACTGAGATGTGAGAGCATTATTTTTCAGTCAAGATGCTGTCAGAGAAAAGAAAGAGCCTTTTTTTGAGTTAGACAGTTGACAGACAGAAACCACCCCTCAAAACACAAGCAACACACAAAACACAGGCAACACAAAGGCTGGCCAGAACTGAGGGAGAGATTATGTCTGATGTGACAAGAATGGAGGTAAAACCTAAAGAACAATTTAATTTAGCACAAACTGAGAATTATTTCTGATATTTCCCATTGAAACAAAGGGACACCTTGAAAAAATTAATCAGATGTTGCACTGCACATTTCAGTTTACCCATTCTCTCTTAAATGCTGTCAAGAAATGCAAAGAAAATGATGAGTTGGAGCCACAACACTGAGAGAAGTCTGGAGGAAAGGAGAATACACAGTTATTAGGGCATGTAGGAGGACAGGTATCTAGACTCCAGCTATACTACTGCCCAAGTGCACATCACTACAGTCAGGTTAGAGTCAAAACTGCATTTTATTCAGAGATCATATCAAGAGGTCATCTTCAGCATGCCAGATAGTGAAGTGTTTCTCTCTGTGTGATGTAGCTCGAGGTAACCTCAGTCTGAGAAGGGAAATCAGGGAATACACAACTCCCTGGAGGCCTCCACTTCCACTACAGCTACCTTAAGAAAAATGAGACAACGCATAAAATAACTAAGACTTTCCTGATTATCCTTCCTCACACATCCCACACTGCCCCCAAATTTTCACCTGTTTTGAACAGCCACCCCAAGACAACAGAACCCACATGTCATAAATTAGGTGTCTTCTCAAGAAAATAAAATTACCCCCCACTTCTCCCTGGAGACTGGAGATAAGGATGGCAGGGATGGGGACAGGTAGGAGACAGGGAAGGTACCATGTGATGGAGGAACAAATGTGTCATTTATTGCAAGAACTCTCCACCATGAGCAGAAGCACACAGGAATCTGATGGACTGCAGAAAAGAACCTCTGACGGTGACAATTTATGCCAAGGATGTGCTCCTGCCATGAAGCCCATGGAAAACTCTTTGCATGGGGTGTTGCTGGAAGGTACTTCCAACAGTAATTCCTCCATCCAGTTCCTTTCAAATTCATGGCAATAATGATCTCGTAGCAGTTTGTCCTGTTACCAGAAACATCCTGAAGAATGACTAACCCTTGGTGACAAGCAGGACAACAGAACAAAGTCTGCAGCATGAGTAAGATCTGTGCTCCCCAGGCCTGTTACACAGAACTGGCTCACCAGTTGCCTCTGCTTAGGTAAATGTCACATGTGCTAAATAAAGGCTGTGACTAACTGATTTCTACTGGGAAGGAATGAGGAAAAACAATTGTTTTGTTGTTGTTTTTATTTTTAATACATCCAATTACTGTAGACTAGCAACAGTTGCCAGGACAAGCTGTTCCAGTTTCATTCCCAGTGCCAGGGAAACAGACCATATTAAGGAGTGGTTCATATGGGCAAAGAAACAGAAATACACAAAAAGCTGAAGCGTCTATATACAGTAAAGCATGTTTAAGAAAGCTGGCAATATACTTCGGTTAAAATCTCCTGAGAGAGGTTGCTGAGGTGAATTATTACGGATTTATTGCAGTTCTAAAGTGTCAAACAATATTTTAAAGCCTGGCAGAACATCAGCAAAACTTATCTTGAGGGCGTCTCCACAGAACTAACTTGTTTCATTCACAGTTAAATTGTTGAAGAGTTTGCAGATCTATCCTGAATTTTCTCTGGCCATGGCCTAGTAATTACTTTCTAAACTACCAGAAATAGGAGAATATTTCATCTATATAATCCAGGATTCAACTGGAAAGATACAGATCTTGGCCAGACCAGCTTCATAACTCTGTCAAGTAAAGAGAAAATTCCTGCAAAAGGAGTTGTGATACTACATCCTACTTTTCCACAGCCTTTAGGCCTTCTTTTGGAATTTTATTTTATACAGAACCTCTGTGGAGCAACCAGGAATCACACAATACTCTGGATGAAAAGACATGGTTTCTATTCCAGAGTACTCTCAGCAGAAGCATTTTAACCATAGCTAGATATGTGTTGAACATAATAATCATAAATGTGTATTAATTGTGAATAACATTAGATAATTAATCTAGGCAGGATTTCATTGCCTCTTGAGTTCATAGTGGTCTCAGGCCAAGTTTCTCCTTCTGTCGAAAAATTATTCAGGCAAACTTACACTGCTAAGTAGGCAACCATATATTTATCTCAGTAACCTTTTAGGGTCAGCAGAAGTTGAATGTGTATGCCAGGTTATAATTCTTTGAAAAACAGCCACAGATGATTAGCAGTATTGTCAGCTCCAAGTATTTCAGAAACCAGTGTCTCTTCATCCTTTCAGCTACAAATCCCCCACCCTTCTGGCTCCTTGATGTCTGTTTGGCATGAAGACAAGTGCCCTTACACAAGAGAAAGACAGGCAAAACCAATGAAATTAAATAACCTCATGAAAACTTCTTGTGAATCGCTTTTTGGTGAAATATTTCTATTCCACTGGGAATTAAAGTGCATTTGCTGTACATTCTTCTATGTGAATAAAATGTTTATTATTTAGACTACATCTTCTGTAAGACACTATCTGGTCTCTTATTAGCATTAGACAAAATTGCATCAATGGGACTGCAGTTCAGGTCACAAAGAGTAATTACCACAGAGAAAGAAAACCCAGAACAGCCTAACTATAACTTTTACAGAATATCTGAACTGAAACTTATGGTTAGCTCTTATCTAAAACCAAATCAGCTCAAATCAAGAATTTCTTGAGAAATTTTTTTCTTGAAAATCCAGGTTTCTATCTATAGCAATTTTTAAAATGGACAACTAGTCATCCATCTGACCCTGCAAGTCTTTTTTCTGAACTAGATAAATTCTTTGCAGTCAAGATCTATGTGTGCTATTTGTTCTGTGCAGTTCTCAGAACATTAACAGCTCCCATAACAAACAATTTACCTTTTAGATGAGCAAGTGTAAATATCTAGAATTCTGAACAGAAAAAGCCCTTCAACAAGACAGAACAATTCCTTCTTTCACATGTTGACATATGCCAGCTAATCCGCCACATGGGACACTGAACACTGCAGGAGACACAGATGGCAATTTGGGGCTGATAGTCCTACAGCAATGGAACAGCACACTGTTTGTTGGCAGAATATATTGCCATTTTTGTGCTGATGTCTGTAGAGTAATCATAGCAGTTCTTGGTCTTGGTAGTTACAGCTTCTCTCAGAACAGAGTCTTAGGAGCTAATTTATTTTAACTTTGTTTAAAGTTCATCTTCGTGGTAACAAAAAATAAATACACTATAGTTGTGTAGGATGTGATGGGAAGATTTGAGTACTCTTCGATTTATGGATCTGTGCAGCTACTTTGGCTACATCCAAACTGTTTTGCAAAGAAGTGTACAATTTACTTTCCTTGCCCTTTTATCTGAAGACCATGTAAAGGACAGGACATGCAGAGTAAATGTCCTACTGTCCAAATATGACACCGTGCTGCGGGTTAGTGTATGACACACACCAATGTACAATACCTATTAATTTTTTGATAGCATAACAAAATAATCATGAGACCTTACTTTAGTGTTTGGGTGCAAATCTCTAATCTCTCTCCTCCATGAATGAACTGCTCTCCAAGTATTCAGGGTCTCCACAGAAGGGGACTATCCTATACTGAAAATGTCATCCCTACATCACCTTTTTTAATGTATTTAAAACTTATTTTTAAAATTATCACAGTGTTGGCACTATCCTGAAGCTCTTTTGGTGACTTGGCACCCCGGCCAATTGGTCATCATCATTCTGATAGGGGAAACTGGGAGAAACCAGTGCTAAGTTCATTGTTGTGCAGGTTTCAGAGGCTGATCTCAATCATGTCAGGCACAGTGGAAAACAGAAAAACCTACATTGCCTGGAAACCTTCCTTCAAGATTTCACATTCCTTTTCAGAGCTAAAGAATGACCGAAAAAATTCTTTTCAGCAAG
Organism: Passer domesticus; assembly: GCF_036417665.1. NCBI lineage: Eukaryota > Metazoa > Chordata > Aves > Passeriformes > Passeridae > Passer > Passer domesticus. Next base: position 25,211,376 of record NC_087475.1, read on the forward strand.
ACATGCTTCTCACGCCTGTTTCTGAACTTCAGGGCACTTTCACAGGTTGTGACTTTCCTGGAAAACTAAGCTGGACCATGGGCCAAACACACTGTTGGTAGGTCCCCACTCATAGTTTAGGTCCTCCCAGCCAATACTCTAGCATGATTCATGGGGGAATGCAGATGAAGGCCTGCTGCTAGTAGAGTCAATGGGTAAGAACAGCTTATTTGATTGGGAAGAGAAAATAAAATGTTTCATTGACAGTTGCTCGGTGAGTCAGATAACACGTTGCTCTTTATTTTTCAGTGTCCTTCAATCCAGAACTGAAAAAAAGTTGATGAGAAGAAATGTTCTTACCATATTGTTCTAAACCTTTGCACCAACAAGGTGTTTCATAATCCTTTTAGGAAGATGAACATAAAGGTTGCCTGTTAGCTTGCTCCCAAACATAACTATCCTTTTGTTTCCTGGTCCAGACTCCTAGAAAGAGAGTGCTACCCTTGCAAGACCCAAACTGCTCCTGTCCCCAGGTCAGAGCATGCATCACTCCCTTTAATACCACTTAATACTTCTCTGCAAGGCTTCTCCCTTCTGGAAATGCTTCTTCTCACAATCTCTTTCCATCACACCCTGATATTCTTCCAGACCTTCTCTCATTTCCTGGCTATTTTCCCCCCACCTCCATTCCTCCTTACCTCGTCTCACATCCTTTCAATCCTTTTATCTGGCTTCTCTTTTATTATTCTGGTAGACAGATTATTCCAAAACCCCATGATGCCAACAATCTCCCTGTGAGATTGCATTGCCCAAAATTTCCTGTTATTAAATCCTCAATGAGAGAGCTCATAACACCAGCTCTTAAGAGCTAGCACTCTCAAGTTTGATCACAATCTTAGATTGCATTGTCACTGTAAGACTGGCAGATATACCCTAGAAAAGAAGAAACAGATCACTTTCTGCAGCACGTTTTATGTTTAACAGCATATGACAGAGGAAACCAAGGCACCAAAGCCAGACCTAGCACAAATCTGTTGCAGTGCTCATAAAAAGAGGAAATGTTGTTAAAAGTGTTTCAATGAGGTGTTTCTATGGCATGTTTTTCTGCAGCATGGAAAGCAAGCTAGTTTTCATGGATCTCTAAGCCATTAAAGGTACCTGGCTCCTCCCACTAGAACTCAAAGAGTCACATAAACAGGTTTTGAATAGTTATCCAAAGCCTTGAAAAATAGTGTGGTGAAATACACTGAATTTGATGAACAGAAACAATTTTAAATATGTGATAAACAGGTGCAGAAATTTTACCTGCTCACACAGGTTTTGAATTAAATACTCCTTAAGGAACACCTCATAGGACAGAAGATAAGTCACTCAAGTAATAGATTAGATGGAAATCCATATTTGAAGACAGGAAGACAAGACAAAAGGTATTTGCAAATTGTTTGTTGCAACTGGGAATTTGCAAGAGAGGACAATCCTGAAATGTTATTGGTAGAGGTTGAAATATTGTGGACGTAATTTTTAAGCTTCATAAGCATATTCAGGGAAAAAATGTTACTTTGCAGGATCTGAAAATCCTGTGTCTAGAGGAAAAACATCATTAGTAGTGATTTTTACATTCTTACTGGTGCAGAGTAAAGAGATAGATGTACTCCAGAGCTAACAGCAATTTAAAATTTCCAAGGGAAATGCAGGCACTCACGATAGTACATCACATGCCTGTTAAGCATGCAACTGCCTTTCAGATTCCAGAGGCCAAATATATTAGTGAAATGTCATATGCTTATGGATCCTGTTACCTTTATTCAGCACCTCACTCTTCCCACCTCCCTTCCTCCGTCACTACTTAGTTTGTACAGTACATCCAGCACACAGACCTCATTTCCCACTGGTGCTGAAAACAACTTGGAACACAATTAGCCTTGTCAAGTCCTTCACTAGCATGCCATATAGGGCTGCCAGCTTTCCAAGCAATTCAATAATCCCTAGAGCACTGCCTCAGGGTCTGCGATTAATAGAGGTGTTTACATGTCTGAAATGTACCAGGCTAAAAATAGAAGTCATTTTCTAAGCATCCTGTGATGCTGGTTTGTTCTTTTCTCTTTCTTTTCATTTGTCAGATTGACAAATGAAGTGTGTTTGTTTAATTCCTTTAACTGATGTAGAAGATCAACAACAGAAGAGCAACTTCCCAGTTCTGTGGTGGTAGAGGAAAACAAATCCCAAATGAAATATTTTCTGTTGCAGGCCAAAAATTAAAAAAAAAAACAAACAAAAAAAAAAAAAAAACACCCAAGAGTGCTAGCAAGCTGGTCTCTTCTGCAGCACCAAGCACAATTCCAGAGTGGGGTGTCCAAAGGAAAGGATCAAAGAGAGTGCTCAGCATCCCCCCATAGGTGTTTGAAGGTAAGGGTCTGCAGTTGCATAGGGAGAGGTGAGAGGCATAACAAAGCACCAGGAGTGTTTCTGAGTTCCTGGTGTAATAAGACAAGTAGATAGATTCATATTTATTTCTCTTTCAGTGGATCATGTGTGATGAAGATCTCTGGAATAAAGCAGTATAAAGAAATATTACTCAGGGATCTCCTGGATAGCTGGCATCATTAAAAGAACTCATTTTTGATACTCTTTTCTGAAGGTTAGTTTGCAAAAAAGGCTGGGAACAGAGCTACACTACCTCTTCTAAGGCAACACGTCTCTTGGAGGTCACAAACATAGGCCCTGCTGCTCAGCAAGAGGAGAAACAAATGAGTTCAGCTCCTGGGGACTTGATTATTTCCACTGCTTGGCTGCTGTTTCAAAAGGCTCCCATTTGCCCTTGCAATGGCAAACATCTAGAAGTGCTAGCCCTGGATTGGGTGGGCAAAATCCAGCCATGGCACTAGGCCTGAGTATTTGTTACAGAACCTCTTTTCCTTTGCAGCTGAGACCCAGCCAGACCCCGTTCCCTGTGGCTGCCTGTTTAAGGGCTGAAAATGGCTCTTCTAAAGATAAGGTCAGCTTTTTCCCTTGAGACCAGAGCTCTGAAACACCAAGAAAACTTTTTCCCACTTCATGCCATAGAATGGGTAGGAAAAAATCTGTGCTCCTCATTAATTTAATGTGAGTAAAAAGAACAAATTTCTTTGGATTAAAGTGCATGCAGTCACGTCAGAACCAATGCACATACAAAAGCCGCAGAGTCCCAAAATGAGCAAAAAGCCACGGGTAGGTCTAGCATGAGACACTACCAGTCATATTAGGATAACAGAATTCTGCATTCAGCTCCATTCCAGAACAGGGTCTAGTATGATGCAGTTTGGGTCAGCTCTGAACTAGGACTTGTTTAGAGCCTGGTGCTGGTAACCTTGAGTTTATGTATTCTGGGTCACTATAGCCAAACCTGATTTGATCATAGGAACTGCCTGTCCCAGGATATGTGCCAATATGGGCATTTTCAGGCTTGTCAACTTTGGGTTTATTTATACCAGCAAATTTAACTTCAAAGATTTCAAATAAGTTTGTGCTTATACTGGTGTGCTTGTAAAATTTGCAAAAGGCTACTAAAAGATTATGGACCCAGATCCTTCCAATAAATGTTGCAGATTCACCTAATGTATTTATATGCTGCATTTAGCATTTGACACTCATGGTTGACTGAGAAGTAAATATATTCACGTGTTAGTAGGTTACTATAAGTCATTTAGAGATATTGAAAATTACAGGTTGCTCCTGTCAGCACAAAAATAATATCTGTGTGTTTCAGGTAGTAGGTTACCCACTACCCACATTCCAAAAGACATATTCTGAACTGGAACTTTAAAGAGGGACAGAGGTAGCAGGTACTCCTTTAATCATAGAAATAAAATAAAACTCAAGAAAGCAAGGTGAACAAATGAATTTTGAACTCATTGCTTCCAAACATCCAAGACTCAAGACTCAGAGTGTTCTAAGTGATGCTACATGGGCAAATTTCTAATGAAATCGGTGTAAATTTTATCCCTGTAAATTATTAATGGAAAGAGGACTTATTTTACCTCCAAATCATAGTCCACTATCTCTTAAAGTCTCTGAATCTCAACACAATTGCTCACAGCACAATGTGATGTAAAAGAAAGATTATCTGAAGACTCTTTTACTCTGGGATATCATTAAAAAAATGTCTGTTTGATATTTTGTTCCAGATTTCAGTATGGACAGTCATTCCCTTTGACCCCAGGTGTTAATCAAACTTAAAACAGACTAGTATAAGAAAAAAGTTGTTCTGACTTCCAGGCTGTGGAAAACAAGCATGTGTAGTTTCTCTACATTTGACAGAATGACCAAATGGGAAGCAAAGGCACATTAAAATACTTTATGAGCCTCCTGCATGGCAACAGCAAAGCAGCAATCCCTGATGGGTTTGTCCCTGACTGAACTCCATCAAAGCACTTATCTTTCTGGCAGGTACCTGTGGACAGGAGACACGAACTTGACCAGCAAGAGTGGAACATGTTAACACTATAAAGTCTTTTAAATCTGCTACAGGGAGTGCTCACATTTTAACTGGCCAAGTTTGTAAAATGACCCCTCCGCTCTGGCATCTTAACCCATGATTTCTGTCACTCAACAGCTACTCCTTAATTGGGATAATGCTTCAGCCAAAGGAGTGGCCTCCACATGAACACACAAGGCCTGATTTTTCATGATGATGTCTGATGTGACAAGTTTCCACCTCCAACATGAGTGCAAATGCTCCTCTTCAGCTGACAGTGTTATTTTTATTTTGTGCTTCTTCCCTTTCTACAAGAATATACATGGATCATGCCTGCTAACAGCCACTCTGCCATGATTAAAATGTAGTGCAGGAGTTACAGCCACACTGTTGGTGTGTATGATTAACAGCTGAGCTTCATACTGTGTAAGAAAAGAGCTAGGGACGTTTGCAAACAGTTGAAGACAGTCCCATGAAGAGTATAATTTTCTGCCCCTTTTTTTCATTTCTGTAATTTCTTGTCCTTTCAGACAGCTTCATAGATCTTTCTCATGGCTGTAACATTGCTCTCATCTAAATATATTATCCACATTTTGGGTAGATTTTTAAGAAGATCACAGAGTCTTCTCATCTCTCTGTCTCCAAAATCTGAAACATATCTTCAGTTTAATGAGTACCAATCATAGGAATTATATCTTGCCACCAAAAATATTTGTTCCCAAATTATAGTTGCTATATAAAAAAGTCACTAAAGGAGCCACTTTAATGGGAGGCCTATGAATGCTAGGCAGACTGCTCTGGAACAAAACTGTGACTGTATAGCCATTATGGCAAAGATCACTAGTTTACAACTGTGGAAATACTGAGGTAATTCAGCTTTCCTAGATGGAAGTGTAGCATAAAGGAATGGGAACTTAATCCCATATTTATAACCCTTGGCTGAAGCTGTAGACATATGTCCTCTTCCAAATCCATCCAGGTCAGCTGAAGATAATATCAGCCTCCCTTCCCTCCCAGCTCTCTTGGCACCACAGCACAGCCTGCATTAGGGGTGTCTTCTCACACCTCCCGATCCAAGGCTGCCTTAGGAATTTAAAGATCTGAATGTAATGCTGGCTTTTGAATGTCTTTGCCATGACTTTTACAGTTCTACATAGTTGAAAATCACCTGTGCACCTTGTGACTCTATGTCATATCAGATTCAGTGCATGGTTGATATAAAACCATAGAAAGCAGGTACAAAAGATCTGACACTTCCTGGAACACAGATGGGAGTTTCTATATAAAAGAATCTTTACAAATAAATATGAACAGTAGAAATCAGTACTGTGTTTATTTCAGTCTTGATTGATACAATTGAGTTTAAATTATAAAATATAGATTGTCTGTCCCAGTGCTGCCAATTGGCAGGAGGGAATTGGATCCCAGAATTATACTTCTCAGACTGCTTTGGAACTGACTTGAAAAATAATATATAAACGGGATGTCCCAGTTTTTTCCTTCACTATTTGTTTTTCTCTAAAGTCACTCATATATTTAAGTATATTGAAGGCTGTGATAAATTAAGCTGAAAGTTTTGACCTATGAACCATACTGGCTGGGCAAGCTCCTAGAAGAACGTGCTTTAAACATGATATTGTGTGAGAAGTGGTGTAACGACTCTGTGAGTTTCAATCCCCTTTAGATTTTACTTCTGGTAGGTCAGATTCCAATGTATGATGTGTACTTGTTCGAAGTTCAGTGACTTATAAATAGCAAATGCTTTCAAGGTTTACCTAACTAGTTTTGACCTTATTGAAATCACTTTTTATGCACTGAACATAAAGAGCAAGCCACTTGACTCAAATACATCTCAGTGTTCAAAGAAAGTGTTTTATAAACAAATTGATATTAATATAATTCATTCTTGTCTAGTTTTTAGTTTTTATCACTAAACAATAACCAAGATTATAATGATTTTTATAAGGTATAGATTTTTTAAAGTATTTTGTGTTATATATAGATCAAACTGTTGGTTCTCCACTTACTTTGAAATTGAAGTTACCCACAATGAAGTGTATTACATCTTCCTATTACTGTATGAACAGAAACTGCTGAATATTTACAGTATCAATGGCTCTTGGAGATACATGTGAAATTATTTATAGAAGATAGTATAATACATTTGGTCCTCTTTTTAGGAATATAAGTAGAGCTAATTCTATGTGAGAGCAGGTGCTGGAATACTTTTCTGGAGTGTTAACAGCATGGCACTCAAGATCATTCTGGTACAAAATTAGCACTTCAAGACTCTTGAAATCTGCTTGAAGGTAAGAGATGAAGACTTCTTTTTTTAGTTTAACCATTAAAAGCCATTACTACCTTACCTGAAAAGCTAGCTACTAATGTTACATTCAAAGGTAATCTGTGCTCACCTTGCCCTCCAAACTACACATGCTGACATTTTTATTAAAAACGAAAAGCTTAAAAAGGGTGTGCAATTTATTTTGTAACCATTATCACAAGATTGTACCATGCAAATAATGGCTTGCCTAAGTAGCAGATTTCTGGGAGTCAGCCTTAGATGGCAGGGCATCCCATGTGTACAACATTTTTCTGTAAATCTCTTACTCAAAAGGGCCTCAGAACACATGCCATATTTAAATGGTCCTATAAGCTATAAACATACTGGGGAGATCTGAGATTTAATTTCCATCTTGTTGAAAGACACCAAATCATAACAGAAAAATACTGCATGAATTCATCCCTTGAAATATCTCTGATAAATCCTGCATAACTGTACAGGGCCTGGGGTTCCTGTAAGGGAATTTCCTAACCTTTCAATGCCTGGAGTATTGTATAAGCCTGAGGCTAAGAGGTCCTATTTGCTACAGAGCCTGTTTCTTTCTCTCCACTGTCACCAGTTCAGTCTAATGTAAATTCTTTACTAACAGAAGCTGGCATCTAGAAGCAGTGCACCTTCTCTCAGATAGAATGCTCTACGCACACAAATTCAAAAGACATGCAGACAGCTGTATAAAATATCCCTAACAGTAAGAAATATTTAAGCTGGGCTCAGCTGTTGTCAGATTCTCTACTAGCAACTGAGTGGCAGTAATCCTGTATGTGTGTGTTATCTTGCAAATGTGAGGTAATTGGATTTAATTGAGCCTGCAGCAATAAGGAGTTAAAGCAAGCTGAATTATCTTGCATTTACTGCAGACTAAGAGCATAGGAAGGCAGCCACCATGGCAGCTGATGAGTGACAGCTTGTTAAGCTCTGGAAATGAACTTTATGTTATGTTCAAGTCTGCTGTGGTAGCTCTCAAAATCTGCAGATAGGATTACCTGCTGTGGTACTAACTATACCAACGAACAATAAAGAGAAAAAAAATTAAAAGACCAGGCATAAAAAAATCAGCCTTGAAGCAGATCTGAGTGTGAGACTGGCTGCACCATTGCACTGTCCTGGGCAGGTTGGAGAACAAGAGCTGAGGGCTGAGGGAAAGCCAAGGGGACAGGCAGGGGGTGAGGTCTGACTGAGCTGTCCGGTCAGCCAGGTGGGTCTGGACCAGTCAAGCAAGGCACAGATGCCCCAGCAGGCACTACAGGCCAGGGTCTGAGAAGAAAAGGAGTCCACAGGGCCCCCAAGGAAGCTCCTCACAGCCTTGTCACCAATAACAGGCCCTAAATTGTTTCACAATCACTTGTTAAAGGAGCTGTGCTTTGGAAGGTGGCAAACTCTCAATGTACTCCGTCCGTGTTGAAAAGTAAATGGAAACTTTGGAACAAAACCTGCACAGACAGCAGAGAAGCAGCATGGGATGGGAGGCATGCATTTTTCTCATTCATGCCTGGAGTTATCATACAATACAATTTAGAAGGGGCTGCTAGATCTCACTGGTTTCTTTGTCTCTCTTCTACACCAAAGTGGAGAAATTTGACCTGTAGTCAGGAAGAGATCAAATGGTTGGACTCGATGATCTTTAAGATCTTTTCCCAACCCAAACAGTTTTACAGTTCTAGGGAAGGCACATATATTTCCTTTCCCTGGCTATCTGAAGGCTCAGGAATTCAGGGAGAAAATTGTAAACAGGTATACAAGCTACATAAGAACATCTAAAGCACTGCAAACAATGAAGAATAAAATGGAAAAAAAGTTTGAAGACTATGAGATCTCTCAAATATGTCAGAGGCAAAGAAATAGACTGTATTTCTTCAAGGGTTACACAGCATCCACCAAAAAATTGCTTTTTCTCCCTCTTAGCACTCTTTCTGGGAAAAACAAGCCTACAGATCGTTCATTAAACTTATTTTCTTAATATCTCCCACTCATCTTAATTGCTTTTTCCCCAATGGTAAACATGTTAATCAGGAACATGTAAATAAACACTTAGGTCCATATTCATGTCTATGCCTATTTCCTACACAAAATAAGAAATAGAGGATGCAGTGCCAGTGAGACGTGGTTTTAGTCTTTGTGATCTGACCCTTTTGGAAGACTGACCCCATCTGCAGCCCAAACTGGAGAACTTCAGTGTAATCCAAATCCATCTCTGCTGAGAAGAGATGTATCCTAAACCCAGAATAATGTGCATTAAACCATGCTGGACAAGATGCCTTTGTCAGGGAGTCCTAAATACACACTATTTTTAAATTCCTGCTTGACTTTGCTTTGCTGGACCAACATGTAATATGCAAAGCAAGTGCAGCTGAGACCAGATTCCTCTATCTCCCCATTCTTGTAAAGACCTGCAGTGCCTGGAGGTGCTGAAGGCAATTATTCTATCAGCTAAGCTTGGGTTATCCTTATCAGACAACACCTTCACAGGTGCAAGCGAGAAATGAGAAAGGAGAGGCAGCTCTTCTGGGGTGACATGGAGAGGAGCTCTCTCTGTGACACTCTGAGATGTCACCACAAACCAGCAGGTCCGACCTGATAGAAGGGCTCTGGGTAGCTCTTCACTTCTCAAGCCAGTCCAGGATGGTAAAATGGCTCCTCATTTCCTCTTGAAAAGCAGCCACACCTCTCCTGTCTGCCAAGCTGAGTTTGGGACTCATTTTGGCACCTGGCAGAGCCAGCGGCCGAGCGCACACACCCTGGCCCGCAGCTGCCAGAGGGCTCCCAGCCCAGCCACAGCCCAGCCAGGACAGCCCCAGCTCTGTCTGCACCTCTGCACAGCAAGGGGCTCTCAGAGCAGCACAGATTAACCATGCAGGGTCCAGGGGAGCAACTCAGACCGTGCTACACAGCTCTGCACTCTTTACAACCACCTGAGATGCAGCAAGATAGCTGAAATCCCAAACAGCATCTGCTTTTAAAGCTCTGTATTCTATTAGCAAATGGTCTATTAATTATACCCCGGTGACTAGTTGTAGAAGCAGTACCCAGTCTCTCTAGCTGAAGTAATAACCTAATCACTTCTCTGGTTTTACCACTCAGAAAGCTGCTGTGCATTAACTCAATCTATCATACAAAAGATTTCATTTTGTTTCTGCATTTCAGCCCTAAAAGGAGGCTGTCAAGCTTTTATGATAAAAAATAATTGCCTCCTTCAGCAGTGGTCCCATTTAAATGGATCTTTTAAAGAAACATCTTGGGTGTATTTTTCCTTTCTTTTACCCTGACAAGAAGAAATAAAACATTCCTCAGCCCATTATTCTCTCTTTCTTCCAAATTCACATTTAAAAAAACAAGCTGGCCGTGTTTATTATCTCTCATCTTTTATAAGCTGTTGTTTGTTCAGTCAGAACTTGATACAAAGCTAATAGAAGTCAATATGCTTTTTGAGCTGTCTTAATTAAGTCTTGGATGAAGCAACATGAAAACACAGTGTCAGTGTGACATATTTTACTATAATGTTCAGTAGCTGGTGTTCTAAATCAATAAATAATTGATTTTTTTTTCCCCTCTATACTAGGTGGGATTGGTAGCAACTCTTGTTAGGAATTTAGCCTGGCATGTTAATGATAAAATAATGATATGATAAAACTCCTTACAAAACTGCTCATAATAAGAATTGTCAACTTCTCACTTACATGTATGAAAAGCTGCAGACTGAGCTGGACACTGGATGAATAGTTGGGGAAAATTTGACATGGCAAGATTTAGCCACCCACAAGAATGAATGTGGGGAAAGAATAGTGTTTTGTACATTTTTCAGACTTCTAAAACCTGCTCTTAAATCTAGAGGTTCAAACAAGTCACTTGAAATCCAATGGGAGATTAGTGACTTACATATGAAAAACCTTCTGCCTTTTTCCATCCAACATGATCCAGTTACAAGCTTTTCAGAAACAGTGATTTCACCTGTTCAGAAGTCAATAACTGCCTAGAAACTGCACCCTCCCTGCATGTGTTCCACGTGGAAGCTGCAGAGACAGAGCAAGATTTCAGTTTCACCTGGGCACAGCAGAAAAGGAAAATGGGACTGGAGCATCCAGGTCTGGGAAAGGACTCCAGGGTGAGGGTGGGAAGGGGCTGTGGGCAAGGGGCAGCAGAAGGGAATACCTTGTGTAGTAGCACAGGAAGAAGCCTGTGAAGGGAGATTTGGAGCTGGCCAAAGCCAGCCACAAGGGGAAGGGAGGCAGAAAGGTGGAAACGGGCAGTTTGCAAAGTGGTTCCTGAGAAGTAACTGGGAACAAGAATGGTTAGGGAAAGAAACAAAAGATGGGCAACCTGAGGCTAAAAAGGAGAGATAGGTTATCTTTTCCCATCAGACAATCATGTATTTTCCAGCAGTCATAGAATCCTAGAATCATAAAATGCTTTGATTTGCAAGGGACCTTAAAGATCATCTAGTTCTAAACCCCCTGCCACAGGTAGAGACACCTTCCAGTAGATCAAGTTGCTCAGAGCACCATCCAGCCTGGCCTTGAAAACTTCCAGATATGGGGCATTCACAACTTCTCTGGAGACCTTGTTCCTGTGCCTCACCACCCACCCAGGAAAGGGCTTTTTCCTAATATCTAATCTAAACTTAGTTTTCAGTTTAAAGCCATGTCCCCTTTTCCTATCGCTACATACTCCTGTAGTCTCTTTCCACCTTTCCTGTAGGTTCTCCCTCAGGTACTGGAAGGCTGCAATTAAACCATCCCAAGTCCTGCTGAGAGAGCATGTCCAGGTCACCCTGGATAGCAAGTACCTACTGACATCACTGAATGTAAGAGGAGCACCCCTGAGTAAATAGGATAGAAAACTATGCTCCAATATGGGATTCAAACACAAGCTTCAAATCACATACAGGTTTCAGATCTTATGTTTCTTTTCACCTTGCCATCACTGGGAGAAAAGACCCATCACTGTATTTCCTGTAGAGCTCCAAAGCAAGTGGCTCTGAGGTTCTTTTCTCCTTACCCTTACTTAGTGCTTTCTTTTCTAGCATTAGAAACACAGCAGATGGAAGTGGTGAACACAGCTCATGGATAGGTCTGGGAAGGGTGCCCACAGAACAGGAGCATGAAGGGGAAGAGTCATTCTGGGCAAAAGTGGAGAGTAAGAGCACAAAAGTTGAGTGAGGCTTGAAAAAGGGTCAGGAAGGTGTGATTTGGGCACTCAGAGTACACATACCTACCCAGTGGATTGCATTTCTTCCTGGGATTTCCCAAACACAAAAGTATGTGCATATGTCACACAGTACAGTATTTCTGGGAAGCGACTCTCTGGTCAGAATTTGCATAGGAAATCTGATTCTTTCCAGAAACATGCACCTCTTTGGGTTTTTCAGTTACATGGCAATGGTTGATGTTTCTGTGCAGAGACAATAAAATAGCAGACCCATGTGTGTTAAGAAAAAAGGGACAGAGTCTTCTTCAGCTTTACTGAGAGAGGTAAGAATTTATACATCAACAGCAACCTGTCTTCACATGAAGTGTCTGACATACTCAAAAGGGTTTTGCTGTTGAAGACTAAATTTCTTATTTTAATAAGATATTTGTGTCACCAAATAGCACAGAATATAGTATTAAGAAAGCCTCATTCCAGTGCTTCAATTATTTATCTAGCATTCTCCTACAAATAACTACATTTTTAAAATCGTGGTTTAAAAGCATTGTTACTTAGCAGACGTTTAATTACAGTGCATTGTCAAGCAGCCAAAGCAATGTTCATATCAGCAGCTACAGGAACAACACAGCATGGCCATAAAAGGAAAATACTCTATAGAATTGACATAACATGTCACCCATGTGACAGAATTCCCAGCATAGCTGCATACTAGGAAGACAAGCAGAAATCCTGTGTGATAGCTGTATTCCTCTCTGCTTTCAGTCTAGTGCTAGCCTGGCTTTTATAACCTGATTCCAGGCATGGTAGTGGAGACCATTTCAAGTAGCTGACCAAATAGTTACAACGTTGTTTTACTGGCAAGAGCTATTTGCATTGTTGCAGAACTACAGCAAGGAATCCAGGGAGTCATCACTAAGAGGAAGTCAATTCACCCAGTGCAGCCTAGGAAGCTCCTGTACGTCTGCTGTAATTAGTAGTAGAAGCACTTTTATTTTAAATAACAATCCTTATGTGCCACTACTTTCATAATGAACTCTTCCACAGAGATACTTTTATATCTGGTGAGAAAATGGAATTAAACACATCAACAAGTCTTCTGTGGAATATCACAGAATGGTTCAGGTTGGAAGGCAGTTCTTCAGTTCATCTACTCCATTCCCACTTCTCAAACAACATAAGGCAGATCTGGTTGCCCAGGACCCTAACCTGATTTTACATGATTCCATGGATGGAAACTCCACCACCTCTCTGAGCACCCCATGCCAGTGTTAGACCACTCTTGCAGTTTTTTCCTTCAGATTGATTTTTTTTTTTTTTTTAATTTGTACCCATTGCCTCTTGTTCTATCCCTAAGCACTGCTGAAAAGATCTTGTCTCCCTCTTGTCCATGTGCATTTATACTCTCTGATAAAATCCCTCTCATCTTTGTCTTCTCCAGTCGGAACAGTCTCAGCTCCCTCAGCCTTTCCTTATAGTAGAGATGCTCCACTCTTTTCTTCAGCTTTGTGACTGTTACCTGGACACTTCCAGTGTCTCTGTGTCTCCTGTACTGGAAAGCTCAGAACTGGACCCAGTACTTTAGGTATTTCCCTATCAATCATGAGAGGGAGGGCCATTTCTATCAACCTGAGGGCAGCTAATGCTGTCCTGTTGGCCTTCTCCACAAAGGCACATTTTTGGATCATATTCAGCTTGCTGATCCTCGCATAGTTTTCTGCAGACCTGTTTTCCAGCTTGGTGCCCCCAGCACATACTGATACTCAGTGTTATTTGTCTGCACATCTGGGACTTGGCATTTCCTTTGTTGAACAACACAATTAGCCTTTGCCCAGTTCTCCAGCCTATCTAGGTTCCTCTTAATGTAAGCACACCATGTGGCATACCCACCACTCTTCCCAGTCTTTTGTTCTTTGCAATCTCACTATGGGAGCACTCTGCTCCACAGTCACTAGTGGGGGTCATTAGTTGAATGTTATTGGTCTCACTATTAACTCCTGGAATAAATTTCAAGTGATTTGCCTCAAACTGGGCTTTATCATAATGGCTGCAATGCTCTGGATCTGACCATTCTGCCACTTTTTGATGTGCCTCACTGTGTACGATCTAATGAGCATGTTGTCAGCTTGTCTATGAGGATGTTGTGATGCACGGCATCAAAAGCCTTACCAAGGTCAAGTTAAACAACATTCTCTAATTTGCCCTCATGCATCAAACTAATCCCCTCATGGAAGAAGACTGTCAGGTTGATTAAACATGATTCTCCATTTGTAAATCTCTGTTGGCCAATCCTGATCACCTTTTTCTCTTTTGCGTGTCTGGAAGAGGTTTTCAGGATCAGTTGCTACACCACCTACCTAGGGATTGAGCTAAGGCTGATCAATCTACAGACCCACAGATCCTCCTTCTTTCCCTTCTTGAACATTTCATTACTTTGCAAACATAATCAAGAGTGGCTTCATAGTGACATCAGCTAGCTCCTTCAGCACTTGTGTATACAATCTCTCAGGCCCATGGACTTCAGGATGTCTGGTTTGTTTAAATGTTCTCTAACATGATTCTAGTTAACCAATAGTAATTCTTTCCTGTTACATATTCTCCCACTGCTTTCAGAGGACTGAGATATTTTAATATTACTTATTATTCATTATGTAAACAAATACATACACACATGCATATATATGGCATTTATTCATAATGACTGTTCACAAGATACGTAAAGCTATAGAAGTGTTTATTTTTTATTGAAGTTGTCTATTTTATCCAATTTATCTACTTTATCCAATATACATATCATGGCAGGGGGATTGAGATTAAGTTTTCTGTTGAGTAAGGAATCACTAAGAGATGGGCTGCCAAAAGCCTTAAAGAAGCATCGGGGGAAAGCCTGAGAAGATGAGTAGGCTGCCAAAACAATGAAAACTTTTTAAATCACTTGACATGAAAAAGAAAAAGAAATCTTTTGTTGTTGTTACGATCAGCTTTCCTTTCCTTAATTCATTTCCATAGACTAGGTACAGAGTTCCTTATTTACCCATTAGGCTCAACACCTTGTGAGTTGGGGCAGTGCTGACCAGACACTGCACAGTGATTCAACCCAGCCTTCTGGAAATTCACACTTTCCAGTCATGTACCAGCAGGTGCATTTATGAAAATGAAAATTTTGAGCATGTTAGTTTGACATTTCATGGCAGCAAATTCAAAAAGCAGTTTTCAGTGTTATAAAATTGTATTCCTTTCCTGCAACCTGAGCTGCAGGGCATCACTATACACCCTTGTGCAACATCACTGATTTCAACTCAGTTTTTCAGACTGTTTTCTAAGGCTTTAGAGTCAGCACATATAAATCAAACAACAAGATAAAATCCAATGCTGGAAAGGCTTGGGCTATCGATTATGATGAAGTATAATAAATTGAGGACCCAGTGACATTTCATATTAAGACACACATGTTATTGTCAGGGCTCAGTGGCATAACACTATCGAAAAGTGATGTGACTTCTGAAAAACATAGCTGCTTGATTATTTTTCCCCCTTGTGAGTTGTTGCATCTTCAAAAGCCTTGAGCTTCTTTCTAAGATGTCATTTCTTCTCCCAGCATAGAAAGCAGTTTGTTTGTGGACTGCCCTTCTAATTAGAAAAACAAGCCACAGATGTTCTTGAAAGAGCATTAAATTCCGTAACTAAGCCTCTACTCACTGAAAACATACCTCGCTTGGAAAGGCATCAGGAGAGCTGTGCCACAGCTCAGCTGTTTACAAGCAGCCCTCCATTCACTCCCATCTCTGGGACCAGATGTGACAACAATACCACAGGCTGCTTGCTGTTCCTTGTTCGCCTTTTGTGCTCATGCTCCCAGGGTCCTGCCTTGTCACTTCTGAAGCTCAAATTTGTGCATGACTGGCTCCACGCCAGGGCCACAGTAAGTACTCCTCACAGCATTCAGAAGTGCCTTATCTCACAACCAATCAAACCCTTTTTTGTTGTTGTTGTTAATTGCAGAGCAACTTGCTATTAATATGCGTCAAGATTTAACAAGACAGATGCCAATTAATCTTGGATTCTGAGATGCCCAGTCAGTTCAAAGTGCACTGAAATAATCTTAAAGAAATAATGGTAGTGGCAAATTCAGGCCTTAAAAGAACATATGTTTAACACAGATGGTATGTATTCAAACATTTCATTTGTACAGTTGAATCCACTTTTAGAGTCTACAAATATAGCCACCATTTACATACACTGTAAGAAAGTCAGAATTCCAGATTTCCATTTGCACATCAAAACAGTTATATTATAGCCAGGCGTCATGCATATGATGAAATTGTTTTGATTAGAAACAAAACCAGATTGTTATAATGGGATCCCATTGTATCTGTGAAATTAATCTGTCTTAATACTCAGGAAGAGCATCTGTTTTTAATGGAACAAAAATACCTCAGCCAGTATAGCAAATAACACTGTAAAGTTTCCAGACTTTCCACAGAAGGGATTCCTTGGTAAAGGTGACTTAGGCTTCCCATGTTTCCACATTGAAGACTGTGATTCAGACATTTCCTATGAGAAAATAATTTTATTAGCTTTGTGTTGACAAAATGAAATATTAAAAAGACAGGAAACAATAAAAAGCCTGTACAAAGCAATTTTATTTTGAAGTTGCAAAGTTAAGGGGCTCACAAAACAAGGCACAGCAAACTAAAAATTGAGAGATTGTATTCTCTGCTTCCTTTATAATGCATTTCACAAAAGCCTCTTGCATAGTTGGGCATTATGATAAACTTGACAAACTTGATAAACTTGATAAACTATTCCCTGTTTGAGCATCATTCCAGACTTGAAGCATATTTGTAACATACATTCTCATCTGATCACAATCCCTGCTGTCTTCAGAAGAAAGGCTACATCACTGGGAGCATAACTGGCTACTGAGTGTGACAGACATTTTAATAGGAAGAAAATTTAAAAGTCTGTTCAGAACATTCACAGTAAAATCTGCTGCTAAGAGCTTTATACTTTCCTGTAAAGAAACTTTCTACTATGGTTCCTACATATCATGCAAGCAAGTGAGGCTAGGTCCCTCAAGTGGGAAGTGGGAATGCTCTGTCCACACCCTGCTTCTGCAAAAACTGTCCAGCCTAGCATGATTCTTTAGTATTGTTCCACTGGAGTCAATTAAATAATGACAATTGTCCTGTCATGCACAAGTGGTTGCAGGATTGAAGGCTGAAAAAATAAAAGGATATACTTATATTATCCTTGTATATATAAGGATAATATAAGGATAAGGGTAGCAAAAAATAAGAAGTTTTGAGGATGAAAGCAATTTCAAGGGACACCTTAAATTAAAATTGCTTTAAGCCGACAAATCATTTTTACATAATTTCATTTTAAATGAAACATCCAACTGGTTTTGAAATAGACCAAACATCTTTCAAACCAACAGCATTCCTACTCCAGGCACTTGCAAATATTTTAAAGTTTTATGAGTGGGGAGCTGTTTCTAAACATTTTTAAGAGCTTGTGATATTTTACTCTTGAAAATGGAAGAGAATTATACTGTGTGTTCAAACAGGCAGTTCAAAGACATATTGAAGCAATTTGTAGCTAACAAAAGGCTCACAATGAAATAAAAAGCAAGTATAAAAACACAAACCATTTAAAAACAAAATAAATGGAGCCAATGTTTTATCATCACTATTAGACAATCGGAAGGGACTTAAATGAGTGCTTCCTTTTACTACAATTGTCCATGACTTGACTTACCTCCAGCCCTTCTCTCCTTTCTCTTCTTCTGTCCCCAGGCTTTTGTCTCTGGAGTGAAATGTTGTCAGTTATGTCACAAAGGCACACTACCCTGGAACTGGTTTTCACCAGTCTCCTCACAATCAAAATTGGAAAATGATCCTGGAATTAAAGTGTTCATACCAGTATGAAATCATTCGGATAAAGTTGCACCAAGAATTCCAGAGAAAATTCGTTTTTCTTCTCTTGATCATACCTAAATTTTGTCAATTCTTCTTCTGGAACTAGTACCCTACTGTGGGTTTTGCTTCATGTGGTTTTAGATTTAGAAGTCAGATATTAAAGTGAAATTTACCCAGGCTTTCCTCCCTTTATAGCTAATTAAAAAAAAAAATGTCAGAGAGAACCAGCAGTTATGCCCTAGGATCAGCTCAAGCACCATCTTCAGATTACAGGGCTCACCTTCACTAGGAGCCTGTTTATAGGTGCACCTGCGAGGGAAGTGATACTCTCTAACTTGCAACTAGCACCCATATGGGAAATATAACCTGGCATCTATGTGGAAAATAACACCTACATTTAGAAGACCCATGAGAGCATCCTAGAGGCTCATTCTAAAACAGTCTCAAGACTAAAGACTCAAACTAAGACTCAATTCAGCTACTTCATATGTAGCCTTGGACAAAAGTGCCCAGCATCCTTTTCAGGTGCATGCAGTTATCTGGCAGATATAACACAGACCTGTTTGTCCTGCTGGTGTCAGGAGAGGCAGCTGTAGGCCAGATGGCACAGCCTAGGACCTCTCTGTTGGCATTAGATGTCTATATTTAGACTGCAGAATCATGCCCCAAGCAATGTGTCTGCTGTATGTCTCTCTGGATCTCATTGACTAAACCTCTGTTGACAGCAGTGGGAGCTTAGACTAGTGGCCCATGGGTGACACCCACACAACATAACCACAGTTTGGGCATCTTAGACTCAAACTGACACTCCCAGCTACCACTTTTGGGTGAGATGCTCTCTGTCCCTCAATTTAATCTCAAATGCCAAGGTCATCTTTACTGTATTCCTGTGGATCTAATTGCTTTCCCTGATGTCTCTGCATATTTCCTGCCTTGACCATGACATGCTGCTGCTTAAATGAGCTTTTTCTTACCCTTCCTTTTGATCATATCTCAGAAAACCTTAGTCCTCCCAGTTTCTGTGGTGTGGTTCAAATAGGTCCTTCAAGAATGAACAAGATCTGCATTGGTGGGTAATGGTATCAGGGCATGGTCTCAGTCTCATTGACTAAGCTGGGGTCAAGGCCCACAGATGCAGTAATTGTGGTGAGGTCTGGCCCCTAGACAGATATTTTGCTGTTGATGCAAAGGTTTCACTATATAATCTTTCCATCTTTCACTTTTACTACATTAATGTCCCACCCAAAATCAGGCCAAATATTAGATTTTTCTGAACTAAGCTGACTGAAGTAAATCACAGTGGGAGGAATTGGGGGATGAATACGTTGTTGACCACTGTCTTGCATGTGTCTTTGCTTAGGATTTTTCATGTAGCAGCTGTTACATCTTAGTTTCAAAACCTGTCGCCTCACCTGCCCACCCTAAAATCAGCAGAGACAAAGTTTTGCTGTTGTCTTGCCTTCTGGCTTTTTCTCAGCACTAGGCTGCACTTCCCTCACTATTCTGCCTCACCTAATAAAAAAATTATTTTTTCTTACTTTTTTATTACATGGTTTTGCAACTCTGATTTCCTTTCCAATATATATTTACTTTTAAAACCACTAACTCATATACATAGTTGAAGTAGAAAGACATATTGTCAGTAAAGCCTAGAAAGGCTTCACTTCCTCTCTTCTTTCAGACTTTTTTCCCTTTTTCTTTTTTAAATCATTCAAGAAGTTCCCTGCTTTAGACTTAACCTTGCAGATGCATATGCACATGAAAAAAAATAAATCATATCACAGCTCTCATTTGAAATAAAAGAGATCATTGGTGTGTTTGCAAGATTATAATTTTCAATGTCTTACAGAAGTACAGAATCATTTTGGTTGGAAAAGACCTAAAAATATCATCCTTGAATAGGTTCCTCCTCTTAGTACTGTGCAGAGTTCTATGGGCATTTTGAAGGTATTTCATCACCTGCAAGATTTATCTTACAAAATTGTCATCAGTGGAAAGGACCTTTAGCTGAGCAATAGCAGGAAAATGAATGGAAATTGAGATGCAATAGTTGTTATTTCTAATCAGCCCTGGTATGAAGGCATGAATTTTATTCCCTTTCCTAGAATTTGGCACTTTCACCTTGTGCCTTTGTGTCTTGTATAGTCAGCAGAACAGAATGGCAGCTTCACTTGTGAAGTTATTGTACTTGTTATTCATAACAAGCTAATTTGTTGTTGTTCCACTAAAATAGAACTCTTGCTTCTCAAGGGTGTTTATTCATTGTGATTGTGATCTGTTGCAGTCGTGTTTTATGTCTGGTTAATCTGGTGAGCTCTGCAACCTGACTTGTCCTCCTTGGGAGAGTGATGTGAAGGGTGCTCTGAAGGGTAGGGTTACAGTCTAAAGACTTTTAGAAAAGAAAAATAGATGATATTTACTGTGGGTAAAAACACTGACAAACTACTGAAGTTTGTCTCAGTATCAAACAAGTCAGGAAGAAAAGAATTCCGGCAAAAAGTTTAAAAAAACCCAAACCAAACAACCTCTCACTGATAATTCTGTGTGTGTGAATATACCAATGCAAACAGAAAGGCAAAGAGGGCTTGTTAAGATCTTACAAATATCTTGAGAGTTTTTCTTTATTTGAAACTGGCTGCAAAACTCTTCTATTAAGCAAAGTTATTTCCTTAGCAAAGTCTCAAGACCCATGAGAAGAAAAACTATAATCTCTATTCCAAAAAAAGGCTGTTGCTTATTGTTTTAATCAGTCACATAACTTCATATAACTAACTTACAGGGGACCTGT
Organism: Passer domesticus; assembly: GCF_036417665.1. Classification (NCBI taxonomy): domain Eukaryota; kingdom Metazoa; phylum Chordata; class Aves; order Passeriformes; family Passeridae; genus Passer; species Passer domesticus. The sequence goes on from NC_087475.1 coordinate 25,232,000, forward strand.
GTGACATGTTTGTGTATTGTAGAAGTGAGAAGTGATGCAGAGGAGTGAAACCAGAACAAAGGACTGAGTGAGAAAGAGAAGCATGTGCAGCAGAGAGCTACATCCAAAGTCTAAGAATCAGACAGATGATGGGAGCTCATCCAGCCCTCCCTTTTTTTTTTCTTTTTTGTTTTCTTGCTTTGTAAAGGGTGGGGGTTTTTTGGTTTTTTTTTGTTTTTTTGGGTTTTTTTTGGGGGGGGGTTTGTTTGGTTTTTGGGTTTTTTTTGCTTTGTGAAGGGATTTTTTTGTTCACTTCAACAGAAGTCACCCAGTGGCACTTCTGTAAAAGTGGGTGTCCCTGTGCACTCTGTCACACTGGGAACTGTCTGCAAAATGTTGTGAACCAGTAAGACAGGCATGATAGTCCCACACTCATTAAAAGCATGAAGCAACAAACTACTGAATAGCTAAGCACACTGATTTCGGTTTAAGCTGCAATAGTGAAGAATAGCAGGTATTCATTTAACCTTAACTGGTTCTGAGCCCAAGGATTTGGCATTAAGGAAATCATAAATGTTTATGTCCTGTGACAGACGTTTCAGGAGTGCCCAGGCTGCACGTAGAAGGGATCTAACAAACTCAGGCTAGCTGCTCAAGTTCAGAAATAACCTGCTTGCTCCTCACTCCCCATCAGAGCCAAGGGCTTGACAAAGGCTTTTTGACTGCACGCCTGGGCTCCAGCCACAGCAGCACATCACCCCAGCCTGCCTGTAACTGAATTGGCTTCAGCTGGCCTGCAGCAAAGTACCTTGAAAAAATCACTCCCAATGCTTTATTTCCCCAGCTAAGGGTAGCAGAAGTGACAATGACTACATGATGTCAATGAGGTATTTCTAACCAGCCTATTAACTGATCTAAAGAGCAGCCTCATTCATGTGGTTCTTGCACACTTCCAGCCTGTTTCCTGGGCTGGGACTAAAGACTGCCATTCAAGTAGAACTGGTTTGGTGTGAAGAGTAAACTCAGAGTTAATCTAAGCCTAAGCATCCCCACTTCCCCAGCTGGCCTTCAGCCCACACTGTGAATATGAAGCAATTTTGGGCTCACTACATGGTAATAGTCATGTTCTAACATCATATAGTCATGTTCAAAGATTACTATCTTTGGTTTTAAATTACTTCTTTCTACACATAGCTACAGTTTTTCACTGTGACATGGAGATCTGGTTTCTGCTGCAATCATTCCAGTATCTCTCAAAGAAGCCACAGGGAACAGTCCAGATAATTTTAATGTGGGTTTGTATTGGGCATGACCATCCTGTCTCTTCTAATCAGATTTTATTACCTAGGACCATTTTCTACCAAGGTTGATTTATTTCATTAAATACATAAATTTCATAAAAATCATTAAATACATTGTTTTTTCATAAATTTCATTAGTTATCCTTCCCAATTGGCTGGATTCACAAGTGTTCAAAGTAATTCAAGGCAGGTAGCTCTGTTTTGTAGATTCTCTCTTTTTCAAGGTGAAGATGGACACTAGTAAGGACTTTTGATACTCTGGTGGGAAAGGGATGGCTCAGGTGTGTGGCAGAGACATCCTGGGCTAACAGAGCACAGCATGTCTCCATACAGGAAAAATGGCTACTGTCTCTCAGTGTTTTTCCTAGAACGTTGGTGAGGGAAGAAGTCCTGGGTTTTGCAGCCTGGACCCAAGTTCTGTAAGAAAAAGAAAATCAGGAAGGATTACAAATTGTGCAACATCACTGTTCAAACCAAGGGGATGCTAGAAGGGTGAGATAAACCTTGAAGGTCTTCATGGAATATTTTCATTTTTCAGAGTCAGGTTTGTTCTGCATTCCTGGGTGTGTTTGAATTACTCTTGCCATGGTCCTGGCCAACCAGAAATCAGAGCTTTGCTAGCTAACACGGAAGGTGTCTTGGCAATTATGGGTCCAGAAAGGCTGTGGCACCAGCATTGTGACATAGAGCAGAGAGCCTATAGATCCCACTGCTAAGACATCAGATATTGCTTCTGAGCCTGAATCCCATTTCTGTGATGCTGTCCAGATTCTATGGTCCTTGAAGTCTACAAGCTTTTGTATCCCATTCATAATGTATTCAATGAGAAGCATATAAAAAACAATGGGGTAGATGTTAAAAAATTGGAAGTGAGCACAGAAGAACATACTGAAGGTACAGCAGGAGAAATCACATGTACAAATACCATGCTGAGGTTGGAAGGGATCTCTGGAGTTCACCTTGTCTATGTTTTATTTGTATTATTTATTTGTATTAGGAAATAGATTTAGGAATTTTTACAGAAGGAGCCTGACTTTTTTAGGTGGTGGCAAAAAATAAATGACATTAGATGCTTTTCATGGGAGTCTGAAAATATGCTAGTGATTAAGTTTGGAAGAAGATCTAGTTAAGATAACTACAAAGACCCTAAAATATTCATAAAACATGACAATAAGAGAGTTGCCATGTTAGAGCTTATTTTGCTGGACAAGCAAATCTTCACTGCAGATTTAGAATATTTATGTTTGCCTATCAATGATCATGATTGGGTTAAATATATTTGACCACAGTACTGCTACTAATCGGTGTTACATTTTATCAAGTTTCAAATAGTAATTTTTTTAATGTTTAAACTAATTGGCAACATTTTAGACTGGAATGTATATCTAGAGCAAGAAATGCTTTTAAAAAGCACATGAGGAAATGCTTAAGAACTAGTTGTTGAATGCTAAATAAAGCACTGTGATGGAGAAACCGTAAGAAATGCAATGGATTATAAAGAAAAAGATGCAGAGAAATAATTAATTCCTCAAAACAAAGATTTAGAATCTGAGAAGAAAAAAAGAAATTAAAAGTCAGTTATCATAGGTTTTAACTTTAAAAAGGAAGGAGAGAAACAAAAAACTGAAGGAATAAGTCACCAGTCATCAATGAATGACCACTAGAATTCAAAATTTTAACAGAGCTTTTCAAAAAAAGAACAAATTGGGAAAAAAAAACAAAAGACAAACCTCTCCAAGGCTCAGGTCCATAACAGGATATTGGTAATGAGCTGCAGTTCAACAGTAACAGAAAAAAAGGGAAGTCTTAATCTGGTCCTATATTGGAGAAAAAACTGTGAAATATACTGTTGACAAATCTGCCAATCTGAGTAAAAAATGGACAAAAATGACTGCTATATTTAAATGCTTTTGAGTCAACAAAGTGTAGGTTGATTTATGTCAGTGGTCAAGACACAGGGCGTTGAGGTGACTGTCTCCAGCCAGGATTTATCACCAGTGCATATTTTGATGGGAATTGCATCGCAACTGGAATAACACTCTTCATGGTGCTACATCTAATATCGTTGATTAGAATAAAGAAATCATGAAGTAATTTGTGTTGGAAGGGACCACAGGAGGGCCAGCAGTGAGGTCAGACCAGGTTGCTGAGGGCTTTCCCCCAGCCAGGTTTCATAATCCCCCAAGGATGGAGCCTGCCCAGCCTCCCTGTGCAGGACCTGCCTCTCCTCATGGAAATGTTTCAGTGCCCACCCTGAGCCCTTCAGTTCCTCTGCCAGAGCTCGGCTGCCTCCTGTCCCTCCCCTCCCCACGGGCTCAGGGTGTCTGTGAGGTGCCCCCAAAGCTGTCTCTGCCCAGGCTCAGCCCCAGCCTCTGCTCACAGGCCAGGCTCCAGCCCTGGGCGCTGCAGGCTGAGCTCGCTCCGGCTCCCGGCGCCTTTCTGCTCTGGGGCCCCAAACTGGTGCTGCCCAGAGGGGCTCTGACAACGAGTGCTGGGCACGGGCTCCTGCCCCAGCTCCTCATTGTGCTCCTGCTGTTGCAGCTGAGATGCTGCTGCCTGTCTCTGCTACCAACTCCTGCCCCAGAGCCCCTTCCCCAGAGCTGTCCTCCAGCCTGTCTGGGAGACTCAGAAAGACAGTCCTTCCATGGAGAGTATTGGCTAGCAACCAGCAATTTGTATTATTGGGTGAGAGTGTGCTCTGCAGCCTCTTCCAGGTAACTGAAACAGGACAGGTCCTGGGATAGGCTCAATGGTAGCTCCCCTGCAGCATGTTCCAGGCAGAAAAATGATCCCCTGACCCTGAGACTCTGAGCCTGACCATCCAACTGGGTCATTACTGCTTTGGTTGTCCACCCATCCAGGCTGCAGCATTGAGGAGTCAGTGTCAAATGTTTGTTCACATGGGTATGTTTTTGATACCACTTCAGAAATTCCCTCAGGTCATGGTGTCATGTCAGTGTTTAGTCACAACTGAGTTTAAGGTAATCCCAAGTACTTCCCTGCCACCTAAACTGGCTTCTGGTTCACAGTTTTAAGATATTTAATCTGCACCAGAACTTCATACTTCCATAGGCCATGGCCTCAGGTGTCTGTGGGTGGCAAAGAGCAGTTTAGGACTGAGTTTTTGGAACTTCATGGTACGCTGGTAATATTTCTATGACATACTCAGCAAAGGCATGCTGTGAACAGAGCAGTTTTTTCCCATTTTGCCAAGGATGTGTCTCTCCTCACACATCTTTGTCTCTGTAGAGCATTACTGACTTGGAACCATTTCGTCCAGAATTAAGTTATTTGAGCACAAGTTCCAGTCTCTTCACCCAACACGCCTAGCAATCATTCAAAGAACACTCATGATAAAACCAAGGACTCTACTAATGACACAAAGACTTGGTATTATTTGGATTAAATGGAACAGAAAGCTATGTAAATGGAAAAGATGATGGGTGTTTACCTCCTTAAAGGTATTTTCCTTTTGGAGTATATGAGTATTAGTAGAGTTGAGTGCTTTGTTATCTACTGATTGTTAATACAGTACCTTCCAGGCAATGTTTTATTATTTTTACTTTTTCCATCACTGACCCTGGCTTCTGTTCTCTTCTTCTCCACTCCATGAGCATTCCTCTGGGTAACAAACTTTATTAGACTAGATTTATAGTGACGGTGACCTACCAGTCATGCTGATGGAAAATTCATTATGGTTTGGGATTAGTCGCTAATCTTTGGGATTATTAAAACTATACCACTTGGACATTCTTGGTTTTGTTTTAATTGCCAGAGTTATGAACAAAGGGCACAGCCAGTCTAGCATCTGGTGCATGTGTATAATTTCTTATGAGCATTGACAGACAAATAAATATGAGCTATTTTCAAAGTGACCTTCTCCTTCCATCCGTATTAGAATGTTCTGACAAAATTTATAATTGCTGAAGTCTTTTTATAGCAGCAATGAACATAATGACCAGGGACAGAGTTTCCAGGCTGCCACGTCTCTGCTCAGTGTCCTGTCATAGCTGTGGCTCCAGTTGGGCTACACTCAATCAGGGTAGCGCCTGTGCTCTGGCAGAGTGCAAAGACTCAGCAGCCTCCCTCCACTGTGGGGATTTGACTTCGCAGCGGATAGCATTTCTAGCTGGAATAACGATGCTTTGGAAGCGCCTCGTAAACCCCAGCTGGCCTCATATCCTCATGTTCACAGAATGAAGAGGAGATTAAGCATCAACAGTAGTCAACGGACAATTTATGTCTAAGTTCTAGAAAAATCCTGCTTGTTCTCTCCATCGTACATTACTAAATTATATTTATTTTTAATAAGTTTACCATTCTTGCTTTAACCTATGGTAAGAAGAAAGCAGATTCATGATAAAGATATAACATATATTGTGAGTTTCCTGGCAACTGCACTAATTGAAACAACTTCTTACTCTTTCATTATAATACAAACCTCCTTGAGTTCCTGAGGGCAATGAAATGCCTTCTTTCCAGTCCCTGGAAGACTGAACAGTGTAATAGGAACCGCAGCCATCTGCCACAAAAAAAAAAAACATAGGACAGGGAGTTGATTGCAATTTAACCTCTTTTTCTGTTTCTTACTCAATGTATCTTCACATTCCTCTGAAAGTATCTAAGGACTATAATACCATGTAAGAGGATACCAACCTGGAAAGAAGAGGGCATTTTTTATTTATTTAAAAAATAAAATAAAATTTTTAAAAAATCATTATTTGGCAATATGTCAACGTGAGACATAACAAAGTGCAGACAGTTGTAAAATCATTAACACTCACAGTGGCTTGGTCAATGTCATAGTTTGAATGACAAATGTCACTGCATTCCTAATGTACACTTAGTGACCTACACATAGACACATATCTAATAACATGTCAGATTAGGCACTTCAATTACCTAGGCACAGAGAAAGAAAGTGGAGCAGAAAAAGTGAATTTAATATCACAGGTAAGATTGATTTGGGGTAAGTAAATATTACAATATTCTATATAAAAATATTCTATAAATGTAGTATTATCGTATGGTCTCTTAAGGTGCTTTAACAGGCTGCTCAAGAGGTTGTGGGTTCTTCTTCTCTGGAGACATTCAAAACCCACCTGGACACAATCCTGGACAACCTGCTCTCAGTGAGTCTGCTCTAGGAGGAGCACTGGTGATCTCCAGAGGTCCCTTCCAACCCCACCATTCTGTGATTCTGTGAAGATTTCAGAAGTAATGGTTTTATACAGCTGTAAAGTACTGGCAGCAACTGGCAGGAGCTGTGGATACAAAGACAGCAGTGCCTGTGGATGTGGCCTCGGAGTAGGTGCTGTGTGAAGGATTTGGGCTCCAGCTCTACTCCCAGCCCATGGTTCCTGGGCATCTTTGCTTCAACTCCTCTGCCCACAAGAAATGGGGATGAGCAATTTAATTGCAAAAGCCTGGAGCAAATGGCAATAGGTAAGGTTGAAGGGCTGACATTTGATGACATCTTTGCATTTGTAGGGCATTTTGATGTGGCCACTGGGAAAGGATGAGAGCAGCAGGTAAGGAAGCAAGCCAGGTGCTTTCTCAGAACACCCAGATGGCAGTACATGTCATGTCAATGATGTCAGGAGAATATATATTTCCTATTTCACAGGAAAATCATTCTTCCAGGAAATTTTTGCTTCATGATGTTTAATTGAAGTCCAGTTTGTCTATAATGCAAGAAAATTACTTTTGTCACTGGGTAAAAGTAATTATTTATAGAACATAACCCCAAATCTATCTTGAATATATGCATTTGTTATACTTCAAAAGACTTCTGGTAATTCTTGACCATAAAGTAGTAAGTAAAAAGCCAGAAGAAGATGTAAAAAATTGAAAGATTAAAAGTAGTTCTTAGAAAGAAAATCACTTTCCCACATATGAAAAAAAAATTTAGTGAGAGGCTTTTTGCAGATAACCCCCTGGAGATAAAGTAAGAAGTTCTTCAATTGTACCAGGAAAGTTAATGTTAAAAGGCATATTCCAAGCTTGGCTGTATTTTTTAAATAAAGGCTTTTGTTGTTTGTTCTCACTATTTAAATATTTTTCAAGCAGATTAAAAGGACACAAAATTAATTCTACCAGGAGTTTATAATTTGCCCTTATAAAAGAGACAGACTTTGTCTATATATAGGAGAGGAAGATGAGAGTTGAGAGCCTTACTCAGCAGCACAATTCCTGCCGTTCTGTAAAAAAGCAATATATTTTTGCGTCTTTTTTGCGAGGCATTTTACTTGCTCTTGTGCATCCACCCAGCTGTACCTTTTACCTGGTCAAAAGATAATTTCTTTTGTTGCAGAAAGTTTTCTCAGACCTATTGTTCCCAGAATTTCTAAGCAGGACCAGATGAGTAAGTGTCCCTAATACTGACACACAGAGGTTACAGCACTCTGAAACAAAACAGAGTGGACATTACATGTTGTGGTGATGTTTGTCTCTGAATAGCCTGTAGGGCTAGAGGACAGCAGGAGACAGATATTTGGGCTAACACATGGGACACACTGAAGAGAACTAGACTTTGCTGGAATTTTAACTGTTATACTGATAACAGACAGCAAACAAAGGTCAGAATAGATGGTGGCTGAAAAGGACCAGGTCTCTTCAGTTTGCTTTCATTTCATTAGGAAAACACACTGTTGGTACAATCAACCAGAGCTTTCAACAATGGACTGGCTAGAGATGAGTCACTAAAATGAATAATCCTTTTTAATCTCTACGAAAAACATCCTGTTAGCATTGCCATATTCTAGGAATTGTTATAACAGGAGCAGAAAAAGGATTAAGTGCTTAAACCTGTCCCATCAGTACAAGTTTATTGGCGTAGAATCTCTCTGTTGGTAATGAGCCTTTACTTCTTACAAAAACAAGAGACTATTTCTATTCTGTGCTTCTTTTCTTCTGTAACAAACCTTCTATGACCCACCAATAACATGGCTATTTAAAAAAATTTAAATCTAGATCAAGTCACAGCACATGCTGAGGATGACATAAAAGTAAGGATAACAAGTTCACTAAGATCATACCAGAGCCTGATCTCAGTGCCTTTCAATGGGAGTATTACACTTCTGCCCAAATTGTACAGAGATTATGAATCCTGTAGACCCACTGCTGTTCTTTCTGTGCTTTGCAGCAGAGTGTTGTGCTTCTTTCAAAAGGTGAGTGATTCTAGGAAGTTATTAAAATATGTAGCATGTTCTGGGTAGCAGAAGGCTGGAGCCTGTGCTTTCAATACCAAATGCAAAAAGGCTGTGAGCTATACTTAATGAAAAAGCTCTCCAGCTACCTGACAGCAACTAGTCTCATAAGCTATGAAAATTCCTAGAGGAGGCAGATGACTACTTTGTTTTCCCCACAATAGTTAAAATGGCAAGTGCTTACTAAATATTTCATGTCAATAGAAACTGATGAGAAGCCTTTACTGGTCTCCTTTCCAGAAGTGAGAGTTCAAGAAGATTGCCTCCTCTCACTGACTCTGTCACATTAAGGTGTCTGAAAGATATTGAAGGTGATACAATACAGCACCCACGGAGACATCTTCAATTAATCTCAAATAAATTGACAGGGCTTTATCAGCAACAGGTGGCCCAGCAGTGCTTGTTTTGAATGCCTCTTTTAAAATACATCACAACATGTTTAAGCCTCACCCTCTTTTCTCCCATGAACTAACACTGACTTGAGCAGAAGCAGAGTAGGGTAACACCAGCTATATTTGCAGGGTAGAGCAGGTGTGGTGTTTTTAAGTTAAGGACCTTGGTCATATCCCAGCCACAGAGAAAGCTGACCTCACAATATATCATCAGTCCTAAGGAACTGATTGCCCACACCATGAACAGGCCGGAGCTCATGACCAGATTGTCTGCCCCCTTTTTAATTTTTGTGCTGAGATTCTTTCCAAAAGCAAACAGGTTGGAGAGGGGACAGTCTGCACCTGTACCTCCCTTCAAGGTGGAGCTGAGCCAGAGCTCACATTTGCACCTAGAGCTCTCCAGCTGTTGGCACATCTGCCACCTTCAATGAATAATTAAAATTAAATGAGCAAGACCTCTTACTTATTACAGATTGGGTTCACCCTTGTGTCAATAATGTTTGTGATGAGTAGTACAGATGATGGGTTAATAGGCCTTAGAGGTAAAATATATATTAAAAAACTGTGGATTTAATATGTTATGCATTATATTTATTACTCACCTGAACATAGAAGGGTAGTATCTGGTAATAAGAAACTACAGATATGGACAAGAGCTGTGCATTTCTCTTTGATGAGTGATAACACATCTTGGGATGGTGTGCTGGTTTGGGCCCAGACGGAAATGAAGCACCATTAAGCTGCTCACTCCACACTCCCCCACCATCTTAGTACTTAGAACCATTTTAGCCTTCCAGTCCTGTAGCCCAGTCAATCCCATCAACTAGCTATGCAAATTTGTCAGGCCTTAATGCTTAACACTTTTTGTACCTACATTCTTATTGAAAAAATAGCTCCAAATCTCCCTTTTTGGACAGTTAAAATAGACTCCCCTGGCTGATTTTTTTAAGGTCAATTTACATCCAGTTTACTAAGTCCTTTCTCTATTAAATAGCAGGAGTTTCTAATCCCCTTCTTGAAACTCTGTGAAGGAGTTTTAGGCTTCTCATCTTGGAAAAAGGACAGCTAGGATGGATCAAAGAGGACACTTGTAAAAGTCTATATGTCAGGATACCTGGTTATGCAGAATAAACTCTCCTAGTGTTTGTTTCTCCTTTTATACTGACTCTTTCTGGAGCCCAAAGAAAGGAAAGTAAGTGATAAGCTGTATTTCCTGAAAAAAACCTTGCCTCATTTCACTTACCATTACTCTGCTTTGGAGGCACTGCTTTGAATACCATGTTACTGATTTTTTCCTCCTTCAGGAAGGTGACTGAGAAGATAGAAAATGACTCTCATCAGGCACCTTTTCTCAGGTTATTTGATATCTTATGTACAATACTCACATATCTGATTCAGCTGTCATTTTAAAAGCACTGCAACACTTTAGAGTCTATGTAAAGTTGTGTACATTAAAAAGTCTAGCAAGTGCAATAGAATAATCAAAAACTAAACAAGTTTTCATCACCATTCAGGAGTGTCAGACACTTAGGGAGACCATGACCCAGCAGGGACAGACCTAGTCCAGGAGTTTAGAACTGACTTCCTGTCTAAGTAACAGCAAGATATCTCCCTTTCACAGAAGCAATGGCATTTATTTGTAATTGTAAACAACTCAGAAATACATGAAACAAAACCCCTGTATATGAGTTTATTCTGTGTAAAGGTTGAAGACAGTAAGTACTAAGCTCCTGTGCATTCATTGCATAACAGTGTAAATAAACATAATTTTTGCCTGAGTTTGCCACATCCATATGTTTGTATCTAACATATTTTTGTTCAGGAAGCAGGAAAAAAATCAGTTGTCATAAGTCTGTGCAACTAAATAAAATTAGATTCATAAGAACCCATAGGAATGATAAGAATGTCCTTTGCTGGACCTTGGTGCTGAAGACTTGGCCACATGTGAAAGGAGGTAGATGATCTTACACATTCTCTCTCCACTGCTGCCACATGATGAGTTAATATTTGATTAGACAGTGCTGTATCTATGACACCTGTTCACCAGGGAGACTAGGACAACAACTGATGTAATCTACCTTATTATATACTTAATGATAGAGGAGAAGCACTGCTTTTTCAGCTTCCCACGTCTGCTTTTCATTTCCTCTCCTACACATTCCTGAGAGGTCATGTTCAGTGCCTTGCAAGAGCAAACAAACAACTACAATTTTTTCCCCTCTCTCTTTCCTTGATTCTCTGCAATTGCCTGATGAAAAGAAAACCTTTAAAAATTTCCTCTCTACTGTGTGTTTCTAGAAGAAAACTACTTCTTGAAAATGGTTATTAATATACCTGTGTTGGCAAGATTTCTCTGATTACAATAGGAGAGTACAGAACATGCCCAAAAATGCTTTGGTACCAAGGCTACACAGAAGAGCCACAATGTTCATAGTGGTGGTTCCCACCCTTGGCTGTTGCTTTCAGATCCTCATCACAAATGTCCTCTCAAGACAACCTTGCCCTTTGACAAGTAGGACCTACTCAATTTTTTAGGTCAGTTCTCTTAAGTGCCACTTTGCAGGAGCTCCAGAACACCTCATCTCAGCAGATTCCCAAATGTTGTCCCAGTTGTTTGTACCTGTGATTCCCAGTCACAGTGACTTCGTCTAGGAAATGTACCTCTGGTTCGCACCACAAGCAATCCCCGTAATCTTTGCAATCTGAATATAATTTTTTATTTCAAACTTACAGGTTGTGTTCAGAAGACTTTTTTTTCAATTCAGCCTTCACAACTTCAGTAGCTTTCTTGCTAAGAAATCCCGAACTCTCCAGGGAATCCCTCAAATTCTCACATAACTATAGGTGATTATAGTATTTCAGATATTGTCTTTCTTACTGTGAGTACCTGTTGTTATAAAGTGAATATATAACCCAGGGAATAATTTTTCAGATTTCAACTTCCAATTTTTTTCCTTCCCATTTTAAAGAGGTCATAATCTTTCCCTGAAGTAAGGTTTGCCTCTGAAGAGGGGAAGGAGAAATGCTGTGGGGGTTTCTTTGTGGTTTTTTGGACACCAGAACTTCTTTCATTTTCTATGTGCTTTTTAATTGGGAAAAGAAAGGCTGAGAATTAGACAGGATGTATCTTTCATTGCCCTGGGCTAGGTCCTTTCCTCAGTTCAGGAGCAATGCCAAAAGGCCTGGATAGTATTAGCTTTGAACAGAGACAGTTGACAGTTCTCAAGTGATCAAAGGTAGCAAAAAATAATCTGTGAAAAAGTTGTAGTCTGTCAATGTGGAAATGAGAGCAAATGGCAATTTTGTTTGCAGATGTTGAGACCTACCAGCAATCTTCATTCACTTCTGTCTGGTACCCACCTTCTTGCCAGTCTGAGGTCCCAAAGACACTGAAACACATCCAGGCGAGGGAAGTAAGAGGTGGATCCCAATATAACTGTAAAACAATGTGTACTGAGACTGCCCTGGGAATCAGTGTTTCAGTGGGGATTCCCAGATACATTATTGAAAGTGGTACACAGAAGGAATTCTTGACATGGGATTCATGTGACTGCATTTCAAGTCCCTATGATTTTGTTGACACTTTGATCACATCTCTCAAACAGGTTCATGTCCAAAATTAGGCTGGAAAAATACAGCTATAATTATTTAGAGGAAATAGGAAGACGAGAACATCTTCCACTGCCAGCTACTATGCCCACAAAGATAACAAAAGCTTTGGCAGAAGGTAACACCGGGCATGTTCTCGCACTCTTCACTTTGAACCTCTTCCAGGAAACAATGGTGGGAAATGAGCACTGTGGTGTAAGACTGAGAGGAACGTTCTAGCAAAAACACGCCATGGGTTACACTGGTCTAAAAGCTGTGCACTAAGCATAACAAAAAGGTTTGACCAATGCTCTTTAGACTGTTTTACAAGGACTTTCTCCCTTACCCAAGCCATTTTACATGTTTATTTACTACAGCGTAAATCGTACTTCATGGGGTGGAGATGACAAATGAATCCTGCCACAATTCTGCATGAAATCCAACATGTTTTCTTAGGCTAGACAGGAGTTGACAGAGCATCAAATGATCATGTTCCATCTATAACTTTCACTCTGTCAAGTCTTCTGTGCTCTGCACACCAATTATAACAAATACAGCTGACTGCATACAGCCAGAGGGGGGAAAAGGCAATTCTCTAACATATGTGAAATATTCAGAACATTCTGAATCTTTTCAATGTTTATACTCTGTTCTCTGGTTTGAAGACAATGAAAAGCTGGAAAGGAATGTACCTTTAAAAATCAACACTGAAAAGTAAGAAAGAATATTCAGCTCTGGATATCATCCTCTTACAGTGGGAGCTGAAGAGAGAAGGTGGTGTCAGTAAGCCTGACTGGGTAAAACGTCTTACAATAGAAGCATTCCTGTGTTCATGAGAAGTAGTAGTGATTTATCCTCCCACAGATATTAACACCTCAAGCAACACAACAAGCTTATTGTTTGCCAGAGAGAAATAGCCAAAACCCACACACTCCCTCTGCATTTTTTTAAGGACTTTCCTCTTACACTCAGAAGAAAGAGAATGGTTTAAAGACTATACTTCCGGGAAATTTTTTGAGGTTGTTTTGTTAGTATATCTTCCACAAAGAACATGTGCTTCTTGTTTAGCTGTTGGTGTTAAAAGTAAGTTTGTATTTGTATTATTGGTTTTGTATTATTTTTTTGTTTATAATTATGCTGTAGAGACTTCAGCAATATTACAAATTCACAATTTTTATCCATTTCATATTATACTTTTACTAATGAAGGGGGGGAATTATTTCCTTCTTTCTACCATCTTACCTCTGAAACTGACAGGCTGAACACTTCCATGTAGCCACTTCTTTTCTTAATAATGATTAATTGTATCCCACACCATCCATCACTGATCTCAGCATTTATCTGAGTTCAAAATACGCATTTAAAGATCCACCCTGGTCTCTCATGTTCTCATTGTTATCTAATTCAGAATGTGAAGATCATAAGAAAGACAATTTCTATATTGGAAGAGGTGGAAATGCAGTGGGCAGCACATGGCTGCCACTATGTGACCAGCAGACAGAGATAAGCTCCACTGCAAACTGTGGAAAAATGTTGTTGGTCTCCTCCCAGAATTCCCAGTGTAGGCATGGCCAACCACCTTTACAGAGTAAGGGATGGAGATACAGGGATGGAGATACAGGCAGGCACTGAGGCAGCTGCCATTTCAACTAGTCAGTGGTCTTTCTTTGTGCCAGGTGCTGCATTTTCTATTTAGCTGCTGCTCTGAGATCCACAAGCCTGGCTCCATCTTTATGTTTCACCTTATGCAGTTAGTGCAGATTATTACAGATTTATAAAATATGGAAAATAGGAAAGGAATTCTCAAAAAGTCATGCAAATATACAATTTCAGTCATGAGGAATACAGTCACTTTTCTGGGAGCCTAGTGTGGGGATATTGTTCTCAGGAGTCCTGTTACATAGAAAAAAGAGTATTTCATCAAGGAAGTTACCACTATGAAATGAGTAAGAGATATACTTATAAATTTATGTACTTATAAATGTACATTTATCAGAAAAGACACACAGGCTAAGACATAATTTGCTTCAAAATACGTATCAGATCACTTAATTATATTTTTATTTTGCAGTATGTATAGAAATTCTTTCAATTGAAATCTGATCCATTCCTATTTCAAAAGGAAAATTGCTGGTGTCGAACATGTCGAAGTAGAGATAGAGACATAAGAAAAGAGTCATATATTGCATAGGATCATGTTAGCAAATTAGAGACCAAGGTATTTGTTAGTGTAAAGCTGTCCGTCCCAGTGTAACCGCAAAGAGAGCAAGGGCACCACCTGCTGTTTTAGAAATGTATTTATTTGGAACATGACAGCGACTCTTCAAGTACTGCACTCAAAAATTTTCTCCTGAAATTGAAGCTTCTGCAAGACGATTTGAATAAGTGATGAGTTAGCAGTTGCCTGTTCACACAATGAACTTTATTGTAGCCACAACACTGGCCATAAATGCCTGAATATGGGGTACTTAAGAGGGTTTTGAAAGCAAGGCAGTGTTTCACACGGGCTCGTCCTCACCCAGGGCATCAAAATCTAGCATTCACACATTTTCAGGAGATCTGACTGGTATTCAATAAGCACCAAAAAGTTTAGTGACTGATTTAAGAAGAAATAGCATCTTTAGGTTTAGGTCATTATATGAGCTGGAGGTTATAGAAAAATTAATTACTATTAGATAAGGAAGATATCAAACTACAGTTCAAGCAGTTTTCAAAAATTTTCAAAGGACTTTGTTTCGAAATGCTCCCAATTGAGAAGACAAGGGTTCATAACCAAGCTGATTTGAACATACATGAAGAACTTTATAAACCAACCTGTAGGGCAGTTCTAAGCCAATTTGACCATAGCAAATTAAATCCCTAGCTGACCAGGAGATAAAATGTAGAGTGTGAGCAGCAGTTTGGATGCTCTGAGTCAGTGAAGACTCAATTTTTGAATAATTTTTCCGAGATAGTCTTCTCCTCTTCTTCTAGATGTCAAGTGTCCTTGGGAAAACCCTGCATGAGGCTGCTCAGGCATAATCAGACTGTTTTATTTTATAGACTAGAAAGGAACTCTCGTAAGGACTGGTCTTTTATAAATAAGATTATCAAGTGTCAGAACTTCCATGAGAGTTAAGAATCATTGCTAAATGAAATGGCCAATTTCTATGCAGGAGCCTTCAGCCATTTGGTGAGAGAATGTCCTGAAGGGTTTTAATTGAAAGACAAGTTCAAAACAGCAGCAGCAGCCACAGTGTCTTCACAAATTTTGGAAAACAACATGAAACTTTAGCAAATTACGTGCTTTTGCTAAGGAAAGCAGTAGCATGGCCCATTTTCCTCTTCAACCAGAGCCAAGATTCACCTTGCTCACTTAAAAGCAAAGTTATATGAGATACTTTCATTTTTATCCTGTATAATTCAGTTCTGTTTGTGAACGAAAAATTCAAAGGAAAAGTGAAAAATATGCATAATTTGTTGATTTCCATGAGCTGAGATGAAGTCAGCAAATTTTTGTAATGTGTTCATATCAAATACATTTCAGTGATAGGTTTCTCATGTTTCATCTCTCAGCTTCAGTTCTTACAAGATAACAACAGAAGTGTCGGTACAGTGCCCTGTTTCCCCCTTTAGAAGATGCTTTGTACATCTGCAAGATGTGCAAAACAAAAATCATCTATGATTGCATCAAGCTTGTGCATTTATTGGTGGCTTATTAAAATTAATTAATTGCTTTAAATGAATACTAATAACAAATTAGTAAAAACATCTTCCTTTCTTCTGTTTGGTTTTTTTTACACAAATAGTTTTATTACAAACTTGTATTTTTAAGAAATACACATGTAAGAAATTACACAAAGGCCTTAGCATTTGCAAAAATCTTTTGGTATTTGCATGGTAATAGTCCATAAAACATTTCTGGACACAGACGTGCTCAAACAATGGTATCATTGCATAGAAATTCTTTAGAAATATTTCTGAGGCCACTTTGAAGAACTTTTTGGCACAGTATTAACAAAATTAAGGCCTTATACTTTTCAAAATCAAGTAATTCAGTGTGTGAGTAGTGTTTAAAACCCTGAAAAATATTAAATACAGAATAAAGACTATAAGCTCAAAGCAGAATTTACTATTATAAACACAAATAACTATTAACCTGGGTTCAGTCTCTGCAACTTCAGCATTGAAATGGCTATGTAAAATGAACATTTCACATCATATTTTGGCATTTAACACCTAATTCATGACACTGAAAAAGAAGAAAAATTTTGTAAGCTTCTTTTTGAAACTATAAACTTAGAGCTTGATTTGCCTAATGGTTGATATCTATATAAATTACTAAAATATTTATATATATTTTTTTCTTGACCATTGCTGGATCATTCTTTATTCCACAGGAAAGTTTGTTCTACTGCACAAAGAAGCTGCGTAGTACCAACATAGCAGAAACACTTACTTGCCTATTTGTGAAGCCAATTTGGCAATCTCTTCCAGATGTAGACCCATTAATACTGACAGCACTAAAGGCTACAAACAGAAGCAAAGGTTTGCAGGATGGCACTCTATGTTGTGAAAAGATGGTTAAATGTTGCTTAACCACAGTCTGTAATCCCAAACCTCTTTTTTACATTAGTATTTCTTTGTACAAGAACAATAAGTACATACCCAAGAGTTTGGGATTTTAAGACACCTAGATAACGGTAACAAACTTATCTGGGGAAGAAAAATGAATCTAAATATATAATACAAGAATGAGAAAGGGGGGTCAAACAGTATAAGGCAGAACTGCATACCTCCTAGCACCTTTGCATTTTTTTTTCTGGATAAATGCTGACTTTTTATTCTATCAGTGCATTGCATTTATATAAAAAATACATATACTTTGATCAAAAGTGCCATTTGGCAGGTCAACATTTGAAGCTTATCTTTGTTGTCTCTTTTCTTCTTTAGCAAGGACAGGGCCAGTAAAGCAGTGTGTGTTAGTTATGCAAGTTCCTAAAAGGCACTTTACTGTTTTCATATTGGACAACAATGAGGTACATATGATATATGTCTAGGCTTCATTGCTGTTAAACGAATAGCACCATATTGTGTGAAATTAGTTGAAATTCAAAAGTCATTATGTTTTCCTCATACAGACTTGACAACGGCTAACATTTGAGCGTAGATCCCCGGCTTTCAAGGTTGAGGGAGTCGGTTTCCTATGGAAAAGAGAGAAATTAAAAGATCCATTAACAATTTTCAGGTTTGTAACCGACAACACCAGCTTGGAATGCAAGTCTCCCTTCCAGCCTCTGCTGAATCAAGAAGGTGTTCCTAAGTTCTCCAGTGCGTAATCACTTCCAAGTTTGGTCGCAAACTGTCATAAGATCAGTTTTAAACATCACACACTTACTGAAGAATTCAGTTCTTTCACAAGGCATAACATTTCCTTAACCTAGAACACCATCTGTTAAAGCAGCAGTTTGAAAACAATCTAGAATATGGGCAAAAAATAAAATTGGGCAAAGAAGCTGAAATTTGACTGTTTGTGAGTTTCTGCTAACTCATGTGACTTTAAAGACAAATGAAAAGCTGGAAAGGAAATTATGTGATGTCATATAGAAACACAAACCAAAGCCTTGAGTCTCTAACCTGTCATAAGGAATGACTCCTAACAACAAAATTATTTTTTAGAGATAAATAATTTTCAGACAAAGGTGTGCTCGTATTTAATGGTTTTCATTAAAAAAGATTATGAGTTTACAGGAAATTGAGGAGTATTTGTGATTTCTGATAGCAGGGCAGGTCCCCTGATCTGGAATTATTTTATTAATCTGAGGCATAGTTTGTAGCCAGAAAAGCATGTGAAGCTCAGGGGTCTCTGGGTAGGGCTTGAGGAATGGAAACAACTGTAGTGCTCACTCTAAATTTTCTTCTGACCAGCTTTCCTCTTTCCTAGGGATCCAGGGCTTACCCCAGTGGTGGGGTGGTTGTGGTAGTAGTTTTTCTGGTTGATGAGATTATTACAGCCCCAGAGACACTCGGGTCTCAGTGCTCAGTTTTTCTACCTAATCCATTGACAGCTATCTGATAAACAAACAGTGAAAACTGGCTAAAAAACCTGCTTCATTCTGAGACAGGCAAGGCAGCATTCACAGATCTAGACAGAAGACATGAAGAGACAAAGGGTAACAGGAGCAGCAGTCAGGACTGTGGTGGAAAAGGGTGATTACCTGCACTCCAGAGGAATGTCTGCTGACCAGTTAAGCTATGCAGACATGGGAACTGACCTATATGCCAACATATTAGTAACATTCATATAGAGCAAACAAGCTTGTGTTGAAAAATACTCATGTGCAGAAGACCAGAACAAAGCCTATTACCACCAGCTGCATTTTACTCAAACATACTTCCTCTAACGTTAGGGAAAAGTAAATAATTGTTCAACTCTCTTAGTTTAGCAGCTGGATGTATTGCAAGTAGTTCTATTATATGTTAACATCCATTTACAGGAAATGTTATATTCTAATCTAATTTCAATCAGTATGTCAGCCTATCCCAGTTACCACTTGGTGCATACAATCAGAAACATAGTGGAATTGTGGACTTTGTTAGATTATTCTGAAAATCAAAATACATGATACAAATGACACATTGCAAACACTAACTGATGATACATTCATTAATTCCCCCAAAAGCTACTAATTTTTTTTCTTTCTGTTACAAAAGTAATTAATCACATAAATTAACTGTGCTGGTGGACAGCCAATACTTGAACCTGTATTACATTCAAAAAAATACTTCTTTTATTCAGTGATAAGGCTCAACTGAGTCTCAAAGAGTGACAAATAAATCATGAACTTACCTGAACATCTCGTTCCTTTCTATAGTGGCAAGCCAGAAGCTGTAAGCATTTGCATAGTAATTGCAGGTGCCCCGGCCATGGCATTCAATGAAGGGAGCGCTGCGGAACTCCTCTAGGCAGGAACCAGGGGAGGCCAGGGCCTGGCCAGAGCCCTCGGCACCAGCACTGGTGTGCTAGGAGAAGGCAAAAGCATTGGTCAGAGAGGGACTCTACCTCTTCTGCTGCAACTTCAATGAACCCTCTCGCACAAACATTTTCCACACTTCCCTCCTTGTCCTCTGTTCTGTTCATCTGCTGTTTTGTTGCTCAGTTCAAGGAAGAACAAGGTGGAGCTCAAGACTCCAGAGAGACATTAGGTTCTCCCACTCAACAGCAGTATGACACATAATAACTCTATGTAAGCAACTTGGCATAAGGTCTGGTATGGCTTTTATCTGAACATCTTAATTGAACAGCTTAATCAGTGGGTGATTCCCACCCCACATCACAGTGGCCTCACTCCCACTGCCAAGGGCTAACAGCTCTGGATCCAGCTGTGTCTCAGACCATGCCCAGGCCTTGCCTGGGAACATGATCAGATTCTTTTTGATGTCGCTACAAAGGGTGGAGGCCTAATGCCCTCCTAAAGCCTGAAGGGGCAGAGTCAGATACTAAATTTCCATAGATCAAAACCCTGAAACAAATGCTTTCCTCAGCTCAGAATATGTCCCAGTGCACTTACCATGACAAAGGAGTAACCAATCCAAAGTGAGCTCCAGCCTTCAGGACATGGTGGTATTTGAATTGTTTGACTGTGAACAGCTATTACCATAGCAGGAGCTTCACACACAGAGCATCTAGAAGGACCAAGACATGAATGAGCTGAGTGCACTTAAGGATTAATAGCTCTTTGTTCAGAAGCTACCTTCTTCATGGAATCTTGAAATAGAAAACGTTGTCATATTCAAAACCAAAGGAAAATCACAATGTTTCATTTAGAAAAACAGCCAACTGGTTCTTTTTTCTTTTTGTTAATTTCTAATTTATTTGATAAACTTCTAATTTCTCCCTTACTTAGAAAGCGTTCAACTATTAAGTCTTATTCCGATTAACTTTCCTATGAGAAAAGAACAGGAGACCTCTTATCTGAATATTTACATGTATTTTTCTTTTTCTAGTCCTGTTTGTACTGAAGTTTCTAAAAGAGCTCAATGTCATGAACATGGGGGGCAAATTGCCAAACACTGTATCTCAGCAAGTATCACTTAAAAGTGATCTACTCTGATCAGAAACAAGTAACAGCAATTCATCATCCTGAACTTAGCTCTGACTTCCAGAGAAAAAGCCATCTCTCTGGAGAATGTCCTACAAAGGCAATCACTGCTAATCTAATCTAATGCAGACTCTTTCCCATGCATTTTCCTTGAAAGCGTTTTTTGTTTACATTTGTGGTCTGTATTTCCAGTAAGAGACTTCCAGTAAAGTAACTTGCACAACAAACTACAAAGCAATTCTCCAGAAAGACATGCAGCACCAGTTCTTTTACTTTAGATAAATTCCTCATGTCTCAGAACTGCTAGGTTACTGAATAATCCAATGACCAATCATCCCTCCACAGAATCATAAAAAACCCATGAGCTGGGCTGGAATTTTAATATGGGGGCTGGTAATAAGGAATTTGGTAGATATAATCAGTTTTTCCTTGTACAATTCTTCAACTGGCTGCTGCAGTTAGCAATTATGAAAATTATTCAAAACTAAACAGTCTGATTCTTGTTATCAGAGCACGGAAAAGAATCAAGTGCAAAATGGATTAAGTTGGATTCTGGAAAATGCAGAGAAGCAAAGCTATTCAGAATGAAAACCTTCTATTTCTGCCTTGTGAAGACTGCTTTCATACCTACTGCCTTCATCTTTAGTGCAGAAGCAAGAGAGTTATTTTAAGAAACACATCAATGAAAGAGTAAGTTAAAAGAAGGAATGTAAAGCTGCCTCTATTCTTGGAGCTCTGCTTTGCTTCAAGAGATTTCTAGTATTTCAGTAGAAGACCTTACAGGAAAAGAAGTCCTATGATTCAAGGCAGCAAGCGACACTTCTACACATTTTCTACATTTGGACAGGGAAAACTGTTGGGTTAAAAAGCTTCAACTAATAAAATAAATTGAAATAAGAGTCTTCCAGATTCTTTGCTAGTTTTCTAAAATGAGTATTACAACTATTTCACTTGTTGCTATGACTAAAAGGAGAAAAACACATAAGCATACATGCACACACAAACACACGTACACACATATACACACTTACGAGTTTTTATGGTGCAAAAACCAATCCGTAGGCATAAGATAAAGCACAGTGTTGGTTAGTACCTCCTTCAGCAAGAGTTTCAAATGTGACTGTTAAAGGCTATTTTGCATGATAGGGGATGGCATAAAAGGAATATGAATTTCAGAGGCTGGCAATTTGAATTTTTTCTGAAAGTCAAGCCCCTTCCATTCACACGCAAGGAACAACCGAAAATTTAAGACCAACAAAAGCTATAGTCTCTCTTGAGCGTCTTGTCCTCAATCTGCCCATTCATTTTCAAAACATACCAACTTCTTTGGTACTAAACCAAAAGTAAGAATATAGAGTACAACTGCAGATAAAGACAGATTCCACTATGCAAAATAAACACCGAATGTTTTGCAGTAGGGCCATATAGCTTTTTGAACATCCAAGATGTCCAGAATACAACCTACTGCTGATTTGGATTGTCCTTTCTCTTGGATGTACCTGAGAAATCACTACCAGCAATCTCCACTCCCATTCATTAAATAGGGCTGGAAGAGGGGTCAGCAAGAGCTAATACAGATTATAAGCAATGACAGAAACAACAGCAATGCCTATATCTAATGGTTATCACTTAAGCTGTAAGCTCAAGATTCCTTTATCTGACTCATATCTAATGGTGGGGCAGTTTGCCACACTCTTGCTCACAGCTCTGCCTTCAGCACTGGACACATTATGTCAGAAGAGGTTTTCTAGTGGTCTTAAAATTTCAAATGGACCAGAAGTTCAACATTGCATTGATGCAAAACAGTTATGTCTCTGATATAAGCACCATTCTTTATGCTAGCTGTGAATCTGGAATTATTAAAAAAAAACCAGATGATTGATTTTTCAATTGTTTCCCTTAATTCAGACTGTATTCAAGCAGAATGTCTAAAACAATGGAAGAAGCCTGTCAGTCTAAAAAATGCTACCATTTTCAAACAAAAGGAAACTGAGCCCTAAAAAGCTTCTAGCTATGGCTAGTCAAGAAACAGAAGTGTTTTGGATAAGAATTGCAAAACATTTTCTCCCTCAAAGTACATCACAGCTTTTGCAAGACAACATTTCAAAGTATATCTTTTCATTTCAATTATACTCAAAACAGGCTATTCTATTTGTTTGGGTTTCTCCCAAAATGGATTCATTTTTGATCAAAGTCTAAACTGAAAACATGCACACTTTGAAACATTTCATCAAAAGAATTCAAACTTGAAATTTAAAGGCAGGAAATAAAAATACACAGATTAAAAACTTTGTCCAGAAAAATAAAGTACCCTATGCTCTTTCCACAGGCTTTTTCACTTTATAAATACAGCAGAACCAAAACCATACCTGCTGATGAATGGTCTGATATTATCACCAGTGATAGGAGCCATATTCATTGGCATGGGCTCAGGAGTAGACAGCCAGTAGGAGTAGTCATTCCTTGATGCAAAATTACAGACGTTGTTGATATTGCAGAATAAGAAAGGCATGGTACTAAATTTCCGAAGACAGCTTCCTGCTGTGCCTGAAATGTTAAGTGAAAGGTTATTTCTTAACACTTTTGTTAAGCCACTGCCAACTGCCTAACAATTATTTCCAGGAGCAGCTAAAAAAGGCAGAGAACACTTGCTCTGGATGGCCAAGTTTTCTCTGAGGAAGTGAATTCTCTTAGTTTCATGAGGAATGAAAAGGATAAGGAAAGGAGTAGTCCAGTCTTGCCTGTGGAATTATGGAATACATTAGGTTGGAATAGACCTCTAGAGGTCATCTATCCTATTTGCCCTGTCAGTTAGATCTGGTTTCCTGGGTCCAGATTTAGTTGAGTTTTGAGGATCTCCAAAGACAAGAAATTCAACCATCTCTCTGGGGTTCCGTTCCAATGGTTGACCATCAGCATGATAAAAGAGCTTTTATTTATGTTTCACTAAAATGTATCTCATACTTGTGGTCCATTGCTGCTTCTGTCTCTGAGACCCTCTGAGAAGGGACTCCATACTCTCTACCCTTCCTGTAGACAGCTGTAGAGTGCAATAAAGGCCCCTCCACAAATATCTGTTAATGATGAGCAAACCCAGTTCCATCTGACTGTCCAGACCTCGTGACCCATCTCAGTAACTAGGTCTTGTATTCACTGTGGTATAGCAACACCCTCCTTGATCTGGAATGCCTAGGTCTGAGCCAGAGCAATTACACAGATTTGCTCAATGCAGTTCTACAAATGAGAGCAGCATTTGACTTGTAATGAATTCTAACTGAATTCTGTTTGGTCTCCACTTACCCAGATCTTGGCCATGTGCTCTTTCATTGCCTTGTACATAAAGCAAGGAGTAGCCGTGGTAAATCAGCCTTGTTCCAAACGGACACGATGGCTCTTCAATGGTTTGACTGTGTCTGGTGACAAGGAAACCATGAGCAACAGATGGTGCCCCTGGTGGGCCCATGGCCCCGGGCAAGCCATCAGGGCCAGGTGGACCTGGAAATCCTCTGGGCCCTACAATACAGAGAGGCTCATTTTATTTCTGCACAGCAGTACTGTCCCTACATAACTAAAGAAGTGAAATTAGATACATTCACATCTAATACCGTATGTTATTTTCCATTAAGGAATCAAGTCTTTGAAGAATGCAGGGACTTACCTGGGGGACCAAAAGGACCAGCTTCTCCTTTCTGCCCAGGTTGACCATCAAACCCTGGACTACCAGGTGGTCCAGGTACACCTGAAGGTCCTGTCACCCCTGTTGAAAAAAAAGCAATAATTATTACAATACATTATGTAATGTTTGTTCTGACTTTTTGAATTTTAATGCAGTATAGCATAGGTATGCCTCAGCATAAACTAAATTCCTGCAGATTCAGTGCATACAGTTCCATATCTACAGCATATATGAGGGTTACTGTAGGCAAAGTGATTCTATAGTAGAGAAGAAGCAAGGAGAGAGCATGCTTCTAAAAAAAATTAGCATTTGCCTGGAATACGAAAAGGAATCTCTTCTCTCTCTGTTTATCATATGACTCAATCAAAAATAGACCATAAAAAAGTAGGGTCATGAACACTGGGAAAATGGGTATCCTCTTAGCTTCTTCCCAATTCAGACGTATTTTATGTTTTCCCTTTATCAATTTTTAGGGATGCTATGAATCCTATATAAACTCAGAAAATCTGACTTCAGGAAAAGGAAGTTAATATCATCAGCACCATAGCAATATTTCTGTGACTCATCAGAAGCTTTAGACACTCACAACTTTCCTTTTCCTGATCACCCAAAGAGAAACATTGTGTTGATGTACTGAATTGACTGTTAGTGATAAAGCATGGATTCTGCACAAGCAAACCCATGTTGTGCTCAATCACTGAGACTGATTCATAGCTATTTCTTAAAGGACAGCAGTTGCAGAGTTGTATCCCAACCTTCAAGAGAAAACTTTCATATCTACTATATTAACTAGGAAGAGGATATTCATTATCCTCCACTGTAATTCCCCATCAACTCAACATAAATCATTCAGGACAAAAAGCTTAGAATCTTAGCACTCCTGAGCCCCCATTCTCCATGTCCCATCATTCTGAAGGATGTGTCCTTGTGCTAGTATTTTGTTTTTCCTATCACTTGCTCCAGTCTCTTACTGCTGCTGTGTTTCATTTTTGCCATTCATCTACTCTTTATAAAACTTGCAATATCTGGACTGAAAGAAGAAATCCCGGACCACAGAACAAGCTTCCTCAGGAATTACTTCATTCCAGGATCAAGTGTTTTTCCTCATGCTGTCTTCTCCCAGAGACACACAGTAATTAAGTTTGGATTCGAGACTAATGACAGAAGACACCCTAACAAAAACTTTTTGGGGAAAGGATAAGCAGAGTGCTGCAAGTCATTCTGCCTACTGCTGATTTCAGATACTGATGTGATACCTGCAGAGTGAGAGCCTACAAAAAATCACCAGGAAGGCATCTGTTTTGGATGAGCTTCAAAAAGGAGCTTCTTCATCACTGACAAAATTTAAGTGGCTTACAAAAATTGGATAATATTATACCAAAAATCTTGTAGTATCTAACCTACCTTTGGTCTATTTTACATTACAAAAAATCTGTCTCTCCTGGAAAATTAGAAACTCACCTTGTTGTCCTTTGGGTCCTGGAAGTCCTGGGAATCCTTTGAGACCAACTGGTCCTACAGGTCCAGGTAAGCCAGGATCTCCTTTAATAAGCTGAAAAGGACCTGGTGGGCCTGGTGGGCCTTGTAAACCTGTGGAAATCAACGAAGAAAATCAGCACATATTTAGTATTGCACAATAAAAAAAGGCAAAAAAAAGTTACCTTGTATTGCCATTTATACAAATGTCAGAGACTGGAGCCTCTTATAGATAGTCACAAGCTATCAACACAACCAAGATTTCACACACGAATGAAACTGCAAAGCTTCCCAAATGGAAGCCTATCTATGCTGATATCTCCAGCCAAGCACACTTCTCATGGACTGAAATAGCTGTCCAGACCTTTGGCTCCGTGGAGCTGTCTCGGCAAGTTTGCAAACAGCCCCAAGCTGAGTGGTGCAGTCAATATGCCAGAAGGAAGGGATGCCATCCAGAGGCACCCTGACATGTGAGACAAGTGAGCCAATGGGAACCTCATGAAGTTCAACAAGTGCAAGGCCTCACACAGGGGCCAGAGCAATCCACAGTATCAGTACAGACTGGGGGATGAATGGATTGAAAGCAGCCCTGCAGAGAAGGACTTGGGAAACACAAGTAGATGAAAATGGGATGAATCAGCAACATCTTTTGCAGCTCAGAAAGGCAATACAGGGCTACAGGACAAGATGTGTGGCCAGTAATGCTCCCCCTTTGCTCTGTTCTCATATGAGCCCACCTACAATATTATATGCAGCTCTGGGTTCCCTGTACAAGGAGGGCATGTACCTGTTAGAGCAGGTCCAGAGCAGGGCCATGAAAATGATCAGAGGGGTGGAAGAAATCTTCTGTGAAGACAGGCTGACAGAGTTGGGTTTGTTCAGCCTGGAGAAGGCCCAGGGAAGACCTTACTGTGGCCTTTCAATATATAAGAAAGACTGAGAGAGATTTTTTACCAGGGTTTGGAGTGACAGGACAAGGGGCAACAGTGTAAAAGAGAGAAGTGTTTACAGGAAGAGTGTAAATTTTCATTGGACTTAAGGAGGACAATTTTTTACTGTGAGGGTGGTGAGGCACTGGAAAAGAGGTTTCCCAGAGAAGCTACAGAAGTTCTATCCCTGGAAGTGTTCAAGGCCAGGTTGGATAGGGCTCTAAGCAACCTCGTCTAGTGAAAGATGTCCCTGCTCATGGCAGGCAGGTTGAAACTAGATGATTTTTAACATCCCTTCAAATCCAAACCATTCTATGATTCTAATCTGACTATTCAGATAATGATTCATGATACCTAGTTTCATATTCAATTCATATTCATGAGTTTTTACACAGAACAAAAAAGTGATAGAGTTCTAGCCACAAATAACAACAAATTAATCAAAAATAGCCAGTTTACCAAAACATCTGGGGGAAAAAAGCACAAGTCTTCATCATACCTTTAGATCCAGGAAGACCTTGATCACCTCGCTCACCCTTAAGGCCTGGGAAGCCAGGAGTTCCTTTTGGACCTGAAGTCAAAGGAAATATTTGCATGAAAATTCAGTAATTTCTTAATTTGGAAGAATATGTGTGGAATAATCATGTTTGACCCCAGGATCCTGAAAAGTACGTGACTTTATTTGCTCAAGTACTGTTTAATTGTTTGCAGGAACACGATACAAACACCACCACACCACTAAGTCACAAAAGAAATGATGACTGAAAATAAGTTTCTCTTATTTTTTCTGTTACTTCTCCTCAAAGTTCTCTTAGTTTAATAATATCATTCCCTAGATTAAAAGCATTACATTTATTCTATTAATAACTGTATTTTTTATACACCTGGTGTTTTCACATACATGATGGTGACACTTGCAGGAATATATTCAACAAGAGAGAGCTCACTTCCTCACATACAGGTATAACATTTGCCTCTTCAATTCTCAAGAAAATCTTGAAGATTCTTGACTGGTAGCACCTAACAATCGACTTTACAGCCATCTTTTAATGGAAGTGCACATTTAATATTTGCAATGCAAGAACTGGCAAGAAACAAAAAATCTTAAGAAAAATCTCAATGCTTTTGTATGTTTTTTTGATGCAGCTTTCAGTGTCCTGTTCATGTAATTATTATCATAGAGTCAACATTCTTTGGGCATTTCTTTTGAGAGAGGAAGGATATGAAAGAGACATTTTTGCATACTTTTCAGAAGTATGTTAAGTTTCCTCCTCACCTGGAACACCTGGAACTCCTGGAGGTCCGAGATCACCCTTTGGACCAACATCTCCTGGCAAACCAGGACTACCCTGTATAAAAGAAAATGTGAAATATAGTTATCCTACACTATTATGATATGACTCTCAAATAGGCTGTGTATTACTGGAAACCTATGAAAAAATATAATATGAGAAAGCCATTAAATTTAAGAAATGGACATTCTCTCCTTTGATTAGCTGAGAAGCTTCTCCTATAGGAACAGGAGTGACACTTTGCTCTTTCTAAATTATTTCTTGCCTCACAAATATACCAGATCAGAATGAGGTCCTACTAGCACTGCAGCCAGTAAAAAGGTTCTCAACCGTAGACCATATTATTATGAAAAACATCTGTAAGCACAAATCTCAGCAGATACTAATTTCAGTGCAGTCCCAGCAGGAGGTTGCTAGTTAGATAATTAAATGGGGTAATTCCAGCAGACTTGAAAACTTCTACATTCACACTTGGGATGAAATTAAATATGCTCAACAATTTATAATTCTCTGAAGATTTTTACTTTTCAACAGGGCTAAAACACTCAAGGACTTAAAACACTTCAAACACAATGGGAACTCCTCCTTCTGCCTTCACCACTCTAAACTGTAGCCCTGAAATTAATGGTAACAAGTTCACTGTAGCCTCACTTCAAGGAAAAGCAAGACCTTTTTCAAAAGACACTGTAAATAGTCATTCAAATGGCTGCCAATTTCCTTTTCTTCTTTTGTCTGTTGCAGATCATCTGCAAAAAGCTTGTAAGTATAGAGTTTCTCCCTGGCTGATTTAGTAAGACAGCAATAGTTCACTGTATAATAAAACATGGAACACAGTGGGAGGAAAGACATAAAATCTCTTTGCTAAGTAACCTACCAACCAGAAGCTGGAGATGTGAATTGAACACCCAGTGAAAAATAATACCAGCAGAAGAAGTAATCTTATCATATTTGCAGAGCAATAGAATAAGCACATAGGAGTGATTTTTCATTCAGTGCAAGTTAGATGTTTATATTAAGGTGAGAAGAAACAACAATTGTCTAATTTTTTTCACTGATTATAAAGGGAGAAGAGATGACTAGTTAAAAAATGGATGCCCACAGTTAAACTTCTGAAGACTCCAAAGTTAAACAAAAGAAGTGCCACTCTCAAGAGTGCCAAGGAAGGCATGAATGAAGTAGATTCCATGGTTTCCTTCAGTCACACAGTCACAGCATAGAGGATTGTTTAAAGAAATGGCCATCTCTTTGTATCATAATATGTGAACTTCTGAAGCCCAAAACAGGAGGGCTAACTTTCATTCAGAAGGCATTTATTAGTCAATCACATTAAAAGAGGGGGGTTTTAAATATATATATATATATATATATATATATATATATATATATATATATATTAGGTTATAATTATAAAAAAGATAAAAGATAAAAAAGATATAAGTG
Source organism: Passer domesticus (assembly GCF_036417665.1). NCBI lineage: Eukaryota > Metazoa > Chordata > Aves > Passeriformes > Passeridae > Passer > Passer domesticus. The sequence goes on from NC_087475.1 coordinate 25,261,362, forward strand.
GAGTTTTTTGGAAGATTTTCATCAAAATACATTTCCCATAACAGTATGCATTTCCTAAACTTTTTTTTTCCTCATCAGATATAGCTTGACAAACAACTTTTTTGGATCTGTTCCAAACAGACCAAAACTATTTCAGGAAAATGTTTCTTTTCCCATTTCAACACTAAAATGAACAGGAAAAAAAACCTATGAGATTTGTATTTCACAGTCCGATCTCTGCATTTGCTTTCTTTGGATACAATTTTTGGACAGGTTGTGTCACTCATGCAGCAACAAAATCTCCATTCTGATATAGGTAACTATGTACCTGGAGACCTGTATGAGCAATTGAGCCATAATCAGGGCAGGAGCCTGTCACACTGGGAACACTGGAAACTTATCTTAGTATGTATCACCAGAGGAAGCTTAATATTTAATATCACTCTCACTGCAGCCTTTCACACTGAGTTAACAACCCACTACTATGAATTATGGCTCAAGGATAGTGAAACATTTTTTCTGATTGAAGGCATGGAATCAAAACCCTTAGGCATTTCCCATTCTTTGTCAGCAAACAGTCTCAGACTAGTATATCAACCAGTAAAAAGCTTTACAATTTCCTGGGGTATAGAAATTCAGCTCTCTGCAAAAGTAGTGCAAATTATTAAACTAGGGAAAATATACTGGAGTGTTATGTTGGAATTTGCTACCTTTAAAGCTAGTATGGTATGGTACAGTATGGTATCAAATATAAAAAGGTCTGAACATGGAAGCAAATCCTTAGAGTCTCTGTGAAGTGACTCCTGGATGCAAAAAAGATGCACTAGATCTTTGCATTATCAAGAAGAAAGTGGACCTTTAATGTCCTGCATTTCATATCAGGACCTTATTCCTGAGTCTTTCTTCCTTTTGTACATTAGGCATTTTCTCATCCTTTTTCCATAAATATTATTTTTATTGCTATTATTGTCCTTTTTTTAATAGAATCATTAAGACTGGAAAATACCTCTAAGATTATCAAATCCAACCACTAACCCAGCACCACCATGTTCACCACTAAACCAAACATCTCAAAATGTGCTACATCCACACATTTTTTTGAACACTTCAAGGGACGGTGACTCCATCACTTCCCTGGGTACCTCATTCTAATGCCTGACCCACCTTTTCAAGTGAAGGAATTTTTCATAATATCCAATCTAAAGCTCCCCTGGCATAACCTGAGACCATTACTTCTTGTCCTGTCATTTGTTACTTGGGATAAGAGACTGACCCCCATCTGGCTACAACTTCCTCTCAGGGAGTTGTAGAGAGTGGTAAGGTCCCCTCTGATAAGGTCCCCTCTGATAAGGTCCCCTCTGAGCCTCCTTCTACTCTGAGCTAAAGATCTCCATTCCCAATGTAGCAGGAAAGAAGGAATGAAAAGTTAAAAAATAGAGCATATTTTTCAGTGTGGAAAAAGAGATCATACACTCTGAGAGAAAGAATATAAAAGACCAACTATTCTGGGTGACTGTCCTATTCTACTTCATTCTTGCTAGTATAGGGAATAGTATAGAAAAGTGACTATTTTACGCCAGGGAAAATGAATAATATATGACAAAATGTATTAATAGTATTGCCTGTTTGTAGTTCTAAATCAGCAGCAATATTTCATCACTGACAGTACTGAAACTGCACTTTATTTGAGAGCCCTCATAACAAAAGCAAACAGTTCAGGTATTTTCAGAAGGCAATTTATCATGAAATATGCAACCTTTAAAATTAACTACTAATGCATTTACCAGATTTATGGATGTGCTTCAGCCATCCCGCACTGTTAAAACACTGTAAATTATATTTTGGGTGTTGCATGTTACCACTCACTATCTATAAATTTCTAATAAGTTCATTAGCTCACTGGGGCTGCCTTTCCAAGGAGAGCACTGAAATGCTTTCAAACTGACTTTACATCATCAGCAGTGAGTGCAAAGGCACTTTGAACATAAAATATCATTGTTTTGAACAAGAAACTGTATGATTAATATATCCATTAATTACAAGAACCAGCTTTCAGCAAATCTGCAGTGTACTGAAAGTAACTTACTGGCAGTCCTTGGAAACCCGGATCACCTTTCATTCCTGGACCCCCAGGAGTCCCTGGCCAGCCATTGCTCCCTTGCTCTCCTTTGGCCCCTTTCAGACCTGGAGGTCCTGGTGGCCCTGTTGGACCTGGTAAACCTAAAAAACAGAAGAAAAGAGTATTTAGTAGCAAAATTGGCTTACAGAAGTATCTGATGGAGGACAAACAGGGTCTGCAGATGGAGAGAACCAAAAAATTGTTGCAACATTTCAAGAAAATAAGTAGGAGAATCTGTTGCAGGAAGACTCCTCATCCAATCATCTCTCAGCCTGTAGCTGATTGAAAACAGAGGCAGTTTTCCACATGTGCAGATCAAGCAGATAGTCCATCCTCAGGCATCAACACGCTGAAGATATTTTGTAGCTCTGCTCCACTCTCCTCCCTAGCCTCTAGCACAGGCCACTGCCATGGAAAGGCCAAGCTGGGTCCTTTTAAAATCCATTAACCTCAGCACATAGGAACATACAGCCCCGGATGCCTCAAAACAGTAAATGAAGTCCATAGAGAAACGTGGAAATGGGAGGTAACATTCTCAACACCAGGAAGATTTCTGGACAAAGCTAACTGCTTGAGGACATAAAGCCAGCCTGTTCTAGGACACACTGCCAAAACTGCCCATGAACAAAGGCTTTTCTCTGACCTGGGAGAAGAGGAGACAAACAAACATATGCAATACTGACTGTATTATTAATTAATTCATTAGGTGAGCCTCGATGAACAGCAATACTTTAATACTAAAGATAAAGAATTACCTGGAAGACCAGGTTGGCCTTGGGGTCCTCTGTCTCCTTTAGGGCCTTCAATTGCACTTCCTGGTAGCCCAGGAAGACCTTGGCTCCCTTTAGGGCCTGGTGGACCTGCATATCCTGGTTCCCCTTTCAGGCCTGGGATGCCTGGACTTCCTGGGGATCCTGGAAAACCCACTTCACCTTTTGCACCTAAGATTTGAAACAACCACAGAACATGATTAGAGAGAAGATCACAATCACTGAAACCTTCTGCTATATTGTCCACTCATAGAAAGCTTTATTCTTTTTGAAAACACTGACCTTAACTTTATACATTTCTATAAAAATTCAAAACTTCAGGAAAACTGTATGAGTCTTCACATTATGATATAAAATATGAGGAAAGCAGTTTGACTGACATATCTTTTCTTATCTAAACTCATCACTGGGCTATTTTTAGTCACTCTTAAAATAGATTAATATTCAGCATCCCTCTATCACTCCTTACACAAAGATTATAAAGCCCCCAAACCCTTAGTCCACAGTAATTATTATTGTTGTAGTCAAGTAACGGATGTTGCGCTTGAATAAGCACAAAAGGTCTTGCTCCTGGAGAAAAATGGAATACTTTTATACTAAGATCTAGATTTAGACCTGTTGTACTTACTTTCAGGCTTGTAAAAATAGTTAACAATTGCAATTCAATCTAGTTTTAGATTGAGCAAAAGAATATAGAGAAACTGCTATAAGTACAATAATAAAAACCCCCCAAATGTATAGAGAACACTATCGCTAGGTCTCTGCTTGAGCAGAACAAGGTTTTTAAATCCTGGACTTATTTCTTTGGAGCTACCAAAGAAATACCTTTAGAACACAAATTATTTAAGTACAATCTATATTTACTCTAAACCCAGATATTTTTAAATGAGCTGAGCTGACAAAATGAGAGATGGGGAAGGTGAGAGAAGTGTTCTCATAATCTAGTGCTCTACATGCCTACCAAGCTATGATTAGAACATTTGCTAAATTTATTAAGTTCTCTAACATTAGGGCTTTCACAGTAGTTAACGAGTGTTAATTAGTCTAAGATGGTAAATAAAATATATTCTGAAATTCTGGTTTATCACTTTGGATGGTCCAGACAAGTTTCCTGTATTAATAGAATGAATGACTGAGGTAGGGCATTGATATTTCAAGTTGTGTAAGTTCTTCAAAATCTGCTGTGTCATGTTAATTTCATGGATGGACTAGTTGAATTGTTTGTGTTTTCCACAATGGAAAGTTGTGGATGATTAAAACTGAAAATTCCCCCATTATACACAATTTCCTTTATCAACAGTAGTTTGACATTTCTTCACTACTGCATCTATTGCAGCCTAGTGTCTAGGATATGCTTATTTCATTAACTGGAGCATGGTGCATTACAGACACCTTGAACAAGCACCAAATCAAGCCAATCAAACCATAGCACAGTGTCGTGACACACTTTTCAAAGAACATAAGAGGACTTGAATTGTCATAGCCATGTGGCTGTACCCAAGCTATTAAGTCCTGAGCCCAGGTAAAAAAAAATTTCAGTGGGATCTCAGCAGGACTCTGCTATCTTTTGCATCTCTGCACCATGCTCCTGTGCATAGCATAGGCATGCTCTGTTGAGATATAGTAAATAACTAATTTAGCAATTAATACATCTAGGCTGCAAAACAGGTTCAGGCAAAAAAATTACTACAGTATCCTGGCCACAAAACCACTACCTATAGCTGTCTGGTGCACAGAACCTCACTAAATTTTGATTCTTGCAAAATTAGTAGGAAAACAGAAATACTTGGAGTCAAAAGCACAGCACACAAATACAGGAGTTATTTATATTACCTCATCACACCACAGCTTGCAGAGAATTCCACACTATGAATAATTACCTATTTTAGGGTATATCTAACTCCAAGATGTTGCCACTGTAACAGAAATCAGTATTTGAACCTCTCAGAGCTTCTGCCTGCTCTGAGAAGGCATAGGATGTAAAATAAAGAAGTATAAAGTAATGTCTGCATTACAGAATCACGGTTATAGTATGTTGGGAAGGAAGTTTAGAATTGTTTAAATAAGTGTTTTACCTTTGTCTCCCTTTGCACCAGGAAATCCTGGAAGTCCTCTACCTGGAAGACCTGAAGCAGAGAGACAGCAAAAAATAAGAAGTTGGGAAAGTACTTACATTTAACCTGTAATGAATAAAACTCTATTACGCAAATACAAACTCCAAATAAATAGCTTATGCAAAAGTTCTTCAGGGCAGAGGCTGTGTTTGTTATGTACTGGTATTGTATTGAGCACAATGAGTCCTGCATGACTGAAAACCCTACCCAAAGAAAAGGCAAGGCTGCTCCACTATTTCACAGCTAAGATTCAGGCTGAAATTAATGCCAAAACACAATTCTTTAAAGCATTACCAGCCTTTGTGAAAGAAATTCTTTCAAAATTACATTGATTAAACACAGTTGCTCATCTAAATTATCACACTGCAATGTTGGATGATCGTAAGACACCAATACTGAATTTATTTTCTAAGGTTTCATCCAAAGGACTCAAAACCAGTACACATCTCTACCAGCTACTCTTGTGCAGCCTGTGTCTGTGGATTTTCATACCACAGGAACTGAAGATGACAGTCACAGTACCTTGTTCACCCTTTGCACCAGCTGCACCTGGAATCCCATCATAACCTGGTTCACCCTTCTGACCAATGGCACCAGCAGGACCCGGAACACCAGGTTCACCTGAAAAATCATCGACATTTTCATTTGAACTGTGACTTTTTTTTTTTCCCTCTCAAGAGAAACTTAACTTTTTATTTTGCTCCCACAGATATTGCATGATGACTTCAGTGTGACTTTTCACTGATTTTACTTCTGAATTAAATCAGTCTGAGACAGGGCTCAAATATTAAAGATTTTGACACAGCTAATTATTATGAATCTCAGTGAGTTTAGAATGCAGGACCTCTAGCAAAGACTTGTGAACAGCACAGTCCATTGTCCAGTAAGATGATGTGTCCTGCAGCCAAAAAACCGAGAACAGCAGACTCCAAGATCAAAAATGCTCAACAGCAATGGATTTACTCTCTTCCATAATCTATTTCCTTTCTAACAGCAGTGAAATGATGATAATGTGGTGATTCAGGTTTGGACATAAAGATCAACTGAATTGTTTTTAAATTAACTCAGAAACAACAGAAGTAATGGCTGTAACAACAACCGGTCTTGTGGAAGGTGGTAAAATCTATTCCTCTAACAGTGCAAAAGAAATATGAGCCCCCACTACACTGACTCATATTTACCTAGGAAATATGTCAATATTGTTAAGCAATGTCTTTTCTTGCTTACGAAATTAACAAATGCACTGTGAAATATCTGGGCCAAAATTAATGTAGAATGCAAAAGATTTTGTTTTAGCCACTGCCTGGAGATAAACAATATTTTAAGTGTCCTTTCATTTGGTTTATATTTCTTTTTTACCTGGTTCTCCTTTTAAACCTGGAATCCCACTTAAGCCAGGAAGTCCTTTTTCACCCTTTTCTCCATGGCGGCCAGGGCTTCCTAAAGAAAGGAAGAAAAATGTGTTTCCATGTGGAATATTTGATATAATTTTTATTTTCATTTTTCTGTTTTGTAAAAGCATAAACACTTGCCTGGAAATCCTGCCATGCCAGGGGATCCTTTGGGACCTGGGGCACCCGGCATTCCAGGAATTCCTGCACTACCCTTTTCACCCTTATCTCCAGATAAACCTGGACTACCCGTTCTTCCTGGTTCTCCCTAGAAGAAGCAGCACACATAAAATCCAGACATGAATTCAGAAACAGTTTTTTCTGTATGCAGTGGTAGATGTCACCTCTCTTATCCATTTGAATTTAAAGAATTCCATTGTTTTCCCACTCCTACACAATGTAATTTAGGATTAAATTTGGTGTAAAATTCCACTATCAGAGTTTTTCAAGTAATCGAGCAATTGCCTAATACTTACATATGAAAATGAGCAGTCTTCTATGCATTTTTAGGATGGTTATATGTCTTTTCAAAATTAGCCTTTTAACTTATTACACTTCATCATCTTAAAAAAAGTATTTTTTTGAGTTCTCAGTAAATTTGCTACCAGATTAGCAGGTATTATTTTTACCACTTTTACTTATAAATTCATTAAAACTGTCATTGTACAGCTAGGAAAAGGAATATGAAACAAATGAGAATACTATTAGATACTATTAGAGATTAAATTAAACTTTACAGACAGTATTAACACAGTTCACTTTTCAGTAGTATCTGAGCACTGTATAGTATTTTTGTAAAAATACAGTAACACTATTTTAGTGGGATTATTTTCCCTGTTTGTAAAATGCCCTTTTCACATTATTGATTTAGTATTTTTTTAAATTCTCCCCTTCCCTACATTTCTAGGACTGTGAATGAGCCTATTTTGAGCAGAGATAATAAAAAAGAACACTGGGGATACTGGTTCCATCAAACAGAATGCATCTAAACCTGCACATATGCACACCTTTCAAGTTTTTCATATGGCAGTTAAATTAGCATAATAGAAAATATAACAAAACAGCTTAAAGGCCAACAGCATCTTTTCAAGTGCTTGGTAGAGATAACCAAATCCTTAGGAGTATAAATACCTTCTCACCAGGAGCCCCTGGAAAGCCAATTCCAGGAAAACCTGGCGCTCCTTTGTCTCCTTTTTCGCCTTTTTGCCCAGGGAATCCTGGTGTGCCCGGTGCACCTGGTACTCCAGGAAGACCCTTTTCTCCAGGTGTTCCTAGTAAAGGGAACGGAAAAATGGGTACATCAGAACCAGTGGTACCTTAGCAGTGTTGACAGTGATGTTTCAGTGTTGCTTCAGCTATTCAGAGCTATGAAAGGAAGTAAATTATATTTTGAGATTCACTCTCTAAATGGGACATTTTATGGGATGATCAACTCTACTCATAGAAGACAGCCATAATCTTGGATTCAGAGCAAACAAAGATCTTGCTAAAAATATGAACTGAATAAAACTTTATTTTTATTTGATTAATTTCTAATAGTACCACAAAGTGACTCTTCTGCAGCATGTTTTCTGTCCTCTTTTATAATTTCAGACTTTCATGTTTGATTTTCTAAATATGCTAGACATAAGGCTGTCCCAATGGAGACAAAGTTTCCATGTTGAGTTATAGGTTCTTTTCCATTTTATTCTTTGCTAATCCCTTCCACAACAACTTTATTCCCACACCTCGACAGTTCGTAATTGACAGTCAGTACACAGCAGCTCACCAAACCTTTCAGAAGGGGGAAAATACACCATGCAGCTCACAGACTATCAGAGACAGACAAACAGGCACCACTCAAAAAACTGCCTGCCTGAAACAAATACAGAAAACCTAAAGATCCAGCTAAAGGATTTGTGTGTAGAAACTTAGGAAACCATTATTTGTATACCACAATAGGATTGAAAAGCAATGTCCCAAAAGCCTAACATTCAGTCACTGCAAACAGTGCCATTGTTTAGTAGATCTACATCAACAATTATTCCATACAGGTTTCTCATAATGCTCTATATTAATTGAGGAAAAAAATAAGAAGAAACTCCTAGCAATCAGTACCTGGCAGACCCATTTCACCAACCGATCCTTTTTGTCCTGGAACTCCTGGATCCCCTGGGTATCCTGGGGGGCCCTGATCACCTTTTGGTCCTATGGACAACAGAGAAATCAAGAATCCCATCATTAACAAGGTTTAAAATACCTGACAAACAGTCTGTGTGCTGTTAGCTTCGGAAATACCTGGTTGTCCTGGAGTACCGGGTTCACCATCTCTCCCTGGAATTCCTGGTTCTCCATAATCCCCACGTAGCCCTTTTTCTCCTGTTGCTCCATGGTCCCCTGGACACCAAAACGAAGAACACAGTGAGATCAGTTTTATTACAATTTAATGTAATTACATATAACAATCCTTCTCGTTAATTTTTGATCACTGATGCTTCTCTCTGCTGAACAAGGAAATGGCTGAGTAAAATACAACTTTCCAATCATTAAACCAGTACTGAGAAAAGGCTGAAAACTACTGTAATTTTATGGGTGTCTGTGCAAATTACAAAGCAAGTTACATCTATAAAAGAAATTGGAATTAATGTGTGTTTGAGTTAGATTAATGAGTTATTTGAAAAGTGGCCGACAGGTGTTAACAGAAATTATTGATTTGACTGCTCAGTTCTCTAAAAAGGCACACATGAACAAAGTAAACAGCCAGAAATTTGTTGTTTCCCCCGCTCCATTTAATGTTAAAGCACCTTCAGGAGGCTTGATCTCTTACTTTCTAGTGTGCCTCTTCTCCAACTTTATGTCCATGCCTTTTGGTCATAAACAATTCTGTTAGTATTGCATAGAGCTGCAGGACAACAGGTTACTGAGGTCATGGAATGTTTTTAAGTAAGCAGCTTATTAAAACAGTAAGTATTAAAAACATTTCAAGATGTCCAAACCCACATTTTTTCATTAAGCATCACTGATAATATGCCATAAAAATTCTGTGTCTTCTCTTCACAGTTTGTATTTTGGAAGCTTCTAAAAGCATTACTGCGATACTCATGTCCAGAGGAATGAAGGCAGCCAAAATATCAGCAAAGTTACAGAGTATAATTAAATTATTTTTCTCTGCTGGTACTTAGTGTATTTTGGTTGGAAAGGATGAGAAAACAGCAGAAATTTGCAGGCTGGAATCTGTTTGGAACCTACTCTTCTAGGCTGTGTGAGCCAGGCCAATCTGTAGCCAGCATGTGGTCAGGAAAAGGTAGAGTGTAGAAGTTTGCAAGCATGCGCTGTTAGTGCTGGACAGATTAGTAAATTAGAAACCAAAGAAATTAACCATTTGAATTTCTCAGCAAAGGTTTGTTTATTTGCATATAACAATTGTGTCTAATTTAGATTTCTAGAAACAAAATAATCACCCTACATATCAGTAGTAGATAAGGAAATAGTGAAAACAACCTAGGTGGTTTTAAGACTTTACATACCACTGTACACATCAAGATCAGAAGCAAATGAGAAAAAAATAATCTAGATGAAGTCTTTATAGGCTGTGAGCTTTACTAAAAGTAGTCTCAGAAGCTGCATCTCAGCTGAAGGGCAGATGTACTCACTCCTCTCTTGCTGACGCCCTCCCCTGCAGTCCCTGGCTGCCCAAGCTGCAAGGCACTACTTACCCACATGCCCAGGTTTCTCTGAGACCCAACCAGAACACGTGAGCCCAGATCTCCTTCTGACAATTAGCCAGGACATGGAGATAAGAGGCAGCTAAGACTGGGATACTCTCCTGTTTCCACAGTTCAAATACACAGTTATTAGTGATTCACTGTCAAACTGGAAAAGAGTCTGCCCTGGAATACACTGATGAAATGTACAGATGACACTCAAAAGGAAAGGCTCCAAAAGAGGACAGGATTAGACTACAGAAGGATTTTGAAGAGTTGAAGTGAAGCTTGAAAATCATCACAGTGAAAATCAAAAAGCATAATGCACCACGTGTGTGATATAAGAAGTCAAAAACACGCATACAAAATTTAAAATTATTACACAGGCAGCAGTCCAGAACTAAGGGACTAAGAACTGTAGCTAATCACAAACTCAGCCAGCTATTGTTTCAAGAAAGGGAAATTTAATTCTAGCCAGGCCTGTGTTTAAGTACTTTGCTTGTTTCAGCAATGCGCATTCTAAAAATGCTGCAGCCAAACTGGGGAGAAATCAAAAAGTGTAAAAAGAATGATAATTGTCTCAGAAAACATGATATACTACTCTAAAGCCTGAAGGACTTGGTTGAGAGAAATTAAAGACCACAAGATCTCAGTAGCTCCCATCTAAGCTCTACACTTCTATTTTAAGCAAATAAGTTACCATTTATTAAAAACTCTTATTTTTAAAGTAAAAAGTAATTTATAGTAAGAAAAAAAGTAAAAATATGCAAAATATACACAATTTTTTTCTTTGAAAATAAATACAGGAGAGAAAATTATTTCAAATAACTAATTTATCAATCATCAGTAAAACTAAAAATCCAAGAAGAATATATTCTCTAACAAAGCTAACAAATCTATAACCATGAAGTTTCTAAAGAGAAAACTGATTGCCTTTTTCCTGTGTACCTCCAGCAATTTATAAACTGATATAAGTTGATCTGTTGGTATCAGTGACATAAAGGCATTTCTTTCCTGAATTTTCTTCAGGTCACAAGAAACATATGTAAAAAAAGACTGCTCATTTTTTTTCTTACACTATCAGTTGATCTTCATGGCCACAAGTACATGTTTTACATTAAAGCTTTTCCCTTCTGGAAAGCTCTAGTTTTACTTTTAAAATTTCTTTTATTTTCAGAGAGCCTTGTGATTAAAGAGGTAAAATCAATTATAAAAGGACAAATTGAACTTCTTCTATTCAAACAAAACCCCTCTGCTCTGTGATTAATCTTTTTTTCAATAGAGTGGAAAAACACCAGAAAAATATCTATATTTGCTGTGTGAATCTCTTTTATTTTAAAAACTGTTGCCTAAAACTAATGCAAAACTGAATTCAAAGTACTGCTGCTTTGTAGCATATGAGTGTTAATTCCACTTATTCACAGTTAGAGAATAAAGTTACCTTTTTCTCCTTGATCTCCCTTCTGGCCTTTGAGGCTAACCATGTCCATGTTGTCTATTGTTCCAGGTTTTCCTGGGAGACCAGCTTCACCTTTATCTCCCTTAACACCAGGATCACCCTGTGGTCCAATCACACCTTTGAAACCTTGGCTACCTACAAAGAGACAGCACTGAATGTTATAGGGGCATTTAAATATTTGCAAGGATATTTAGTAGAAAACAACAAATTAAATTAGCTATTTATTCAGATTTTGAACACCAAATACCATGTTCTGGAACAGCTCCTATGAATGTTTTTTATACTTTACAATAGCCCTGTCAGAAAGTTGACATATTTTTCCCACTTCCCAGCCATTAGTTTTAAACTCCTGAAACAATAAGGACAGGGGTTTGGCAGTAATACAGAGCATTATCTGAGGCTCTTAATTAAGACCTTCCTGCTGGCTTTTAATAATTTCAAATAGTGTATTTTTCTTGGAGCAATACCTATGGCAGCCCCACCTAGTAAATCCTTATGTACTTGAAAAATTGATCAAAAATCATATTTTGGTGCCCAAATTCATGACTGCTCCAAGGATGTGGCCTTTTATACTATTTCTAACTTAGAGGAAAGTCTCTTGACAGAAACGGTTCCTTAGGCCAAGTATACTCCTTACCTTTGGTTATTTCCCAACTTCTGTTGGGGAAAAGGTGTGGGGTTTGCAGTTTTTATTTTGAGAAAATCTCTCTCTTACCTTTTTCACCAGGAAACCCTCGATCTCCAACTGGTCCAGGAGTTCCTGGCAGTCCAGGAGTTCCCATAACTCCCATTTCTCCTTTGGGTCCTGAAGCCAAAGAAGAAGAGTTAATAACAAAAATAAAGCAAGCAGTGCAAAGAAGTACATGAAACAGAACTATTTACTGTCTATCATATTAGGAATTTCACTACTTAAGGAAAAATGGGACAAAGATGATTAAACTAAAACAGCCCAATAGAGAAAACAATAAAAACAGTATTATGAAGACCAGAAGAAAACAGTTTGTAATGGGTTTTTGACAAATTCTTAAGACTTCCTATTACACCAAACAATGTTGTCATTAACAAAGGCATTACTAAAACCATACTCTGTCACTAAAACTGTGCAGAATAATCCCCTTTCATTACTAGAGGAGGAAGGCTAGCTCCTTCAACCTGCTGGATTTGGTCCATGAAAGGACTTCAGCAGCAGCAGTGCAGTTACACGTGCACAGAGCTGCTTCACTGATATCAGTCCATGCATCTTCCCAAGCTTGGGCTCTTTGATCAATCAATTCCTAACTGAGTGAGAGGGTGTGCTGCAACAACTTAATAAAACAAGCTGTCAAAGATGCTGATTTCTGAGGGACAAGGTGTTTACCTGTTGATCCTTTCAGTCCAACAGCCCCCTGTGGACCTGGCAGGCCAGGTAACCCCACAGAGCCTGGGACTCCTGGCTGGCCCGGGCTACCTTTATCCCCTTTAGGTCCTGGCATATCTAGACCTGGGACACCAGGGAAGCCCCTTTCTCCTTTTACTCCAGGAAATCCTAGGAAAAAGAGAAGATACTGGATTAGTTCTTAACAAAAAACAAGGAAAACCATTAATAAGTGTATCTGACCACATCCACCTGTGATTCACAAATTAAATGGCATGGGGGATGAAGACTCAAAGGCAGACAGCAGAACCAGTCCTCATTTCCTAAGAGAGGCTTTGAACCTATATTTATTACCTATCAAATAACCCAAGGAGACTAATCCAAATGCCAGCAATCCTCTCAGGAAGCCTCACCCTGCACTATGTCCCCCCCATCTACCCCTATCAACTTCACACTGCAAAAAGTTCTCAAGAAACCCTTTTACCTGTGTTATCCACTTATGTCAAAATTCTGCTCTTAAGCAGCATCATGGGAGTATTCTCTGCTCACCTGGTGGTCCCTGGGGTCCTGGCTGCCCAGCAGGTCCTGGCAATCCTGGAGGGCCCACCCCTGGTGCACCTGGAGGGCCTTGCAAGCCTTGGAGACCTGGGAGACCAGGGTCACCTGCAGGGAGACAGGAGGAACATAGACCAAGCATTCTCTGATGCTGTTTGACATCTTCCTTGCTGAAGATGCCAGACAAGGTGCTTTAGAAGCATATGGCTAAGGAGACCTCATTCAGCCACTAACACCTCCAAGCCTGGCCTTGGAAGAAGGGCTGGTCTTTGCTGCTAGCATTTGCTACTGGTGGGTGGTAGGAAAAAACGAGAGGGGAACGGGGCAATTCCACAAGATATCAGTAGGATATTTCAGTAATGAATAGACTTCTCGCTGCATCTGCAGGAGAGTGACTTTAAAAAGAAATAACAAATACAGAACTGTATTTTTCCAGTGACATTACCTCTGAATCCCTGTTGTCCAGGTATGCCTGGAAAGCCCTGTTCGCCACGTAAACCAGGCAGTCCTGGACTTCCCTTTTCTCCAGGGATGCCAGCCGGGCCAGGGGGGCCTGGCAATCCCTTAGGGCCAGGTAGACCTACACCAGGTTCACCCTAGCCAAAGAAACACAATTAACAGATTACACATCAAAACCAAGAAATCATTTATTAAATGTATTTAAATCATCAGTATAGAGCTAATGTACAGACCTCTGTACATGACTTCAGGGGAGAGCTGTAAGTTCTTTAAAAGTGTTAATGCCAAGCATTTATCCATCTATTCTGTCCCCTTGTGTGCACAGTGGCAAACACAAAATGAAAGGCAGTTTGGTCAACTTTTAAAGTTTTTCCTTGCACATGTTCCTATCATATGGGGAGTCACAGATAACAGTATCAGCAGCTGACATCTACCTTTTGGCCTTGTAAACCCGGAACTCCAGGCAAACCATCCAGTCCAGGGGTTCCTGGGGTTCCTGGCAGACCAGGTGAGCCAGGCTGACCTTGGAAACCTATAAGACAAAGCAAAACAAAACAATAGTCACATCATTACCCTCTCTATCTGTAAGTCTGCTGTTTCTTTAAGCCTCTAAACTGAACTATTCACAGAGACCTGTTAACAAAGATCTGGGTAGTCAAACTTCTAGGTGTGCCAGTAAGCAAATGTCCCAACAAAAATTCAAGCACTGACATTTGCACAGCAGTTGGCTTCTGATGAAAAACAACCACCCAGAAGAAATAAATGCTGAGTGTCTCTTCTTAAATAAATAGCCTTGTGGGTTCATCTTTCACTTCCCTTGTAAGAAACATCCTGCAAAACTGGGTTCCCCAAATCTTCTTCAGAACAGGCAATCTAATGTGTGGGGACATCAGTCTGAAGGATGCACAACAAAGCCCACCTGTGAATCAACACCTTTGGTGCAGTGTATGTCTTGTAACACATTCTACATGTCCTGCTGAGGGTTTCATACAGAAGGCTTCTATGCCAGAGCTAGCCCATGAACTGCACCTTGGGAATGCAAGAAGGAAAACCTACAACACTCTGCAAATCCCTTGAAGATAGCACTCAGTCAACATCAGCAGACGCACAACAAATTCAGACAAAGCAGGCAGAGATCCAGCTTTTAGGCTAAGACCCCAGAATGTCACTGGGCAGAGCTGAGTTCATGGAAGGGACCTTTAAAGAAATATATTTAATGTGTCATTTCTTTCATCTGGCATCAAAGTGCATACAGCAATTCTTCTACAGATACAATGGGCCTTTTCTGTTCAGCTCCCAATGCACTCTCAGAGGAACCAGACATGGTTACAGAGAAAAATATGCCCTTTCTCCTTATTAAATTTCTGACCCTCCCAGTTCATTCGTGTGTGGAATCATAAGAAATAATAACAAAGACACAAAAGAATTTTGGTGATTGAGGTGGCTGCTGCAAGTTCAGTCATCTAGTTCTAAATGAGCAGCAGTACTGTGAAATACATCTTCAAAAAATCCAAAACACTTAGACTCCCTCTAAGATACTTGCATATGCTGACAATGGCCATGGAAGGAAGACTACACTTCTGTTGAGTAAGCTGGAATTGTAACCAAACTACTCTCAGCTGTCTGGGACCCAGCAGAGTTGTAAGCTCTGGCCCACAGCTGTTACAGTTACATCAGCATATCACCTGGACCAACTACATGCAGTGTTTTTCATCTCTCAGAAGGGTCATCTCTCAGCAACTTCAGCTGCTGCAATGTAAGATGCTGTACTGTATCACTTTCCATTCTGGCAGTAGCTGTGACATTGTCTGTGGGTGCACCACTGCACCACACAAAGTGTGCAGCTGAACTCTATTGACAGAATGCTCACTGTGCTGCTGGCTGACTTTTTTGCAAGGGAGTTTCCTCAGCTGCACCTCCCAAACCCCATGCAGCTATGGCTGGATGACAGTGCAGGCCCAGGCCTCCACCCACACTCCAGTTACACCAGCTCTGTTAGATGGATAGCTTTATCTTACCTTTGGGACCTGGAGGTCCAGGGAACCCTATACCTGGCTGCCCAACAGCACCTTTTTCTCCTGGTAGGCCAGGTCTACCCGGAAGCCCAGGATTCCCTTTGTCACCTTTGCAAATAAAAGCAAGGCAAATGTTAGCACAAAGGTTAACTTCTGGGGAACAGAACCACCCTGATAATCAAAGATTAATAGACTGCTGTACCTTGGGGTCCAGGGAAACCAGGTGGCCCAGGAAGGCCATCTGCCCCAGGAGGTCCAGGGAGAGATATAGTTCGTCCTGCTTCGCCCTTTGCTCCTGTAAATGTAAAGTTGTGTTAGAGTACAGGAACTGATGAAATAAAACAAGGGACTGCTACCCTGACAACACTATCAGTTCATCCATACCATTAAAAGTGACTTGTTATGAAGTTTTTTTGGTAGAAGCTTCATAAAAAACTAGGATGAACCTAAACCACCCCATTTCACCTAGCAAATTCTTCAAGAAAACTGCCTGCTAAAATTTGCAATTATACTGGTGAAAGTGAGCACTGATTCAAATGAGGAAGTAATTTTATTTCAGGCTTAAATTCTGATGATCCTTTAGGCCGTACCATTTAAAGAGCACAATTTAATTTTTTTAAATTTTTTTTAAACACATTATAGCATTACCTGGAAGTCCTGGTAAACCTGGGGTTCCAGCAAAGCCTCTGTCTCCTTTTTCACCAGGTAATCCTGCAGCACCTATCCCAGGAGGACCAGGAAAACCTCTTTCACCACGCACTCCAGGGAATCCAGGTTGGCCAGGGGGACCACGTTCTCCTTTCAAGCCAGCTGTACCCTAATTTTTGGAAAGTATAAGTGTACTCCTTGCCTGGCTGGCAAGACAGAACACATCATCCTCTCTGAATATTTTGCAACTGGGATTTAGCACAGGAATCTGTAATTCTGAAGAAAGTGGATTTTTTTCTACTGAGTTCAATGGAAACAGAACAAGGTTGCACGTGGCACAGCACAGGGAGATCACATCTAGCAATGCAGCTAACTGTTACATGCAGGCCATGTTTCCAGTAGTGGATCTGGGAGCAGAGATGAGCTTCACATTCAGCTCCATATTCACATCAGCTGAACTCTGTCAGTGCCAGATTTCAAAGCATTCGTTTCCACAAGAAGAGAAATATGCTAGAGCAGAATTGAATCTTGTCTTCACAATTTCTACTTGGATAACTACATTTGTTCAATCATCTCCAAATACTAGCTAAATCATTCACACTAGTTCTCACTATCAAGCTGTGAGAAAGGCAGAAAGGGATAAAACTACTGTCCATGTTTGAACCTTTTCTCTATAGTCCTGAAAGTAACAAGCCATGCTGAATGCATTTGAGTCAGATTACTTATTTGCACGGCATGTAAAAAAAGGTCTGAAAAACCTAGCTCTGAAATAGTCAGTTGTTGAAGAACTGTCTTCCTCACTACTTCCAGTGAAAATGGAATCGTCTTCTGAGGAAGAATGCACTACTCATGGTAAAGAATAGAAGTGGCAAAATAAATGAGGCCAATAAACATAAAGCATGTATAGGGCACAAAAGCATGTGCATTCTGATCTGGAAGACAGAATGTATAGCACAGTAAGTAAACATAAATAAACACACAGTAGGACAATATGTAAACATAAAGAAACAAACATACCGGTGTTCCTTTTGGACCCTGGGGACCTGGAAATCCATCTTTTCCTGGTCTTCCTTCTCTTCCAGGAGTGCCTGGTTGTCCTGGGAAACCAGGATCTCCCTTTTCGCCTTTCAGGATAGAATCGTAAGTAAAATCTCCAGGTTCTCCTTTTGGCCCAGGGCTGCCCATAAGTCCTGGAGTGCCGGGGGGACCCTGAAATTTCATAAATTCAGATGTCATCAGCTGCCCTACAAACCCTTCAACTATAAAAGAAAGCAAACTTCCAAAAACTGAATTGCAAATCCAAATTAAGGGAACCACCAAGTTATTGACTGAGGAGGTCAAATGAGAATATTTTCCAAGACACAGCAGTCTTTGAAGCAGAAAGATTCTCCCTTGTGTAGTTTATAAATAACATTCAGAGGATGTGAATACATGTGTTCAATCATTATTAATATTCATCATTATTAATATTCATCGACTTTGAACAGATGACGCAGTCAGTTGGTAATATCAGAATATAATGCATGTGCTCAGAAAATAGTTTTGCAACTTCCTCTGGAAAGAAACTACCTACCTAATGATATGTCTACAGGATTTCCAGAATTTACATTTTCCCCTACATATTTTCTACGACTTGAATGAACTTTTCTTACGGGAACAGTCTCTATAATTTCTAGTAACTCAGAGCTATCATTAGGATAGTAAAACACAAACTTCATGGGCAATGTCCACTATGTACAGCTCATGTGTGCCCTCTACTTCAGCCTGAACCAGAACATGGTCAATGGTAATCTTTTCATTAGCATTGGAGTGTTCTGAATTAGACTCTGATGTTTTGGCATGGCTGTCAGCAATGTCAGCTTGCAAGGCTGGCCCCTATGTAGTTTTTCCAAGTTAAATTATATGCTGGATCACCACCTGGCTGAACTTTGCGGAGCAAAACAAGCTTAAAAGCATTCAGAACAGCAGCCAGTCCTTGTATGATTAAAGACATGAATAGCACTTACGAGGCAATAAAAGTAAAATATAAAGGTGTCGCAAAACATGTGCCAAGAACAAATGACAGACAACAAAAAAGCTTAAATATATTAGAATATTTTTCATTTTTTCCCCACAGTTTCTTTCATGGATCCCATTGATATTATAGTACAATCAGCCACTGGGTAATACAATTTATTGTGGTGGCAATAGATAAGGAATTCATCTTAGTCAACGTTCATTGTCTGAATTCAGGCAACAAGGCTTTATTTATACTTCAGGGAGAGAAACAAATTCCTTAGTAATAAATTCATACAGTTGTTTTTTTGGTTTTTTTACTTCTGAAGGTACCTCTCTCTCACCACTGGTGATAGAGGGAGCTCATGTAACTCCAGTGTGTGATAAAGCCAGTGCACAGGAATGTCACTGGGAAGTTATGTTGCCAGAAAGGATCAGCTGTAAGGAAACAGGCAGCTTTGCGGAGAAGAGGTCTGGGAAGACTCAGTCTACTCACAGTAGGAATGGTGTCAAAACCCACATTATGCTACAGGAACATGTGTGCTAAGGTAGGTTTTTACAGCAAACCTCAGTGTCCATAAGGGCACTTAAATGGACTCTGACAAGGTCAAATGTAGCTGTGGTAGTACACTGCTCATCTAGGAGTCATTTGTGTTACATTTTAGACAAGTATTACACTTACAGCTGTTCTGCTTTCTGGCCTTCGTGAGAGTCATGTTGTGCTGCCTCAACATAATTTACAAGTAATCTTATTAGGATGCTACCCACTTTCACAGCTTTGCTTTATTTCTTCAAAAGTATTTAACTTTCCTGTTTACTAATTGTGTTTTACAGAACATACTGCAGACACTTCCCAAAATCTTCATTAACAACCTGGATGCAGGACTTGAAGGAATACTAAGTAAGTTTGCAAGTGACAATAAACTGGGAGGAGCTGTCAGCTCCCTTGGGGGCAGAAAGACCCTGCAGAGAGAAACAAATCACAGAGAAGGGCAATCACCAGCACAAGGGCCAAGAGTCAGATTCTGCAGGTGGGATGGGGCAATCCTTGAGCGTGTGGATAGACCAAAGAGTGAGAGGCTGCAGAGCAGTGCTGTGGAAAGGAACCTGGGAGTCCTGGCCAGTGGCAAGCTCAACATGAACCAGCAGTGCCCTGGCAGCCAGGAGGGCCAGCCCTGTCCTGGGGGCATCAGAGACAGCGTGGCCAGCTGGGCAAGGGAGGGTAATGTCCTGCTCTGCTCTGAGCTGGAGCAGCCTTGAATACTGTTTTTGGTGCCACAATATAAAAATAACATGAAACTATTAGGGAGCATCTAGAGGAAGGCCATGAGAATGGTGAAGAATCTGCAGGGGAAGCCTTTATGAGGAACGGCTGGTGTCACTTGATTTGTTCAGCCTGGAGAAGAGGAGACTGAGGGGAGCTCAGCTCATATCCATCTACAACTTCTGCATGAGGGGACGAGGAGGGGCAGGCACTGATCTCTCCTGTCTTGTCAACAGTGACAGGAATTGAGGAAACACCATGAAGCTGAGTCAGAGGAAGTTTAGGCTGGATATCAGGAAAAGATTTTACATCCAGAGGGTGGCTGAGCACTGGAACAGGCTCCCCAGGGAAGTGGTCACAACAACAGCCTGATGGAGCTCAAGAAGCATTTGGACAATTCTCTCAGGCACACAGGGTGATGTTTGGGATGTTCTTCACAGGACCAGGAGTTGGACCCAATGATCCAGATAAGCCCCTCCTAATTCAGCATTTTCTCTTATTCTATCATTCAAAATTCAGCAAAACTGCCAATATGCTGCATGCTAACATTAGATTGCTTAAACTACACTAGATGGCACTGTCTCTCTCTCAATATGTTTGTACTCACCAGCAAAACGTTATTGGAACAATTTAGAAGGTCAGGGAATACCTGCATCCTGAGAAATCCTAATCTTTACCCAGCTCTGCTGCTTGGCTGGCTCAGGCAGAAAGTCATGTGTCCCACCAAGCTCTTATGATGGATAAATTCAGAAGCATAACCAATATCTGACAGCTCTTTTTTAGCTCTTACAGTTCAAACCCACTTCTTCTTATGTTATTTTATTAGGCATAATTAACCCTAATTTTATCATATCAGTGCACTGTTTTGGTGGTGGGGGGGGGTTTGTTTGTTTTTAAACAGAACTGTTACACAACCACACTGATACACTGACCATCACATGTGTTTTGATCACATGCCTAGCAGGACATGTAGTATTCAGCAAGGCATTACTTACAGGCACCCCTGGAAGGCCATCAAGTCCAGGTAAGCCTCTGTCACCCTTGAAACCTGCTTGTCCTGGAAAACCTTTTCAGAGAGACAAAAATATGGCTTAAATTATTACACAAAATATAATATACTGCACAAAATATATTACACACGAGTAGCTCATTGTATGGGAATTCTTTGTGATCCCTTGTAAAGGGTCTCATTCCATTCCCAGGTACACCAATATCATGCTGCTAAAGCCAGTGAAGCTGTCTTGATTCATGCACTTGTGTTGCATGCCTGCATTCATAAACTTGGAAGTTGATGAATCATTTGAGTTAGGAATGAATTTACCAATTCATGTAACCAATGCAGAACTGAAACTAACTAAACCACATTCATTTTCTGAACAGCACCAGAAGAAACATTAAGTATAGTACAATTTTTGGCATGTGGCACTTCTCTTATATGGTAGCAAAAAATAATTTTATCTTTGGGCCACAGAATTTAGTGCTGTAATTGGAAACAAATGTATGGGTCACTGTCAAGCCTAGGCAAATGGTTCCCACATTATTTCTCACTGTGAAATTATTTAAGCCACAATTTGCAAAGACCCTTCATTGTGGCCAGCTTCTGCTTCCCTGGTAATTCTAGTTGATTGTATTTGAAATTTGGAATCAGGCCAAAAATAGGAATATGCCACTCTCCTTTCATTAGTCCTTTCATTAGTTTCACAAACAATTTGATTAGTGGGACAAAATGTAATTAATTTTCTTATGCATGCTGCATTTTTTAGAATTTAGCCTACAATTTAGCTCATTCTTGGGTGATTAAGGAGTTTTTACCTGCTGGACCTGGCGGCCCTTGAGGTCCTGGAAGTCCAGGAGGTCCTACTTGATCACACAAGGTACAGGCTTCACCTTTGTCACCTGAAAAAAGAAAACAACAAAGAACATGAATAACAACAAAAAGATTCAAGACAACAGCAACCAGGTGGATTCAGGGCAAATGTCAATTTAATATTTAAATAAATTGCTACTTCTAATTCCATGCTTCAAGGAGAAAATATCAGCAAGTTGATGTTCAAAATTCTTTAAAACTTTTAAAGGAATGGCATGAAAATCAACCAAAGTCTTATCCTAAGATTAATATTTAAAATAATGGTTAAAAGGGGACCAGGTTGAAGAAGATCAAAAAGAAGAAAAGGAACACTCAGTGGATAAAGGGAAAATAAAATTATTAAAACAGAAAAAGGGTAACTTCTATAGTCACTATAATTTTGCAAAAAAAAAACCAAAAAAAAAAAACAGTGAACAGAATGAGATTAGAAAGGAGCAACCACCATGTAAACGAGTACAGCACTTTTTTTAAATGTTCATTTAGTCAATGCTGCTAAAACACATGACTAACAGTCCTATTTACAGAATCCCACAGTTAGGTCAGAAAAGAACTTTGCCATCATTGAGTCCAGCCTATGACCAAATACCACCATGTCAACAGACCATGGCACTCAGTGCCACATCCAGCCTTTTCCGAAACACCTCCAGGGATGGTGACTCCATCATCTCCCTGGGCAGCCCATTCCATTGCCCAATCACCCTTTCTGTGAAGAATTTCTTCCTAATGTCCAACCTAAGGCTGTCTATAGGTGTTAAAATTTTATTTTCAATTATACTCATGGCAATGATTCATGAATTATTTTCATTCTCAGCTCACCTAGCCCCTCTTTAAATCTGCATCTCAGAATTCACACCCTGAATTGCCTTGAACAGCGACATTTACACTGCATAGAGCTACACTGAACCCTTTCTGCTCCTCTTGCAGCCCTGGGCCATCCTTTATCACTCTCCAGCAACGAGCAGGCCAAGAGAAGTGCATATCACACAGTTCAAAATACAATATCCTTCCTTACTCACCAGAGAATCAAGACACCTCTTCCATGTCTATGAACTATTTAACCAACTTTAGGTACACCTTCTCTCAATCCAGCCTAATTTGCTCAGCCTCTTTACATATACAAGCTCAAGCCTACTAAGCATTAGAATAGAATCACTTTAAAATATTACCTTTCTCTCCCATCTCTCCTGGAAATCCATCTCTCCCTGGAAGTCCAGGACTACCTGGTGCACCAGGTTCTCCCTGCTGGCACTGATCAATTCCATCTGAAATAAAATTGCAATAAAGAATATTGTTTTGACAAGTGCAAGTCTCCATTAAAGGGTTGCATTTATACCTGAAATGTTACCTATGAAACGTGGTAACTCAGGATAGTATTTTACTCCTTTATTTGATTTACTTGGAAAAATGTAACTGGGATTCTATATTCTTATTCCATATACACTGCTTAAGAAACCCTGAGAATTACAGAGAAAAGACAGGCTCTGCCATAATAAGGTTACAAACAATTTCAACATAAAATCTATTTTCATTTTAAGTTTTGTCATGGAAAAGCATCATGAGTGATGAAAAACTGATGTTTTGACCCTGAAGAGAATGGAGATTATTGATGTTAAGAAGAAATTCATTAAGAAGGTTTTGTTGTACCCTGAATTTTCTTTTCCAACATTTTAAGAAACTTTCTAGGTAAGAGCAGCTCATCAACATCTATTTAACTTCTTCACACTGATCAGGCTTCCTAAAAACAACAAACTTCATATGTTAGGATCTGAAATAGGTAACAAATGAGAATATTTATTAGGCTTGATACAAGAATATAAATAGTGCTTGTTCTGTTTGAAGATATGATGCAGGATCTGACCCAAGATAATATGACATCATTATGGCCAAAGCCAGTAGCCAAATGCTAATGTGAAGTTTGTAAAACAAGTTAAATGAAAAAGAATTGCTTCCCATTATGTACTTGAAGAAGGCTAAAGAAATATCTGGGGAAGGAGTAGAATTAAGCAATGACAATAATTTGTATGAAAAGTATACATTTTTAGGAAAATGTAAGATTTAGCTATTTAATTCCATATTCTACATGCTGGATTTTGCACTGCTTCACTGGCAAACACAGCAACAACCAGGCATCTTCCCCTGTTTTTGAACAAAGTATCTTTGGTTTAGGAATTCCATAGAGAATAATGTTTCTTTCAATAGCTTTAAAGTACCTTAACTATTGTAACAGGGATATCATTAGATATGATATTAGAATGATAATTGAACTCACAATATCAGTATCACCTATAGTAAAAGTTTTCTGTGAGTTAAAACATTAGTTTTAAGGAACTATTTAGCATAAACCACTTCCACATGTACTTGGTTATTGCTTCATTGCAGAGCAAAAACATTCTTCTCTTTAAAATTTCTTTATCACAATCTAATAAAATGTGTGCAATGTTGTTATCATTACTACTGATGCTATTCTTTACTTTTCACGTCATTACTGGCTTTTCATTTATTCCATAAAGCATGTGTTTACCCTGATCTAGTAGGTGGCATCCCTGCCTGTGTTGGTGGGTTGGAACCAGATGATCTTTAAGGTTTAGTCCAACCCAAGCCCTTCTATGATCCCATTGTCCTCTAAGATAATTTTATTTTAAAATAAAATCTTCTGGCAAACTAGTACCTCACACAGCAGTTCTCACACCTGTTCAATCTGTTACACAAACTGGTACTGCAGACTTGAAAAATCATCACACTAAACAGCTATCTTTTATGCTAAGAACACTATTAGCATCTGAAACTTTTTAAACTGAAAACATACAAGTATCACTACATTGGCACAACAGGGCATAGAACAAATTAATGTGAATTAAGATCAATTGTTTGATTATATTCTAATAATTAACAATGAATTTTTTAGAAATATTTGAAGTATTTCTTTAGGAAAGAATCCTTGTCCTTTCCCAGTAAGGAAACAAGTGACTTCCTACACTGTGCAACAGCTTTTACTTGGTTCATCAACAATTCAGATATGTTTCTTCCATGACACAGATGCATCCTGATAATAGCTTTTATAATATTGTCTCTTCTTTCTTTTTTTAATGTGCATTATGAGTCTTAAAGGTGAAAAGCAACCAAGGGCTTTACCTACCTGTTTTGCCTGGAGGTCCTGGTGGGCCAGGCAA
This sequence comes from Passer domesticus, assembly GCF_036417665.1. Taxonomy (NCBI): domain Eukaryota; kingdom Metazoa; phylum Chordata; class Aves; order Passeriformes; family Passeridae; genus Passer; species Passer domesticus. The sequence continues at coordinate 25,286,204 of NC_087475.1, forward strand.
ACCAGGGGGACCTGGGAAACCATCTCTTCCAGGGCTTCCAGGTGAAGGGAAGCCAGGAGAACCCTTTTCACCTTTTTCACCTCTCTCTCCAGGGACACCAGGTGATCCTACCCTGTCTGGAACTGGTCGACCTTTGGACGGAGTAAAACATACATGTAAAAATGACAAGTGAAAAGACAGCAACATTATCAACACATTAACTTTCACGGGGTTTGGAGAGAAATGGAAAAATGTTAATGCAAAAGAAAAAAGGCACTGAATTTTAAATACTGGTGATTTATAAAAAAAATGGGGTTTGTATACCCACTACAGCTGAGAGAAACTCACTTATGTTAGGTCCCTAGACAAACACACCTCATCTGTATCAAGTGCTTTTCTGAGATTTAGTTGGACACAATTTTGCTGGGTAGTAAATAGTGGGAAGACTGGAGTTAACTTAGCTCTTCCACCTAGAAACTATTGCACACTTCCTTACCTCATAACAAACCAAATCTAGAACATACCTAGAAAGGGAGGGCATGTCTGATAACTTCAAAAAATAAGTACTCAACAATGCTAGCAGATTTAAGGAATGCTAAAAAGAAAATGTATTGTAAGAATAATAAGTGAAGAACAGCCAATAAAGAGAAGCAAATAAACAACTACCAAAACCCCTGCTTAAGATCTCCTTTTAGCTATTTGTACAGTCACACAGGTCTTCATATTTTAATGACTTTCAGTTCACAACTCATCACTACACTTGACCATTAAAACATTTTGAGTCATCTGCAACACTGCAGGAAGATACAGAAGTCACACAAAGCTCAATCTCTGTAGAGTAATTATAGAATAAGAGCTATCATTACAGCCTGTGGTATATATACATCTTCTCCCTAACCTGTGAAAAATTTCTATTAACTATCTGACCCTGGCTCACATTAATTTCATATTTATCTCACTGCCAAGATAGAAAATGAAAGCAAGGAAGGTAATGGTAGTATCACTGCAGGATGTCCTAAGTGTCAGGTCTCCAGAGTTGATTTGCCTGATTTTTAAAAAGCAAATATCATGGTGTAGGTCAAACACATGTGCATGTACTTATATACATAAAAGCAGTGTTACCATGGATGGGAAGATGTTAAGGCTCTGAAAAAGGCAAATTTTGTAGGCAAAAGAAATAACTTTTATTAGACCAAGTGACACAGTCAAAAAAGCAGGAAGCTTTCAGGAATGACTTTGATTATAAGTATTATTTCTTCCTTCAAACCTTTTTTTATTATACTTACACAAACACATAGAGAGCTGAAGTGAGAGCCAGACAAAGACATGAGCACACACACTCAGCTGTATGTGCACACACTCACACACATTCCCAGTTAACAACTCTTCCTGCCCGATGGGGCCATCCTCTCTGGGCTGTCTCTGACAGACTCTGCACTACACCTTCCATTTCAGCAAAGTTATCAGAGCAGAACAGAAAGAACAAGGCTGGATCACATCAGAGATATGAGAAAAGCAATCGAGAGGAAGGGTCTGCAGGACTGATTAGATCCTTGAGAGGTCAGTGCTTGGGTGCTCAGAAAGTCAGGCAGTAACTGAAAGCAGGTAAGGAGAATATCCCTCAGGACTGTTCACCCAAGAGCACATGACAAATGTGAAAAAATCAGTAGTTATCATTTCCTACCTGGAGGTCCTGGGATTCCTTGTGCACCAGGGAAACCTTTAAAAAGAGAAAGATTGAATTAGGTAATGAATTCTGCAATGCCAGTGAAAGTGAACTTTAAGGAGATATAATTGAAATTATGAAATATTCATGCATATTCATATTCAGAATCAAATCAGGAGTTAAATAATCTATATATATCTTCAAGAAATACATTCAGAGAAAAGGTCCTGCTGTGTGCCAACTTCCCCAGTGATTTTTCTTGAATTGGCTAAGGTCTGTAACGGGGAAAATGGGAAGGGAAATGCTTGATTTTCTCTGTTTACTGAAGACTTTTTTAAAATATGCGAGCCAATCTTAGGATAAATAATTAGCTACTGACTTTTACAAAGCAATCTCAAGATTCTCTGCATTAATTACTCTCCTTATATTCATGTTGATTTCCATACTTCTTAGATAATCTCATTAAATTATTTAACTGCCATAAAAACTGATCCCAGTTTATCATTTTTTCATCTATAGCTCAAAGGCAATCTTAGTTATGTTGAGAACCAGAAGTGTCCTACAAGCTATTGCAAAATATGATAACCTGAAAACAAATAACTGGAACATTACACTGTCATATAAAGCTCCTGAGCACAGACAGTACAATTTTAATTTCCTTTAGTGAGAAAACTAGAAGTGTAACTCAATTAAAAAGACATGACAAAATACATACCTTTTTCACCTTTTTGACCTTTCACTCCAGGCAAACCTGAAACTCCAGGGTCTCCTTTTTCACCAAAGGTATCTATTGGTCCAGCATCTATCATCTAAATCACAGAACAAAGACTAGAAACATGCAACTGAGCCATCATATCTCCCCCATCTTCATCTGATGGCACAGAGGCCATTTTAATTTTATTGACAATTTTCAGCAGTTTTGATTATACTTGCAATTTCAGCAAGTGAGAGGATTGCAGCTGCTGAGGAATTACCAAAGAAAATAAATATTTCCTACTCTACTCAAATGCCTTCATATCGATTTAAGGATTAAGTGGAGAGTTCTTCTATTATCTTCCTCAAAAAGAATGATGCCAGAAAAACTTAACATGCTCTAAGAACTGATCCATCAGGTTTGTATTAACTTTTATTTTAAAATATTATGTAGCCAATTTTTGCTAACATTGATCTGAGCTCAATACATCTGAGCTCAATAAATTTACAATACAATATTCAAGAACTATGTACAATTTTCCAAGCCAAATTAGCATATATTGAGCATTTGTTCCCACAGTTGGGAAGCAGTGCCATCAGTCATGTATTTGTTCCTGACTAACCCCATTTTTTATTTGAGGTGTTAAATAAATTATAAATTGCTCCCCTGGTTTCTTCCTGTGTATAATGGCCAATCTCTGCCCAGGGACTCAGTGGACATTGGTCAGCAAGCAGAGAGCAACTGCACTGTGCATCACTTGTCTTCCTCAGGTTTCATTCCTCTCTCTCTCTCTCTCTCTTGTTATCTCCCATTTCTTCCTGATTACTACTATTAGTAACTTTATTTTTATTAATAACTTGTTCTTATCTAATGAATTTTACCTTTTTCCAATTCTCCTTCCCATCCCATGTTGAGGAGGGATACTGAGTGTGTGAGAGGCTGTCTAGTGCTTAGCTCCCAGCTGGGTTAAACCACAACACTGAAACTGGCAGATTTACTCTTTTGAACTGTCTTTTGGGTACTGTCTACTGATTAACAATGCTTGTAATATTCACTTGAAATTCATATTCTTTGAGGGTTCCTTTCCCAAAATTCAAATGTATTTTAAAGAACTGCACCCAACTTTTGCTTCCATTAAGCAAAAATATGGACATGACTCTCTTGTTCTGAAGAGAACAAGATGAGAGTATACATAGTATCGCTTTTTTTCTTCATTGTTTGAGCACTTTGACTTTCACAAAATTTAATTTAATTTAATTTAATTTTAAGTTTAAAATTAAATAAAAAATTATTTTACTTACTCTTCCTGGAGGTCCTGGATAACCTCGCTCCCCTTTGTCACCCTAAATCAAAATAGAATTTACATTTTAAATCCAGATCAGATTTTTTTGCCAACAAAATCAGATTTCCTCAACAAATGAGCACTTTGATACAGATTCAAACAACATCCACATGGTAAGTACCTGGAATGCTGTAATAACCAACAGTAGTAATTACTTTGCAAGCCTGTACTGGTTTGCACTATTTGAAGAGAAACTGGAGGTTTTAGGGAAGTACACCTATACTTTTGCTGGCTGGACAAAGAGCTTGTAAAAATAAAACCTGCATTAATCAACACAGATCTAAATTGGGGAAACCTTCACTTTGACTTCTCACAGTCTCTGAACGATGACATACAGCTTAGAAGTATTCAATTAATATTGCTTTATGTGCATTCACTGCGTTAATGCATTCAATGAACACACCACAAAAGCTATTAACTCATTCTGCATGAAGGGAAGCAGAAGCTGCTACTACTCACCTTTAAGCCAGGCTCCCCAGGTCGTCCTGGAATCCCAAACCCTCCTGGCAAACCCTGTGTGGAGAAGGCAGTGAAACCAGAAGAGACAAATGTAGGAGGATCTTAGCTGAGGCAGCACCACAGTTTAAAAATTTTAAAAGTCACAAATTCACTGAAAGCAACTACTTCAAATAAACAATTCAGAAGGCTAGAAAATATCAATTATCTATAACACACAGACAGTTCTTTGCTTTGAATATAACAGCACTGGAAAATAAGTAATATACATACACGTTCTCCTTTCGGTCCTGGTTCACCATCTTTTCCAGGCTTGCCCTGTAAAACACCAAGTTCCACTCTGCTTTAACAGACAACCACATACATGCAATTTCTAAATACAGTGGGTGGAATACTAGAACAAAATTATCACTATTGCAATGCATCAATCAAAGTGTGTTAATTCAGCTAACAGAGTACAGGGTACAAACGGTGAATATGCCCAGTGCTTGTATTACCTCACACCCTCCAAGATGCCAAATTAAATAAAATCCTGCAAATCCATTCCCAGATACGGAAATAACACAGATCTCCCTGTCACAGAGTCATCAAGGTAAAATAAATCTACAGCACAAGAAACTGGAACCACATCCAACTTGTTCCTTCACAACAATCCCTTTCTATATACAGGCTCTTCAACCTCACAAGACATTTATGCATAGATATTCAGTGATTCACTTTCAGCAGAAGGGTTGGAGAGTGGCCCTCTATCAGACTGTGTGGTCATGTAGTGGCAAATCCATTTCCCTCACACTGAAATTCAAATCATAAGGCAGATGATATGCTGGAAGTCAAAATTCCCTCCTCCAGAGTAAAATTACAACTATTAGTCCACTGCATCAACCTACAGAGGGGATAAGATTCCCTTGAAGTAGTCAACAGTTATGTGATAAATTATCTAGATGGGCAAACCTACTTTACAGCATTTTCCCTTCCTCTTCCTCTGCACCATAAAAGAACTGGGACATCAGCTTGTAGCCTGATCTGCTAGAGGCTGGCTTTCATTTGGTGTCCCAGTGCTTAGATTGTATGTGCAGCATAAGCAATATTAATTTGTCCCATAAACCCAAGGAAATGTAGGCACTGAATACACAAAGTAACAGTGCATGTAATTCAGTCTATAAACAATCCCATCAGTTTAGGTACAAAGACTTTGTCTTAATGCAATCGAAGGACAAAAATGATAGAACAGATGTGAACAGGCCACAACCATTGAGGTGTGCAGCTATGGTCTCTTACAATGAAGGTTACAAGTAATTTTTAAAGATTAATTAAAACTTTGATCTGCAAGTCAAGAGAGTCTTCAAATATACACTGTGATCAAAATTAATCATATGGTTTAGTTTCATTGAACTATATAATTTCATTGAATATCAGATTGTAACATCTGTTGATCTTTCAAGGCTTAGCTTAATTTCAGAAATAGCTATGATTTCCTGAGAAATTATATAAAAAATATTTTGGAAACTTAGTTGAGGGAGCTCTTCAGAAACTGTAAATTGTACTTTTGATAAATTCAGATGCTCTGGTTTCCTCAAAAAGCTCTAAGACAACATATCTCCATTCCTCCAGCCTCAAGCCTGCATTTACAATAAGAATAATAATACATCTATGATAGAAAAAATAATCCCATCACATAACTTTACTGAAAAGTTAACAGAACATCTGGCTTTGAAGCATAGTAGAAAGGGAGATTTTTCTTTTTCAGATTGAAGTACAATCAAATGCCTATAGATGTGCTGGGCCTAATAGTTTATCAAGACCCACACCTCAAGAAACATAGAATTACTTAGAATACTTAAGATACAATTAAGTGTAAAAAAAAGTACAGTTTTGCTACCTGCTCAGCTATGAAAGATACAGCATGACTCGTGGAGAAGTTCTATGGATGAGACTATGACATGGGTCAGATCAGACAAATGTAACAGACATTATGTCCTCAAGCATCTACAGCCAGGCTGGAAACCAGCAAGCAAAAGGATTTCAGCCACCTACATTTTTTGCTCCTTTCATTTTCTTTGTACTAATCTCTACCTTCAGGCTAAGCAGGCTTGTTTTGTCGACTGCACATGAGAGTATTTGAAATAAATTCAACATGTTCCATTTAGCACTCCTACAGAGTGATTTTTTTTTTGCGTTTTCTTCCATTCCGGAATGACTTCATCTTTCTTCAATATGGATTAATGGGAGTTCTGCCTTCACCTTCAGCACTGCAAGCTAAATGTCTTTAGTTAACTGAAATGTTACATATTAACATCACTGTATGTTACTACTACCTTGATTGTACACCTGTCCTACAGCAAAACTTGTTTGTTTGAAGTATAGCAAATTTGCTGTTTAACTAATGGTTACTGAATTTAGTTAGCTAATGGAAACAATACACTAACTGCAATTATGATATTGATAAAATTGAGTATACTTACACGTGGACCAGGCTGCCCAGGGTCACCCCTGTCTCCTTTGAAACCTGAACCTGGCAATCCCTGGAAAATAAATACTCACGAGATTAAAAATACTACCAAATTCCAAAGTAAATTTGCTTTTAACTAATAGGTATAATAATATTCAGTGCTATTATCAGAGTCTTTACAATTTTTATTGTAGTAAAAAAAAAACCTCAATACTCACTGGAATTCCTTTTTCGCCCTTTTCACCTGGATCACCCTAATGAAATTATTTAAAAAAATGTAAATTAGTAAACAAAAACTTGAACATTATTCATTTAAGTTGAAAATAATTCTTCATTTCAGCAAAAGTACATTTAATCCTGTTCTCCATCTCAAGAACTATGCCTAATAGGATAATGTGCAAGAATTTAGACAAACATCAAATGTGAATCCATTAAGCTAGTTTGCTTTACTAGTACATACTGCTTTGACTGCTTAATTCAGTAATTGAAAACTTCATTACTAAGATTTCATGAATATGTGTAAGAAAAGTTGAGTATATGCTACTTAATTCTAACCTTCCGAATATTTTTACAATATCCTATCCTTATAAATCCTCCTTCCTCAGAAAGTCATTTGCTGCTCACTTATTTATGCAATTATTGATGCATTTACCATCTATTGTGTATTTTTTTAGAGAGACTTCTAGAATGAAAATTAAAACTCCTCCATAAAGTAAAACAGGCAGAAATTTTTGACAAGTTTGCTCTAGGTGACTTTGTATTTTCTTTTTCATGTTTGATTTCTATCTGCTAATTCCAATAAAGTAATGAAAAGTACAAGAAGTTTAATCATTTAACATCTCACCTTTTCTCCCTTTATGATTTCACTCCCTTTTTCTTTCATGTGAGGTGCTGGTCCTGGGGGTCCTGGTGGGCCCCTTACTCCTTGTTCTCCCTGTCAACAGCAAATCCAGAATTTTCCATTGAAAACAGAATGACACTGAGATCAAATATGGCTAAGATCAGTAACATTAAAGAGAACTATCACTTGCTTTTACAAATATAGCTAAATGGTTTCTTTTAAAGTTCTTTTTTTCAGAAAAATTAGCAAGACAAAGGGTTACAGAAGTCACTACTGTGTAACTGGTTACCAACAGAGACTGCCCTGAAGAAAGACCTCTGAATCTACTCTTAATGTCAAGATTGATTAACCAAATATCACAAACATATCCAAATAATTACAGCAATAGTACCAAAGTTTTTTAGTGCCTCCTTCAGGAGAAAGGAAATTAGGAGGAAAGAGGTCAGGTACAGAAAGTCAACAGCTAAAGGAAAAAGTTATCCAAAGTTTACAGTGATAAAAAAGCTTTATGGAGGTCCATAAAGGCCAACTTCAAGATGATAACTGTGGATGATTTTTTAGTATGCATGTTTCCATTGCAGGGTCGGAGCCTCACCTTCTTCTATAGTGCAAAAGCTCTATCTTTAACAGTAAAACACCTCTGAAAAGACTCCATAAATTTCTGTCAAGCAGTAATTCACAGCAATACCATTTATCTTTTGCTAAAGACAAACCTGCAGAGTCCAGGAAATCTCCACATACTTTTATGTCATCTTCTCCAATATTTTTAAATAAATTTCATGGTAAAAAATTAATTTCAACAGCCTGTCACGTTGCAAAAATTCTATCCATTAGGAATATTGACTCAAAATCTATTAATCAGGTAGTTTAAAAAAACAAAAAAACCTACCTAAGCAATATAATATACTTATACTGCAAAAGCCCTCTGCCAATGACACTCCTGCAAAGCTTCTGGAGAAGTGCTCAGACACATTATGAATTTACCGAATAGCCCTTGAATGCATGCAGTTCTTGGCTCCCAGAAACACAACATAAGGCACTTTAGCCTAGACCTCTCAGTGGGAGAGGTAACAGATTAAAGCTGACATGTATTACCTCCCATTTGATGCTGATTAAGAGAATAAATGGGATCCTAGGGCACATCTCTTGGCCTAGATTCACTCAAAAGTAAACCACTCTGTGTGCTCTGAAACCTCTTCCTGGTTGTGTCAAAACACAATAAAAGGGGACAACAGAAAGATCTGCTTCAAATGTGTGCATTACCAAAGCAAAATAAGGCAGACAGGCCTCAGAGTTCTACAACAATTAATTCTGACCATTCTGAACAGCACATTAAATCTCATCCCTTAGAACTAAATTGATTTTTTAAAAATCTCATGGTAAGTCCTAATATACAGAGTAAATGTTTCCAGATCTGCCCACTGCAAATTCAAGCAGCTTTTCAGGCACAGCTGGAAAACAGGATGGTGACCTAAATTAAAGTCAGGTATAACATCCCCATTAAAAACGTCTGCAGCTGCTCATGACTTTTGTTCATTTACGTGTAAGTCACAGATTTACTCAAGTCTTCCAAAAATCACAGCGTTGATTTTCTCCATTGATTGATGTCAAGAGTTTTCTTCATTCAAAACTAAGTATCAAGAATATTTCTGGCAGCTGTTCCCTAGAAGTTTACAAGAGACCTACCTTTTCACCTTTGGGACCCTGAAAGCCCAAGCCCATGTAGCCCTGAAAATGTAAATTACACACACTTAGTCAATTTTTTTCTGCAGTGCATACATGCATGTATATAAACATATGAAGGTATTATGTATTTGTCAAATTCTAAAGCAGAATGTAAACGACAGAATATGTCTTTTAAATGCATGTGTGAAACAAATAAATAATCATGTCCTAACTCCCCTGCTGTTTTTTAAGCCCTGTGTTCACAGCAACTGGTGAAAAAACAGATTGAAATTCATCAGATAATTTTATTGTCAATATGCTCTTTTACCCGACATTTAGTGAAAATGTTGACATGAAAATGTAAAAATTAATTCAAATAACTAGAGAATGCTGTTAATTACTGATTTGAATAAGTGAGATAACAGGGCTAGACAAATTTGAAAAAAAAAGTGGTAAAAATATCTCTTTATGATGTTCATTAAGACACAGAAATAGTTCCCAAAGTATAAAAAAAACCCCATGCCTTTAGGACCATTAGTTTCCAGAGTTTTGAGGATCTTGAATGCAAAATAAATAAACAAACGGACTTAATACTTGTATTAAAGAGTCTTACCTTCTCGCCTGGAAGTCCTGGTGGCCCTGGGGGACCCTACAAGACAATACATTTTAGCATCCATATGTATAGAGTACACTAAGTGGAATAATGTCTTATTCTATGAACACAGCAAAAATGCAGGTTTCATTAAACTGGGTTTCGTTAAACCCAGTAATTTCATTTTGTTCTTGCTGTGCATAATTCACAATTTAAAATAAAAAAATAGTAACAAAGAGAATCTGAGATATCTCATTCATTATTATAATAACAGATAGATGATAATGTGCTTCCACAGTAATGCTCAGTGCAGCTATTCACAAGAATAACTCAGCAAAAGTTTGGATTTTGATCTGGATGCTTAATATGTAGTTTATTTTCTATAAATTAAATTGGGGAAGAGAGGAAAGGATGACCAAGGAGACTTACAGTCTCTCCACCACAAAAATACCCTCCAAGAGTGCAAGAAGAGAAGAGGACCATAGGAGCAGCTGCTACTGAAAATCCATGTTGCCCAGGAATTTCTCCCATGGTAGATTTCAGAAGGCTGAACATGAACTCTGGAACTACACCTTATCTTTCCCAAATCCCAACCAAGATCTGCTATACACACCTTCCAGAAAACTCCTGCAATAAAGATCTGTAAGTGAAGTGCAGATCACCATGAAAGGAAACTTACTGGCTCTCCTGGAGGACCCATTGGTCCCATTGGTCCCTGAAACCCTGAAGCTCCGGGTGGACCCTATGAAAAATTCAGATGGCTTAATAAGAAAGTGATACTTATATGGCAATTCCATGATACTGATACAATTTTAATTGAAACTCACTGCTATTCAAACGTCATTTTTACTCACAGGCAGTCCAGGTTGGCCAGGAAACCCTTTTTCACCTTTTAGCACACCAGGACTTATAAGACCAATCACATCACCTGGATCTCCCTATAATAAGAAAGGAAAAAAGAGCAAGTCTTGAACATGAATTCTAATACATTCAAACCCACCAGTAACGGAAAGTTGTATCTCTGCATACTTTGGAATCATTTGGAAAGCTGACTTTAAAAAAATCACCTTATTTCTCTTAATTCAGCTGAAACACAGAGATATTAAAAGTTAAGACCTTAATTGCTAAATGTACTCTAAAATGGCCTGAAGAGATTCCAGTACCAAAACTATCTTCATACCTTATTTTCTGTAATGTAATGGGTAGCTGGAATGATTTTTCCATGAAATCTATCACTGCTACAGTGTCACCACACACCTGGATCATCTGGCCTGGCTGCTGAGAGAAGTGGTAACCTCACAATCTCTTTCCCCCACTGAGATCTTCATATTTACACCTAATTTTGACATAAAGGCCATTTATGGTGTTCTTTTTCTTCAGGAAAGGAATACACTTAGTCTTTCTTTAGAAAACTATTCTTTTAATAAAGAATAAAGACATCCAAAAACCATCCATTTCTTTATGTCCCTCCTTTTAAGAGTAAAAATCCCATTTTTTCCGGTGTTTTTGTACCAAGTTACAATATTGCAAGTGCTTTTATTTCAGTCCTGTACTTATGCATACATGCCTAGGGAAGAAGCATCTGAGTACTTCAGTATTTCTAGAATGAGCCAGTTCTTTCCATGTGAGAGTAAGAGAAACGGACATTTTAATAACTTGGGTTGTCATGTCATTACAAATTTGAGATTAGTTTTAGGCTTATATTTAGCTTACAGTTCCAGATAATATCTATTAATTTTAAAGACAAAAGGTTTTCAGATGTCATTTAATGCTTCATTCTTCAGTTCACAAAATGCACTCAGATACCTAGTTAGTTAGTTTGATGTTTTTGTCTTTATGAAAAATGTCTAGTATGTCTCATATTGTGGGGAACCTTCTTCCACAAACATTATCCATGTGAAACTTTTTAGATACATCAAATGCCAATATAAAACCATATGTTTGAATCATAAAACCTACAGAAATCTTTATACACAATTCGGTGGCCACCAGAGTGTTTATACATAATTAATGACATGTGCTACTTCTTTTCTGTTGTAATCCATATAATACTTACCCTTTTAAGACCTGCATGGAACAACACATATGTTAAACTGCTTTTAAGTGGGCAGGTCACCCCACTGTCTTTATTTAGTGGGGTTGCAAAACAACTATTCAGACCTTAAGACTGCTGCTAGTCTTAAAGGATGTAGAGATCACACAAATTCTTATTGTTAGAAGCAGGATAGAAATATTCCAAGAGTAAAATGTACCTTCATTCCAGGAGGTCCTGGAGGTCCCTGTGAAAAAAACAGACATATTTATTGTTATTGCTCCTCAGTGTTGTATATATTACATCTTAATATCATTTTCTATAGTTATATTTGCATTTCAAGAGTCAGCCTTAAAAGAAGTGAATCAAGCAGGAAAGAATCTACTTACTATACTTCCAGTCAGTCCTGGTAAACCTGGGGGACCTACTGGACCTCTTTCACCCTAAGTGGAACAGACAAATTGGTTTTGTTTAGGGAACATATACTTGAAGGATGTTTTTATTTCAACACAAAGACGCTGTTATAAATATATGTAAATGTCACCTTTGTGCCATTACATCCTGGAATGCCAGGTGGACCAGGAGGGCCATCTTGTCCAGGAATCCCCTACATGAAGAGAAAGTAAAGAAATTAGCAATATTAGGAATAATCCAGATCAGATGTCACAACTCAAAGTTTGATGGTCCTTGTATATTTCATACATACAGGAAGGCCTGGGTTTCCTGGGAAGCCTGATACTCCTGGGGGGCCCTGCAATTGAGAAAAACACAAAGTGAAATGACAAATCCACAAAACAGCAAGGACAAGCTGCAGCCCAATTTGCATCTCCAATGCTGACAGCAAAAATCAGAAGCATTTAAACTTCCTTGACAGAATAGCTCTAATCTGCAAAACCTCTTAAATATGTCACCTTAGTAATGAATAACTGAAAGCAACCTTTTCTATTTCTTTAACTTTTTAAGCAGTAAGAACTAGATCAGAGCCTCATGTAGAGGTAAAAGGGAATTCACAGATGTTCCCTTCTCAGAAACATTGCTCCCAAAATGACATTTACTGTAGGCATCTCTTCATAGCAGAAGATAATGTTAACACACCATAAAGATGCTTCTCTGTCTTTCATACTCTTGAGTACACCAATTCATTCTTATTATCAAAAATCCTACCAGGCTGAGAAAATTCTTTCTCCTTGAATAGCTTTTCAGTGTAATGAATCAGGCATTTAAGTTGGCACATAATTTTCATCCTATCATCTTACTTATCCATGCAGCATTTCCTAAAACATGTATTATGAAGCAGAAAAGATGTATGGGAATCCTGAGCTCAGACAGTGTATTTGCTTCTTTCAAACTTCATAATTGCTAAAATACATTTTACTTACTCTGCAGCAAACAAATACATTTGCCAGCAGGTGCCAATTTACATTAACACTCAGGATACCCCAGGTCAACATGAACATCATGGATTGAAATATGGATTTCTTGATCTATCATAATATCCTCTCTATAACACCTCATAAACTGCAGTTAATTCAGTAAATTCTATTTCCTGCAGCAACTGCAGTCAAATGGAGAACAAAACTGAAATGCATTTTGAGAATCTGTGAGCAAGAGGGTATAGCTGAAAATGTATACATCACTACTGGCCAAGTCATTTGAATCCTCTTTCATCATGACAATAGGAAACATGAAAATTCTCAGAAAGAGCTTGGCATGTCAAAAAATCCCAACAAGTATGGCCCTGGCCAATATAATATACTAAAAAGTGCTATATAAGTGCCCCATTTAACAGAAATGACAACAGGAAGATCACAGATTTTCAGAGCCTCTTCTAGCAAAGTTAAGAAATCTTTGTCCCTGGCTTTAATTTGCTCTGTATCTTTTCAGCACGTATGTGGTCATGATTGTGTCAGCTTCTCTGCTGGAGTGCTTCAAGGGTAGATGGCAAATACAAAGGAGAATTTTGCAAGAGGAAATAAGGTTGGTTCATTCTGAAGCTGGAAAAAAGCCTTTTGGTATGTCAGGAAGATATCAGAGGCATACTAAAACCAGTACTGTTGACACAGTGATAAGTATCAGATAACAATGCCAATTAATAAAGGCACTGGCTGTCCAATGCAGCAAGAAATTCAAAGATAAAAGTGAGAATTTTCAAATTATTCTGCAGTTCAAGAGGATGTCATTCATTAACTCAGAGACTTCCTCTTGCACTTGAAGGCAGCCAAACCCAAAGACATCAGAATTGCAAGAAAGTAAGACAGAACTCACTCTTGTTCCCTTTGTTCCTGGCAGTCCTGGTTCTCCAGTATCACCCTGAAAAGTAAAAGAGAAAGTTTTATCGTTTCTTGAGACAACAATTTAGGGAAATCTGATTGTTTTGAACACTAAAGCTGAAGTTCTTACCTTAAGCCCTGGTGGCCCAGGGGGACCTTCAGGTCCTTGCATTCCAGGAAACCCAATCACACCCTGAAGTCCCGGCAAGCCTCTTTCTCCCTGTGGAAGAAGAAAAACTAATTAGCAACTACACAACTGAAGCTCCTTCTTCAAGAAACTCACATATCCCATTTCTGTACTCAAGGAACATGTTAAATGGTAAGAAGAGTTAGCAAAGAGTTCATGTTGGTACTTGAAAGAAGGATTATTATAAATAAAGAAATATTTATATTCAATAAATATAAATTATAGATTCAATAATAGATTGGCAGGGGCTGAGTGTGGCATAACACAAAATTACTCTTCAAATATTAGTTAAACCTTTTTTTCTGGATAGTGCTCTTCATAGCAGATTTATTCTCCTGGTAACTGGACAGTCACTTTCCTTTTAATAACTGCATTCCTCCAGAGGTGCTGCTAAGTCCCAGAAGAAAATCTATCAGGTAAAATCAGCAACTAAATTTCTGAAAACCACAAATATCACTGTTTGGTCAACTAGTGTATGAATGGTAAATACCACTCTTCTTATACATCACTCACAACAGCAGGTTTTGGAGATCAGGTTTGTCATTTGACCTTGAATTTCAGGGTGGTTCAGAGACAGGGTGCTTCAAGATACAGGATCTTCCCTAAGAAGCTGAACACAAAATTGTATTTGCATATATGTCATCCTTTTAACTCTATTTTAATTCTGTATGGGATACCTGTGTTGTCCCTCTCCCTACAACTCCAAATGTATTTAAATCAGATAAATCTAGAGGCAGAAAAGCTATCCACACTCTAGATCAATATTGCAGCTATTACACATTCAACTATATTTGCACTCCCAATGAAACCAACAGGAACACTATCTGAATAAAGGATGCCAAACCTACATGCAGGGAGAGGGGGAAAAATTTATGCATGTCAATTCCTGGAAACAGCAAATCAAGCAAATCAAAAGCCACTGGTTCCATGCAGGAAGTAACCAAAGTTGTCCTATCAAGGCCTGATGTGAAATGAGCAGAAACACTTCATCCTGTCAAAAACTGTGGGAATACTGGATGAATAAAAGGTTAGTGTGAAAAGAAGAGGATTTACAAGTCTGGACAACAGCTACAAACATGGCACCTGCTTTAGAAACTCAAAACACAGCAATTTTCAAAGGATTGAAAAACAAAAATAAAATTAACAATGTTCAAAATACATAAAAGGACAGTACAGAGACTTAAGGATTTTCATCAAAACAGTGAAAGATGAAATTGCAACTCGTAATTAACAACCAATTTAGTATTTGATTTCAGGATGGTGATTAACAATAAACTTTTCTCTTGTTTGCTGAGGACAAAGATTCCCAGAAACATGCTGGCTACTTAGAGGTCAGCTAAGGACTGAGCACACATGAGAACATCTGAGTCTTGGAGTGCTCATTTGTCCAGGAAGTATAACAGGCATCTTGCAAAGAAAAAGTTATGACATGCAGACAGAGGAAACTGAGTGCTAACTAGCAGACATGGTGCTATAGTGTCAGAAGATGAGAGGAATTGAAAAATTTGTGGAGTTACTGGGCTGATGTTGTTTTTTAGTTCCTTGTCCAAGATGTTGTTACAATGAAGAAACAAGGGGAAAGGGACATTATTGATGGGTATGAAGAGCAGGGCCAAGGAGGGCGAGAGAAAATTCTAACTGAGATGATAAGAGCACAAGAAAGTAAAATCAAAATAACATTCACTTATTTAAAATTCCTGACACAAAAAAATTAGCCTGCTCCTTCTCCTCTCCATCTTCCCACAAAAATAAAATTTTTCAGTAGAAGAGTAGTTTCTGAGGCAAACACTGATTTTTTTTCCTTGAGGTGCTGAAATGGCATGACCTCTTCTATTTAATTCCCAATATTTTTATCATGGTTTGAGAATTCTTTATCTAGTTTGAGCGAAATCTGAAGCAGTGTGCTAGACCAGAAAACAAAGTAAAACAAAGCAAACATCAGAACAGCTGGAGAAATATGTTTCTAGGTCAGCTGTAGAGGTACAAAGTCCAAGTTCCAAAGTAACTAAAATTGTTTTGAAAAATATTTGAAGGAAGAACACATCATGATGGAGGTCTCTGAATGAATGTTGAAGTAATTAACAATCTGAAATACATCTGTAAAGTTAAAGAATGTAACATAAAACCATGCTTTGACTGGCTAATTTGCACTGCTGCCACAAGCGTACTTCTACAAAATCAGTTGTTCTGTCATTCAGACCAGGAATTCCCACTGAACCCTGGGCGCTTGCTCTCATGACCTGCTGCAAAATTGGCTAAGGAAGAAGACACTTAAGGACATACAAGAGGGTCTTCACTGCTGAAGGAATGTACAACATGTGCAAACGAGAAGAAAACAAGATTTCTTTGACATCCACAGAGAAATATGCCTCGTGTACTATAGGTGACCCACATCAGTAATGTGTAACACGGCTGACACTTTCTGCACTCAGAAGTTCTGCCCCTGAGGATTTCACTACACTTTGAACCACTGCACCCTGCAATACAGAAGAATAGTCTTTCCTCCATTCTTAAGGAAAGTTAAATCTGAGGTTTACAGATCAGATTGTCACTTGGTCTAAGGCTCCCTTAGACCATTCTGGAAATATAAAAGGGCCTTAACTTGCCTGTAAATCACTTACTAAGGGAATGGCTGCTTTACTTGGCCAAGGAGGTTACCTAAAGTCTTAAAATACAAAAAAACTTGCAACTTCTAAGGCAACTATAGTCAATTTTCTTCAGGCTATCTTCAACCTTCCAGGCTGCCCTGCCTGAGGGGTAAAACAGCTGGAGAAGCACAACAAGTCACTTTGAGCTAAGATACATTCAGGTTTCCCTGGAAACATTGTTATTTTCCCAACTTAAACTGTTAGGCCAAGAAGAAAAACAACTGGCTATTTGTCCAGAACTTCTGGACACCCAGTCAAGGTACTGAATGTTCCAAAGCCTGGAAAATATAACTCCTGAGCACATGGAGGTCTGTACCACCCCAAAGCCTGCAGACTCATGATTTCTCTTTCTGGAACTGAGCTCATCTTTTTGCAAGAGGGAAATAAGGAAACATAAAAGAGTCTGCACATGTGAGAGCTGCTGGATCCATCTCTGCATGCAACCTGCCACCTTGGCTGCTTATTCTAACAGGGAATCATGGACTCACACATTGCTAACACCTCTCCCTCTACTCTGCCTTCCCATTTGATTTTACTGCAAAGTAAGCTCAGGGTAAATAGTCCAAACTAAGGATTGCATAAGTCCAAATTTCTGCAGTTTTGGGCTACACAGTTAATGGGATTTAACTTCTCCATGCCACCCATGGACACTGAGAGAAGTTAGGGCAACCAATTCCAGCAAGACCCAGTAAGAGACCTAGGGATGTCTCCTGGGTTCCAGTTCCTTCCTTTAGTCCAGGTATCAGTCTTCCCCTTTGTTCAACAGCCTTAGAAAACTAATGGTGCCAGCATTTGTAAGGGCTAACAAATAACTTTTACTTCAATACACTTGTTTCAGTTAGTACAAGCTTCCATCTTTTTTTTTTTTTGCATCAGTGATACTACACTAAATGACAGTAAAATTCTATCAGAGTATCTACACTGAACAAGAGAGTAGAGAAACTCTACATTCCTTAAACTGTGAAGTCCTATGACTGAAGGGTATCCTAATGTCACTGAGTAGATCAGACCCCACAGATCACTCAGGTAACAGCAGTTGCACTGCTGCGTTCCTGCCTAGAGTGGCTTACTTGGAACTGCAAGATCCCCTGAAGCTATCACTTATTATGCTGTACAGAACAGACATATGCATGTCCTGAAGATGTCTTGCCTTGCAAGGAAAACACTTGACCTGCTGCATCCTTCCCCTGCTTGCCTGCCTGTTTCTTTCTTCATTCAATATTCCAGCCAAACAGCCCAACAGTGAGTGCTTGTGCTACGTTTATGCTGCAACTCATTAAGCAAACACACTACATAAATTGGCAAGCACCAGGTCATCACTGCTGCCCCACTTATTTTTTACTCAGCACTGAGATTTCTAGCTGTGATGCATGAAGAGCATGAGACTCTGACTGTAAGGGTTATGTATTGTTCAAGTTCCAATATTCACAGCTGCAAAATCTTGGCAAGTAATATTGAAAGAGCTTCTGCTTCTTACAAATCAATTCATGAGACTCAAAAATTAAAACAGATGTAACCATGTCATCTGTACCTCTGCTGATTCAATGCAAGCTGTCAGAAAGCACAGAGGAGAACATATTACTCAGTTCACAAAAATGAATATTCTGCCACTCAACTGCTGAAAATGTGGAGGTGCTACATAAAAAGACAGCAAGTGCTCAGTCACCAGTGCACTCATTTAATAATCAAAATGTCTGTCTTAGCTCAGCTTTTGTGAAATGCCTTTGCATTAGGTAGTTCAAATTAAAATTGAATGGACTTCTAAACATACATGAACCTGTTAAGAACTTAATTGCATGAGCTGTTGATTTTTTTTCTGACACCTACCCTTCCAAATTAGCCATGAAATGCTGTTTGGCACATGGAACAACCACAGATTGCTAAGCAAAAGAGTCACATAAAGCAAGTAATTTCAGAAGGTTCAGCTGTAATATATCAAGGGCTGAGGGGGAGGAAATAATCACCACCCCATTATAAATTATTTCCCCTATTACTTTGCCTAGGGACTGCTGGACTGGGAGGTTTTAGGCTTGAGAGACTGGTAACATGGATATAAATCAACTGCTTCCCGAAGTGTGGGCTCACAGGGTGTCTGTGTCTGTACAAATATGATGTTCTCAGGCTCTCCAGAGACTCAGGCACATGGTTAATAACAATGTGTAGATCTTCCCAAAGCCATTTGAAAGATGCTTCATTTCTTAACATTTGCCTCTGCCAGCAGCTGAAACAGGACAGACACGTGTCTGTCCCTCAGCTGAAAAGGCATAAAACAGTCTAAGGGAAAGATGTCACAAGGCAGCTAAACTGATCTACCCAGCAAAAGTGGCTCTTCTCCTTTTAAAGGGATGGTGCCACCTCACCCTTCTTTACAGCACCCGGTATGATTCCCTCAGCCTCCACTGCACCAGCTCAGCTCACTCAATTTACTCCCTTTTCTTTAGTGAGTGAGCATGGCCAGGCAGCTGCCAAAGCCCATGCAAGGAGGACACAGCAGGACACAAGGACACAAGCTGGAATAGCAGCAAGAGCAGTTTCTCACACCAGCACAGTGGGGTTTGCTGGAGCTCCTCCACCACAGCTCCTCAGCTGTGCCTTTGCTGCAAGGGAAACTGAGCTGGGAGCCAACAAATCCTTGGCCTTGCCAGAGGACTGTCTTCAGACCACTGTCACTGCTGACTCCAGTGTGTCATAAACTCAGAATTCTTCCCACAAATGCACATGCTATCCTGTTCCCAAAAGTTAACATTGGTTGAACTGAAGTTCTACCAGGGGCACATTTGGCAAAGAAATGCAACTGTTTCAAGATGAAAACTGACAATGCAGATTCCAAACAGAGTAAAGCACAAGCCTGACTGTTAACAGGAAAAGCTGCCATTCAAAACAGTCATCACACCTTGATGCTCCAGTGTGACCTCAAAAATCCACAGCAATGGATTGCATAGTTTCTACCCAGACTATCCCCAGCCACATGAGAGGTGAGTGCAGGCTCTGTATTTGATCCTTCAGCTAATGTAACTGTGAGCACTCCGTGAATTGGCTCCAAGGTGTTACACCAGTAATTACAGCCCACAGTGGGAAACAGCACTGTGCAACCTGAGCATGGCTCTCAAGTCACAGTGTTTCTCTCCACACTTTTAAACATGTGTTATAGAATTGTGTTACTTTAGAGAAGACACAGAGAATAGCCAATTCTTTATTAAAATGGTATTTTTAACCACCAGAGGGAGCACTGGCCCTGAATATATTTCAGGAATAAAATAAACATGTACAATAAATGTCATCTGTTTGTCCTCAGCTGCACTTAGCATTTTTGAGTATTTTATTGAAAGTGTGAAGTGGATATCAGTCAAGCAGAATTACTGCTATATGCTTACAGGACATGTGTCCTCAAATGCACTGAGCATGTTTAACATTACAAAATTCCCACTGCACATTCTTCAGCAGAATCTATCTGCACCATAGCTATACAATTCTGGAGCCACACAAGTAACAAGCAATTAATTACATAAACATAACTCTGCAGACATGCAAGGAATCTGTGTAGGAGCTCTGTAGAGATCTTGGCTCACCCAGAAGTTTTGGGGCTGACTTCCTGACAGTATGTGGAATGGAAGAGGGGCTAAGGCAGAGAGAGGGGGGAGAGTCAGCAAAATCTGGATTCTTGCATTGCCAGGAAGCATCTGAACGAACTCAGTCCCATGGAAACATGACTGCAGCATTTTTGGCATGTCTAGCAGAAGGAGCAACCATCATGACAGTTTCACATCGCCTGCACAGCTCCACAGTCAGGCTGGCTGAGGCCCCAGACAGCTTCCAGCACCACCAGGGCTGCTCCACACTGTACTCAGGCATGAGTGACAACAAAGGGCCACCCCAAGAGCTGCTGGGGAACAGTGCTCTCTTCCTCATGACCTCTTTGCTATGGTGTTCATCCTGCATCTCCTTCTCCCCTTGCTCCCTCCCCAGTGACTTTGACTTGTGGGACTCCTTCAGTGTCCCAGCCAAATGAGCCCTCAGGCTGCATTTTGAAGAAGGACACTGGGAAGCACCTATTTATGGAGAAAAAGCCAGTGCTGTATCCTTAATTCACAGGAACCTATACAGGTTCATGTACCATGGGCAGGCACCCTGATCACCAAATCTCACTGTGGTTTTTCACTCCCTGATAGGATTGCTGTTCTTACTATGAAAGTATTCTTTCTCAAGGGTCATGAATTTACAACACTGAGGAACCTCTGCAGCTTGATACAAGATGACCCCAAACCTCCAATAGTGACTCCACTGATACAAACATTTCATTAGAGGGCTTTTCAGGTTTAAGGTTCTGGGACTGAGCCTGAGCCTCTGCCTCCTAAATACTAAAGAATGCTTAGAGCAAAAGCATATTTCTGTGGCACCTCATGGCTGTACAGAACATTCCTCAGGAAGCTGCTAAGTGTTTCCCAGGAGTATAAAAATAGAAATAACAATCTTTGATTATCCTTTCCCCTACATATCAGTGTCTATATGCTTAGCTGATGCTCAAGTGCAAGGATATTCAGTGTGTCTCAAAGAAATTCAGAAGCTGAATAAGAAGTGAGTGAAGTTAACATTCAAAAGCCAATCATGGCTATCATTTAATTGGTGCTAAGCAACTGGTTTCCTCATCAATTGTATCAACATCATACAATTTCAGTTAAACCAATTATAAGTAAGAGCCTCTCCCTACATAATTTAGAAGTCTTCTTCATGCAATTGTTCTTCTTCTTTGACCCATAGTTATATTCCTCATTTTCCAAATGTAGTAGTCAGTTTTTTCAATGCAGCTGCCTAAAGTTTACATTTTAGGACTTCTTGAGCCATGTACACTCTTACCTTAAGCTCTCAATATTCCATATATTTGCATGTCTTTGGTTCATTGTGCGATACTGCATTCCAGCACAGATAAATGTTACAGATCCAGAAGTAGCTGGGATGCTGATGGGGTACATATTTATTCATAGCATGATTGAGAGCATGGTATATGAAGTACAGAAATAGAAAATGAGAGAAGAAGACGACTGACAGCAACTAAACTTTATCTTCAGCTGTGGAAGTCTGCCTGCACAGAGTTTGGCAGTTTAACACCAAAGTATGTGGTTCATTGTCTTTTTGTTTAAACTTTTCTTGATTTAATAAAAAGGAAAAAAAGCCCAACACTTATGATGTTCCACAGCTTATGATGTGTCAGAAGGAAGTCACACAAACCTTTTTACAAAGGTACACATGAGGTTCTCCAACTTTATTTTAGTTTTTAAATCTTTTATCACACATCAGTCAAGGAACCTCTTCTCATCAGCTTGAGTCACTCAGGGGACCAGGAGAACCTCAAAGAACCATAAGGGAAGAGGATGTTTGAAGGACAAATGTGTTTGCACTGTAAAAAGAAAAAGGAAGTTCTATCACCTGCATACAGGTTGAATCAAAAGGGTGCTATATTTCCCACCCCTTCTAATCATCTGTTGAACACATTAGGTCTGAGTAACTCTTCCTTTGTTTTATTACACATTGTATTAAATCACTTCCAGTGTTGAAGGTCCAAGAATATAAGGGGTAAAAATGTTCCACACCCTTCCTACTTCATTAACGAAAATTATTTAGCATTTGTTTGCATTTGGCATTGTTTAAAGGCTCACATTTAAAGATGAAACAGCAGGGGGGAAAAACGGGTCTTACACTTCTCTGGGTTTTTAATTTATTTTTGTTCAGATCCTAGACCGGGAATGAAATGTGACGTTACATGCAAGTTTTATTCTCTTGCCAAAGGTTCGTCATGGACATATTTACAGAAAATAATCTCTTCCATAAATAGTAAAAACATGGGCAGCTGGTCCTAGACAGTACGGACTGCAATAAAGTTCTCATAATGAGGTACTCATATCTTGAGGGCATGCGACAGACAGTACTGTTTGAGACAGTGCTAGTCTAGCTGCTTTTTTGGGTCAGGTTGGAAATGGCATTTCTAAAGCTTTAAACATTTTGAAAGTTCCATAGGAGTAATATATCCTTCCACAAAATAGAGGAAATACTCTGGCTTCTGATTTTTAATCATGTAAATATCACAAGGCAGACAATATTGTGCCACAAAAAAACACTGTGTGTCAATCAGTGCTTCTTCACTTTATTGTCTCTTGACTCTACCAGATCCACCGTGAAACAGACACGACAACATATATATTTTGTAATACCTCCAGGATTGTTCAGCCTATGTCAATAAAGTTAGCAAAGATGCAATAGTTATTAACAATAATGAAAACAAGTATATTTCTTATTTTGACATTGTAGAGGATGTCAGCATCTTTGTCAGTAAGTGTCAGGCAGAAGTTGTGTATTGCTCAGCAGGTGGCTTTAAGGTTTTTCCGACCAAAAAAAAGGGACAAGGACACGTAAAAAGGCCGGTCAGAATAAACGACATCCGTAATGCCTGACTGCCACCCAGAGGACCCCGCGGGGAAGTGACACAGCGCGGCCCCTGGGACACTGCCAGCCCCAGGGCACAGCCCTTCCCTGCCCCTCTCCTGCTCTTCCTGAACGGAGCCCAGCGACAGACGGCGGGCAAAGGCAGTTTTGCTATCTAAAGCTCATACTCTGGAGAGTTTCACAAACACTATTTTTTCCCTTTTTTGATGAGGGAAAAGGTGTCACTCAGTTCTCCTGCCTTGACACTGATTTCACTGCATTTAATACTAGAACTTCCTACAGAGATCGTTTCATAGGAATTTCACGGGGCTGGATGTGTCCTTGCTGGATTTCCAGCCTCTATTTCCACACTTTCAGACAGAAATGAAGTTGGAGGTATTGCGATCACATCCTTAACCCACTACCCCATTAAAGGTGCTGCAACACAGATGGAGGCAGCACTGGTTTCTCTGTTCACTGCTCGCTATGCAAGCCTTTGGTATATTATATATATTACACAAGCTTTTGGAACACCCTTTCTTTCACCTAACTACTGACATTGGAGCCAGAGAGCATTTCAGACTGCTCCTCTGTACCAGCGTCCTTCCCCTCCATCACCACCACTTAAAACCATTTATTTTGCAGTTCTGCATTGTCTTTCAGTCTTTGCTTGGCATTCGAGCAAACCTAACAAAATTAAGGGTTACTAAACCCCCTCAGGACTAAGTATTCTGCTAACTAGCCATGAAATGCTTTTTGTTTACAGTCAGTGAGAAAAGAGTGAGAGAACACCTCATTTGATGCTGGTGACTGTGCTCACTCACTCAGCTCAGTACACTGTGCACACTGAACTTTGACACAAGCCTTGGTGAGAATTATTTTTGTTGGCATATCAATACATTTAAAAATGTTCCAGATGAACTTCGGTGGAAGCTGTCACATTATTTCTTTAAGGGCTACAAAATTTATGAGTACGTTTTGTCATTATAATCACTCTTAAATATTCTAAGAGATATAAACATGATTTTCCAGACAGGAGTCAAAGTTTCTTTTCCCTTGGCTTTACCTTGACTTTGTGTTTCTTTTGCTGTTAAAGATTATATAAGAGAACACTTCATTACTGAAAGCTAGTCATTATTTTCATCATTTAATCGAACTCTTTGCTATGTTATCAATACTACAATTAACTATTCTGTAGCCCCTTGTAGTTACTTCAAAAGAAATGTAAATCCTCTTCAATATCTCTTAAATATGGTTTCCCAACTGTTTTTGCTCCTACTGTGATATCAAACTTCTTCTGTGGCTAAACTAAATGTGTTCTCCAGCAGGTTAGAAACTTCCCTGTGTGATAAAGTGCTTCACTATCACTCCTTTAGCAGCTACTTCAGGTTTCCTCTTTGAAAATCCCATTTTCATGCTGCTTCTTTCTCCTTCCAGACATATACTGTTACAAGCTTTGCTATTGCTTCTGCTGGAAGTGGTTTTGAGAACTTTGTATAAAATTTGGCTTTTTACCCTTCCTTAATGAAATCCAAACTTTGAGAAAATCCAGATATGCTTTTCTGAAGGCCAACATCATATGGCCAGATGTTTTCAGTGACTAATCTTAGTTATGACCTTTCTCTGAAAGCATAAGTCTAAAATCTGATATAAGAAATAGCTGGGAGAAAGGAAGCAAACAACTAACTACTATGAGGTATAAGATTTAAAAAAAAAAAAAGGAGAGAGAGAAAAAAAGGCAGCAATTTCCCAAACTACTTTTTGCTCTTGTCTAGAAAGACCAGAAATTGGAAAGTGATTTAAGAAGACTACCATATACCACATTACTATGGTTTCCTAGAGATCATTATATACACCCAGGTCATTTCTTGTGGATATTGCTACAGAGAAAATGTACACAGAAACTGATCATTAAGTGCATCAAGGACTAAATTCTTGTGTAGGAACTGACATATCATGGAACTGTGTACTTTAATGTCTGTCTTGGTCTGAGTTCCCCAGCAAATACAATATAAATTGAAGAGCAGGATGATTTAAAGGAGCTTAAAGGGCTAACTAGAAAATGTAGCTACTGCTGTATCCCAGGGTTTGCTGTCCCAGACTCCTAAGTTATACCAATAAAACCCTGCAGCATCACGGAGTTTTAGTGGGCAATCACACCAGATACTGAAAAACTGCACAGGAGAAAAGTTTTGTAATCAGTATCTAGTCGGTAGATATTGACCCTGTATGGACATAATTTTAAATTTGGAAGATTTCAAGCTATGTACAGGTACAGCACAGGGACTGGGCAACTCCACTTCCAGAGCATCAAGATTTCAGAGAAGCAGAGATCTTACACATCTTTTCATATCTTATATCTCATATCTCACACTGGGGAAACTTCACTGGAGGCTCACACTTCAGATCAAGCTAAGGCCCTGCAATCCTTCAAGAAACCATAGTGAAGGCACATACTAACCGTTGTGCAAATTTAAAATCAAGCCCTGTGAGCTTGTTTTATTCCATGAAGAATAGAGCTTGAGCTCATTGTGCAAATACCCTTAAAATCAAAGATAGTGCATCTAGCAACAGCTGCTTAAAAGGTCATATTGTGCCAAATGAAATATTCCTTTGTGAATACCTTCAGAAGACAGGTCTGAAAACTAAGTATGAGTGTGTCTCAGCACATAATACTACTGCTTTTATAGCCCTCATTACACAGAGATTAATTGATCAGTGTAATCCACTGGTTTGTATTAATCACAAATACTCACTGTACTGAGTGCAAAAATGTATCTTAACATAGAAAATGTTGCCAGAGACAATTGGGACAAATGGTTCCTATAACTATTTAAAACTAAGAAAAGCTGATGGTTTCAGACGCCACTTAGAAGTTTGGTCTGACAGCTGGGAAAGAGTAGACAACTTTTTAACATTTAACATATCACAGTCAATATTATTCAAAGTTGTCTATTTTGTTCTTTTCAAGAATAGCAGATCTCTTCATGAAAAATTAGTTCTTTTCCCCTGATTTGAATTCAAAAGATTATTTTTCTCAGAATAAAGGATAAATCAATAAAAATATACTACTGTCAAAGTAGAACTGACAAAAACCATTGTGACAATATCCCGACTTTCAAAAATATTTATGAATCACAAGTTTCCCTGTAGAACATCGGATCTACAGCTGACCCATATCTTCGCTTATTTTATTACTATCTTCTGAGTCTGCCCTTTCAGGCATAATTAGATGATTTCATGTTATCTATTAGCCCTTTCCAGACTGCAGACACATTTTGCCTCCCACATTGCCTGTCACCCCTCTTTCCAACTTTATGGCCATCTCCAGAGCACATTATTTGGCTGCAGTTTCCTTAATGTCCCCCATTCAAGGTCTTTCCAACTTGGGCATAAACTAGTGCTGGACTCAAAGTTTCTACAGCAGCCACTTCACAGACTCACAGAATGACAAGGTTGGAAGAGACCTTCAAGATCATCAAGTCCAACTCATGCCCTAACACCTCAACTAAACCATGGCACCAAGTCTTTTTTTAAACCCATCCAGGGGTGGGGACTCCACCACCTCCCCCGGCAGAAAATTCCGATATTTTATCACTCTTTTTGTAAAAAGCTTTCTCCTGATATCCAACCTATATTTCCCTTGCTCCAGCTTAACGCTCTGCCCTCTCCTTCTCTGGGGACATACATAGGAACACTGAGCAGTGCTTACTAAAACCAAGCAGTATTAAGGAAAAGTGATTAAAAAAATTAACCTTCTTGATTCTAAAAAGCCTAATAAAGGTTGACTATGAAAAGACAGATCTAATGATTACTGATTTACTCCACTAAAGGAACTGACTTGTTGCCTCTGATATATTTTCAAGGAAACTGAAAGTAATTAATAGTGATCTTCCCAGTGACTGCCAGGGCTTGTCTCTAACAGGGGGGTTTATATTGTGTTAAATCATCAGTATTAGAAATATTTTTGTTCTCTCTTTTGATATGTAAAATGACAGAAGACCCTCAAAGGTCGTCCCAGTCTGGTAAACCTCAAAAGAAATGCAGGGACACAGTCAACACTTCATTACACAGAGCAAAGGCAGAAGCATAATCCCCTGCAGACACCAAAACCATCTGTGATTTTTAAGGCTATAAAAGTGTGCAGGAGAGAAAACATTGGTCTCTGCTCCTGTTGATGAGGAACTCCAGAGATGTCCCACTGACTCTCAGTCTAAGTCAGAGCTACTTGGCTTCCAGTTCCAAAATACATCAAGCAAAGCCAGTCTGTGTACTTCTGCAGCATGGTGAATCCACACATGGGTGATGCACCCATCAAGGCAAACAGAGAATTCAAATTTATGTTAGGTATAGTAATACAGATACAGTCTCAGAATAAGGGAAAGAAATATAAGCCAAAAGAGCATTATTTGCTCAAGTTTTCCTGCTTTCAAACAATAAAGATGTCAAAAACCAGCAGTGCATTAAGAGTTAATTCTATTCTTATCTTCTACTTAGCAAAGATTTTTTTTTTAAATTGCAATACTTCATGCTCAATGACAAAAGCATGTTTGATATTCTTGTTGACTTCAACTTTCAGTGGGTAATGCTGAGACAGTGAAATCATCATAAAATATTTATACTAAAGAATGAGGATTTATACTTCAGTGCATTCTAACTGATAAGTCTAAGAAGATTAATCATTCTGTATTACTTACAGCAAGGTTCCAGTGTTGCCTCCATTTACACTTGTTTCTGATACAGAGTAAAAGGAGTGCAAATGGTCATGAATGAGAGAAGGAACATTTTTAGAAAAAGTCAGTGCATGGAGAATTTTACTCATCTCTGTACAATCTTTGTTCTGAATGGTAATTAAATGCTTAAGGTGTTTTTTCTGCACGCATTAACAGCTAGCACTTCTTATCTCGACAGCTGCTTGAAATTGTTCTCAAAATCTAGGTAGGCATAAAAGAAAAAACATAGCTTCAGTCTTCTTCTGAGTAGCTCAATAAAATGCAGGCAAGCATTCAAAACTCTAATCAGTTTAAACAGATCTCACACTTCAGTGAGGTTTAAGAGAACAGTCAAGTTATTATGCAGAAAACCAAATAAAAAGTATGAGGTAATAAACGAAGATGTTTTAGGCTAATCTCTCTAATGGAAAACAGTAAGGTATGATTTATTATTTTAGCAATATTACGTTTTTCTAAAATTTCTGTACCTTTTGTTTGGCAAATATGTGATATTTGACATTATATAGCTTAAAACAACAGCTTGATGTTTAGTGTAATAATAAAGGCTTTATAGGATAAGGGCCATCTGTTGCAATTACACTCACTTTCTGAATTTTCTGAAAGGGATGAAAACCCTTAAGAGTTTGTCAATTATATGCCCTTGATAACATATGAGTCATGTTAAAGGAGTTTGGCACAGAAATGCAATTTTCATGGAAACAGTCTTATGAGAGAACATTTTAAATGTACTCTAAATATGGCCATCATATTGATGAAATTATTCTCAAAGGAGAGAGAAAAATATGGCAATGTGATTTACTCTTCCATGTCTGAAATGCTCTTGGTACTATTTCCTGAGCATTTCATAGCTTTTAAGTTAAATACCATTTTCAGCACTTTTTCTGATGAGATCATGAATATGATGATTTGGCCAAATGAATTTTAATTGAACCCCAGTCTGGAACTTCTTGGTTTGGAACTTCTTCCCACACTACAGTAGGAAATATCTCTCCAGATGTTAATAATTAAGGCATTAAAGAGTAAACCCAGCACCCACTTCCGCAGCTCCCAGAGCTCCCATGGCAGTGAGGTGGTGTGGGTGGATTGCTGAAGAGTGTGAGAGGATTGGAAAAGGCCCTTCAGCATTTGTGCACTTCTGACATGGAAGCTAGATCAAAAGGGTTTCCGGGGTAGGCAGAATGTTGGCTGTGGATGGTGGAGGGTAGAGTGGATATGTCCTCCCACATGAGAAGTGGAGAGCAGATGTTCTTTTATGTGGTCTCCTGGGGTACCACAGGAGCTGGGCATGGCAGCCTTCTCCTAGCCCGGATCTCAGCTAAAACCAGTCTTTCTAATCTGTCCTCTGATTAAGAAATAGTCACAGAGATTTTTGAAGTAACAGGTATCATTACTGATGTGTGTGTTATTGGGAACCATAGCGACATGTTTCAAATCCAAATGCATTCATTGGAAATGCCATTTACAGTAATATTACAGAGGCAAGCAGGAAGGATGCTCCCCTTACTTTCCCTCACCAGGTTCTGTCTCCAGGCCTGGGGCCAAGTGGCAGGCTATCCTTATTCTAGACAGACATAAAATATAATGAATCAGGACAAAAAAACTACACAGGGCTGAAGGGCAGGGGACAGATTTTTTTTTTAAATAAAACTCAGTTTTCTATTGAAAATCGTAAGTATGTTTGAAACAGAGTTAACATAATAAGCAAGCATTGATGTGAACTAGATTTATGCATGTTAAATGCATTCCAAAATACCTTCAAATGCTTTTCTTGACTAGTGTTTTCTAGGTATAACTAGACATTCAACTGTACAGATGTCTCTAATGTCAGTAACTACATTTTCTACAAAGTCTAAAATTATGTGAATACTTCATTATACACCTGCTTGAAGTCACAGAAATTTGTGACGGAACCCATTAGGAAGAGTGGAGAGTACACTGACACACTGGAACTTAACATGCCTTCTGTTACTATGGACTGATATTTTTCTCTCATCAACATTTTTAAACAGCCTACATTAAAATGAGGTAGTTTTGAATTCTAGAATATCTGACAAGCATCTATTTCTTTTAAACAGAACATTTTGAGACTTCCTCTGGACTACGCAAATGAAAAATGCCAGCAAGAGCTCTAGCAAACAGACAGGAACACAGCTGAAAATAAATGAGACATAAGGCTTAATACCATTTATTTCCCCAAGCTATCATTTTTTAAAATTATCTTGTTACAAGATGCTGGCATACTCTATGAACTAAAAACTGATGTCTTTCAACAAAAGGGTTATAACGTGTCTCCTTTGTTCTACTGTGACTCATTTGTACTTCAAGTTCATTTGTAAAATCAAGCTATCAAGGAATAAATTCAGAGTTTTGAACGTTTCCAAAATCTTTGTTGTATTTGTTTTCAATATATAGTTGACTTTTATTAAACAGACATTAATAGGTAATTAAAAAAAGGAGACTCCATCTGAATGATCTTCCAGACCTTGACACTTTTTCTCTGTATTAAATTCATCTAAGCTCTGTTACAAAGAAAATTCGCTTCCTTCGGCCTCCGATTAAGTAATTTACATTCCTAGTTCTGGAAAACACCAAGGAAAAGCCACCAACAGACATTCTTAAATCCATCATTCCTAAATATGCACCTATTGCCTTTCAGACAACACAGAACACCAGCTGTCTATTTATTTTAAAGAACAAAACAATCCCCAAAAGAAAAAGCAAACAACCCCCAATCTCTTCTAAGTATTCCTTTGGGTGACCTAAACAACTTACCTGAAGCACATACAAAAGCAACCACAGGATGAGAAAACTGGTTTACATTAATTAGAATGGTAGACGTACAGCACATTTGCATGCACAAGAGAACACATCATAGATTACAATCTCTACAAGCAAAATTGGAAGAGATAAGGGGAGTGGTTGAATATCTATAATATTTACAAAAGCAGGTAGTTTGCAGGGGGAATTCATGGAGTACTTAAGGGCACTGTAATTTTTCTTCACTCTAACTGCTTTAAAAGAAGACTTTAAAGTGCCTTTTTTGTTTCATATCCAAGAAGTTTAGATAACTGAATGGGAACTTTAAAACTCATTTGCAAGGTTCTGTCAAAAGTTTTAAATATTATTTTTCTTGACCTGCAACACACTTCTGTATCTAAGTTGATCATTAACCCCCTCTTCCTACTAAAAGTCTTTGCCTCCCAGGGCTAACCCTGGTCAGGGAACATTGATTATGATGCATCATAGCCATGTTGGAGAGCAACCTGCATGGCGTGCTGAGAGGAGCATTTCTGAACTGAACTGCTTGTCTCACTTCCAGACATGGTCAGGATGTCAAGCCTGCTACCCACTGAAAAGGCTGGAGATGAGGTGAGAGAAAGGTGAGAGTGATGGGTTGGCATCCCACTTGATGGGGAAAGAGAGAGGGCACGGCCACACTGGGCTGGGGGCTTCACTCCAGAGTCAGGGCATTCCCCTGCCCCCCAGCCCTGGCCCTGCTGCCCTCTGGAGCCACAGCCACCGAGATGGCTGCTGCTCAGACACCTGCAGATGGCACTGGCCTGGCCTTGGCCATGCTCCCTGGCAGAGCAAACCTTCGCTGACCCAAATGTCTTACCTGGCTCCCAGCAGATTTTATACCCTGTGGCTAAAATAGAGAAGAAAAAGCTGACTTACCTTTTGCCCTTTTACTCCACTGCAATCACATTTTCCACAGCCGGAACATCCCTGAAAATAAAAGAAATTGAGAGTTAAATGTCTGAACTGGGTGACACCCAGAACATACTGCAGTGAGCCAGGGATGTCAGCAGCACCCCACTATCTGCAGGGCTGGTCAGTGCAGGGAAAGTATGCTTAAGCCCATACAGTAACATAACAGAAATCAGATTAACCTGTGCACAGGTAAAATCTTACAGTCGCTGCGTGTTACCAAAGATGCTCTTAAGTGCATCAGGGCTACTCTCTACTTTTCCTCCTCACAGTCACGAAGCAACTGGTAAGCAACTCAGCAGTCAATTGCTTTTACTGCTGTCATGCCCCTCAGAAACAAACTATGAGGAAAAGAAGCAAAACATCTGCATCAGTGAATATTCCACCAATGCACAGGAGATCCTTCAGCAGCCCCTTCAGGCCATTATTCAGAAGCAGTCAGGGACAGCACCTCCCCTGACACAGCTTTCAGCACAGATGCTGGGCACCTGTCCCTCTACACCTGCAGGCTCCAGTCTACTGGGATCTCAGTACTGCTGGGAAATGAAAAGAAAATGCACCTAATCCATTTTGAATTTGGAAAACCCCCAATGAAACCAATAAATATCCCAGAAAGCTAAATAATACAGTAACATTTTTACTTGGTAAATACCTTTTATTTTAAAGTGAAGCATCGAAGAGAAATGGGGCTTTGATAGTTAAAAAAAAAAAAAGGCAGTCCAATGAAACTACAGTATACTATCTCCTAAAAAATTTATTGCTTTTGTTGACATCTTTTTTGTATATGTATACCTAATGAATTTGTTTCTTGAAGCAAAATTTTCTCCATACTGATATAAAGCAAAAACAGATAAAATTTTTTATCTTATATTATTATACCATGTTATATTATAAATTCACACAAAGGTGAGAATTAACATGATTAGGATGAGTTTTTATCATATAATGCAGAAAGACAACTGGATCTGAAGACACCACCAAGACAAGCTGCAGTGCAATCCCAGCAAGGATCAGAAGGGAAGCATGCCACCCACTGAATAATCAGCTTTACTCCTTGCAGGACCTGGTTACGCCTGGAAAAACATTGGGTCTCCCATTACAAGAAGTGACCTGGTGTGACCTCTCTTAGTTTTTCAGACCTGATGAGATCTCAGCTGGAGGACGCATGCTTGCAGCTCATACTTCCTCCTCCAGGATCATGTAGAATGTTATCAGTTTTATCAACACATCCCCTACATTCAGAAGAAGTCTGTTTTAATTGCGTCTGGGAATGTACTTAACATAAGTCACTGAATCATTATAAACATCTGTTTTCAAGTTAATCCCTGCATATTTCCTTCAGCCTATTATTTAACATGTACCGTTTTAGAAAAAAACTATGTTGTTATTTAAGTATGGTTTTGTTCTCAAATTTAGCATAGCCAGAAGAATGGGCTTGTGCTTTTGAGTCTCTTTTTGTCCCCACAAAAATGAGTCCATTATATTCAATTTTTCCTGTTTTTTAATGCCTCAGATTAGAATAACCAAAGGCAAGGAAGGTAGGAAGGTACTGAGCACCAGGGAGCACAACTGCACAAGGTCCTGTTTGGGACAAGGGCTGCAGCCTGCCATGCCAGAACAGGCACCTGGTCTACAAAACACTGCCTTTATTTTACAGTAACATCATCTCCTGCTGTCACTGACTGCAACCTCTGTGGGTGGGTGGGAGGTTGGGCAGCAATGACAGCCACTACTGAATGGCATTATCCTTAGCTACTAAAATGAATTTAGAATCTGAGCAACGTGGTAAGACTCTGCCTATACTAGGAAGAAGTATGAAGTATTTCCTTCTGTTTCTCTGGTGAAGTGGGAGAGCCAGACTGGAAGAAGCTTGTGGATCAAAGGTCACTTTAATGAGGTCAAAGGGGCACTTAAGTAATGAGATGCTGGAAGAGAGAAGGATGATTATAGCAAGTACAGGAATCATCACAAGGCAATTAAACTTAAACTATGCAAATTATTGTTCTTTTCTAAACTTTGGTTTTAAATTAGTCTCATGATATGAATAATCCACTTAATGATTTCCCACTATATATGACTAGAGATATTGAGACAAATAGAGAGAAATAACTTTGTCCTATCTCCCAGACATCCTCATAGAGACAACACCTTCCCCAGAAACTGCATGGAGCTTGGAACAATCCCTGCTGTCCTCCAAGTGCCAAAACAGAGAAGGAACAGTGCTGGGCAGGAAGCACAATCTGTGGGAGGAGTGGTAGATGAAAAGGCAGTCTCTTTATCCCTTGTCTAGGAGCCAACAGGCTAATCCAAAAACTTTGGCCAGGTGCACTGCACCAGGTACATCCCCTATTTTGCATGGTACACTCACAATTTTCAACAGCCATAGCTTCCTTGCACCACAGGCCAGCCTCTCAAATAACATTACAGGACATTAATTTTATCTTACTCCGCCCACAAAATATAACTCTGCCCAGAAGCAGAAGCTTATTTTAGTGATGCAAATTGTTTCATTTCTTGACAAGCATTTCCATTCCATTTCATTCTCCCAGACTGTCTGCAACTGATAAGCTTAGTGAATCATCCTAGCAAATCAGTTTTAAACTATAAAGAGATTATTTCCCTTCAACACGACACACACAGAGGTGCTACATGCAGCCTGAGTGTTTGCCTAAAGGACACCTATTTTTTTTCTTCTATCACATTAACATACGGTTCAGAAAAAGTCCTGCTAATGAATGGGCATCCCAGTCTGGACCTTTAGCTTCCATGACCCACATACTGAGCCTTACAAGCCTTAAGCCCTGTGAGTGACAGAGCTGAGAAAGCTGCTAAAATTCCCTGCAGCAGACAGAACAAACTCTGCTCTGCAAGGCAGCCTGTAAGACATCTGTCAGATCGCAGCTACAGACTTGTTGCGATTTGCCCTGTTTTTCCACGTCCAGCTACTTTCCTGGCACTTGAGGACTACTGCTTGGAACTTGCACAGGAACGATGCAAACAGCCAGATGAGCAGCCCAGGAGGGAGACGACTGCCATATTTGGAAATGCACCATTTCTGGAGGCTACAGACATCTCCAAAAAAATACAAAGGCAGAGTCAGTTCTTGGAAGCTACACTCTCTTACAGAAGTGCATTTCTCAAGACAAAACGTAGTTCTCTTTCCCACAACATCACCTCAGGCCCTGCTTACTTAATTTCACTTGCTGAGCAGCCACCAGCTAAGGCTAATTGCTTGGGTATCGATAGAATTCACATTGTAGCCCGTAAAGCACAACTGCGATAGAAAAATGTTATTAAACTCTCCCTCATTACTTAACTCTGTCCATGTTAAAAATCTCATTCCAGGGAACATAGTCACTTCTCCTGCACAAAATAAAATATCTTTCAAATCACAGAAAATCCTGTGAATAGGTAAGGCTACAACAGATATGAAAATTCTCTGACTATTCACAAATTACCTAATTCATAGCCAAAGTGCTTCAAAAAGGTAAAAATAATCATAATTACTTCATCTCATGATTAATTCATTATAAAATGACAACTTCTGTTTAGATGGGACGCTTGAACTGATGATGTTTTCTGATTAAACAGTGTAGGTATCCCACTCTATATTGCTTTAGTTTAAACCCCAATTTGAGGTGAATTCCAATAGCAATTTCAGGCTGAAACACAAGAAGGGCTAAGCCAATAGGGTGGCTGTTTGACAATGACAACTTTAAGTCTGAATCTCCTCTCTCTACAAAATCAACCCCTTTCCACCTCTGTGTAAACCCAGTCACATGGAAGCCCAAGGGAGATTTATCCCTATGTAGCAGACACTGCACTTCTTCCTAAGTGCACGTGCATACAACTCATGTAGCTGACATGAGAGCTGGATCAATAATATCTTCACATTTCACATCCCACCAAATACAGAAACAGGGTGTTGATGCCAACTGCAGGACACTTATCTTGCATTCCTCTCATATTTTTTTCTCTTTCCAGAATGTCAAAATAGCTCCCTGTCTGTATTACTATTCTTGTCTTCAACCTTTAGATATAACTACTGAATTAGCAGAACTGCTCTTTTGTGTGCAAAGTACCACTAGAGAAAACCAGTTATATTCCAATTAAAATTAGTATTTTTTAAGTGGTTTTACGGTCCGTTAACAACTTTGAAAAAAATAATATAGCTAAAACTCCTGATTTACACTTAGCTAGAACAAAGACGATAACAAAAAAAAATCTGCACTGTCTTAGCAATTAGCAACATTTAGTCATACACCCTTAAAGGAGTTGATAAAAAGCCAGTTTTTCTGGACTGATGATTTGAACTTCAACTCTTAAAATGGTTCATGAAAAGGAACATCTGCTATCCCTTCATTCTGAGGACTTAAAGCAAAGACCAGAAGTTTTGCAGAGTTCTCATGTCTTTTGTAAACCCATCAATTTCAGATGTCTACAGACAGAAAAATAGCAGACAAAAGGACACATTTTATGATTTTTTTTAATGTCAACAAGCTCCAGTTTCCTCCTCTCCAGAGTTATTTTTCTCTTTATTAAAAAACAAAACAAACAAAAAAACCCTTCACAAACCACAGTTAGCAGCTTTTCTTCATGTCCTTTTTAAATTTTTTTCCCCAGCAAATCATGGGTTATAACTCCAGTTATGACCATTCAGGGGATTCCCCAAACCAAGGGAAGACTTATTGGTTTTGAAGCTTTAACCCTCTAGGTCACCAAATTAAGTTCAGCTCTCGTCAGCAGTGACTGGAAGCTTCTGTCATGCAGTAGCTATTTAAAGTTCTTGGTTGTGTCATTTCAGTCTTCTGCAGATCTTCACAGAGGACAGCAGAACAGCACCATTCAAGGTGTCCTGCACATGCACCAGATGCCCCTGTTTAAGCAAGGGAAATACATTCAACCCAATAATCTCCAAACGCTCATGAAACTTCAGAATTAAAATACTCATTCTCCTGAAGACCTTCTTTGCTTGTAGGCTGATGTAAATGAATGTAACAGGAGGAAGCAGAAGGGGTCCCCACTCATTTCTCTCTGTAAATGCAGAGCCATTCTCCTAACGTACCTTCTGGGGATTGCTTTGGACCAGATGAAAACAAACCTACACAGTGGAAAACTGTGGCACTTCATGATTGCTTGCATGTCAGTGCATGAGTTAAGTAGTCCTATTAGTCTGAGGGGAACTTTAAGTTTAGAGTCACAAATTCCAGATTAACATATTCATAATATCTGAAAAGAATGGCAAGTCACTTTCTGAAGTATTGATGTGCATGATGAAATTTGAACTAATTAAAACGATTCAGCTCTGATTTTATTTAAAAGTTTAGCTCAGTTGATGGGAGCATGGTGCTAGTAACACCAAGACTGAGGGTTCAATCCCTGTAGGGGCCATTTACTTTAAGAGCTGGAACCAATAATCCTTGTGGATGCTTTCCAACTCAGAATATTCTGTTAGTCTGAGAAAAGCCTTGCACAATTTTCAGAAGATAATTAATTTTAAGAAAAACTCTATAAAATACAATTGGAAAAAAAATCATTATGGCTATTGGGACAGGAGGGGACTGTTCATATATTTTTGGCACAGATTTGCTGTTTGCCTGGTTGGAGGGCTGTTTTGTTGTTGTTTTTAGTATTACCATAATCATGCAGGATGTTCATACAAAAATTGCAGACAGACCACAGATTCTTATCTATCTCCAATGTACTTTAGTCACTCAAAGGAATACTAGCAAATTTTCAGAATTTAGTAGATTTTAAATTAACTATTCATGAAAATATTTATTTAGTAAATTAGCAACAGTTGGAAGTACTTCACTTACAATATGTTGAAAAAAGAGTTGTGTCTTCTTAATCAAAAGAATATCAGATTGCTGGCGCTGAAACGTTTTGTTGCTGGGACCTCATTTTTTACATTCTTTTCCAAATTCCCCAGGGGTCTATCCTGGAGGTAGGGTCATGGGACTACCCTAAAGGCTGCTTTGTGAATATGACCTTCCTGTTGGTGATGTGAACATCGTTTTCACAAAGTGATGCAAATCCAGGGAGCTTCCCGTTAGTTCACAGGAAATATAGTTATTCCTGTAGTTCCATATTTGGACAGAAACAACATTTAAAACAACTGTTTCCTCTAGCTACATTCTTTTACAGGAAGCTCTGGAAACAATCAAGGTATCTGCTTACTTAGGGAAATTTTCAGAATATCACAATATAGAACTCCATACTGCACAGCTCAAAGCAAATAACTGGTTTGTGAATACAAACTAAAAAAGCCTCCCCTGAGCATTATCTACTAACAGGTCTATTTGCATGGACTGTCAGATACTGTTCAGCCTCCAACAGAGAAAGGCTTTATTTACCAATCCATCCAGTAGGTTTTGCATCCTTTTCCGATACAAGAACTCCACTGTTAGTTTTATTTTCAAAGAAGTGAAAAAAATTCCAGTAAGATCTTCTGGTGTTGCAGCCACTGGTGTTACTTCACTGACAGCTGAGGATTAGAGCATATTCCAGGGCTTCCTAACACCCAGTGACAAGTACTTTCAGGAATACATTTCAAAGGGCATGACCCTTCCTAAATTTGATTATGGTAATCACTGCTAACAATCATCACTCAGCTCTTCTACTTTGTGAATAGGCAAACTGAAGCCAATTGATACAGGTAAGAAATTCCCATTCCTCATCTTGCTAACCTGAAAAAAAAACTGCAGAGGACAGGAAATCCTGTTGCAGAACTCCCCCATGGCTGTTGAAGAGTTCACCAGTCACCTCATATCCAACTACCCTGGAGCTCACAAAGCACACTGCAAAAGAAGTCCTGTGTGGAACAGATCCAAGCCCTCTGCCCTGTAACTCTCATGTTTAGTGAAACTGGTGTTAGCAATCCCTGTGCCCCAAGTGGGGGGCTAACAAAACATCAGGCTTCTTTCTTGTTCATCAGGCAGAGAGGTTGTGGACTCCCAAACAAATCAAACAAATTCGTTTTTCTTGCTGCCTTATGGGAGGGATCCACACAACCACTTACAGCACCTGCCAGAGGTACAAGGCAGGATCTAGCCACAACCCAGCAAAATGGACACAGTGTCATTACAATGGTGTGGTGGCTGGTGATGCAAGGACAGGTGGCAGTCTTCTTGCTGCCTTCTCAATAAATCCACACCTGAGGGCTTCACTGCTTTCTAAAAATGTCTCAGAGTTTCTCTGGCCCCTGTGCCTTTGCTGTTCAGACCCCATTTCCACAAGCACGGGGGTACCCATAATAATGGGCACTCAGTGTGGTTGAAAGCCTGCCCCAAAACAGCTCCAGCAGGGAGGCAAAACACAAAACTGCCACCAAAACTAGGCAGAAGCTGAGGGAGAGGTGGTGGTGGCCACCAGCTCAGCAGGCATTGCAGCCCCTCCCAGGCACCTTCCACCTCCCAGCGCTTTCCCAACCCAGGCTGGAGGCAGAACCAGGATGAGAGGGAACTGCCAAGGGGGATTCCCTCCCTCCTCTCACAGGGAACAACCCTCTCTAAGCAGCACTGGGAATGAGGTAAGAGATGGATGCCATGGTGGCAACCACCCCCAGAGCTGTGCCACCATGGGCCACAAAGTGCAGAGGACCATCCCTGTGGCTGCTGTGGGTTTGGTCCTGATGGAGAAGCCACCTCTGCCACATTGTCCACCCAATCACTAAGTCTTCCCTTTAAACTTGTCTGGCCCCAGCAAGCCCCCGTTACATTGGGGAGAGTACTGAAAGAGCATGCCTACAGGGGAGATGCAGCCCTCCTCCTCCTCCTGTCCAGCAAGGCATTTTCATAAACCCAAAAGCAAAGGTGATGCCTCAGGAGAGAAATGCAAGAAGCCAGTGAAGCCCTTTTGCAAATGTGTACAGCACATCCATGAGCGCTGCTTTCCCTTCCCTTAGCTGATACACATGAACATCAACATAAACAAATACATTTAGAAGTAACAGTTTCTAGAAAACACAGTGCTGGGAAGCAGAGGTCTTCGGCCCTCACCATTCTCGCCTAGACTAAATAAACGGAGAAGCAATATCCTCTTAGTTGGGACGCACACCAAAGGATGTGAGAAAAGCACAGAAGATAAACTGGACCTCTGTATTTGAGCACGGAGGAGAAACCTTAGTGACACACAGTCCAGCGCAGGCACAGACTGCTGTGTCCTGAGCTCACACCACACGAGCAGGGCTTTCCCCTGTGCACTATTTGAGCAGCTCCTAATGTCCTTTTACCACCTTCCTGCAGTGTGATCAGCGGAGGAGGCTGTGTGCACTTCCAGGTAACGCCATCACCACGGGCAAGGTCTTGCCCAGGAGGCCTCCTGCCTTCATGTCACATACACTGCATGAGCAGGGTCCCCTTGCTCCTTTCTTAGTCCTTCCTTACCCTTCAGTGCTCCCAAGCCTGACTTGCACTGCTCAGGAAACACTGTGGCTTTATGTGGGTATGTCTGACCTGCAGCCAGGCTCTGCACAGGCACAGGCACAGTTCCTCAGCACAGACAGAGCAGGGCTGCAATCACTCCCTGAGGCTGTGGCTGTACCAGCACAGCAGCAACATCTGCAATGCACAGCCCCATCTGACCTTACCAGAAGATTTGCCCATACCTGTCAAATGTTGCAGCTTCTGCAAGGAAAACCTTAATGGAAGACTTCACTGACCTCCATGACATATTGCAGGTATATACAACTTGCCACTGAAACTTTTACAGGAGGTCTCTGTCAGACATTTAAAGATTAGCAAATTTTACTAGAACATATGCAACTTCTATTGCATAAATTTATCACAACTGTCCAAGTGACTTCTTGAGTAAAACATGTGAAGTTATCTTTTCTTCTCAAAGGAGCCTCAACTTTTTCAAAACTTCTGACAATGAAATAGTAACAATCAATATAAAAAATTTTAAATAGATTGCTTGCACTTCACAACACCAGCTCGCTCATCTCCTCAGTAATACTGCGAAGAGGAGACAGGTAGGGCAACAATGGCCTCACTCTGGCCAACAGACTCAACAACGAATCACAAGATTGTTAACGAGCAACCAATTTGTACATTTTAAGAGCCTTATGGTATTCTGGAAACAGCAGTAGTAACCAAAGCAGTTCAACATCCTTGTCAAACACAGGATTTAAAAAGCATGTAGCGTGTTTAGTCTACTTAGCAGCCAGCCAAAATACACAAAAATTCATTTGATAAACCTACTTAACCCACTTTTCTTCCCCACAGATCTCAAAGTTCTTCCAAACAGGTTCATCCTTGGCAATATCACTGTCACAGTAAAAAAAAAAAAAAAAAAAAAAAAAGCTGTATTTAATTGCCCTAGTGAAAGATTTCAGCCACTTCTTGCTTCTTGCAGATAGTCAGCTCTGGAAACTGCAGAACCACAGGGAAGGTCTAAAATTGGAAGAGTATTTCCTAAAATTAAATATGTTTTTGGACTATTTGCATTATAATACTACCACAATTTTTGGACTGTAAGCAGTACCAGAAGCCTACACCATGCATTTTCTCTCTAATATTTTAACAAATTGCCAGTCATCAATCTATCTGGGCACCTTCTCTTAAGCTCCATCTTACAACTTTAGTTCAGTTACACAGATAATTTTATCAACAAATCACTAGTTATTCATCTGTTTGGACTCCTAAAAAGCCATAAGGGGAAGTATTGCTGTTTCTGCTCCTTAACAGGCCACTGAATTTTGTCTTTTGCTCTGGTCAAGGATGCCATTGATTACGAGCTGCTTTCTCTTCAGGACACACCAACATCTTTTCTCCTAAAGACTCTGCACACCCTAGAAATAATCCACTCAGTTCAAGCTACCTTTCAAAGGACATTACTGCATATCTAAAGACTCCAGATGCATATGTGTCTGTCTGCCTGCTGAAGAGTCCCAACTTTGAAGA
This sequence comes from Passer domesticus, assembly GCF_036417665.1. Lineage (NCBI taxonomy): Eukaryota > Metazoa > Chordata > Aves > Passeriformes > Passeridae > Passer > Passer domesticus. Next base: position 25,327,788 of record NC_087475.1, read on the forward strand.
GATATTCCTCTTAAATGCAAAGCTCATGGTTTAACAAAAGCCCTTGCTCAATAGAGAAGTGAGGACTCGGCTCCTGTTAAGAAGCACAAAGATAATCGACCAAAAGTCAAAAAACTGGGTTTTTACTTTCCTTTGCTGTCACAAAGAAATTATCCCAGAGGACACTTTATTCCTTTCTGAGAGCACCAGCTAAGCAGAAAGACTTGGGCTTTTCCAAGTGGTGGTGTCTTTTAAGAAAGAGTTTATAGAGAAGAAAACAGGAGGAAAAAAAGACCCCAAAACAAACTTCAACCCTCAAAACACATTTGGCATTCAGCAATTGGATAGATAATTGAGAAGTAACCCCCAAATTACTATTTCAATTCACAGGTCTGCTGTGCAAGACTTTATAATGCCCCTGAGGTAGCACCTCACGTCTGGAGTAAGGTGCCAGCAGCAGGAAAATACTTCCCTCAGTGAACAACAGCCTCTGTCTTCAACAAGCACACTTGGACACCCACAGCTTACAACAGTTTGACTGCCTTCTACATGACTTCAACAAAAACAGTGAAGATGAGTTTTGCCACAGCCTCGCCCTATGGACGGCAAAACTTCTCTGAGAGTTAGGAGGTATGGAGAGGAGCCCACATCTTTTGCTCTCTGACGAGCAGCAGTATCACAACATTGGAATAAAAGCTAACAATGACCTGAATGACTCACAAGAGCTCACAGAATTTGTGTGCATTGGGCTTACAGGGAGTGGATGGATTGGATTTCTTTCAGGATATTGCTGTCTTCCTTGTCCATCCAATGAGCATCAAAAATACATGAAAAGGGGATTTAGGTGCAAATTAGATGGTTCAAACTCACACTTTGTCCCATTAAATGCACATTTCCAGTAGTTACACCTCATGTTGTATTCATTTCTTAGTTAAGTGCCTTATGGCATAAAGGAATTCAGAGAAAGGCAGTGCAAATCATCAGTGTGGCTTATACTGCCATGAAGTCCTGCAGCCTGAACCTGCAACTTGCTCTGAATCCCATCCTTTCATAAACACAGCAGAATATTTATTCTGGTAGAAACTATAGTGCCATGTCTTCCTACGCAAATTAGCTCCTTAATCTAAAAACCATTTTCACTTGCAACGGGATTGTGACATTCTAAATGCACATTGCACAGCAAATAAACATATTGGTTACAGAGCAGTTTGTATTTAAAAAGTAACTGGATAATAACCTAGACTGATTGTCAAACAACTTTTTTTTTATTTAATTTATTTTTCAGCCATGGAACTCACTTTTACTTTTGTGGCGGGTCAACTGGATGCCATTTTTAAAACACAGTCGCAAGTTAAAACCAGTGCTATTGACATATTCTCTAATTTATTTGTCTGGCCTAAATGAAAAACAGACAAAATTTTCTCCAACCCATATTTTTCCAAATTGACATTTGAAAATCCAGTTTTAATAAAAATTAAAATGTTGGAGCATGAGAGCAAAATAGCCACAGGAAATATTATTTTAGTGTGCAACATTTGCCAGACGCAAAAGGAAACAAACTTGTCAGTCCTCTCTTTCTTTTATGTTTCTTTGTTGACTAGACAGGAAGCTGACAAAAATTGATTTTTTTCCTCTTGTAAAGCATACAACATAATTTTTATTGTACCACTTCAGTTGCTGACTGCATTTTGTAAATAAAAGCATACTTCATGAGCATCCAGGGATGTGCTTGGTATCTGACAGTTTACATAAATGCAGTACTAATTAGGTACAAGAAGAAAAGTAAATAGCACTCATTGCAGAAACGGAAATAACATGGTTTGAAGAGAGGCTGAAAATCCATTCTTTTCTATGGCAACTTCCTGAGGGATGGAAAAGTTATAGTTGAGTAAAATTAAACATTTTCCTAACCTGTACTCCTGCATGTAGAGGTCAGCAGAAGTGCAAACATTGATGAACATTGAGATTCAGCTGTAAATATTTTGTGAGCAGCTTATTTAAAAACTGTAAGAAGCAGACAGATAATGTTTCAGCAATAAGATATCTTCCACTGATTAAGCAGACACAAATAGGCTTCAAAATCCATGCTTATTATTTAGAATTAGAAACAATAAGCTTAAGGTCATTCATCCAGCGAAAGGTCAATACTAAAGATCTCATACTTCATAAAAAAAATTAATCAAAATTTTCTGAAGTTAATAAACACGGGCTATTATAGAAGCAGGCTGAGTATCCATTTCAGAGTTCTTCCAAAAAAAAGATCCTGCCAATAAGAGGCATAAGGCACCCAAAGGACAAGATGAAGGATGCAACAAAGGCCTTTCCTCCTGAGATGTGATGAAGGGTTGGGTCACAACGGGTAAAGCCACAGAGACCTTTCTTCCTGGGACCTGCCACATGTTTGTTCTCCCTTCTGCAGTCCCAGCCCTACTCTTGTCCTGCCACTTCAACACATTAAACCCACCCTGGAACTATGTGAGGACTAAATACAGTGACATTTTTACTCATATTTTTTTTAATGGTGCAGTTTAGTTTATTGAATTACCTTCTCAAGGTCAATCAAATAAATGCTGCCATGGTGGAGGGGCAAGACAATGTAAACAGGACCACAGGCAAAAGGGTCTAGGAACACTCTCATGCAGGGGCTTTAAGATTGACATAGCTGCACAAGTACTTTAGTTATCAAAGGCATATATAATTTTATGAGATAAACTGGTAAATTGATAAATTTATGATGTACTGCATGCTATCGTGACAGAAAAAGATGGAGGCCCCCAGAGTTTACCTTTATACTAAATTACCATTGATCATACTCCCTTCTCCAAGAGTGTAACCAACAAAGGTACTTCCATTTTTATTGGTATTTGTGGAAGAAGGTTGAAAGTATCTCTAAAATTATGCTTATCTAAATTACTATTGAAAAAATATGATCATTACTTTCCATTTTCTATACCTGTATGACCTGTATGTTTAATAACCCTATTTCAGCTGGGTTTGTAAGATATTTTTTCAAAATAGGTTGATCAGCTTCATTATGGATATCATTATGGATATGATATCATTATCATTATGGATACTATAGCAGTCACTTGTAATGTGACTGCAAGCTTAGCCAGGCTTCCTAATTCCTTGTGATCTGCAGTATGTTCTCAGCACTAACATACCAGCATAAACTCAAGAAAATGATCCTCAGATAATGTAAGTCCTCAAGTCATGTACAAAATAAATACGAAATCTCACACAGTCCTACCAGACCAGCAATTTGCTAGAATTAATGCTCATTGCAAATGGTAAGTGTCTAGCTGTTTCAGAACATTCCATGTAGACGCATGAATGAAAAAATGTTCAGCTTAATAATTTCACTATAAAATATGCAAATATTGACAATTTTAAGTAACGAGTGCCCTCAGAAAAACAGGAATAAAAGTGATAAATGTAAGCAAAACCACCCAAAGTCACATCACGAGACTGCCTTTCAATGCCAGCACATCTGCAAAAGTTATACTAAAACTCAAAGTTCAGAACATGTCATTCTTATGGCAACATCCTTAACACACCAGATGTATTCCCAAATCACTCCCTAGAACAGACCACACTTTAAACCACACATCTAAATAACACTTTTTAAAAAAAACTCATATTTACACTGCTTGAAAAGTTAAAAACTGAAGTAATTAAAATCACTACCTCTACTTAATAAAAGTGTGTTGTTAACCAAAAGGGTATTAATCCTGGGTACACAACCTTAAACTTGTGACTGCTGCCTTACAGACACATAGCAAGTGCTCATGACTGTCAAGGGGCCTTTCACTTTTGGCATTACTCTTCAGACTGGAGGTAAGTGACTTTATTGTTATCTTCTAGCTTTTTTTATTTATTTAAAAATCATCATCTGTTTGACTGTCTTATAGATCAGAAATCTGCACAGTAAAGATCAAAAGGAGTGTATAAATTTTAACAGAGTAATTATTAAAATACATTATTTTTAAACTAAAATCACATTTCCTTTGGGCTCAGCTCATGTTTCTTGTACAAGGTCCTCCATTCCAATTGCCTTATGTATCTTTTTCTACTTGATGTAATTCAGAAGTTGAAAGAGAGGAAAAAAGTCAATTATTAAATAATTCAAGGTTTTAGGGCAGATTCAGTCTGCTTGATAAAGTAACCATTAGCATATTTCAACCAGATGTAATGTAAGCAAAAGTTTTACAAGGGGATTATTTCCTTAATTTCACTGGTGCTTGCTTTAAAGGGGATATTTATTTATATTAGGTTTTTATAATATTTATTATTCTCTGTCTCTAACAGTTTATTTGATCATCAAGTAAAATAATTTGGGTTTGAAAAGTACCTCATTAAGATAAAACATTTAATTGAAGTAATATACAGGGCTAGAAAGAAACAGAAGTTACTTTATTTAAAAGCACTTTAATAACCAAAATGTGCAAATGCCAGTAGTTCCCAGAGTCATCAGAAATTGAAGGGTTCACACCCCTAATATCACCTGACATGACCTCAGTGAACATCACTCTAGACTGGCACTACTTGGGGATTACAGTGGAGAAAGGAAAGCAGGAAAACAGCATTACTGTGCAGGGCAGGACAACCTTGGATGTATGGACAGACTGGGAAGTGAGAGGCTGCAGAGCAGTGCTGTGGAAAGGGACCTGGGGGTCCCTGGTCAATGACAAGTTTAACAATGACAAGCCAGCAGTGCCCTGGCAGCCAGGAGGGCCAGCCCTGTCCTGGGGGCATCAGGCACAGCATGGGCAAGGGAGGGGATTGTCCTGCTCTGCTCTCAGCTGGGGCAGCCTCACCTCAAGTTTTGGGTGCCACAATATAAAAAAGATATTGAACTATAGGAGAGCATCCAGAGGAGGGCAACAAAGACGGTGAAGGGCCTTGAGGGAAAGCCATATGGGCTGAGGTCACTTGGTCTGTTCAGCCTGGGTAAGAGGAGGCTGAGGGGAGACCTCATTGCAGCTTCCTCACAAGGGGAAGAGGAGGGACAGGCACTGATCTCTTCTCTGTGGTGACCAGTGATAGGACCCAAGGGAATGGCCTGACATTCTATAAGGAGAGGTTTAGGTTGGCTATAGGGAAAAGGTTCTTCACCCAGAAGGTGACTGGGTACTGAACAGGCTCCTCAGGGAGGTGGTCACAGCACCAAGCCTGGCAGAGTTCAAGAAGCATTTGGACAATGCTCCTGGGCACAGGGTGTGATTCTTTGGGTAACCAGCCTAGGGCCAGGAGTTGGACTTCAATGATCCTTCTGGGCCCATTCCAATTCAGAAGGTTCTGTGATCTATGATTAGGAGTTCTGGTTGACAAATAAAGCAGAACAAAGAACAGAGGCAGGTTGTCCCAAGCTGGAGAAGGAGAAGAAGGACATTCAAATTGCAGAACCTGTAGGACTCTCTACAGAGGCAGATCTAAGATCATAAATTGCAATTTTATTCTGTCTGGCAATTCTTTCAACTCCAACTAAAATTAGAGGGGGGGGAAAAAAAAAGCAAAACTAATCTCCACAGACTTCAACAGAAATCAGAACCCAAACATCTGCAGTCACAAATATACTCATGCCACAGTGTCTCACAGATGGAACATACTCTACAGTGATTTACAAACTGTACACATCAGCAGAATGGCTGGGAGGATGGATACTGTTTGCCAAAACAAAAACTGAACCCAGAGAGAAAAAAGACACATTTGTTTTTTCTATTTTGATATGCACCCATAATATGTGACTCCTTGCCACAATTTTTTTCAAAAAGGAGACAAAAGTGGTATTAAATAGGCCATATGAATCAAAACACCCTCAAGAGGTTCGGGACATCCAACAAGTTTTGAGGAACTAAATGAGCATTTTGCTGGATAGGGAAATACTTAAAGCATCCAATTTTAAAAATATAAGTAATGAGAAACCACTGGACAACATATGTAAAGTTTAGTTTAGCAACACCATTAATATTAATATATTAATATTAATATGGTGACTTTAAACAAGTCAAAATAAACTTCACAGTTTTCAAATGTACAGGGCACTAAGCAGAATCAAACCACTGAAGTAGCTTCTTTCAACAGTGTTGCACCTATCACGTCACCTAAAATTATGATCAGAAACTACAGAGTATTCAACAACTTTGAAAAATCTTGTTACATTTGTTAGAAAAATCCTTTAGATTTGGCTATATGAGCACAACTTTTGTTGAATAAATATGACTACATACAGTCTAATTTCCTGAGTCAAAGAGCTTTATTAATTTAAGAGGCACTCAAACTGGCCTAAGTAAAACAAGATCACCACGAATTCTCCTACCTTCAGTATAGGATCCTGAGTTTATCACTATTTATTAGTAATGCATAAATATTCAACATAGCTATTTCTCACATGATAAGAATTTTACATCCTCTGTTAAGAACAGCATGTTATAAAGTCATCTCATGTCTTCACACTTGGCAGATTTTCTGAAATCCAAAATACCAAAACCAAAGTTAGGAGCTGCTTAGGTAAACAGTTAGTTTAACTGCAAAAGCAAAAGAACCCTGCTTTTATCTCAGAAGCATGTCACCATCCCAGGATGTATTGAATAGATGTGTTGAAATGTACACAGCAAAACCATGAATGCTCAAATTAAGGCTCCTGTAGCAGTACCCTTGTATCACTTTTTAGATCATGGAGTCACCATTCCATCCCTTGGAAAAACTCTACACAAAAATAGCATCTGTCGGAAGATGGAAACATCAAGCAACTAGTACCACAAAGATTCTGTTATATTCATTAAGACAGCATCCTTCTTCCTTTGGTCTTATTTTTCACATCCTTCCTTCCTTTTAGGTGGCTGTGTGTCGCCATTTTGTAAAGAAAGCATCTGAATTTTATCATTGCAAAACCTCAAAATTATTACTTCCAGAATTTTTAAATAATTGTGGAGAAGTAATGGAACATTTTTAAAAATGTGCCTGTTACAAAAAAAAAAAAACAAAAAAACCCAAAAAAAAAACAAAAAAAAACCAAAAAAAACCCAAAAAAAACCCCCAAAAAACCCCAAACAAACAAAAAAAACCCAAAACAAAACAAAACAAACAAACAAACAAAAAAACAACCCACACACCAAAAAAAAACCAAACAAAAAGTACATTAAAAATGCTTTGGTTTCTCTTAACAATCATGATTAATTTCAAATACCTAATGAAAAAGTTCATTCTAAAGTAAAAGGCAGAAGGACAATTGACTTTCATAACTTTTTCCTTACAAACTCTCCTGGACTTTTCTATTTCAAGTGCTACTTGTAATATGTGCACCACCTCTTAAATATTTGAATCACAAGTAAAACTTTCATTAGGCTCTAAGAAACTCGTGTAAAAGTACAGAAAGCTTTTGATTATTTCTGACCAGGAGACACCACTGGCAGTTAAATGTTGTCTTAAGGGTACATTGACAGTGGAAAGCTCAAGGACAAACTAAACAATGCCCAAGTTGTTCTACGCTGAAGAATCCTTAGGTTGGCTTCTTTTACATGCACAGTGCTGGACAAGCACACACCTGGGACGACAGACACATTTCCAGCTCACACCCTAATCCTGTTCTTGGCAATTTGTGGAGTGCCTCAGCCATGTCCTGTGTGGAAACTTCCACACCAGTGACAGGTCCCTGGAGACTTAATTTTATTTTATAGCTTACTTGTATGGTAATGTGACAGATTTGTTCCACCTTGTAAAGGCATGCAGCAGCATTAATATTTAGTTGTTGGTTTGCTCTACCAATTCAGATTCTTTAACTGTGTAGCACGAACAGATTTGGACTTGGATGACCATGAAGTGGCAAGAGCTGTTCAAGCAATGCAAATGCTGTACCTGTATAATGCACATAATAATAAATCTGCTGTAAAAATCAATTCATTTTACAGGCACTAGCTTAAGAATTCCTGAAAGGTACTTTCAGGATTTAGCAACATGACACTTAAAGTGTTATAGAAGTGGATTATAAAAATGCATTATTAGAGAAATAAATTTTCTACAAAGTCCTAGCCTTTACCTAGAAAAATAACATTAGAGAGGTGTATGTTGAACAATGCTTTTCAATGACTAGTGTAATATTTGTCCTCCTATTTTCACTTCAACATAGAAACTTACTCCACTTTATATTTTCACTTTCAAGCAAAACCAGCTGATTTTTTTATGTACTTTCATTTTTTGAAAATTAGTCCCTGGCAATGATTTAATCTCTCCTCCAAACCAAAAGAGATTAGATTACAATTACAACGCACCAAAAACAGGAAATGTTGTAAACTCTGACACAGTTTGAACTATGCTGGTTCAAATGACACAGTGAAATTTTCTTAAACGTCACCATTTGTCTACATAGCTTTTCAACCTTTGACTTTTAGAAGAGTTGCATGAGAAACAGCTTCTTCTAGAAGTGAAGCCATTGCCAGGCCATAAGAATTAAGAAGGGATATTTAAGATACTTCCAAATCATGGCACACTTGTATTTCAATATTGAAGGAATTACAATAAAATGTATGGAAATACAAAATATAAAAATAATACTTCACTATACTTCCTTTGTTGATAGAGCTGGAAGTTCAGTTGGTCAGTGGGATATTCATGTCAATGGAGGCAAAAATTGTACTTATTGTGTGGATCTTCACAATACACACATTTAATTTCAATGAATTCCCCCAAAGACACACATCAGTTAAGCTTCCACTACTAGCATTCCTTAGACAAATGGACTACCTCTTTGTAATGTCACCAATTTACTGAAACAGTATTCAGAACACACCTGTTTCCATTGTTCCTTTTACACAGTTAACTAAGAGAAGAGAGAAAATATTTCTAAGAAAAAACCCAACATTCTTTAGAACAGCAAGCTTGAGATGAGCTACATCCCCAACTGGGATGAGCTCTACTCTGACCCTAGCATCATATAGCCTGGCTTTAACTGGACAATTAATTTAAAAACAGAACAAAAATCTATTTTAAATATTCATTTATTTCAAGTATCAACATAATTACATGACATGCAAATCAGCAAGGGGAAAAAAATATTAAAATATAGCCTTTGAACTATGATTAAAAGGATCCCAGGGGAAATGAAGCAACCTCCCAGAAGCAGCATACATTGGGCAGCATGGCAAATGGGATGAACAGGACAGGAAATGCACTCACACACAGCTTCAGAACCATGCAGGACTGATGGACAAGTGCAGAAGCACCCAAAACCCTGAGGAGGCTTCCTGTACTGGGAGACTGGGAGTATGGAAATGGCAAAAAGTCAAAAGGAAACAGGTTTTTTTCTGTGACAAAAAGGACCAGATAAGAGGATGGACGGAAGAGGCTGCGAATGTACCTAGGGAAAGATGAAGATGTCATTAGCTGTAACTCATGGTAGATAAAGCAAGGGTAGCCTCAGACAGGGAACTGTGAGAGTCTCCTGCTGATGAGGCAGCAGAGGTCCAGGAATCAGATCTGGAGAATACGAAGGAGTTTGATTCACAGTAGACTGGTGAGTAGGAGATGATCAGTGAAAAGGTGCGCTGTGAAAAAAGAGGAATCCACCAGATAGGCCACAGATGAGCAGTAAACTGAGACTGGGTCAGGACTGTGGAATAAAGGAAGAGAGGGTACCATAAGGAGGTCTCTGCTCATCCCTGGCTCTTCCAGTCTGGGTGTATTGACACTTAGGTAGGGCTGCCACCCAATCCTAACATGTGGTAAATTTTTTTGTTTGCTATCAAGAATCCTTCTCATCTTGGCTAACTTTTATGGATCAGCATCTCGTATTTTTGTGGCTCTTAAGCACGGGAGGAACACACCTCTTTCCTTTTGGCTTCTAAGTAATGACAAAAATTACTAAAAAAATAATGGTTTGTATCCCTCTATTGGGGATCGCCTGCAGTTTAGAATACCCAGGATCTGAGGTTTTATTATAATTACATGCACAAAGTCTAAGCTCTGAAAAGAAACATCATCTCAAATTACAAAGATGTGTCACTGTAACAATACAGTCTCCCTTTTCCCACTAGGGGAAGCATTATCTTCATAACAAATAAAATGCTTAAAAAACTCACTCTGAAATACTAAATCCATGGTTCATGGAATTTAATTTAAACTGCATATTCGTCCAAAGCCATATGCAAACCAAATTAAGGGAACAATATATTGGCTCTGTCTTTTTGCTAAACTGTCCCAATACATATGTTTTGTGTAAAATGTAAGAAGTGCTGAAAAGCTGTGCTACATGGGAGGGCAAGCAAGCAGGGTGAGGAAAGAGCCTTTCAGGAAATACTGGAGTTTTCTTCAACATTGACTGGCATGTTGGCAGCACACATCCCTCACCCTGAGAAACATTAAAACTGCTCTCTGCTCCCAAACAGATCCACACTCAGTTCAACCACATTCACTGACGTTTTTCAAAACTGCCTCATAACTCCTATGAGCATTCAGTCTCAAAGACGATTAAAAATTCACAGTTATAGGTGATATGAACAATCTTGGAGAATAATAAATTTGGCCACCAAGAAAGAGCAGCATTGGACAGAGGCAAAGACTTATTTTGTGAAGCATGTTTTTACAGTTCCAATTTCTCTGATAAAATAAAAACTTCACTAATGTTTCTTCCTTAATTGATTTTTTTTTGCACTTTTCTTCCCCAATATTTGAATAAAATGTAAACAAAGGGTCAGGAGGAACAGGCAGTTAGGCTTTCCATCTGGTGCACAACCCACAAAAAAGACCTAAACCTTTTGCACATTTATTTTTCAGGTGGTTTGAGGTGCATTTAAGTAAAGCCCTTTGCTTATAGCAATCACCCATAGCCTCCTTCTTGAAACAAAAGTTTTAAAAGCACTTCCCTTATGCATCCCACAAAGGGGAAGATGGGCAATGAAGAAACATAAGAATATAGCATTTGAATAGGTTTGATTAGTTTTCCAAGTGTTTGTTGATGCACACTGAAACTGAGTTTAATTGCCAATATTTGAGAGAACTACAGGACATCATGTAATGCTTAACAGTCCTTCTGCTCCTCTGAAGCAAAATAAATTTAATTGAAGGTATCTTGTAGCTCACTGTCTGCACATTGAATTTCTGCTCGCGTATACTAGCAGTTAAGAGTCATGTTTCCTCTTTAAGTTGAAATACTAGAAAACAGTATCTGAAAACCAGACTTCAAAAAGCTACTAAGCCTACTGTCTCAAGAGAGGATCAACTATACTTCACCTAATGCTTCTCTGGTCTTTCCCAAAACTTAGTACTTTAGTGACCAGTCTGAATCCTTCTCCTGGAAATTTATTGATTCTTGTCTTACCTGGAGAACAGAAATAATTTATTCTTACCCACTCTACAAACAACTTTTCAGTTAGCTAAAGTTTTTTGGTTCTTTTTCTTTTCTCATATTTCTGAGAAGTGGTGTCCCTCCTTTTCTTCCAGAGAGGATACACAAGCATCCCATGGAGGATGGTACGGTACTGTCTCCCTCTGCCATTTGACCCAACATTTACACATGACATTTCCATCACAAAGTAGACGAGACTTGTTAAAATCATTACTGAAATCACTGTAATCTGCTCCTTCCCCAGTCTCCACTTGCTACTGTGTTACAGAGGCACTGAGCTGATTTAACACAGCTGGTGCCAGCATGAGTTGCGTGGGTGTTTATTTACATGGGTGCTTCCACTCTGTTTAGTCGGCCAGGGATCTTTCTGAGGAATTTGAGAAAAACTGAGTAGTCTGAATGAGTTCACAGGTATTCCTTTCCCAAGGTTTAAAGGGGGTTATTACAGCTTCTCTGTCCTCACATAACTTCTCAAAGATAGCTGCTGACAACAGTAAGACTGCTACAGCCCACTCACCGAAGGTGGAGCTGAGTCTATCTAAGCCAGCTCAGTCACTGCCACCATAAAGGAATCATCCCATTCTCCCCCCTAACAAGAAGACCGTTTTTAAAATAATAATTCTGCTTTTCACAGGCTAGACAACTTGAACTGGCTCAGAGTAGGGCAATTACAGCAGACATAACAAGAGTTCAGTGCTAAATGTGAGAAGATACAGCCAATCACATTAGGCATAACATACCACTACACCCTCATAGTTCTTATATGCTGGAACTTCAGGCTTACATTCATGAGGCAGTGCTGTAGGTCCACCAACAGATGATATAAGCACAGCCACCAAAAGTAGACTACTTCCTGATGCCCTTCTACCAGCAACATAAGTGTGCAGTGGACTGGGTAGGCGAAAACAGTTTTAGAAAAATTAACATAACAAAGTGTTCTTAAAACATCAAAACTTTTGAGCCAAATCAACTCCCTGCCCTGTTTTGCCACATAACTGGATGAATTCCTGTGGCAGCATAAGAAGGGGCAGAGTTCAGTAGTGGGAGTAAGCTCCTGGGACTGGGCAGGGGCAAGACAGAGACACTGCTTCGTCTAACGGCTCTGCAGCTTAAAAAAGCTAGAGACTGTGAGTGCTGCCATGAGTCTGAGTCATGGGGGTCAAATGACTTTAAAATAACCATCTAATTTTAAGTAGGTTCTAGCTTGCTCTCTCCTCAAGATAGCTCAGACTCCTCATGATGCATGCATTAACCACCTGAACACGCAAGCCTCAGTCATGAGGTTTTCATCTCCAGTTACTAAGGCGCAACTTCTTGCCTTTTGGTTTTCTCTTACCATCCGCAAGCACAAGGAGTATCTATTGTGCCCCCAGATCCTTTTATTTCATTCATCCCTTTCCAAGTTTGTCCCTGTATGCCCGTGGTACTTACAAAAGTTTCTAGTAATTTGGCCTCACTGCCATTTTCTCTGGAATGTGCCTCAACTCCCTCAATCTCTTCAGTGCATCTCTCAATTAGTTTCTGATTACACTTTCTGATTTTCCCATTGCGGTTGTACAGTTTATGCTGCTTAAAAGTACAACACTAACTGTTTAGTCTTGCTTCCAGCAAGATCCTACCAAAGCACCCCAGAGCCTGTTGAAGACTGTCTATTTCGACTTTATTCTTCCAACTACTTTCTACTTCTTCTTCTTCTTTTCAGAAATTATTAAATAATTCACAATCATCACAAACTACAATTCACAACTCCACACCATTTTCATAATCTCTAAAAGTTCATCTGAACAGATGAAAACCAAATCTAAAGGGCCCATGTCCCTAAAATTCCCTTTTTTCGGTCTTAATAGACCAATATTCCTACAATGTCCCTTTTCAGCCTAAGAAGTTATTTCGATTTCCCCCTCTCCTATGAAAAATACAAGTGATATATCCTCATGTTAGAGCTCCTTGTAGTATGTATGTTAATAAACAGGATATTAAGTAACAAAAACTGTCAGATAAGAACACAGATTGGGAAAATACGCACTCACAGAAAACAGCATTATGAAACTTCACGAAAAATTTTGATGTGAATAAAAGAGCATTTTATTATCTGTGCATTCCAATTTCTCTGCCACCCCCACAAATATCCCTGGACAGCAGACACATTATCCCTCCTATTCTAAGGACATGTATCTAATCCATTACAGGGCATGCTTGGGTCCACAGAGCAAGCTGTAGTAAGCTGTTAAGATTAGTTCCAAGCCAAACATTAACTCTCAATGAAAAAAATCCCAGATGCCTGGGGAGAAAGGGGGTGGATAAGAAATGTTTGCTGCATTACAGTGCACTGGGCAATAACACTACTTGAAACACATGAGGGAATGAACCCAGGTGATGCACCTTGTCCTAGATGTTCTAGTTTTATTTCAGATCTAGATGTGACGATTTGATTTTTCCTCTACCATCTTTCATGCATTTCTGTACTGCACCAAATGAACAGGGCATGGCTATGGGCACACTTGCAGTAAATGCATTATCCAAATCACCCACTAATTAATAAAATAAATAACTCTTCTAATTCAAAACACAGAAGCAGATGGGTTTGCTCCAGACTCAGTCTGCCCACCAAAAAAGCCCCATTCCTTTGATGTAAGATCAGATAATGATGGTTAGTCTAGAAGGCTGTATGATCTCAAAGCTTATTTAGCTTGTAAATTCTCAAGCAGTCATCATCATTTGTTCCACAGTAAAGATCCATTTAGTGAAGAAAAAAAAAAAAACCAACCCAATGGGAACTTACTTGCCTGTTTTTGGTTATTGGGAAGACTTTCATTGATATTCCTGGCTTGGCATATTTTTTCCACTGTACACAAAGATGACAAAGGTCATGCAAGAGCATTTAAAATTTCTCATAGAACATAAATGAATCATGACTCATCCATGGGTACAGCACGTCCTTTATTTTTTCTCTCAAGCAAGAGATAGTACCAAGTTTTTGTTTGCAGCTGCATGAGCAGAATATGAAAGCTATATATCCCTGAACATATGTTTCTAAAATTCACAGTGGAACAATTGTACTCAAGTTTTCAAAACTGAGCATACACAAGGCAGTCTGGAAGAACATCAGTAATCTTCACAGTAAACATCTAGTGACGCATATCTCCAACATGTTGCAATACAGGAGATTAAGACAAAAGCCATCTTCAATTAACAGATCAGTGGTGGCATCTGACCATTAGTGTTCCAAGCATTAGTCACATTTGGTCAGCATAACAAGGTTGCAAATATTAGGGCTCCCATATGTTGTGTCTTCACTTGATCCTCACCATCTCAGCCACCCTTCCCCCCCTCCCTCGTGTTTACGCCGTCACCTTCACCCCCACGGCAGCTCCAGGGTCCTCTCTCAGGGAACAAAGGGACAAAAAAGAGGCTTACTTCTGTCCCCCACTTTCTTTGAGGTCAGGAACATGGCAGCCACTCCAAACAGAAATGGGTTTATCCTGGGCAGCCAGGGGACCCCTGTCTCACACCTGCCTATAGCAAAAGCAATGGAGGGCAGGAAAAACATAGTACTCAGCACCAAGGGCATCCAGACTTCCAAACCTCCAAAAGAGATCCATGGCCATTAGCCAGCTGGGCACAGCTGCTTCCTCTCTAATCTTTATTTCCAGTGATTTAAGGTAAAATTTTTCTCACATCCAGTTCCCTGCTGTAAAATCCATCTGCCTTAAACTTTAGGAGCAATCGTCATCAGCCTCTCCTGACTTTGATGCTCCTGGCTCATCGAACACACTGGGATGCACAGAATTTCACTTATTGCATGAGTTCAGTTGCTACTGCACTAACTTATTAACTGAAGAAAAAAAAGGGCAATGAAATATCTTATATCCACAGGCTTAGGTGGCTTTCATTTGCTGAAGCAATTTTGTGCTTCATAAATCGAGTTGTATATTTAACCACTTTAGGTTAATCTGTATCAGGGAGCACAGCAGAGGCAGGGTGGACGTTTTGGCCAACCTTTTAGCTTCAAGAATTCAATCTCCTGCCTTTCAGCCCACACTGAAGCTCACCCTGCTGTCCTCAGGCAGGCAGAAAGCTACAGTATTATGAAAGAGCCGAAGCAACAAGGCAGAAACACAAGCTAATTTCGAATATGTCATATAAAGTTTTGTTTAGTACAGACATGAATTAAATTGGCAGATTAATTTAATAGAGCAGAACACAAGAGTGAAAGGCATGACAGCTTGTGTTCCATTTCTGTGTGACACAGAGCTGACCCTATTAACTTCAAATTATCTCCTTTTATGGACTCCAATCTTTTTGTATTTTTCACAACTGTAACTAGATGATGGGTTAAATACTCGGAAGAACACAAGAATGTTTTTTTTTCTGCAGCCAGCACAGAGAGGGGAATTGCTGAACTCACTGCTTCTATGAAACAGGAAACTGTATTTTGGGTGCATCTGATTCCCACTGCTTCCCACTGCCACCCTTATGCAGAGGTGGTTTGGTCCCCCAGCCCCTGTGCCATGGAGGGAATGGAAGCTCTACCCAATGATTTTATTTCCAATCTCTCACCTGTTTATTCTAACATACTCATACTCCTTTAAGGTAAAAAAACTTTCCCCAAATTCATATGCCTTTTGAGCTATAGCTCAAAACAGGTTACTACTGAGAATTTTATTGTACAACTATACTCACCCTTCCACTCTCCTATAAACAAAACCAGAATGAAAAGCTGCACAGCTGTAGAAGCATTTCCACAGCTTTTCAAAACCAAAATATCCCCGACTATCAGTCAGGTGTGTTAGCTCAAGCCCACAGGACAAATCAAACCAAATCAATGACAAAACATTCCTTTTTCTGTGTCCTTACCAGCACAAAGTTGTATCGGTGCCCAGTCCAATGTGCTTGGCATAAGCAGTGGCCAGGCTGTATGCTCTGTCCATCTATCACTTTAATTGCTGAGAAGGATACTGGGAAGTGAAATGTCTCTCCCTGCCTTGTTTCTACCTTTGATACAATCAAAGGCAGACAGCTGAGAATCCAGTCTCTTCACAACACCAGAGCCCAGCACTGGGAGCAGGTGGTATAGAAAGCTCATTAAAGCTCGAGAGTGTTTCCACAAAACAAATAGTCAGAGGAAAGCTGCAAAGCAGGAGCCCACACAAAGGCATCCTTTCTCTCCTCATCTGCAGGAGCCATCTCTCACCTACAAAAGCAAGTCTGCAAGCACTACTATTGCGCCTGGAAGTTTTAACTTTCTCTGCAGTCCTTTCATCTAAATACAAAATAGGGCTCAAACTACAGAGGTGAGCAGGTTCATTGAAACAAAGAAATCATTTGCACTTAACTGGGGTTATTCAAAGCACAGGCCCCTCAAAACAGTTTTAGAAGCACCTGCTCTTCAAAAGTCCTTGTTTCTGTGAAATGCCTTTCAAGCCCAAATGTCCTGCATCTCAGTGAAATGGGGCCTGTGCAAGATTCAGATTTTGACCTAAATATGTAGAAAAGCTTTTAACTGAACAATAATCTATTTTAATAATGAAACTCACTTATAACTTTCCTAAAAAAGCAAATGCATGGCACTGTAGTACTGAGGTGCCACACTCTTCCCTTGGGATATAATTTACTCCATACAATACCACTTGGGATCCAAAGTAACAGTTTGTGGGTGAGTGATAAATAATTTATCTGGACAATATTTTTGCTTGATTTTTCCCTCAACTATGCAGGTTCAGCAGAAGTGAGGTGAGAGAGGAAGGGTGTTGACAAGTTTTGTCATCCCTGTTGGTACATCTAAACCAGGTGCCTGAAAATGGAAGTAGACATTTCAACACCACTTTGTCCTGCTTTGTATGTACAATAAATAACTGGAAACAACATTCATGCTTCCACCTTATGTCATTGTTCAACCAAAACTGAGCAGGCCTGGCCACATCCCCAGACAGGACAAGTGATCACCGGCACTGCTCATCTGTGTACAGCTCTTCTGGGGTGGGCAGGACTCACAACAGAAGCCATGGTCACCCCTCAAGGCCATATCGCACTGATGGAAAGATGGACAAACCACTTGGCAAGGCCAGAGCCTGCTCCTTCTGATCGGTTCTGCACTTCAAAAAAGCTGGTTCACAGCTAAGAATGGATTTTTACAGATTTCTGAGCATCACAACAAATCTCTTCACCTTCTGCTTCCAACATATGGTATTTTTTAATGCTTCTTTCTCTAACATATAAAATCCATTTATAGCACACAGATTTTATTTTAATCATTAATGCCACACAAAACCATCACCATACAATGCCCTGAAGAACAGCTGAAAGAATGATCATGTCAAAAACACCATAATAAAAGGAAGACAAATTTAAGACTTATGTACTGCAGAAGTCTTAATCTAGGTATCTACTATTTCTCACCACCTACAATCAATACTGTTCTACAGTGAAAATTAGAATATCAGCTAACAAATATATGTACTACCTCAGATACCTCAGAATTTGGTAGAAATAAAGCCTGACCCTCAGCACACACATACATGCACAGGCATCTCTGGCTATGAAATTGTGAATGGAAAATCAGAAGCAAAGAAGCTAAAGGCAGAGCTAATAACAAAGATGTACATTACCAGTCTGAGTCTAAGAATGTAAACTTACTTAGGGTGAAAACAAGATAGGCATTATATTGGCATTACTTCATTTTAGTACTGTTGCTTAATCTGTATATCTAATTCCTCACATAAAGCTTGACTTTGTGCTAAATAAGAAATGCCTTTGCACTCCACCAGCATGCTCTGTCCGTTTTACAAAGAGGGAACATCCATTTATTTCATCTAAAGGTCAAAAGTGAAATGCCTTTGGGAGATCCCATGCAACCTTAAAATAAAAGTCGCATTCCTGAACTCCGAACTATCTAGAATGCAACACAATGTCATTATTATTCCTTGGAAAATGTAAAACAATTGATCACTTATATTAAAAGCAAAACTCTTTAAAAAGAACTGGTCCTAAAAACCAATGAAATACCAACAGTGAGAATTTAAAATCTTGCTCTTCAAGAAGTACAACTTATTTTCCTTTCAGTTTTATCCATTATGGAAGTCATAACACCCATAAATGTTTAAAAGACGTGATGTAATCCTAGTATTTGTTCACTTTGAATAAAAGGAAAAGAATTCTTATTCAAACACCAACAGTAGCCAAAGCAGCCAGACCCGTATTTCCTTAAACTTTTTAGTGATTCTTAATAGATTATGTTTATGCCATGATATCTACCTGCAACTATTAATCAATATTTACTGACCCCATTTAGCAAAATCAGAACACAGAACTCCAGTGGAGCAGGAACTTGTGGCTGTCAGGTTTCTTATAGCTTCCTTCTTCATTTCTAAGTCTCAGTACAGCCCTAAACCCAACGTTCAAGATCAAAACTAAAGCTCACAGAAACAACAGGTAGCTTTTTAGTTCTTCTAAGCTTCAAAATTATTGAATGTGCAAGCTATAAAACACCTGCTGCAATATTACACTTTACCTTCTATTTTTTCCCTTCTACTGTACTTCTGCCCAGCTTATTAGCAGATTGAAAACTACACATTTCTTTTTTTTCTAAAGGCTATATAAAATTACATCACACTACTTATCCAGCTTCACAGCATCAAATCACTTTATTCAGAGAAAGCATATCATGATATTTTTGGAAAACTTAAGACCTTTTTTATAATTAATTACCACTTTAAACAGATAATTAGAACAATCTCCCAACACACTGTGTGGTTAGTACATGTATAATGCACACCAGGTTGATGATTACTTTTGAGGTGCTCACTGCCATCAGTAGATGCCTGGGGCTACCAGCAGTGCACAGAAGGCACCACGTGTAGGAGGACACGTCCTGTCACAGTGCCAATGCTGATCTTCTGAAAGATACTCGCTAAGGAGAAACATGCTTAGGAAAACCTCAAGTTTTACACAGTTAACAGTAATATACCATTTTCTACTACCAAAGATAATTCAAAACAGGTTGCAAAAACCTGCATCTGTCTACATAAGGCCTAAAAACAACTATATTGCTGTTTCACCATTGATAAAATCTATGAATTCAGATGAAGCATTCTTCCGTTGTTTCAACACAGCTTTTAGCTAGTTTTAAAAGTCCCATATTCGTGACATGGAAAGGAGGTTTGCAAGGAAGTCTCGCAGCATCTGACCTTTTTATTTTCTCACGGCAATTTTAGGCGTAGAAGGAGACAGAGATAAACACAACACAGAACTCTGCCACAGCAAAAGCCCACTGAACTATTTCCAAGGAAAAAGACAGTTGTTCCATGAATTCTTCCATGTTTTCAGACACATGAATTATATCTGGCAATAGTTCAACAGAAAGGAAGGAACACCAAAGGAGAAGCACAGACTAAGCATTTGTAATCAAACAGATTAAGCAGCTGTAAACTGGGAACTCCTGCTCATCAGCAGTTAAAAGGGGAAAATACTCAAATATACACAATGCTAACATCAAAACCTGTAGTTTGCTGCCTACTCTTTTCCTGCTTAATACAGACAAAGCTTGTAGACCTGCCAATGTATGTAAGGTCAAATGGTTTCATGTGAACAAAGATGGGTAAGATTGAAGTAACAGTTAAATACATGGGGGCTGGACTATTAAAGCACAAGAACAAGGAGAAAAAGATGACAGGTAAGATAAACAGATAATGTAAATGGAAAGGAACCAATACAGTCAGGTGAAAGACACTGGGCTGAGAAAATAAGAAGGAAGAAGCAAAAGTGTAGGCTCTTTGGTGGACCAAACTGTAGTCTGGATGAGACACAGAAAAATGAATTTCCATTTCACCACTGCTTTCAGTAAGTGTGAAGCTTTTCATAAAGGATTTCAAACACCACACCTTCCTCCTGCCCTGAGAAAGGGATGGAAAGGGATGGAAAGCAGCAGGGAAATGGTACATCTCACCACAATCTCTGTGACGTACCTACACTTCATAACCTTAGGACTGGGGGGAAAAATGTCTTTCTTGAAAGAGCCAAAATAGAAAAATAATTACATTTTCTTTTCTTATCAACTTACTTTGTTCTTTGAACTATTTTTTTGAGGTTTTAAATCTACAACCTTCTCCTGCCAAGCTAAAGCAAGTTAGGAAATGCAAATTAAGGGTGTTCTGTGAAAGCTCCATATAAGCCTGCACTGAGCAGAAGGTTCCTTTCTTCTCAAGCAGCTCTTCTGCTCTCCTAACAGGCTGCAGTCATTAAATTACTACTGCTCTGAGGCAACCCAAGCCCTCCACACCAGCCCGGTCTGGCCAAGGTTCCATCACCCCACCTGCCTGGCAAGCCACAGCAAGGACCTCTGGTAGAAAACATCTATCCTTTCTAAAAATAGGTATGAGCTGTGATAGCCACGCTCTATCCCTGGCCAGCACCAGCCCTACTCAGACCCATTTAATATGGAGAATGTGAAATCTCAGCACTAGGCTCTGCAATCCTAAAGCTGACTGCCTGATGTCTACTTGGTTGCTGCTGCAGTGGAGGATGCACAGAGAGCTGAGACAACTGGAAAGATATTTCCTGGCTAAGGCAGCTGACTGGTGTCCTGGAGAATGGGATCCAGTCCATGCCTCTCCCATGAAATTAGCTAAAGATGCTGCACAAATCATTTCCACACTTTTCACAGGCAGTCACTAATTATACATTCCCCATTTTTTCTACATGTTTAGTGTTGGATCTTTTCTCAAACCAAACATCTCAAAGCCCTGGCTTCAGCTGAAGTCACTGTGTTAAAAGCAGACTGTGAAATGCTACTGAATGCTAATTAGGAGGTAATTTTGACATTACCTTTTCCAGGCTTCCTCTCCTAAAGACTCAGCAAATAGCTATGAAATCTTTAGGAAAGGTTAAGGCACCACTCTGGCTTGCACAGGCAAATGAGATGAGAAAACTGAGTGCAGCAATACAGCCTCCTTCCTTCTGGGGAGTATGCATATAAAAATCAGCACATGCTTTCTCAAAACATTCAGGTATTACTCTGATAAATGCCATAGGAAGCTCATGAGAAGCTGAATGCATTTATTCTGCCTTCAAAGCACAACTTGATTATTAGACCTTAAGTAAGAAACAAGTCCAGAAAGTTAAGAGTAAGGCAAAAATTCCTGCATCTTCCCTTGCTCAGCGAGCACATTCTGTTCCATGCATTGAATAAGATGTGATCCTGTGAAACCCATCAAGCAATTAGAGGCTAGAATGATGCAAAAGGGGCCCATGTTTAGGTTGCACACAGCTTGACTATGAAAACAAAATATTCCTTAAGCATTTTCTCTGTAGGAAGACATTAATATGTCAGCACATGTCCAGTGGTGAGAAGGAAGCGCATTTGACGATACATCACGCATTGAGTGGCCACTGCCCCTCCACGTGCAAACAGCCCGGAGAGAAAGCAAGGCTGCAGCTGGCAGAAGCCATTTAATAGCTGGCTGTGAGCAGGTCAGCCCCACTCATCCTCCACCGCTGCTCTAGGTCGGTCCAGCCCGGAGGTGACACACACCTTGAGGCTGTGGTTAGCCCGGTTCTTGGGCACGGCCCAGCGCCGCTGCCGCCAGCAGCTGCGGCCTGGCCCCGCTGCGGCCTGGCCCCGCGCCCGCCCCGCCGCACGGCCAGCGGCGGCCGCCGGCCCCTCCAGGGCCAGCCCTGGCTACAGCCGGGCTCAAACGGGCCACGGCTCACAGCAGAACCATGTGTGTCCCTGACGCTGACACACATGAGCAAAAGGAGTGGAAATGTGTCTTTTGGCAGCCCTGTGGGACACAGACACTTCAGCATCAGCCAGCAAGTCAGTCCAACCTGCCTCCCTATCCTGTCCAACCCTGTTAAATTAATCACAAAACATTTACAACAGAGACCAAAAACTTTCACTGCCAATTCCTGGTGTGGTTAACTATTCTCCTAATCCTACTACGATGGCAGCACAAAGGCTTGCTCAGAAGGCTGCTTGTTCTTATTTCTCTCTAGGGAAAGGCAGCAGATCTTTTTCCCCACCAATGGGTCCTGCAATACTTTATTCACTGCTACCTGAGGTTACTGGGCAAAGAGCTGATGGTGGCTGGGAGCTCTGCTATTCAACTCCACATGGAAAATTGTCTACAGGCAAAAAACAGTGCTTACAAAAGTCAAGTCACATCCACCCCTCACTCTATAACCGTGTTTATATTTCAATGTTTTTTTCTGGATATCTCAAAAACATTGCATTTTCAACACAAAATGAGAGTGAAGTCAACTGATTGGATGTTTGCTTTGCATTTCCATCTCAATTTCAGTATTTCAGCACGTGAATACAGAAAAATTTATTCTCAATATGATGCAATAGAGTGATTTAATATTTGTAAGTGTATTTAAGACAGGCATAGCATTTAAGCGCTCACCAAGAACTAAAAGTAGTGAGGAGAATGAAGAACTGAAGTTGTCTGCTTACTTCCTAAAATAGATTGGCACAAACTATTCTAAATAAAAAACACCCGGGGATGCCTAAAATTTTTGGGATTAGGTGTAGTTTCATGCCTTTTATTCTGGAACGCCGCATTTACCTCACCCGTTCTTCAACTGGTGGAGCACACATCAAGTATCCCTGAGAGACAAAGTACTACAGTATACAGATGTGCCTATTTTGGAAGCAGTTGGATCACTTTTCCCTACGAGGTCAGGGTTTTCAGACCAAAAGAATAGCTCTACTGTTTGTTATCCAGCTGAGAACAGCCTGGATTCCCTGCCTTGTTCAATGCTGTAAATTTAACTGTAAAGAATAAAATCAGTCCCCCCTGATTTCAATTAGCAATGAAGGAAGAGGAGAACAGGTAACATACTTTCCTATAATGACACTAAACTTTTTACAGTTATTTGCAACAATCCAAAGCTTATCATTGTTTGGCAAGCCTTTCCTTTATTCATTTACTTCATTTCCCCTTCTTTCACTGGGCAGGAATTTCATGTTAAACTGGAAAAAAATTAAACAGTTAAAATTTCCATTTCCAAAAGACTATTTTTAATCATTAAAATAAATTTATATGGAGCTTTTTGCTGTTTTTATCTCATAAAAACTGGTGGGCATCATAAGGTAGGCAGGTTTAAAACTATTCTGTCTTACTACTTTTATTTTCCTCCTCTGCCTTCACTCACCTAAATATTTATGTGAATGCTTTCTGGTAGAAAAAACAAGATTTTTCTATTTTGGGGTCCTAGGCAGAAGCAATTTTGAAAATATGTTTTTAAATATACTGTAATTATTTTGAGGATACTCCAAAAGGATCAGAGAGACATAGCCAAAATCACTGGATGGAAATCCCAAGTTAATCTGGTACACCATCCTGAACCCGTCACAGAATTCCCCTCAATCATTTGTCTTTTTTTCCCATTCTGATATTTAGCCTCTGTATTTAAACTTTTTGTCTCTGTGGTTACTGCAGAAACACCTAAAATGAGAGCAGCAAGGGCCAACACAGGAAAAAGCTTGGCAACCCACAGTTACATGTTAGGTCATGAGGGCCAGTGTGCTGCCAACTTTTGAGTGTGTGAACTCCTTTCATTCCTGAAGCTGATGATACTGAGAAATTAATCTTCAGTCTCCATCAAATTCATTCTTATTACACACTTTCAAGCTTTGTATAATCCCTGTCACAGAATTACTTATATCTTTGACTGTCAGGAGGTTTTGTTCTCCTTATTTCACTTTTAGGAAAAGGAGACACAAGGAAGCTAAAAATACTGCCTTAGGGCTGCCAAAGCAGCCTGTGGCAAAACAGGGACTGGATTTCTGCTCCCACACGTGAACCCAGGCACACTCATCTGCAGCTGCACTGGATACTGCCTGCAACGTTCCCCTGAGCCCACCAGAGCAGCTCCAAGCTCTCCTCACCCTTGGACAGCAATGGAATCAGCAGCTGAACAGCATCATGGAGCTGGAGATCCATGCTCAGACAGGGTATGCAGGCAGCTGGAGCTGCTCAGGGAGGAGAGACCCTTCCATGTACCAAAGGGGAAAGGGGAAGGATGGGATCCCCTTACAAATATGCCAGATTCATCCCTTCAGGCTGCAGGACCTGAACTGTTTGCAATTCTGCCTGTAGCTGAGAGCAGGTGGATGTGCAGCAGGAGAGGAACCACTGGAGACACAACCATTGCACTGGATCCTTCAGATAAAAAATGACAGCCCTGAAGGGGTTTGTGGCACGTGGTGCATGTCCAGAGGCAACACTGGAGACCTACTTCTAAAACATACTCCACCTTTGGACGGGATGCAATGTCCTTATCTTCATATCTAAAAAGGTCTGATGAACATATCAGTGAACAAAGTGAAATGGAAAATAAAACCTCAGACTGCACAGCAAGAAAGTTCATCATTTAACTTGAAAGAACAGAAAAAAAAACCCAACATTTTATTTTTACCACTGAATCAGAATACAGGTCAGGACAATATTATTGGCAAGGGAAAAAACATTTGTTGGAACTCTTATTCTTCTTTGATTATCTATCAAGATCCACGGTCCTCACTTAGATGTGAGAACTCTCCATAGGTTTTAAAGGTGTTGGGAGTGGGCAGTTTATTTGTGTTTTCCTGAAGAAAAATAAAATGGAATGAGGAGGAAAAAAATAGTATCTGCAACAGCTAACTGCTTCTCAAAATGAGGTTTTGTCACCATTACGCACAATGCATCTCTTACTCCTAAAATGAGTGAGCCGTGCTAGATATGTTTGCATGAAATTAATGATAAAACACTTTTGAATATTACATGTAATACTGAGGAGGTTCTACTAGCACATACTTCCATGAGTAGGCACCAATGGCATATGCCTAGAACAGAGAAAAAGAAAATGCTGAAAAAGATAAAGTGTCAGTATTAGTATTAGTAACTTCTAAACAGAAATGAAGATTTCAGAAACAAGTATGTGCATAGGTACTTCACTCTATGATAAAAATAAATGAGATGCTTCCAGTAAAAAAAAAATCTTAGTCAAGAAACAAATATGCCAATACACAACAGCATACTTTGCACAGGACTGAGAATAGTACAGATTGCAGTGTACAGGAATTGTTTTTGGCTAATACTGCAGGTTCCAAAATGAAGTTGTTTATTCAAACTATTTATAATTTCAGAAAAAAAATCTGATACATGTAAATGCAGTGGTAATACATGTTCCTTGCCCTAGCAATTACTTTACTGCCTATTCTAATACATAATATGCATTTCTTTTGCATTTTTTTCAGATTTTTTCTTTCTAGTATTTTGTGATAAGGCCGGAAAAAAAAAACAGGGAAAAAAAAAGAAGTGCAACCTTTTACACCTTTTGTATTGCTTCCCCCCCCACCCCCCAAAAAAAAAGTCAATATATATTCCTGCATTTCACATGGATTCTAAATGCTGTGATCTGTACCAACTGTCAGTTGTCCTTAAAAATAGCAATAATAAACCTGCTGGGCACAGCTACGAAACTTTTGGCTTTCAGTCAACCTTACATTCTTAAAATCTCGTTCCTGCAATCACCTCTGGACTAAAAGACCACTAAGTAATCCATCTCCTTGGCAATGTTAAGAGTTACAACAAGGGGAAAAACTTATGGTACCAAGAAATACATTCACCACCTTTGAAGGTAGCTTCAAGTGTTCACTTAATAGTGGGAAAAATTAAGCCAAACTATACAGAAAAGGTTGTCTTGTACTCTGCTGGTAACATTTTAGAGGATGTCTCTTTGTTAATGTCTTTATTATTAAAAAAAAATTCTTTTAAATGACTCATCCGAGAGCCTGAGGAGACACTTCTCCCTTGGCAATTTACCTTGATCACAACACCTAAGTAGTTTCTCCCCTTCAACACATCCAGAAGCTTTTAATGGCTTCCCAATGTTAGACAATAGTGCATATTTTCATTTCCACATGATACATTTTAATTGACTGAGTTTTTAGGAAGTGATGATAGGTTCATCATCATGAAGTCCCAACAATGAAATAAGCTTGAAAAATTAAGTGATTACAGACATGACATTTTGGACTTTCAGTTTGGGGAACAGAGCAAGGCTAGTTATAAGGGAGGAAAAGAGGCACAGAACATCTGACTAGCCTCTATTTTCCATCTGCAGGCCTGTCAAGATAAAATCATCCTTAGACATCCAAGCTGATGAAACTCATTTTTACTCTACTGATCAAGATCACTAACCGACTTCTCTGCATGTAATAATTCTTCAGTGACAAAAGTAATTTCTCATGCCATAAATAAATTGTTGAAAAACCTTAAGAGTAAGAAGACACATAGATCTTACGAACACTTTCTGGCATTTTTACAGCTTGTTCCCTCCCTCTTCTCATGGCCTGTAGGTTTTGTAGGGAAGGCAACTGGCTTTGCTCTGGTTCCCTACTGTGGTCAGCTGGAGAATTCAGCTTCAAAGGCAACTTCAGGAAGGGATGGAGCAGCACTACCACTTCAGGCTCTACTGGAGAGCAAACCTCTCCAGTCCCAGCAGGACAGGCAATGATGGACTCTCACTGGACACCCTCGAGCTCACAGGAAGAGATGAAGGGTCTGACTTGGGATGCACAGCCCACCAGCTGCTATGCATTCCTCTGCCCCTCCCCTGGGATGGTGGGCAGTGGGTTCTGCTGCTCCTCCTGCAGGAGCACATCCTTGCTGCTGGCCAGTCCTAGCCTCAGCAGCTTCAAATGCTGGTGCTGACAGTGGTAAAAATGGTAAAAAAGATTCACATGCAAGGTTTAATGTGTAGGAGGCACCAGCCAGGAAAGAAAAGCTGGCTTATCTTTTCCATACACCACAGTAAAGCAGGTATAAGGAGAAGGCTGACACACCAATCTGACCCCCAGGGAGCACAGCAAGCACAGGAAGGCACAGAGGAATGGCAAAGTGTAGCTGTTTGCCTTACCCAGATAATACACTTAGAAATTATTTCTTCACCCAGCTGGTACCTCAGCACCTCATCATAACATGCAAAGTGCCTTGACTCTTTTACAGTCCCACCCCTTTTCCACTTTCCCAAACAAAGGCAGGTAAATAATCAGTCTAAAGAAGCTGATGCTTTCTCCAAAAACAGACCCAGTTTTACACTTAATTCGTGAAGTAATTCCTGCAGCCAGTCAGATATTGAAGCATCAGCACCAAAATTTAGTCCAATTACTAATTCCTATCAATTATATCACTTGATATTGGGCTATCAGGATAATAACACTTGGTACTTGGGGAAACACACAAATGACTATCCATCATCAGTGAAAACTATGAGATAGGTTAATTATGAATGTACATCATAACTTTGCCTTCAGCGTGGTGTGACTCAGATTTAAAAATGCAGCTTCCATCTAATACTATAAATCTGAGCACAGAAATTCTTCACTTTATACTTTCAAACAGAGCAAACAATAGTCACAAGAAACAGATTACACACAAACTTACAAATTCTGTTTTAGGGAGGGTCTTGGACAAAGCTTTACATTTTACCTAACATAACAGAAATTAGTCAGTTGCCCTCAAGTGAAAAAAACTCATGTAAGAGGCTCATGTTTTAAGCACAACATTCACTTATTTTCAGCACTACCTCATACAATAATATGTGCAACTTCACAAAAAATTCTGTTTTCAAGACTGATTTGATATGATTTATAGATCTTTGCATTCAGAACTATGAAATATTTTTCTAGACAGCTGAACTACATTTATCAGAAAAGTAGGGGTATTAACCAAAACAATGCCCAACATGACATAGTCACATGTGCAGCCTCCCATATCAATCAATTTCACAATTTCCTTTGGACAGTACAGACACACACTGTGCCATGTGCAAACCCCTCCCACGTAATTGCCAATTGCCATGGCACACATCTGAGAAGGTCCAGAGGGAAAGGCAGAACTTTTCACATTTTGGCCATGAAATGTTCAGACTTTAATCTTGATGTTGAATGGGGATTTACAAAAAACAAAGAACTGCTTGTGAGCCATGTGGTACAGGACACCAGTCCAGCTAACATAAACATGAGCTCAACAGAAGACACTCACTACACGGACTGCTTTGGCATTGCATTAAATTCTACACGCTGTTCTATTTTGCATGTTAAATTGGTTCTACTTAATTATAAGCAACAGGACAGTATTAAAATAAAGGATATTGTCGTATTGATATCGAACAAATATAAAAAGTATTCTGCTGAAATAGAGCCCAGATGTGCATGTCTGTCAATGCACAGATGTGTCTTATATTGTGCGATTAACTAAAGTTGTGCACAGAATTCTTAATTTGCAAACTCTGGACCAAAACCATAATGTGCCCACTACACAGGGACCACGTAAATGCCATCTCAGGCCTTAACACAGGGTCAATTAATCTTGATAATATCCTACTTGTGTTTTGCACAGTTGCATTTTCTGTAGGCCTGGCAGCATCCAAAGTAGTGTATCCAGAGGACCAAACAGACCTTTTCCTTTGGCTTTCACATTGCCAAATCAATTCTAGCATCAGCATCTCCTGTGGTATCAATGAGAAAGTTTTTTTTGGAATGCAAGGAAGGCATTTAGAACAAACGCCTTTCATTAGATGTGTATTTCAGTGTGTGTATTACCTTTGCAAAGGCTGTGTGAACACAAATAGGTATAAGGCAGTCACTTGCCAGGCTTGCTCCTTTAAAGATTTTATTTGAAGGCACTAAAAGGAAAACGTGTTTTTTATAATGATAGCACACAGAAGTATTCTTACAAAACAATCTTTCTAATTTTTGACCTATGCACTTCTTTGGCTTTGTCCTGTCACCATCATCTTCTTTGGTCTCCTTGATACTCCAGAAAAAAACCCTTTCACATTCACAACCTCTTTGACTACTCTAAAAAGCAATTAAATGGAAGCTGAAATTATTAGCAACTTTAAGGAAATTAGTCTGCAGCTGGCAGGACAGAGGGCACTGAGCTACAATCACTACAAGGTTAGCAGTTGTGTGCCTGCATATCTCAGGGGCTGCCATTCAAAGCTTTTCCATGCTTAGGACACATCCAGTCCATTTAAAATCACAAGCTCTGTCCCAACCAAGCACATAATTCCTGGAAAATGCATCAGAAATCAGCATCCACTGTTTGTCTGACCAGTGTGAATCAGAGCACATTTTCAAAGGCATGTTCCCAGAAAGATGGATCTACTTTTCTGCATGATTTGAACTATTATTTTGGCACTCTCAAGGGCGTGAGCCGAGACATTATTTAACCCAATGACTTTAGGCACTGGTACAACATTTGCTGGATCACCAAGGTCCATACTGGGAAGTAAGGTTTAAAATAGCAAGAGAAAGTCACAGACAGTAGGATTACATTGCGTAATAATTAACAGCACCAGAATCAGTGTCTAAGTCTTGTCCCAGCTGATATTTACCAGTAATGATCATGGAACAGCCCCTTCCAGGCTGGGACTGCCAGCTGGAGGGTCCCACAACTGGTGGCAGCAGCCAGGACCAAGAGCCAGCTCCCACAGCTGTTGTCCAGCTAAGCAAAACTTAAGTGCAGGGCTCTAGCACTTACTTCTTTCCCTTTTTCCTGACCTTTTGTCATGCCCTGCTTTCTACTCTGGCCCCTGGAGATGCATCATGCAGCCTTGACTCCTCAGAATCACTATGCCATTAAAAAAAAAAAGATTAAAACATAGACTTCCTAGCAGAGTGTTAAGCTTTTTACTTTCTTCTCACTTTCATTTATGCCTCTTGCTATTCCCTGCTTTTCTCTAAAAGTGTCCATGTTGATTCCAAAAAATGCAGCTGTTCTTAACAAAGATACAGCCCCAGTCAATACACTTCAGAAAAAAAAAGTTTCAGTAAAAAGTTACTCATAATTTTCTCAAGTAATGCTTTTACATTACAAGCATCTACATGGCTTTAGTATTCCTTGCCTATTCGAACAAACTGCTAAAAGCATGTGTATTTTCAGCTAAAAAATCTGAGTTTTGGCCACAATTAGTACTTGCACATATATCTTGGCTTTATAGCAGCCAGAACTCATCCTTTTTTATTCTGCTAGCAGATAACTGACTTACCATTGCCATAAAAGGGACAAGCTTCAAGTACAATATGAAAATTCCTGGAATGCTTGAATCTACCCTCATGTAGCTGATTTTTTTCCCTTAATATGTGCACTATGAATACAAACTATTAATGCACTAATTTCTCTTTAAACTTTTGTTCTAATTCTTGACAGCTCCATCAGTCCATACCAGTGTAATTTTTCAGCCTTATTTGGGTTCCATTACAATCTTAGGATTTGTTTCAATGTTTTTAGATTAACAAATATTTCAACAGAAGTTTTCAGTAGACTAGAAAACAAGTTTTCTTCCACTAGATAAACAAATGGACTAATAAGACCAAAAGACTTACAATATCCAGTCAGCACATAGCTATCCAGTGAAAATGGGCTAATTTGTTTTATCCCTTAGCTACAACTCAAACATTTGTCATGACAAAGAGAAAAAATAAAAGAAAGAACCTTTGTCATTCTGATTTCTGTATACTAAACTAAGAACCTCATATATCACCTACTAAAAGAGAACAAGCCAATAAAATTATTTATTTTCCACTCAGTCGGTGATTATTTGCATGAAAGATTACATACTTCATTATGAATTTCCAATGTGAATTATCTATAGGAAGAATCCTCACATAAAAATGGCATTGATCATTGACTATGATGAATTAGAACTCTTTCTCCCACTAAACCATTTAGAAATGCTCTACCACATTCATTCCCCAGTGTTAAGACAACATCCACATGTTCAGAAGACATATTGAGAGGGCATCTTGACTAGGAGAAAGGCTGAAACCTCAGACCTCCCATGCAGCCAGAGAGATTATAAATCCCATAGCAACTGAGACACACAGGGGCAGAGAGAAGGCTGGACACTGGTGTTTAAAGGTAGTAGAGGAGATGAATGTTACTTGCCTCAAATATGTTTTTTCCAGCAATGCTAGGGAACACTACCAGACTTCTGGCACCTTTCAAGAAAGTTTAACATCTAAACCTGATTTGTGGCTTTCATTTTATCTCAGTGCAGAGATGAAGAACGGAGTTTGCAAACTGGAGCAACTCAGCACATCACTTCCACTCCCACTTTTACAGTTTGGCAGGGGTGACAGACTTTACCTAAAAACTTTCTGTTCCCAGCTGTAGCATTTAAAATGTCCTTTAATAAGGTGTATGTTATCTACAGACAAGATAATGGATAGTTTTTACCATGTGTCAGTCTTCCATAAAAAAAACTATATCTCTTCTGAATGCAAATGACCAAACTCACTTGATTTTTAAATAAAATATTCTAGTTTTTCCTACCAATGTCAGTGTATGAAACTAAATATTGGATTTATTTTATAACTCTGATAATATTCTGCTGGTTCCCTCCAAGCCATCTTAAAAATATGCATATCAAAATGTGGTCTGTCACTGCTACAAGCAGATGAAAGCCACAAAAAGATGAAAGAAACTTAATTATTACTTTGCAATTTGTTTACTCCACACACTTGACAGCACTTTGTATTTTGTCCTTCACATTGTTCTGTTGAAGAAGCACACCCTTCCTCAGACCCTGCGAGAAAGAGGCTGTCTGCCAGCAGCAGCGAAGGTGAAGGCAGCGGATGCATACAGAGAGAAAAAAAGCATAGGAAAGGAGGGGAACACAGTATGATTAGTGATTCTCTTGAATCCACACAAAGAAACCCTTTAGCTTACAAGAAATATCATAAAAGTAGCTGAATAACTTTGCTAAAGACACAATTACACATAAATTAAGTAGGTGCATTCATGGCAAATCTTACACCATTTATTTCAGAACATGTGTGAGAACAGCATACTTTGAATATGAAGGTAGCATTAAAAAAAAATCAAGAAAAAGGAAACCTATCCTTTTCCAGCTCTTCTTTGGCTTCCCTCATTTGATTTTCTGACGTGTCCTTTTAATCATAGGGCTGTAAGGCAAGCCAAGCCAAAACCAGGGAACTTTCTTGCCGGCTGTGAGGCTGACTCATCTCCACTCAAGCAGATTCCCAAGCTGCTGGCTTCCACGGCACCTGCTGTCTGCACCCAGGCCTCAGCACCTTGCACCAGAACTGCACTGATGTCACTGGAACACCCTAGCACACGTATAAAAGCAGGACTACAATTCCCATTGGCACCCATAATTACAGGTTTTCAGATGCTTGATAACTTGGCAGATCAGAGGTGAGAAGGGGTAGTTCCCACCAGCACCACACAAGCACCTAAGCTAAGAAGAGCTAATATAATATTAAGACTTACAATGTTTTTTGACTTTGTTGGAAATATAATGAAAGCACACCATGTTAAGAGGTTTCCTAAAAAATGCATATTTGAGACATTTTGAGATGCAAAAGTGGTAAAAAGTGAGCTGAACATAGTATAATAGAAGTACAAGGGACTGGAAGCTGATGTGCTTTTGAACATCTACACTGTACTTTTTTTTTTTCAATTTAGAAAGTTTATTCAAGCTCCTCCTTCTGTAAGAGGATATGTCAGAGATACAGGAAGATTAAACAGTCAGTTTTTCATCCTAAAACTGTTTGTACATGCCAGAGGGTAAAAAAAGGACTAGTTTTTGCATTAGTTAGACTCTTTATGAAGAACACATTTTTCTGTTTCTTTACTGTAATTCACCTCAGATAACTCACAGCATAATTAGTAATTACTTATTGATAATGTTTTAACTTGTCCTATATTTTACTGACACATTGTCCAAGACACTGCTATATAAAGACTCTTGAAGGGTTAATACCACATGCCTTTCTGATGTATTAAATCACGAAGAATAATTCCAGCCAGTCACAAGCCAGAGAAATCAAAATTTGATCTTCCCACACACATCATTACATTGCAGCAGTACTTTACACCTTCAACTACTCACTAAAGCCACAGGTTGCTCTTCCATTCAGGTCATAGCCCATGCCCAAATTCTTCTCTTTGATCAAACCTTGCAAGGTGTTAAGGTGTTAAGTGTTTATGATGGGAAAGTCAGCGGAAATTCTGGGAAGGGTGTACTATGTAACTTTCAAACACTGATGAAGTAAGTCAATTTATTCTTGTGTAGAGGTTGTTGAATCTTCCTTTGTTTAGTCTAGTTCTATAAAAAGAACAATATTCCTAAGCCTATCCCTAAAGAAGGTTTCTGACATTTTAGAACAATAGTCTAAGCTGCCTGCAGCAGCTGTGCTACATTGCTCTACGTAATCAGGGCAACTGACAGAATATACATCCAGCATAACCTCAGGCATTATACAAACTAGTGACATCCAGGATTATAAACACCAAGCAGACAAGTTGCAATGAAACATTGCAGTAGTCCTGCAGGCATTTGATACAAACACTCAGAAGCAAAACTTGTGCAGCTTGGGATGACAGTCCATGAACGCACTTGCATATGCTGACACTCAGCAGGTTCAGACTGTGCTCACCAACACAGCTGGCAGCAGGCAGGTGTGTGTTTCCAGAATATCCTGCCCTTCTCTCCCTCCTCCAGCACCCTATGGCATGATGCTGTAGAAGAAGTGGACAGAGGAAGTTGGCAAAAAGGACAAAAGGTATGAAGACATTCCTTTGGGAGCAAGGAGTCACCAGGCTTGTCCCCAGAAGTACCCATGCATTTTTCTGTGCATACATATTGAGTAATAACCCCCCACTGCTGGGACAGGTGAACCCATCCTACCACTCCTCCACTTTCCCAGCAAGCAGTGCTGGCCACAAGCTGGAAGGCCACCCTCCTGCCCACGCTCTCATGATCCTCTCTGGTGCACCCTCAGCCACCCCAGATCTTCTACCTCTTCCTGACAAGACATCTTGCTCCAACAGGAGGAAAAGGGAGCCCTTGCCTTCTTCATGCTTCCACACCCCACCATAGCCTGGCAGGGGCAACCAAACCCATTTCCTGTTCTTCTCTGAAGCCTTCCAGCCTGAGAGGAGCTTTACTCATCAGAAATCATTTCGGTCTCCCCTTCTGGCCATATTTTTGGAACCAGAGTGACCATATCTCCCTCCTGAATTAACACTTGCTAGGGTTTATTAAATGTGCTCCTGGTATTGTCAAGTCCCTGAGGACATTCAGGGACAAGGGTGTCAGATGGCCTCAGGGTGTCTCAGCATCAAAGACATGGCAGCCCTAGACACGACCTGCTGCAGAAGGCTGCCCAACCCTGCCTTGCTTCATTAGTAAAAGCACACCCAAGTGAAGTGCTACCAGTGATTCAGACTCAGTCATACAACTTCCCTTCAACCACATGCCAAAAGCCCAGGTCATTCTTTTTATCTGCTCTAGGTTTATGTGCCCTGTACATCTCCATCTCAGTAAATCCCATTTTTAAAGAAAAGAGGATAGAATATTGGTCAGATTAGTTAGAAGCAATTATATTCCTTTTGGCTTCTAACTGTGTGTGTCAGAATGGACTCCCAAATATTATGTAAAAGCAGGAGAGGTGATGCAAGGAAGGCATG
The DNA here is from genome assembly GCF_036417665.1 of Passer domesticus. NCBI lineage: Eukaryota > Metazoa > Chordata > Aves > Passeriformes > Passeridae > Passer > Passer domesticus. The sequence continues at coordinate 25,362,597 of NC_087475.1, forward strand.
AGGACAATACAGCAGAGTTGTCTCTGCCTGGCCACATACAGGACCACTCTTTATACAGGGCTTACCCAGGGACAGGAACCTCCTGGCCTCCCACCAGTGCATCCCCAGTTGCCACCACACTCTCAGCTCAAACAGAACTACTGGAATCAGCACTGCCCTTGTGGAAAAAATTATGTGTGCTTTTATTACTGTTTTGGCACACATTTCCCTATTAGCTCCATAGGGCTTGCTCTCACTCTGTCCCAGCACCCATTTCACTAAGACTAAAAACAGAACAGGGGGAATGGTTGGGAACTTGGAGAGAATGCTAAACGCACTGCTGAGCAGTGGTGGCCAGGAGAGCTCCTCTCTTCCACCAGGGCTTACATGGCAGCCACTTGTGTGGAAGGTGACTCAACCCAGGGCTCAAGTGCAGCTGAAGATCTCGCACGCAGCACAAGGACCAGCACTGCAGCAGCAGGGACAAGGTACCGAGCCATGAAACAGGCATTCCCATGGCACTGTCCTCTCTCAACCAAGCAGTACTAATGTTAGGAAACAGACTTTCTCCAAAGGAAATGGCAGCCTGAAGAGTGTCAGAAATGAGGGCCCCTGCAGAGATCCATCAAAACAAGCTTCTCCTGTAACCGTCTCATGGGAGCAGTCTTTTATCCTGACCTGGAAACATCTTAATCTACGGCTCTGTCTTCCACTCTGCTGTCACTGTAACCTGAAAATTAATCTCTGAGAAGAACACAGAACAGCACAAAAGCCCAGATTAGCTATAAATATAATTTTCATTATAATTCATCAAAATAAAGAACACAGAACTTCCAGTGTCACATCTGGAAGCACCACATTAAAACCAGCGGGAGCTGCAACGGAGCAGCTCCCTCCTTCTGTACTGAAGCACGTGATCTTGACAGTAGCTGGCTCAGGGCTGGCTTTGCTACGTCAAATGCCTCTATCAGAGCAGTCATTCCAAATCTCCTTGTATGTATTTAATCACAGATATGTCAGAGATAAAAACAATTTTTCACTCTGTCAGCCCTGACAGACTGCAGAATCACCACCACCAACACAGCATGAGCTGCTTCTGTCACACTTGCTTGTGCTTACAGGCATGGATGGTCTCAAGCCTAGAACAACCTCGATGCACATATGAAGAAACATTTACTGTGAGGGTGACTAAGCACTGACACAGGTTGCCTGGAGGGGTTGAGCAGTCTCCATCCTTGGACATACTCAAAACTCAGTGGGACACAGCATTAAGCAGCCTGCTGTAGCTGCCCCTGCTCTGAGCAAGAGGTTGGACTGGATGACCTCCAAGGCGCCCACCAGCCTTACCCATTCTGTGAGGAAGGCCATGGTACAATTAATAAGACTATGGCTGCACAACTGCCAATAAAAAAAAAATTAAAAATAAAAAAAACTCTAGCCAATAAAAGCTACCTTGGGGAAGGAAGGAACCAGCATAATTTCTTTTTCCCTGCAGAAAAGTGGTTGCTCCACTCAGTCTATTGTAAAGAGTACTGCTACAACCTTCCTTACCACACAATCTTCTGCTAATACACCTACTCTTTAAATGTAAACAGTGGGAACACGTTCATCTGAGGACAATGTGAGCACCGGGTCAGCTCTGCCCACTCTCCAAAAGCAGAAGAGGTGCTGCCCAGGTGTAGAGTGCTTCACACCACCCTGCCAGCCACAGTCATGCACAGGCATCAGCCCAGCTCAAGAATCTCCTAAGAGCAGCCTCTGGATCACCACCCACACGTGGTATGGTGCAGGCTAACAGCCATCTCCATCACCTTTTGTGTGGTTGCCAGTGACAGGCAACACTGTGGAGCTGGGGACAATGCCAGCAGAACTGAATTGATTGAAAGGCCACCCATGTACAGCCAAAGGTTTATCTAAGGCAACAAAACTGCAAGGAGCTCAACTTCCACTGCATACTTGTGTTTTCTGGTGGCACTGACAAGGAACTGGAAATCTGCAGTCAGCTTAACACATAAAGAATGGTTAATTATGGGAATAGCTTCATAATATAATTAACAGCTTCAGGTTACATTTTAAGAAATATTGATTTCAATGGAATAATTTATCCAGCACATGCTAGATACTTCTAGAACAGAGCCGCCTCACAGTTGCCACAGAAGACCTCAAATCATACAACTAATACTAAAGTTTGTATCTTCTTTTAATAAGTACCTCATCCCTACATAGTTTTGTGTATTTGATTGACAGTCATGGTTCACCCAATGACTTCACTTTACAGCACAAGGTGGGAATGTATCTCACAGATAGGTATTTTTATCTCTAGATATACCAAATTCAGAACTCAAATGTAAATAATTTACTTCAAAATACTCCAATTAATTATAATTAGTTACAACCTTAAGGGAATACAGTTTAATCAACTTAATGACAAATGCTGGGTGAATTGCCTTAGAGGATTCACCACTGAGTGATTTATTGCAATCACAGTAAGCCTGATATTATCAACCTAGGAGCAACAGACAAGAAATTGGAAGTTCAGTGCATTGTTTATTTCAGTTGGTTCAACACATACACACCTTCCCACTGGTCACACAGAGGTGTCAAAATTCTTTATAGGACTTAATTTCATCCGAAACTGCAGAAAAGCTTAAAAAAACCCTTTCCCATACCTCCATTGTTGACTGAAATGTTAATGCAAGATCTTAAATTTATAGCAGGAAGCATGACAAAAAGCCATGTGTCTACGGCTACTGAGAAGTTTTCTGCACTCCTGAATTTCATTAATACAGTATCAACCTAACCAAATTCAAGGAAAAAAGGAGACACAAAAAGATAACCTAATACAAACTATTGTGTAGGCTGCCCATTACTTAGACGTACAGAAGGAACAGCCCAAATACTTCAGGAGCGCCAGGAGAGAGAGTCCTTTAGACTTAAGGACAGCTAACAGCTATTATCACAGTGATAAAATTAGCTCCCTTAAGAAAAACTTTCAGACTACTTGCATGCTTTCGATTTTACGAAGTCTATGCCACAATCTAGTTCCATCCGGAAAGATGCCAAAATTCAGCTCTAACCATTAACATTAGGATCCTAAGCAGTACTCAGCCTACCGCCCATCGCGGGGGTCAAAGGCAGCGTGCACAGCACTTTGAATCCAAGCAGCCAATTCTAAATTATTATTAATATAAATATTGCTTCTTTTTTACTGTTTTTGTTTTTGTTTTTTTTTCATCGTGGAAGCACAGCTCGGTACTTTTCAGTCCCGGGTGGGTGCGTGCTTTCTATTCCCTCCCCAGTCAGCGGCGCTCCGTGCCGGGCCGTGGGAGAGCGCTGCGGGGCCCGTCCCCGCCGGACCCCCGCGGCCATCCCCGCTCCGCTCCGCTCCGCGCCCGCGGGGAGCCGGCGCGCAGGCACAGCCCGAGCAGCGGCGGGGCAGCCGGGCATCCGCGCCAAGCCCACCTGGCTGTCCCAGCGCCCCGCCAGCGGAGGCCCCGCGCCGACCCACGCCGGCTCCCGTCCCGTCCCGTCCCGCGGCTCCCCGTGAGAGGGTCCCGCGTATGCACGGGACCGCGCAGCCCGAAGGAGCCGCCCCCGCGTACTCACCGCGGCGGACACGGCGCTGAGCTCGGCGCTCAGCAGCAGCCCGAAGCCCAGCCAGAGCCGCATGCTGCCGCGCACCGCACCGCGCCGTCGGTCCCTGCGCGGCGCGACTCAGAGTGGGGCTCCGCGGGGCCGGCCCCACATGCGCGTCTCTTCCCTCCGTCGCGGCCGCGGCGCTTGCAATGCCTCGGGGGCGAAGGACTCGACTCGTCGTACACGATGGGCGGTGGCAGCCCCCCCTCTCCTCCCCTCCGGGCGGGGACCCTGGGAGGGCGCAACCTCGCCCGCTCCCGTTCCCCGCTGGCCGCAGTTCTTCCGCCTCCTCGTCCCCGCCGCGGGTGTGTGGTGGGCCGCGGGGGGCGGAGGTGGGAGGCGCGCCGCTTCCTCGCCGCACACGGCCGCGGCCGCCCGGGAGGGCACGGTACGGCAGCGCGGCGCGCAGCGGTGCGGAGCGGGCGGCGGAAGGGGCCGGGGCACGGCCGGCGGCGCTGGCTCCGCGCTGCCCGTCGGGGTCCGCGCCCCGCGGGTGCCTGCGCGCCGGCGGGACGCCGCTCTGGGCGCGGGGAGCGGCGCGACAGCCCTCTGTGCCCCGGATCGCAGCCCGGCCCGGCCGGCGGGGCCGCTCCCTGCTCCGGCAGCGGAGACCTCCGGCGGGGGGAGCGGCGTTGCTAGCGGGCTCTGCTCTGCCTTGCAGGGGTGGCCGTCCGGCGGGAGGGAGCCCTGAGCCGAGCCCCCGGCCGGGGAAGGAGCGAAAATGGACATCTCGCAGCTTCCCAGTGCACGTATTTTCCTTTGTCAGTAAGTAATTCCGCTCCTTAGGCTTTTGGAAATAACTTTTTTAAAGTCGTATTGTCACCTTTAACTGCAGAGCGTTATCACGTGCTTGTTTTGCACTAGCTTAAAACAATATCGTCCTTCTTCACCTTTCCCTGCAGGGATACGGGGCTTTTGCTGATCCTGATGGAAGTTGTGCTGTCAGCCGTCAAAGTGGACGCTGTAAGTAAAACATCTTCGGACTTTTACTGAGGAGAGAAGAGGAGAAAAAAGCAGTTTCCTTGGTACCAATAAGTGAGGAACTGCGTTTTCCTTGCCAGATGGCTTATCTATCTTTCCGTTTAAAGAAACAACTAACAAATCATCTTAGGAAGCCTTACAGATTGCTGTCTTCAACAAAATTATGTTCAGCAGAGAAGCATAACCCTTCAAGTGTCAGGTTGTTTGAAGTATTCCACTGTTAATTTTGTTCTAATTGGGTTATTTGTTAAAACGATAGTGAAACAAACCCAACAATTTCTTTATTTTTGTGAGAAACACACCAAAAATGCAGTGCTGAGTCCTTTGGTAAAGTTAACCTGCAGGTGAAATGTCTTCATTTACATACAAACCTCAGCTGAGGGCTGTGAAGCTTATTTCTACAAGTCAGAGTTTATAAACAAATTGTTGTTTAAATTAAAGTGTTAAATCAAAAAAATGGGTGTTATGTGCCCTATAGATGGTTTCAGCTGCATTCCTGAGTTGTTGATATAAGCAGATGTTACTAAACTCTTGCATCGTTGTCACAAGGATGTGAGAACTGTGAGAGATAATGCATAGGAGAGTATGCATTAAAAAATAGGCAATATTTGCCTGTTACAAAGCGTGGTGAGTTTAATGGAAAGATTGTCATTAGTGGGTATAGATTTTGGATCAGGCCTGAATATAGGAGGCTGAGGTTGGTAGGCTTGGCTTGTGGCTGCATTTATTGGTCAGCCACAAGTGTGGGTAAGGCTCTGTGGTCATGTGCTGGTGGGACCTTGATGACATTTTTTCAAAAGCTGTCCTGCTTACATTTTAATTCTACTGTCTGCAACTCTATGACTTTCCATTCCATGTAGACGTATGATGATAGGCCAGATCTCTGGTGAGATGGCATATCGTGTTAAGGAATGGGAAATACCATGTTAAGGAATGGGAAATACCATGTTAAGGAATGGGAAACACTGTGTTATGGAATGGGAAGCACTATGGCTGGTGCAGCAGGTGTTGTGACACAGGATAATCCTGCACTCCGGCTGCAGTTGGCATGTGGCACTTGCCCGTCAGCCTGCGTGGATGGCTGATCTCTCCACATCATGCCTGAGCAAGAGCTGTCTGGCTGGGGACCCACAGCCCTGTAGGAAGGGACAGGAGCAAGAACCTTAAGTGTCACGTGCTGCTTGTCTTTGCCTCATTTAGATACAAATGTTGTTCTGCTGCATAGTGCTGAATGGATGATAAAATTACCATGTGCTACTGAAACCAGAGCAGGCTGGTGATAACTGCAATTGTTTTATGCCCAGGAATGATATCACTGGGATCAGATGACATAAACCAGTGGCATTATGACTCTTCTTCTGTCAAGTTGTGTTGTAGTGTACATAGCGTGATACCTGAGTTTTAGCTATAGCATAGACTAATCCATTTTCCTTCATGTTCTTACAGTAGACTGCAGGCTGTGGTGAGGTATGCTGAAGAGGTGTTCAAGAGATCTCAGTTAATGCATGCAGTCTGAGCATGGCTGCTTGAATCTCCACGTGCTGGTTTTCCCAGAGAAGCTTGAAAGAGTAAATTGGCTTGCTTGAAGGTTTAATTTCTCAGATTTAGTAGTTCCTAAGCTGGCAGCTGTATAGGAGATGAAACACTCCAGTGAATGTGAATGGGGAAGTCTGGTCATGTTTCCATGAAAAATTGAGCTGCACTGCCACCACAGTATTTATCTGATTTTCCACTCACATGCTGCTTCCTTCCCTTGGTCAGCCCAGGTCTTTCTGTAGTTGCGTGGTGAGCTGAATTGGAAAATTCCTTGTTTGTACTAATCACTACCCCAAAAAAGAAGAGGGGTGAGAGCTAACTCTATCCTGGGTCAGATCATCACTTGTATTCATAGAAACCTGGAAATACCAGGCTGCCTACCTGTGGGCTGCTTCAGAAATAGCCTGGGAGATTCCCCCTAGAAGATACACTGCAATCCTAATTTAGAACAGCTTCTTTTGAGGTATATCTACACTGACAGACATGGTTTATTTATATCTGATTAAATAAGTGTATAGTTGGGTTCATCTTTGAGTATGAGTGGTGTTCTGTAAGAAGATCAGACAGAATAATGATACCTTGAAAAAAATCACTAGCATTTTGGGGACTCTCCTAGCACATCTCATTGCTTTATTCAAAATTTCTTTGAACCCTGGAAGAATTATTGGATAGTTAAGAGAGTACTCTTTCCATGTTCAGTCATGGAGCTGACGGGAAGGGTCAGCTCTCTTAAAGAACTATGAGAAATTCAGAATCCTGAATGAAGGAGGTCGCAGCTGCCTAAGGCTAAGCCGCTCATTTTCACTGCCATCAACAGCCATGTCTTGGTCTGGCAGTGGTGTTTCGATGCTGAGGGTCACAGAATTTGTATCACATTGTGGACAGGCAGCAGGATGGCTGCCCAAGTGGGAATTTATTTGTGTATTTTAAGAGCCATGACTTCTCCCATCAACATCATGTAATGCCAGACAGACAAGCACATTCACAGCCAGTATTGCACACATGGAAATGTAGTCATGGTAGATAGCTTTGAATTCCTTATTTTTGTCCCTCCTTTCTTGGGTGCTGTCTGCTCCACTCATCAGTAAAAGTCTTTTCTTTGTTGCTCTTGAAATTCTTCCTTGAAATTATTTTTTTCTGCCATCCTATGAAACTGATACTGATTCTAATTTACTAATTAATCATTCTCTCTTGAAAGATTTCTTTAAGAGTCATTTGTTCTATGTCTGTGTGGAAAAAATTAGAGAGTCTATTCTTTGTATACAGTCATATCCTGTATAAGTGAATCAAGTTATTCATGCAAGGACAAGACAGGTTACACCAAAAGCAAAATATTGTATCTACCTGAAGTTAGTGATGACAAGGAAGAGTTTCTTTCATGTGTCCATATTTTTTGAGCTCTTTGTACCAAGTCACATATAGGTTCTTTACCTACTTTTTCTTCTTTATAGATCAGAATTATGATTAAAGAATATATTGTATTCAAGTTAATATAATATATTCAAGTTAATATAATATATTCAAGCTAATTCTGTCTTGTTGAGTTATTAACTGGTATATCATATGTCATGCTGCATTTGGTAGCAGAATAGACAGAGTTCTGTCAGCCTCCCAGAATTCTCAGAGTTAAAATGTTGATACTGAGAGACAAAAACCTTGACAAGGTAAACTGTCATGTAATAAAATGATCTTGTTGTTTTTTCACCTTACTCTGAAAGTAGCTGAAGTGGTTTCAGAAATTCAGCATTGCTTTTCCTTGAGCTTTTAAGGTAGGACATCTGGGTTTTATTGTGAAGTGATTTTACCACAGGAAGCCTTTATGCATTATGATACTAAACCTATCACGTATTTTTAAATTTTTTTAATTCTGCACAAAAAAATATTTGTAGGTCCAAATATATTTGCCTTACACAGAGTATAAAGCTGCATTGTGGCTTATTAAGTTATGCTATAAGCAAACGCATTTGTTATAAATATTTCCACTCAGTAATTCAGAGCACATTTTGTATTAGTGTTGGGTTTGGGGTTTTTTTGCAGTAATGCATTTCTTGTTTGGGACCAGATTATTCTTAATTACTTCTTTGCTTTTGTTTTGACAAGCCAAAAGTTGGCCAAGGAGTGGAACATTCTTCATATCATATTGTACTGATCCAAGATCTGAGAGTTCAATGTTAATTTAGTAGCTTACATAGTTTTGCCTAAGAAGGTAGCTTATCTTGCTTTATTCCCAGTGCCCTGTTTGCTCCTCAGGAGTAAAAAACACAGTGAAATCTGCAGAGTTTCCTGATGTTTATCAACAGTTATTTTCTTTAAAATGGCAGCACCTAGTTGATAGCAGCAGTTGACTCAGCTCACAGTGAAAGTATGTGATCTTTATCATGCAAACATTTCTCAGTGACCAAGGACCAACACTTGGTTTCCACGTGCCCTTTTTTGTCCATTTGGAAGCTGAAGGTGCTGGTTTGATATGAAGAAAGCTCCTTGTTTTCACACCCTAGAAACAATGTGTAGCAAGGAAAAATGCTCTCACAGTTCATGAGCAAACTTGCATTTGTGTGATTAATTTTCCCTACTTCAGCAGAGTCATGTTTTTGTTGCAGTTTTCCCCTCTTTGACAGTCAGTGTTTGACTAGGCTGCTGCATCTTATGAACACACCTGGTTTTTGCTGTCTTTCAGTTTCTGCTTTTACTTTTGTGCTTCCCAGGAACGAGGGGTGATGTGCTTGTGGATTGGGCAGCAGCAGAGTGGGCTGCCAGAGAGGAGCCAGGAGGATGGGACCACGGACAGGAGGACCTGTACCCTCCAGCGTGTCCAGGTGGTCACCAGGGGCAGACACAGCCATGGAGGGCAGGGCAGGGCCGTGGGGATGGAGGCAGGCAGAGCCAGGCCGGGGTATTTGCCCACAGGAGGTCGGGGTGGCCTGGCACAGGCATGGCTGACCACAGCTCGGGTCAGCACCGAGGCCCAGCATTCAGCCAAGCTCCCAGGCTGCTGGCAGGCCAAGGGGGAAGCCCCACTGCTCACAGCCCTTTTCCCACACAGCTCATTTCACACCGCTCTGGGAGTGCAGCTGCACCCGGAGCTGGCCCTGCGCCCGGTGAGCAGACCCGGGGCTCCCCTGGGGTGGGATGGGGGAGCCAGCCTGAGGCAGAGGCAGCCAGCAGGTCCTGGTGCAGCCCAGCTGGCTGCAGGGAGGCCGGGAAGCTGGAAAAGCAGATGTGTAAGTTTCAAATTTGTGGCAATTTTACAGAAATCAACATGTTTTTAGGAGGAACAGAATTTTAAAATTGACCAGAGCCTTCTGTATTAATTGAAAGGGCAGCATCATTTGGTATTTCTCTCCAGGAATAGTTCCTCAAAGGGGACTTTTTGTCAAGAAAACCCCCTGATTTCTAATATAAATTTACTAACAAGTTCTATTTTTATTTTAGAAACACGAGATCAGAAGAACATTTAGATCATATCAGTTACCGAGGATGCACGCTTACTGGGATATTTCAGGCATCCTATTTATTTGTAAATGATCCCGACCTTTATTTTGAAGTAGCTTTCTGAAGTTAGCAAGTAAAGATCATTCAGATAAATAGAGCTTGGCTTATTTTTGGCAGGTCCTAGCTGCAGATCCTACCCACACCTCTTCTCACTATTGCATGATGCAGCCAAATAATAAATGCTTTATTCCAAGTATACTTTTCCTTTATAGTTCACCAGACTCTTAAAGGTCTGACCAAAATTACTTGCATATATAATCAGGCTGTATACAGAAAAGTAATGCTGGGCAAAGTGAAATACTTTGCATACAGCACATTCATTTTGTTCTACAATTGGAGGTTTTTGGGCAAAGTGAAATACTTTGCATACAGCACATTCATTTTGTTCTACAATTGGAGTTTTTTGGGGTTTTGGTGGGTTTTTTGTTGTCTTCTAGTTTGTGTCATTATAAAACAACTAACTTCCTCGGGTTTAAGCCTTGTCACAAAGCACAGCTTTGAGCTCCTGAGTTTTTACATCCAATGGAGCTCTGGGACTTTGTGTACCTGCCACTGGTGCCTGAGCAGTGTGGCTGTCCTTCTGTCCATCCTCTGGAGGCTGCAGCTCCTGGCTCAACGCAGAGCTGACCCCCTTGGTGCACACCCCAGCCTCCTGTGGAAACACAGGCTTGGAAACAAACCAGTTGTTCATCAGAGATAAAAAGAAGGAAAGAAGCCATCTGTACAAATTGTCCATGCTCTGCCTCTACCACATGGATCTCCATTGTCAGGTCCTGCCCATGCTTGTAAGGAGCAGAATCATTTTCCAAGGTAGGGACGGGAAACTGGGAAAGCTTTGCAGGCTTTCCCTGTCTCCCTGGTGTGTGTCTTGCTCTCAGCAAAGTGTTGGCTCCTGCTGCTCCATGTGTGCAGTCGCCGGGCATGCCGCATATGGATGAGGAAAGGCAGTCCCACATTCAGGCTGCAGCCTCACTGACCCCGAGTAATTGATGTTCAGACACCTGGTCTGAGTCTCACGGCATCCTGAACACATGTACCGAGACCCCAGGGTGCAATTCCGGCAGGAGAGCGGAGCTGCTTGCGAGGGCTGCCGGAGTGTCCTGGGCTGAGCCGCGGCAAGGGAGTGGGCAGAAAGGAATGCCGCTCCCGCGCAGGGCTGGGAATAGCCGCTGGGGCCACGGAGCATGGGAAGCCTGCATATCTCCCCAAGCCGGCAGCCAGAGAAACAGTCTGCTGGAAACAGCCCAAACATCTCTGCGTGAAACTTAGGAAATCTTAAGTGACGCTGGCTGGAAGAAGGATGTGAATGGGGAAATGTAAGCATTTTTCTTGCAGTGTGGGGCTGAGGCTACATTTCCACCCGGTGCTTTGCAGGTTTGTGGTAAGAATAAGTGTGAAGAAGTCGGTGTGAAGTTGTCCAAATCTTCTGTCCTCAGTACGTGCCCAGGAGGTAGCCAGCACATCTGTTATCTCTTAACTCACTCAGGCTCAGAGGCTGCTTCCTCTCTGGCTGTGTCCGTACAGTAAACCGCAGAGTCCCAGGTGTATTCTGTGCCTTGTGGTCAGCTGGCACAGTCTGTCCACGTCCGTAACAGCAATAGCCTTCTCAGTTTCCAAAACAGGGTGGCCCCTTAGAGACTGCCTCTGTTCCTTACATTATGCTGACTCCTGCACCATGGCCAAAACTGTCTTTGCAAGCAAAGCAAGTGAAAGATTCCTAGTCCAAACTGCAGGCATTCATGAAGCCATTTGGACAGCTAAGTGGCACAGATGGGGCACAGGGCTCCCTAACACATTATTATAGACATAGAGCATGTGTGCCTCAGACTCATCAACTGGCTGAAAATCGGGGCCCACTCTCATTTCTCACATGCATCATTGTATTGGGGAGTTTGACCAGAGTAAGAATGGCATAAAAGAACTGAGCAGCACTGTCGCCCATTTGAATAGGAAATTTGTGCTAGGGAAGACCCAAACCCTTCCTGATAGCTTTGTTTTAAGCTTTTTGTGATGATTCATGGCATTTTCTTGCCTTATCTGTTGATATTTTGCTTCATATAAGCAAAATAAAGGACAAAAATAAGCATATAAGAAGCTGTGACTGGCAACAGGTCACAAGTCAAATTGCAAAAGCAGAGGTAGCAAAAAACTATTTACTCATCCTCTGTGCCATGCCTAAGTGTTAGGAAAAGCAGTCCTTCCCAATAAAAGGAAAGTGACTAGAATATCTAGCAATGAGCTACATACTTGTTTTCTGGTGGCTTATGTTAAACATCCCAGCTGCACCCTAAACTGTTCTGGAGTGTCAACACTGCAGTGCATTTTCTTCAACTGCCCCACTCTCCAGAGAGCTTTTCCAGGGAATAGGTGAGGAGCATGGCAAAAATGTGCTCTTTTACCTTGTGGTTTTAGAATGCAGTCAAGAACAGGTGAGTAGTGGAGGGGAAGGGTTTTAATTGTCCTCATTTGATGTGAACTGGGGTTTGCCAGTTGTCAGTCACACAATACTGTCTTCCAGTCTCGGTTTCTTTCTTACTTTTCTATTCTACTTCTTTCCTGTGGCAAGAGGTTTTTATTTCTTTGTGAATCATAGCCTTGCTGCCTTAGCTATTAGGCTATTAATACTGCCTTGAAAAAAAAAAAAAAGTCCACTATAAGGTGATCTGTTTAGCTTTTACATTGGTCTTAGAGAATGAGAGAACTTTGTGAGACTCCATCCCTTCAGTGATCTAGGGACTAAAAGGATCAGTACTCCTTTATTTTGAGTAAACAGACTTAATTAGACTCAAAAAGAGTGAAATATGGTACTGTTTTTATACAACAAACCATCTATACCTGAATCCCTTTTAAGAAATTATTATTTAAATAAACATATGGTTGATGGACTGGGAAAAATCCAGGGGAAAAAAAATCCTCATTACTATTTTATAAACCTTTTTTCTCATTAATCCTTTGTGAATTTATGTCGTCAAATTGAGATCCAAACATACCATCCATCCAATGCATGATTTGCCCAATGCTATTCTGATTATGTTTCTGTGTAAGAGGGGAAACTTTAAACTCTCCTTGTTGTTACTTGCTCATAATAATTGTTTTTGTGTCTTCAAGGGGATAATATAGTAGCCATTCTTCAAGAAAATGTTGCCTCTGCTTTTACAACTCTAATCTCTTGCTTGAGGTTCGTATTGTCCCTTGGGGAGACAGTATCACATAGAGTCACAAGTGAGTAGATGGGTGATTAGTAAGGTAGCTTGAGGCTGTATCATAAATCACTTTGAAGGTTAGGACTGTATTCTTGAATTTGTCTGAGTAAGGAATCCTGTGAGCCCTACAGCAACGTGCTTGCATGATCCTGTGCTGCTTCATGCTTTGAACCAACTGGTCTGTTCTTTTTCCAAGGAAAAACATGCAGCAGTTACTCTGAGCAAATCACAGGCAGCCAGAAACATCATACTGGCATGTTGAGAGCTCTTTGTGTATAGAACCCAGTTTCCATATAGAGATAGATTCCATGAGGCTTGTCAGCTGCAGTGGAACTATACCATCTCAAATTAGGGATGATGTAATTTTTACTACTTCTTCAAGGTATTTAATTTTCATTCAGCATGATTTCCATGTTAGTCATGTATCATTCACTGTCTTCAATAAAGTCAGTAACATGTGTAAACAAGGAGAGAGGAACTGAAGTACAGTCATCATGCGTTATAAATGAGGAGGAGACTGAGATCCACCCCGGGCACGTGTTCTTAGACTTGAGGCTGATTAGGCTCTAAAAGAATGTTCCATTAAGACAAGGACACATAGCCTCATAGAATAGCATAATTAATTTGGGGAGATTAAAGCTCATCCTCCTCAGAAAAAAAAAGGGGATATAAAAATGCACTTGCCATGTAGTTTCATTACTTACCCTACAGACACAGTCCATGGAGAGATTACAGTGCTGCATGCAGGTAATGGGCAATCCCATTCGACTGTGCAGAAACTCCACAAACCCATGTATGTACATACAGAAAAAAACAGGATTTTTTTATTTAACAGAGGGACAGGGACCATCCTAAAATTATTTGACTGTCATCCAAAGATCCCCCAGTGTTTGCAGCCTTTCTGAAAACATAAATTTTCTTTGAAGAAAGTCCTGTTCCTCAGTAGCTAAGAAGCCAGGCCTCAGACCATTTTTTGTCTTTTTGTGGTCAGATTGATCTGAAGTTGTTTCAGCTGCAGAAATCTTGCTGTTTAATCTCAGAAATCCTACTGTATCTTCCTGCTTCCAAGTTTGTCTACTGTCAAAAGTGGGTAGTTTTGCTAAGAAAGGACAGGGGGAAAATGGGGAATTAAAATAAATGTGCAAGGTTGTTGCTTTTTTTTTTTTTTTCCCTTTTGGGTAAAATACTAAATCAGTTTTGCCATAGCTTCAAGAAATTTCCTTTTTTTATGGCACCTCACAACCAAATTTTAGATAATTTTAGACAGTCTGCTTAGCCTTTGGCAGAGTCTTGTTAGTAGTGTCAGCTGTCCCAGCATCTTTCATATGAGTAATGAACACAAAAACTGTGCTCCAGAGCACAAGCAGGAAAGACTTCTGACCTTTTGATCTGATGATCTGTTCCCAAAATCTCTGCATGTCCAAAAGCAGCAAGACAAATACCAGAAGACTTGGGGAGTTGAGGCTAGGGGAAGCTCCAGCATTTCACAAACAGAAGAAGGGAGCAGCTCTCTGAGGAGCCCAGCTGCAGCACAGAGCTGTCAACCAAGGCTGTGAGAGACCTGGAAATGGCATTTGCTGTGAGCTCCTGTGGCTCTCCTTCACACATCAGACTGTCCATCAGCCTCCACAACAGAGAGCTGCACAGACTCCCTTAAAAACTGTCAGTTCCTAAAGGAGGCCTAAAAGATGAAGACAGACTTTACCAGGATGTGTAGTGATAGGACAAAGGAGAATGGCTTTAAACTGAAAGAGAATAGGTATAGATTAGATATGAGGAAGAAATCCTTTACTGTGATGGCGATGAGGCACTTTAATAGGTTGACCAGAGCAGATTTTGAAGCTCCCTTCCTAGAAGTCAACAAGACCAGGTTGGGTGGGACTTTGAGAAACCTGCTCCAGTGGAAAGTGTCTCTGCTCATGGCAGGGATGTTGGAACTAGGAGGTTTTTAAGGTCCCTTACAACCCAAGCCATTCTATGAAAACATAACCCCAAGGTGAGATCCATGGTTGACTAATTAGGGAGCATGAGCAAGGCAGGACTTGCCCCTGTCTGTCCCTCCCTGTGGTGTTTGTCTTACTGCAGTCGTGGTGCAGGTTAATTACAGAATCAATGAGGTTGGAAAAGACCCCTGAGATCATCGAGTCCAACTAATGACCAAAAATCACCATGTCAACCAGACCATGCCACTACGTGCCACATCCAGTCTTTCCTTTAAACACCTCCCTATGCAGCCCATTCCAATGTATTATCAACCTTTCTGTGAAGAGCTTCTTTCTAATGTCCAACCTAATCTGCCTAGTGTAAGACTGTGTCCTCTTGTCCTGTCACTGGCTATCTGGGAGAAAAGACTGACCCCCACCTGGCTGCAGCCTCCTTTCAGGTGGTTGTAGACACTGATAAGGTCCTTGCTGAGCCTTCTCTTCTTGGGCCAAACAATCCCAGGCTTGTGCTCCAGCCTCTTCACAGCCTTGGTTGCCTTTTTCTGGATGCGCTCCAGCACCTCAAGGTTATTCCTGAGTTGAGGAGCCCAGAACTGGACACAAGACTCAACGTGTGGCCTCACCAGTGCTGAGTACAGGGGGGCAATCATGCCCTGCTCCTGCTGGCCACACTATTGCTGAGGCAGGCCAGGCTGCCACTGGCCTTCTTGGCCACATGGGGACACACAGGCTCATGTTCATCGGGCTGTTGACCATCACCCCCAGGTCCTTTTCCACTGGGCTGCTCTCCAATTGCTCTGCCCCCAGTCTGTAGCTCTGTCTGGGGTTGTTGTGACCAAAGTGCAGGACCAGCCCTTGGTCTTGTTGTTGGGCTCAGCCCATTGATCCAGCATGTCCAGGTCCTTCTGCAGAACCTTCCTACCTCCAGTGGATTGACATTCTCACCCAATTTGGTGTTATCCTCAAATCTGCTATTTTGTGAGTCATGTCCCAATCTGCTCCATGCAGAAGGTGTGTGTTGCCTGGCCCAGCCCGGGGGAGAGGGAGCTCATTCTCCCTGTTGGTCTGTAAGCAGGTTAACCATTTTCTCCTCCTTAGCATTCAGTACACACATCCCTGCTGTGGTGGCATTATATTAACTCTAACATCTCTAGCTTTGAAAACAATGGAAAGAAATGTAGCAGAGTGGCATTGCCACCACTACAGGATACCGAGTTGGCTATATCACAAATATGAGAGTTACTTTCAGCAAGCTGTGATTTTCTGCAGCAAGAACTTTCCAAATGAAGTCCTCTAGATTTTACAAATGCTCTGTGACTTTTGCTATTCAGGCCAGACACAGAACCCAAGGTGGCTCACTTGAAACTCATTTTTTAAATCTCTCTGCTGTATTGCTGTGCTGCATTAAACATGTCCCAAAAGGTCACTTTTCCAAACAGTATATTGAACATGATTTGTACAGAATTAGTGGTGTGGGATCTCAGTACATTGTTGCATGAATTCTATCTAGTTATTAAGGACATGTGACCAGTTGCTTTAAGTCTAAATAATTAAAGCTGAAAAACACAATACTTCCCCGGCTCCACAGTTTTTTAATAATTAACTACAGTGTTACGAGAGCCATTTCGTGCCACCAGCTTTTAAGCAGAACAGCATGATGTCTTCAACAGAAAATTAAAATTTTTGTGTGTACTATCAAATGATCTAAAGTTTTCAGTCAGGTTTTAAAGTGCAACATGTTTGTAGAAACCTTCTTCAAATCAGTGGGTTTATGCACACTTTGAGTCAGGCTCTAAGCATTTGACCTTTTCCGTTAGTTGCTGCAGGATGCAACAGAACACAATAGGATTGACTGGATTTAGTTTTCAGGGTAACAATTAATAGAAATTCTTCCAGTGTGTGCTGACAGTGAGATTTCATGTTAATCGTTACTGAAGTTCTGCTTTTCAAGCCTCCCTCAGGTAATAATGAGTGACTTAACATCACGTACATCTTTTGGTTTTTCCTGGTTTTGTAGCTGTATGTCCTGTGTATGTCCTATCTTTCTGTTTGTGCTGATAAACATATTCCCTCCTTTAGGGAGGTTCAAGGTTTAATTTCTAAGAACCAGAAGTTGAAAATAGGGTCCTGGAAAAGTGAGTCAGAATGTGCCACCAGACTGGTCACCTACATTTGTTACCAGCCAATGAAGTTATGTCTGCAGTGAAGTTATGCAAGCAGAGAGTGTCCTATGACACCCCTCCTACATTACACTTGTGTGAGTCCTACAACACTAATGTAAGTCTTTAATCTCTCATCTGTAGTCCTTGCCTATCATCAGCTGAAAGTACAGGCTCAGATTGATAGAGAAAACTTGATTAATGTGGCATTTTGGTGTAAAGAAACACATGGAATATATAAAGCAAGACTGATATTTACGAAGTAGGCTGTGAGAATTTCCTGAGTTTAATTCATGTTTGAATTACAGCACTAGTTTTGGAGAAGCATCCCATCTGTATTTTTTTGTGTTTTAAGTGCCAAAGAGCCTACCACAGCCCCTACCAAATTTTCCCAGTAGTTGATTACTCTTAAAATAAACACAGATTGATTTAACCACATTGATCCAGCTTTAAAATGAGTCTCTGAGCTTTTGTTTTACCTTTGCAAGGTAGATGAAAGAGCTCAATATTACAAGTTTAGTAATTTCATTATGTCATTATATAGGTACTATATATATATAAATTAACATTGTTTTTAAATCATAACCAATTAAGGAAAAATAATATTTCCTTTCTCATTTCTTGCATACCTTCCATAAAAGCCACAGACTAGGTTATCCTGTCACTGATGCTGTGCAATTCCCCTAGGGATGGTTATTGGATTTTGCAGATATAACTGAAAGGAAAGTGTGGCCCTTTGTGTATGTTGGCAGGCAAAGAGCATCAGAAGCATTTTTACCTTCGGGATAATTGCAAAATTGTTTCCTTTTTTTTTTGTCATCCACCCATGATGCCATCTAATTTGATGTTCCTTGGCTGCTAGCTGTTAGCCTCATTAACCTTACTTGATAGAGTGTTCCAACATTTATGATTCTCATGTGAAAAATGATTCCTGACGGCTGGAATTTGTTTTTCTTTAATTTCTACCTTTGCCCTCTTGTCCTATTATGCATACTAGGCTGAAAATAGTAACTTGAGATTGGTGTGCCTACTTCTTCTTACAGTGTAATGAATTCCAGTTAATGCTCTGCCTTTTCTTTCTCTTAAGATTGTTGGTTAAAATTGTTTAACCAACAACCCTACTTATTTTCAGTTAGGTCTCTTATGTTTTTACATTTAGTAATAATTCTTTTGTGAAAGGGAAGGAGGAAATTCAGATGTGTATCATTTGTCACTTAGCCTATTTCCACAAATGTGATATTACCCTGATGTTAACTTTATTGTCTTACTTGGCATGTGGAGTAGAGCCAGTGCAATATTCCTGTGGGCATCGAGACCTGACATTTGTGAGGTTAAAACTTCATCAGTCAATGCAATTTCACTCTGCAGAGTGGCAAAATCCCAATTCTTAAACCTAAGTGCATTTCAGCTAGCTGTGATGATCATTGTCAATTTTGCAGTGGTGGAGAGTGGGAATTTAATCCCCATTCACAAATAAAAGGGGTTTTTCCCCTTTTTGGGGTCATACAGAGACTCTTGTATACTTGCATTCTACACTGGTAGCAACTGGTCTTCCCATCCAGCACAGGTCATCATTAAAAGTAACATCACAAATGCAGATTATTTTTATTGCATTTTCTTTAAAATTCTGACATAATTAAAAGGTTGAATGCAGGTCTCTTAAGGGCTACTGATACAAATTAGGATTGGTCCATAATGCAGCATCCTTTCTTTATATAGACACAGATTCATTTGAAATTCTGGGCAGTTTTGGGACAGAGTGCATTGTATTCCAGGAAGCCTGTAATATTATACAAGACTTATCAGAAAGGCTACCACACTGTTTCAATTAGCTTAGAGATTATGTTAAATCCTTTAAGTTCAGCTGGTCTGGAGCTTGGTGGCTTTTTTCTTTTCTTTCTATTGTTTACTTTGTTGTTTCCTAATACAGGCTTCACAGGGTGAAGAGAGAAACAAGCTGTGACACTTGATACCTAGGGAAAAAAGGTCATTCCACTGACAAGAGAATTGTTTACAATTGTTTACAAACAATTCTCCCCAGTCAGACTTTTTAATTAAGTCTATAAAGGATGAATAGAAAGAGGAGATTGTATGTTACTTAACTGGGGTGTTAGGGATGAAATAATGCAAAGAAACACTCACAGTGTACTTAGAAATTGCAGCCGTTCTTGGCCTGAAAGGATGAAATTGTGGTTACCGTTCACTGGCAAGCATTATATTGTAAAGTTCATCCCTGGATACAATTGCTTTTAGGGCTGTTTCCTCTTTTGAGTTTAAAGTCTTCCAGTTCAAGAGTTTGTTTGATGGTCTCTGTCTGATAAGAATATCAGGCAACTTAATATTCTCATCTTTGAAAATGGGTATTTCAGCATGTATTGAAACACACACCTTTGTCTGAACTCAGGAAGAGGCACACAGTAAAGACAGTTTTAGCTTTACTGGCTATTAAGAACCGATTCAAAAGTGTCCTCCTTTTGGCTCAGGTCCTATTTTTTGTATAGAGAATGTATTTTCTCAAATCTTGCCTTGGACAAAGTTGGTGGATTAATCAAACTGAAAGTTTGCCCTAACATGTGTCATTCATCCTACATGGAAAAAATAATCCCTTCTGTGAATTTCTTTAATTATATCCTAAAGACTCACAAAATTTACTTTTAAATTCTCCTTTTACGAAAAGAAATTTGGGTTCTTTGAGCAAATGAAAAAATACTGTGCAGATAGATAACTCCAAATGTCTTCCTTTGCAAAAATAACCAGAGGTCACAGTTTTGCTGGAAAGAAGGTTATGCTACCAAAGTTAAGCATTTACTGAGTCAAGCATTCCAATGCCAGGTTCTTCTGGGAGGTTTCCTAAGAAACAGAAGCCTTCCCTGAAGTACTATAAATTCAGTGATGATGATATAATAATAGGATCTTCTGGAAACTCAATTTTCGAAAGTTATTTCACACTTAAGACAGTAAAATGCATGTTCTCAAGTAAATTGAGACTTTATCAGTCATGCATTTCTATCTCCTTGCATTTCTTTTCATGCTTCTGAATGCATGCCACACATCCATCGCTCCTTTTGCTAGCTGCTAATCCAAGAATTTCTCCACATTGTCAGGAAAAAATAAACTCTGTACCCGAAAATCTTCTTGCCTACTTGTTGATATAAATTGTTGACTTGATAAACTCATTAATGCAAGCTTTTCTCCTTCATAATGGTCCAAGTATTGAGGAGAGTAAATGTGCAGTGTGAGGTGCTTCAGAGAAGTCGGGTTTCAGAGGGACTTGGCTTCCCTTCACCCTGCATTAGCTGGACAGGCTCTGCAGCAGGTCTAGGCTGGCCTTGGGCGAGGAGGTGCCTGCCAGGCACGGCTGAGCCTGTTGCATGGTGGATGGGTGTCGAGAGGACCTGCTTCTCCTCTGGAGATGTCTCTGTCTCTTCCCTGGTTGCACAGTCAGCAATGAGTGTCAAACAGACCCTTCTGAGATGTTTCAGCAGCACGCCTCATCTTGCAGGTGTCCATAGCCTTTTGTCATTTAGAAAGCACTGCTGGCTTGTGCATGGTGACATGGGCTTAAGGCTTTGCCTCTCTGAGCATGTTAAATTCCCAGGCACTTATTTATGGCTCCGAGGCTTTTGTTTGTCATGACCCTGCCGGGCACAGCTTAGCTGTGTTTCATTGCAGCCACATGTCCACAACAAGAGGCGATTTCTGCCTTCTCAAATCCATCCTTGGGGTGAGCCCACAGGAGAAGACTGCTGCTAGCAGTGATCAGCATCTGCCACAGCCTCTGCTGAGGAAGCTTTGCCTGATGCCAGGGGACAGGAACAAAGGGTTCCCTAAGAGATATGACACCCCTGCTCTGCGCTCCACAGGGATCCAGGGTCAAGTGTAGGAGGGAGCATGCTTGCTGAAATGAAGTGCACTGTGTGTTTGCTACCTGGCTCAGCACCCCAGTCAGCAGGGAAGTGCCTCTGCACAAAGGAACACTTGGGAGGATAAATACAGTGTGGTTCTTTTAATAATTTTTAAGCTTGAGTGCATCTCAACGCAGTGGGTTTTTGGTAAAGAAAGATCAGGAGACAGGAAGATGAAAGAAATCTAGTAAAAAAAAAAACAGTGAGAAAATTAATTATAAAAAAGCAGCAAGAAAAGGAATAATAGTGCTTTGTTTATTCTTTCCCTTTTAGCTTTGTGGGCATATAATAGATTTCCACTTCTTGCTCCTACTTTCTATTTTCTCTACCACCCACAGTGTCCTTTCATTGCCTCTCCAAAGAGGCCCAAGAGTGCAGCCACCCTGCACAGACTAACCTGGACTCAAAGGGCAGTGTGATGTTGTAGTCTGAAGCCAGTTGCTATTTGTACAGCAACATGACATTGCAGGAAAAGAGTTCAGTCATGCTCAATTTTGCTTCTGGTATTGCAAAAGCAGTACATCGGTGATGGAGTTGTGCAGATTGGATGGAACTAATTATATTAAGTTGTTCCATTAGAACTTGTAAGAGTGTTACATGCAGAAGAGTAGGCTTTTTTGACAGGACCTTGGTTTGTATGAGGCTTCATGGAGCATTTATTTTTTATCCTTATGAGTTTAGGTCACCTTCTTCCATGAGAAAAACAAGAAAAGGAAATCTTTACCAAATTTCCTGTAGAATTTCCTCCCCCTTTCTTCAGGCATTTTCCTTTCTCAGCCTGGAAGAAACCAGCTGCACGGGTAGCATGAAATGTGCCGAGAACCCAATTTCACCTTTCTCCCTGACTGACTGTGTTCTCTGTGACTACCTTTAGTAGTTTAAGTAAGAAAAATCGTAGAATTGTTAAGGTTGGAAAAAACCTTTTAAGATCATCAAGTCCTACTGCCAGCCGAGCTTTATCACCATGTTCACCATTAAACCATTTCCTTCTCTGTAGGATGAAAGCTTTTCATCTTAAAGGTCTAAGGACTCCAGCCTTTCACTCTTAGTTGGATGAGAGGCAATTCTTTTCCCAGATATTGTAGTTTCCAGATACACAGCAAGTGCTTCTAAAATCCGATACTGTAGACAGCTGAATAACTTATCAAGCTGAATAACTTATCAAGGCTTTTTATAGTCTGGAGGAATATGATGGAATATTCATGTTCACATAATTTGGTCCAATTTATTATCCTCAATCTTAGATTTTACTGAGACCACCAAAACACTACTGACCAGGGCAGACAGTTATCTTTTTTCTCATCACTAATGATGACAACTGGGTTCCTAGTGTCGCAGCACTGTTATTTATTTTCCGTGATGGGGCTTCATCATGCTTTTAATGAACATTAGTTAAAAACAACCGCTAGACAAATTCCTCTGGAAAATTCCAATTACAACAAGTATAGAGATAAGAGATAAGTTTAAAGCTAGTTTGCATACTTCTGCTTAAGAAAAGGCAGCAGCACAGAAGTTAGTTTATGTGACTATTTTTAGTGCAGTCAGAAGATTCAGAGTAGCTGTAAAATTTTTTTTTATGTGCTTCTTGAGATTTTAGGTTTACTGATTCTGTTTCCTGCAAGTCAACACATTTTTTTCTCCAACTTAGTCTTGCTGTTACAAGTACCTCATTTTTATGCTGCTTATAGCAATTGAATACTTTAAATTACCTGCTTTATTGTTATGGTCTTTCCACACACAGGAGTCAGGAATAGCACCAATGAATCTTTTCCCTTCATGTGCTGACACAAGTGACAGAACTCCAGATGTGTAATCCCAAAGCTCAGTCTGTGGACAGGCTCCTCTGGCCTCTACTTCCCAACTTGGGCTGCATTAAGGAGCCAAATGTTTGCAACTGTTGTTTTCAGTCCATTTTCTTTTTTAGTTCAGGTCCTCCTGTGGTTCTCAGACCATATTTTATAAATATGCACACTGCAGGAAAGTGGTGCACAGGGACCAGCCAGAGACAGCAGCTTCCGGCTCAGCTCACCCAAGTCTCCCTGTGCACGCAGGAAAATCAGAAGCACCCATTTCTGTTGCTGCCTGCTAGCATGGGTGCACTGCAAAGAAGCCTGTAGGACAACTGCAGCTCTGACTAAGGAGGCTGGAGCTAGGGCATATGGGGAGTGAGTGTGTATAACAGGAAGATGAAAGAAGTGATTGCACAGCTTTGAATTCATGAATTCAAGCTCATCTGTAAATTCAAGGAGTAGATACACCCATCTTTTAAAGGCAAGAGCTGTTGCCATCATCAAGTAAGTCTGGGAGCACCCCTATGTAATATTAATTCAACCCCAAAGTTCAGTTTATTTCAGTTCAATAGCTCCTCTTTTTGTTTTGTTTTTTTTTTTTACTTGGATGTAATTCAACTCCCTGTTTCTTAAATTGCTTTCTATCTACCCGCCAAGTTAGAGAGGCAAAAAAACAGGAAGAATGGAAGGAACCATTTCTTCCCATTATTAAATTAGAAAACCGAGTCCCAGAAACCTTTCTCCAGTCCTTTTTTTTTCCTAATTTTTGAATACATTGCACTTACAGAGAAGACCTTTAGCTTTGCTATTTTTGAGAAAGAAAATGGAAGAAAATGATGCTATGTGCCTACATACCCCTAGTGTTTACATTTATCAAGTAAAGAATTATAAATATGCTAACTCATTTTGTCATAACAAGATAAGTGGTAATGGTGCTGTTCTCTAGTCCAGGCAACCCACAATTATTTGATATTCAGCCACTCTGGAAAGTTCATTTTGCTGCCGGCTGTTCACCAAGGATCAGTCACAAAGATAACACAGGCTTGGGAGTTCTCAGGAATATTCTCTCTTTTGCAAATGAGTGAGTAAGTGAAGAATGTTTTTCTTTTCTGCATTGCTAGCCAAGAACTTTCTCCACATGCTTGTGGGACCTCTTGTTTTCCTCATGCAGTAGGTATTGCCATGTCCCAAAGAATGACATTTCATGCCAGGAGAAAAAATTTCAGTGCAGAGAAGGATTTTAATGAAACAAGACACAAGCCCTCCACAGAAAGCCTGTAACCTCGATGAGATCAGATAGCAAAGTGATACCAAAACTGCTTTTGATATTCCACTGATGCTTCTCCACTTTTGGCAGTCAATCTGATGCACGAACTGTGCTACAGCAGTAACACTGGCAGACTCCAGCCATGCTTGGGAGACAGCTGGAACGACCTTGCTGGTCTTCAGTGCCTGCAGCCTTGTCAGTCCAGCCTGCAGCCTTATCAGATCTCCCAGCAAAGCAGAGCTGGGCAGGCTCCCTGAGGCAGAGAAGTCTCAGTACAGGCGCCTTGAGTCTGTATGGAGGCATGGATAAGAAAATTGCTTGACCTTTCTACCACTACAATTTTCCTGAAGGTGTGGGCAACTTCTAATCTAAAAGAAAGGAAGCCACATTTCAAAGATATTTAATACATTTAATGGAAAAGTGTCTTAAAAACAAATCTTTCCTACTCAGAAAGAAGAGATTAATAACTCAAGTGATCTATCATTTTGATATTGAAGATTTCCACACTTCATATTTACATGGAAAGTATGTTGCAGTCATATAAATTTTTCTGACTGTATAGATCTAAAACATAGTCAGAGCTGGGAAAAACCCAAGTTTACGTTTTTGTTTGTTTACAAAAAAAAAAAATAGAAATTAACATCAGGTTAAGTAAATTTTCCCAGCTTTGCTTATATATGTTTTGATATTGTTGTTACTGTCTCCTACAACAAACAATTAATTTTTTTAATTTTTTGAGTCCAAGGATTAGAAAAATATGAAAGCAGAAAGCATATAAATGCGCTTATAGGTGCTATATTTAACTTTCAGTTTACAAATTACTACAAGAATTGTAATGAGCTATTAAAAAACAGCAAAATAGAAGTGTTTGGTAGTACTGATCTTGATCAGTTCCTAAGTTTGCAGCAAGGGATATTTAGGTGGGATGGACATCTGCCTTGCAGCAGGCAGATACAAAGGATGTTTTTATTTGTCCTGAGCTTTGGGACTGAAACATGCCACAAAACACATGCTCCAGGTGCTGTGCTATGGAAACAGAGTTTCTTCAGAGTGAAACAAAGTGACTGACATACTAACACAGTTTCAACACTACAAATTGGTACTAGTTAATGCTTTGGGAGCTGCTCTAGAAATATGGGCAAGGAGGATGCTTTTATGAAGGCTGGGTCCAGGCTGCAGACATGGGGTGAGGTGCATTGGTTTGTGGGGGTCAATAACAGTTTGGCTCATGGTCTCTTCAACTCCTGTGGCAAGTCAAGCAGTCTTTGCCCAGTTTTTTGAAAATTGTCAAAGTAGCATCCTTACTTCAGCCAGGTCTGCAGTCCAGCCATCAGTGGATCACATATACACATTTTGCTGACAAAAGCCTCTATTATACATGAAGCTAGAAAGGTAAAGCCTGTGCTGCTCCTGATTTGTATTTCTTGCATAGAAGCATCACTGGCAGCATGATGTGACAGGGTGATTGCAATAGCAGCCTTTCCTGGCTGAGCTGTCCAGGTGATAAATGACACTTCAACACATCCACTGTGTACAAGATAGCTGTGCTTCTGGATTTGATACCTACTTGTATGCATTGACTCTTTAGGGATCTGTATTATCTTTGAGCTGAGATCATTCAGGAAGACAGATGTCTAACCCAACAGGGAATTCAGCGTGAGGGAAACCTCTCTGGCAAGAAGCAGTATAGGTCAGAATCAATTTTAGCTTTGCTTACGAAAGAAAAACAGCCCATCCTGGAGAACCAAACAAACTGCACCAGTTTGAGCCTCCACCCAGAAATCTGGCAATCTAAATTACGCTGTCTTATTGAGCAGTACTTCCCTCCTCAGGAACAATGAATCAAACAAAATAAATAAATCTTTACACTTCCCTGTTCTTTCCACCTCCCAATTAATCATACGTCATTTTGGAAAACCTAAGCACTCCACAGCAGGAGGCAAAGCTGCCATCACAGAGCATGTTCGCAGCGTCATATCGACCTCCAGGAGCAGGGGTGGGGGCTGTGGTGGCTTCCCGTTCCCAGCGCAGAGGAGCGGGGAGCCCGAGCCTCGCAGGGCGAGCGGCCGGAGCTGCTCCGCCGCAGCTCCCCGCGCCCGTCCGGCCGTGCCGGGCTGCACCGCGAGCCCTGCTGCTGCTGCTGCTGCTGCTGCTGCTGCTGCTGCTGCTGCTGCTGCTGCTGCTGCTGCTGCTGCCGCTGCTGCTGCTGCTGCCGCTGCCGCCGCTGCTGCTGCTGCTGCCGGTGCTGCTGCCGGTGCTGCTGCTGCTGCTGCTGCTGCTGCTGCTGCTGCTGCTGCTGCTGCTGCCGGTGCTGCTGCGGGAGCGGTGCCTGCTGCCCCCGCCGCCCCTTCCTGCCCGCTCCCTTCCCGGCTCGCAGCCCCGCCGCGCCTCTGGCGCTTTACAGAAAGCGCAGCGGTGCGGGCATCCACGCAGAGCCCCAGCCACGCGGAACGGACTGGCCGAACTAAGTGGGTTTTTTTCTTTCCTAGGGGAAAAAAAAAAAAAAAAAAATCTCCTAGGAATCTTTTCCCCCACACAGACGCATTTTTTCCACTTCTTGGGACAAGAGCAATTTATCAGGCACTATATTGAACTTTCAGCCTACCAATTGGTAGGAGAATTGTAATGAGCTATATAAACCTACCTACCCAATTCTTTGCAAATATGTTTTGGCATACCATTTTCTGCACTCTTTAACTTAATGGGTTTTAACAGAAAGGTGCAAAATGCTAGGAAATAAATGTTCAATTAAACCTGATAAAGCCTGCCCATTGTTCCCTTCCCTCACTAGCAGATGACAAGAGATCATGTTTCTCTTCTAGGCTATGGAGAAGAGTTCTTGTCCATAGAAGTCCTTGAGAAAGAGCTGCTTTTCAGATAATCAGCTTTCTTTGGAGAAAGTGACTGATTTTGTCCAAGCTCCTGTTGTTGCATGAGCAGATTTGAGTTCTGACATGCCTGGTTAGCATTTCCATGATAGGAGATTCTAAAGTTACTGGGTTTTGAGTTCTTATGCTATGATCTCAGCTTTACACAAGATCTAGAGGTGAGGAATTACCACCAAACAGATCGAGTTTCTAGCCTGAAAGCAAATTATGAAATTACTGTAGATGGCCTGCCAGTACAGGATTTCTGGTACCATTTCACAGAGCATCAAATAGTCTCAATAAGTTTCAGATAAATACTCTGCATTTTGGATGCTTATCTTTAACTCCTGATCTTTTGAAATTTGCCCCGATGCATTTCAAGTCTGTGTCCTTTAAACAGATCTTCTTCTAAATGAGATGATTAACATTTCTTTGTGTCTTTTCAGTGAATCCATTATTCATTTATGGTCCCAAAGGAAGACTAAATTAACCTAGCTGCCATTTCTTGATTACCAAATGACATTGTTTGTACTAGATTTAGCTGTAAATCCCTACTTTCAGGGGCAATGTGTCCCAGAATAGCGTAAAAAGGATGTTTTTCTGTCTATATTTGAGGCATGAATAACATTAGAGAGAGACATCTTTCCTTTAGAATCTCAGAGGATAAGAAGTTGGCAGACTGGAATAATGTAAAGGTATTTATTTAAAGGTCTTTTCAAAAGGGTAAAGGATAGCAGATCAAAAATATTTTCTTTAAAATGGGAGGTTCTGTAGCTCTTCATTACTTACAGCATTCTCATCCCCACCACCACCAACCATCCCACCCTTTTTCTGGTAGTTCCCTCCAGTGCTCTGAAACCTGGAGGTCTCTCTTTTCTATGACTTCCTTCCTTCAAATTCTGCCTTCACATTTCAGTGATGTAAAACAGCCAAGATAAGAAATAGCTGTCTCTTCCCAGGAGGAGGCTGACGGATGTGCAATTCAGAAGAACAATTCCGTTTTTCCTTCTGTGTTCCTAGGATGGGGGGTGGTGGGGAGTGGGGGAAGTGAGAAGTTAACCTCACTTTTGCCAGCTATGCCAGCAAAATAGACACAGCAAAGTATGCTGTGTCTCTGTGTACACTGCTCTCTTCCTGAAAGAATAGATTAGTTAAAAGAAGATATATGGAACAGGGGTGGCTAATATGCCACCATATGTATGTTTGATCAAAATACAAAACCAAATAATTGTTTGTGTAAAGCATCCTATTGCTCTTTAAGCATCTAGCATAAACTGTTGTCTTCAGTCGTGTTTCATCTAGGTCCCTTCTTGCTAGAAAGAGGTGACTGGAGAGTTAGACGGTAAGCACTGGGAGATAATAGTTACATTTGTTGTGGTTTTTTACAAAGAAAAGCATATGGGCTTTGGGACTGGAAGAGTTAAAGAAGTATATATCTGTGGAGGATGAGGAGTTTGTTATTGTGAGATTTTAAGAGTAGCTTTTTACATGATTTTTATATTATTGATGTGGCTTAATGAGGAAAACATAAGAAATCATGTTTTCTTACTTACCTAAATATAATAAAAACAGCAGAAGCAGAAAAAACTTACTTGCCTTGGGATCCTAATTCACATTGTTGCAGGAGTTCACAGGGAAGAACATCACATTTTATGATGGTAAGGAAGTTCTTCAGTAAGCAAGAAGAGGCTGGGTTTCCATGATTAAGGGATACAGTTGGATTTAGTGGGACAACAGAGTTGAGGCCAACTGGCTATTTGCAGTGGGAGATTTTTTGGGGATGAATAAGAAAAAGCAAGGCATTGAAATGTCACAAGAATTTCTGAGAAATGTGTTACTATAGATACCCTTTATCTTTCTCAGTAAATAGGAAAAGAGAAATCCATACAGGGTCTTAACTACTACCACATTAAGATCTTCAAAGACCCTTTTGTCATGCTCATATTTTTAGTATCTTGCTGCATCAGTGGTGACCTAGACTCAAAATCTGGCTTGTGTGTAATAAAAAGTACAGGAGCACCAACAGGAGCAAGCAGTCTCCTAAGATACTAAAGCCAGTGTTCTGTGTAGCAGTGGGCAGCAGGAATCACTAATGCCACGAAATAAGGTGTAATGTTAGTGTGACTGTAACCTGCTTTAGGGAGTTAACCAAATTATCTGGTGGCCTAAGAGTTGTACAGAGAGAAGGAAAGAGCCTGTGAATGCTTAAGGAAGGTAATGGGCAGCAGTCACAAAAGTCTAGGGAAACTGAAATATTATGCTTAAATTATCAGAATGGCAGAATTAATGATCATTAGTGGACACTGTGTGAATGGTGTAGCACCCTGAGAACAGTAGAGAAATGGTTCAACTGTGCTAAAAGATTGTACTTGAGCAGCATCAATAAAACTGAAACCAAGTTAGCAACTTACCTGGGATCTCCTGCTAGAGAAGCTTTTGGCTGAGTGGAACCCAATTCATCAGAAAAAACAGAAGAGTAAAGACAAGAAACCAGATGGAAAGCTATTGTATTTCACAGCTGAAAAATTAATTACACTTGTAATTAATGTAAGTACACACTAAGGAAATTGAGTGGATGAGGTTTGGAGGGTTTGGAGTAAATGCCCCCAAGACTGGTTTTATCAGTTTTCCAATTCAGTAAAACAGATCCCAGGATCTGATGACTAGAGAAACCTTCTTCTTACCTTTCAAGGTACAAAAGGAAAGAGACTACAAATTAAGTATTATAAACAGAGAATGGGAATTTTCTGCGGACAATTGCTCAGCTTGTTATATGGAGAAGTGAGGTTCTAGTTATGCAGCTTGCAGGTACCAAACAGAACTCAGTCCCTCAAGTGCTTGGTGAGATTCATCTCTGTGCACAACAGATGTTGCTGACAAAGTGTGACCAGACTCAAAACCTCATTACTGATCCAGCATGTGTCACTACTGTTGCCTTTTAATGAAGAAGACCTGCCTTTCAAAAATCAACTGGAATAATTTCTTAGACATTGGAAAAATAGAACACAGAAGGAAGGATCTAGTAAAGAGGTAGCAATTAAACTGTTTTACCAGGGTTTCAGCAGGTGAAGCATTAAGTTTATAAATGTAAATGGTGAGAGATTGATTCTTCCAGGAGGGGATATGTAGTAGAGTCCTTCTAGAACCTTAATGCGTTTGAGATCTATTCTGCTTACAAAATATAGTGTAGGTATTGACTTTTCCATGATCACAGAAAAGAAAGACAAGACAAATATGTGATTTTTCTTTTCCTTCTGATGCCTGAAAGTGAAGCTGTGGTTTTTGTGGTAGAGCAAAGGATCCCTGGAGAGCAGTCTTTATGGTGGTTGAGCCATATGGATAGAGTAATGATTCACTAGAGGCTTGATTCCTTAATCTGCGTGGGGAGAACTGTTTTCCTCTTCTTGCTTTGAAGTTTAGCAGGGTCTTGCATCTTATGTCAGAGGAAAGCCACTGGGTTTTTGTGTTTCAGATCTTAGAGAGGCCAGACCAGTGCCATAAGATGGTACCTACTCAAGAGACCAGCAGTCTCATTACTGGTCTTTAATGTGAAGATCTGTTATGGACAGAGGCATGAGATACAATCTGTGAAGTTTCAAGGAGGCCAGCAAGGACACAGAGCTTGGATTCATTGTTGTTGTTTTGTTGAACATGAACGTTGCAGCCCCAGCTTATTTCCACACCATTGCTGATAAAGTTTTTCTAAGATCCATTCTTAGTCTTTAGGCATTCTTTCTCAATATCATTATGTTGAGCTGGCATCACCTATGAGGAGTTTCACAGAAAGCTACTTATAGCAAAGCTGTATACATACATCCAGTCTTCTGGTTACCTCTGGATTTCAAACTCAAGGTTATTCTTCCGGGGTTAGGTGGTGTGTACAGCCCGTACAGAAACATGTTCTGTATAAAGCATCAGTTACAATTTCTAAGACCTTTGAACTTGATGAACACTCTGGGATTTGTTCCACCTCTTCTAAGAATCAAGCTCATATTATGAGCCAAGATCATATCACTGCATTCAGTAAGCTATAAACGTGTTACTTTTTTCTTGTCTATTTTCTACTATTTACTGCCAAGACATGAGCATTTCTGAATTTTGCAGATCTGTTTGCAAAATTGCAAGCATGTAATGAAAAAGGATGTGAAAGAGAAGCCAAATGACATCCCTTAAGTCAGTTTAAAGCTCAATATTTGGTTGTTTATAATCTCAGTATGTTAGTTGTTTGTACTGTGATAAGAGCATTTGTGGTGTGGAGGCTGAGCGACAAGACTTATTGCAGCAATGCAGACAGTGTTTGTCTCTTGGTTGGGGAACTGGACCGGAAGGCAGGAAGATCTGGGTCCTAGACCAAGCTGAACCAGTGACTCATCAAACTCTGGGAAAGTGCATTTAACCCAGTTCTGCAGCATTGCAGAAATCAGCTTAGCTGCCAAACTGAACCAGAGCATGCTTTATGTCACAAGTCAGTGGTAATATGGGAAAGATGAACCCTTTTTTTCATTGAGTAAATAAATGTAGTTTCCATATTATCATATCCTGAGCCAATATTTCACAGTATGGCTGTGGTAATGTTCTTGTATAGTCAAGGAGATAGTTTGAAGGAAGTGAAACCTCTCCTGTTCTCCCCTTAAAAAAAAAAAAAAAAAAAAAAAAAAACAAAAAAAACCCAAACTATAAAACAAACAAACCTTCCCACTCTTCCCATTAAAATAATGTGGAAACAGATATGCAGGCTGAAGAAATATCCAAAGAAAAAGCTGTCATTTATTTTTTAGGGTGCAGGGTAACAATTCAGCCATTCCAGATTTCTGATTTTGTGATCTATAGATGCAAACACATTATATTGAGATATAGATTTTGACCCCTAACTAGGAACGTAACTAAAAGAGCTCTTTGACAGAAGAAAGGGAGATATCATGTGAGTTTTCTGACCAAATGTTTTAAGGCATTTTGCTAATCAAAAGTAAATAGATGAGAAAAGAGATTGTCAATGATAGTTGACTGCCAGTTTTTATGAGGCACATTTTACAAGAGGCACATTGGTCTTTTCTGTTAGATTACCTTCCTTAACCTCTCTGCAAATAGAAAAACTTTCACAGATGTCTGCATATAGTCCTGATATGTCAGATCCTCTACTGTAGCTTCTTTATTTGCTAAACCTGTACCCAAGGCTTTTACCAGTGGCAACACTGATCACCTTGGAGCAGAGGCAATAAGGCTCAGGGAGGAGGTTAAGTTTTGCAATCAAAAGTGGGACAGTAAAATGGGTCAGTAAGAAAGCTAGTTCTCATGGGCTTTTTCTTGACTGAAATAGAAAGGAAATGGTGGGTGAAGCATCTGACTGAGCAGTTAGCAGTAAACACTTCCATCATCAAATGCAGTTCTTTTCTAGTTTCCAAATCTCTTACCCAATCTTCTTACTTTTAAGGAAATACCAGTCCAGTCCCAAGAAGCAGTTCTGAAAAATTGCATAGCAAATTTCCACATTTAATATTTCCACTACAGTCATTTGTCTAACAGCCAACCCTGAAAATTGAGCCAGGGCTGTAAATGTTAAACTGGACTGGACTTACCCATCAGCATGTATGATAAATGCAGTGTCAGCCAATCTGTGTCATCATTGATAAACCTGTGCAAATACATTCCTTCCAAATCATGCTGTCAGGGATAGTTCCATACTTCCACTTCATGGTAGATATTTCTAATTGCAATTTATATAATTCTGTAGGAAGAATTTAAATTCAGCTTTCTTGCTTTCTTTATATCTGATTCTGCAGGCACAAGAAGATTTCTAAAGGCTGTTGAAAACCATTGCCAACTTCATCCCTCCCAAGGGAAAAAAGAACTTTCAGAATCTCTTAAGTATTCACTTCAGAACCAGATCAGTATGTCTGAACCACGTCTGAACCATGACTGTAAACAGAATGATGTCTGTAAACAGTTATCAGGGGAAAACAAAGTTAACAAATTCAATTGATAAAAGCAGTTCAGACACAATCAAACATTTTTAAGTAATTACAGAAGGCATGAAACAGGAATAAAATCCCAGTGGTTATGCTCACATTTTGGAAAGCCCTGGCACTATTGCACTGCACTGAAGAAAGTACAGATGCTGCAGCCATGCAAACAGCTGTACAGCTGGTTTCTGTCAGTCCCCTCCCCATGAGCAGAGCTAATGCAATTGCACTGCTGCTGGTTCAAAAGTAAAAAAATCTTTCCTACATTGGCTGGCTGGTTTGTGCTTAGTGTAATAGGCACAGATGAGTTCTCAGAAATACTGGTTGCCTATCTGAAGTATGATTAGCAACCTTTAAGATTTACCAGTCAAAAAGAATAATATGTTCTTAAGTTTCCTGAGTCTGCCAATTTACGTAGGTGAGTAAACTAGACAGGTCAAATAACTGGCGTGGTTTATAAATAGACTAAAAAAAAATCTCCATATATAGACTAGTATCCAGACTTTCTATTGTTTCAAGCAAATGATATCATTATTTGGATGTCTTTCCAAAACTGAAAATGACTAGACTTCGGAAACCAGAAGTAGTTAAATATAGAAATTGCTACTTTAATGAGTGAATGCTGTGTTTCATTATTATGCTACTAGTATGTGAACAAATGTCTTTCTGTTCTTAGGGATGGGAAAGGAGGTTTTATTCTAGTAATAAGTATAAGATATTGCACAAAAGCCAAATTCAGATTAAGGGTGGATAGTGTCTTTGACTTCATTCCTTTATGGAAAATATTCCAGTGTAACTGCACATATCAAAATAACACTGTCCACTAGCTTGCACCTTGCATAAGACTTGGGCAGATCAAATACAAAATGCACAGTGGTTTGCATAAATAAAATATTAGAATAAAAATTAAAAATTAAAAGAGAAACAATCTGTGCTTTTCAGTGTCCCTAACAAGTGATTACGTCTACTTTGGCAAGTCACAATAAAATCACAGAATTAAGTCAAAGGACTTTTTTCATTGCTGATAACTAGAAAACACTTCTGACTTCTGTAATACTGTTTTTGACTTAAGTAGCTTCTGTGGAGATGCATTTAATTTCTAGGGGTGGGGTGTTGAAAACTCATGTTAACTCTAAGATGTCCCAGCACTCTTAGCCTAAGACCACCATCCTTTTAGATGAGGAATGTCATGTTGAATGTTAGATGAGAGTCTGCTGTCTCATAAGAAAAGATAATAGTGAAATGATACGCATCTCTAAAAGTATGGCTTTACAAAGATGGGATCAAGTTTAACAGGATGCCGAATTTTAACTTATCAATACAGATTTTACTCTAGCTACTGCTGCATCCTTTACCTTTCTCTCAGATTTAGCTAAAAAATCCTATTTGAACAAAGAACCGGTGACATGAAGTCACCTAAATTTAGGCATCTACGTATTCAGGAGGTGTCTGAGTTCTCATTATAATCAAGGAAGCCAATGGGCTTGCCTTAACTAATAGTAATAATTAATGTAGGTATCTTTGCTTACCTTTATTAATACATTTCCAGCTTCAAAATCTTACTAGGCTCATACCTATGGGGTTTTTTTTCTGCAGGCAAACCCAATTCTGGCCTTGGTAAAACAGAGCAACACTTTTATTCTGTTTTTGTAAGCATTGTGTATAGGTATAGGTATCACTTCATGGCTGCTTAATATTGGTCCCTTTGTGAGATGTAAGAGACATTTTTAACCATGGCTGCACCCTCTGCAAAGAGCTTCGTTTTCCTTCAGTATCACCTGCTACCTTATATTCAAGCCTTAGTTGATGACTAAGGCAAAATTTGTCATTTCTTTAGGCAGGCTCAAATAGACAAGTGCCAGATGATGTTTTTCTTCCCTTTCTGGATGCAATTTTGTTCCAGCAAAAGCCTTTTGCATCTTATCCCTCCTTCATCAGCTCCTGAAAGCTGAGCACTTTCATGCAGAGACCTGGGGTAGGCTTTTAGGATTCCCTTTCCCATGGCATTACAGATTCTTCAAAAATAAGCAGGAGTGCTATATTTTTCTATAGAGGTGACTTTTTTAAATTGTTTAGCATTTTAAAGTGTTTTAACTGGGTTCTTCTATCTTATATTCCTCTTTTGTAGCATAACGTATAGTCACCTTGTGACCAAAAAAAAGGAAAAATATGGCTGAATTCAACTTCATTACCTGTAAAATATGAGACTTCTTCACAGACTTCAGACTCAGACTTCTTCACAGAAAACTGAGTCACAATATATGCTGCTTGCTTCAAAATGTGCTGTTTGCAAACAAACGCATCTTGGACAACTGGGCAAGAACGCTGGAGAATTATTCAAATGTGTGTGCTTTATATATAGGCAGCTTTTAAGCATTTCTCTTTGCCTGGCCTCTTAAAGACCTTTTTTTTTTAATGCCTACTATATCACAGCTGCACTTTCTGGATTTCATCTGGTTTTCTCGGTAAATATGTGTTTGGATGAAAGCCACAAAATTAGAAATGGTATTAGGGAAATGTGATGGATAAGTTCACACTGTATCATATCTGGCTTCTGCCATTGTTCCAAGGCAGTGTCTCCAGATAGCAACAAGAGAACTTTATAATCTGAAGGGGGACAGTAAATAGTACCTCAAATGAAGTGAATATGTGGAGCTGTGAAGTTTCACTTTGAAATGAAACTATGCAGCCTTCAAATCAAGGCTGCATGCCAGGAGGTTCATATAATCAAGAGTCACAAGCAAGTCCATAAGAGGAAAGTCTTTTATAGCTTCATTTCTGAGAGATACAGAATTCATATTTCCCATCTCTGGTTCCAACATACTTGCTGATACACCCTTGAGAAGGCAAGTTTCTGTCTGTTGGGGTCTTCTCAGCATTGGAGACTTAAAATTCTTGTCCTTCCTTTCCTCACCCCAGACACTAAACAAAGGCATCTCAGTCCCTGGGAGCAGTAGTGCTTTTGAGTACTTCTTCTTTGTTGACATTCCCATGCCTGTCAGGTCTCAGAGCTGAAGCAAGCCACTTGTTTTCTTGGCATCCTGCTTCCCAGTTTTCTTGATACACTACATGAGAGGGAGAGGGCATGTGAGAATTCACACCAGTTTATAATAAATAACTAATTACCACAAGTACAGCTCTTCTCATTGCATTGGGAAGACTCCATTAGGCAGTAGTTAGGAGACCATCTCTCTTCATACAGCTGGTGGGAAGTATCTTTGTGTTCTTCCTGGGACCAGTTTCCTCCTCCAGAATTTTTTCATTGAAGGATATATAAATACATGGCTCCCCCTACTTTTGGTGGGAAGTGTAAACATTCATTTTAATGCGTGACCTCAAGATTTTGAGGTCACGCACTAAAAATTATTCTAGTTGCCATGCATCCAGTCTGGAGAAGGTTCTGGCTCTCATTCAAATATGAAAGAAAGAATTAATTCTTAGTGAAATAATTCTCAGAACAGTTGGAGAGAGGATCCACACCCACATCTTTTCCTTCCTCTCTGACTGTGCCAGTTATCTCTCCCTTTCCCTGGACAGTTAAGGTCTCCACAGTGGTCTTACTGTCCCCTGCACTAGAGGGGCTGTTAGCAGGAGGTTTCAGATGGCTGATTGCATCTTTGACATTGTAGCTCTGAGGACAGACCAAGCCTCTTCCTGCGCAATCCAGGCCTTCTCCGCTGGCAGCATTCTCAATACTTGTTTTGAGTGATTGTTTATACATATTTCTAGAGAAATAAGTTTGGTAGCAGGCAACAAATGTTTCCAGCTCTTAAAGGAGTAAAATGTTTGGTTTGAGCAAAGACAACTGTGCTGTCACATTTGAATCTGATGAAGTTCTTCTCTGTCTGGTGATGATCAGCAGCAGGAGTACTCTGTCATACTCCTACTTTATTTTTTCTTCTTTCTTTTGAAGGGAGCAAAAAAATAATGTTTCTAAGTCAGGGCTGTATAAACCGAATTTGAAATTAATGTCCGTATCAACAGCTGAAGGTCAAATGTGAAAGCAGAGGTTCGTACGGGAGGTGTGGTCTGGTCTGGTCTCCCTGGCACTGACACAGAGGCTGACTTTCAGGCATGCCAGGAATTCCCTCGGGACTTCCAGGCTGGAGCCTCACTTGAAGCATCTGAACGTGCTGCTCCAATGTGCTGCTCATTGCCCCACTGCAGAGGCATGCAGTGTGTCAGCAGCCCCAGCCCTAGTTCAGTGCTTCAGCAAGCTCCTAAAACATCTAAAACACACCTTGGTGAAACTTGGGTGAACAGAATGGGGCTTGTCAGCACAGAGGTTAATGCACAACTACAACATGCAAAACATTATCAAAGAAGATGTCGGTGTATGGCGCCTTTGATTCCAAGTTGCAATATTTTCATTATAATTTCCGTAATTCTTTTTTGAGCTGTATGTAAGGAAATGGCTTATATTTCCTGGTCTTTCTGTACTCATAGAACTGTACTTTGAGGTCTGTCTCTGGTTGCTTTTGTTCTTTGTTAGAGTACCAGCCCTTGAAGTGGAGGTACTTGAATGGGCACGCAGAAATGACAGCTACCCAAATGTGGCCAAGATTAGCAACGAATAAATCATTGGTGTGTGGAAAAGTTTAAAGAAAAGTGCATTCTGTGTTTTTTAAGAGCTTGGCTGAAAGAAACTGTATTGAAATTGTCTATTTTTGGCTGAAGATGTGTAAATACAGAAATAATATTGTTTGGAGACAAAAAAAATTATGAGAAAGCAAGAGGGCAGAAAAATTTTTGTGTTGGGACATCCACATTGTATGCTTGCTATACATAAAAATAAGAAGTATTTACACTAGGCAAATATGCAAGCTTTACAAACATAGGTGGCACTTACTTACATGTTTTCTCTTGCTTTTGTTTGAGCAGTGTTCGTGTTCCTTGAACATGATGAATATATTCATGCTAGCACAGTGGCTGAATAAGCCAGCTCTGGAGATGCTTAGCTTTGAACAGTGTGAACCTGAGCAGTGTTAGATGTAACTAAAGATTTGCTGATTAAAGAAAACACCTCTAAGAGCCAAGTATTTCTTTATTTGGCAAAGTAACATATCATTGTTGTTATTAACAATAATTCACAATTATATCACTGCAAGAAACAGTGAATTACAATTCTATATCTTCTTGTGATTATCATTTGTACAAAAATAACTGTAAAAAAATCTGATAAATTGCACAAAAGGGCTAATAAGTTGTAATTCTACTGCCTTTGCTCCTGCAGTTGGTATTCAGGAGTAAGCCTGTCCTTCCTTACAAGCTTATCTCTTCTTACCGCACCTTCCCACAGGGACATGCCTGGTCAAGAGACCTGTGGTCTCTCCCCGTGGGGGCTCCCAGTGGGCTTCTGCTCACAAGTCAACATCACTGCTGCCTGCAGATGTCCCTGCCCTTGCTCTTAGTATATCCTCACTACTTTCATTCTTCACTTAATTGATGCTTTCTTCATCTTCTTGGTTTTTTTATTTTTCAAGTTTTTACCACCCTTGCACTACCACTTCCCTGTCTATACTCCTCCCAAATTAACAACCTACTTTTAATTTTTTTTCCCTCATTGGTCCCATATTTTTTACACTCAAAAGTTATTTTTTCTATTACCTTACTATTACCTAGGCAATATTTTCTCTAATATGGTATTTCCATTACAGTTGGCTGAATGAGACAGCCTTGCCTTCAAGGGCTGTGTTTTAACCCTGTGGGTCTCATTGGGAACATTAATGTTACACATTTCTGGACAGAATTACCATACTTTACTCCTGATTCTCCAACCTAATTCTAATTAAGCAGCACCTCACCTTATGCACAGAAAGCTTGCACACCAGTGCAATGGTGTAGCTCATTTTGTGTTTGCACAAATGTCTGCTCTTAAATCATGTTCTTCACACTCAGTGTTCCCATCAAAGGGTGTAGCTTCCCATGAGGGTGAGACTTGGACGCTTAGCACAGGATTCATCTCATGTGAAGCTGGACATCTGCTCTGTAGACACGTCTCAACCAGTTACCCTATGCTACATCTCTAATCTTCTTACCCTTCTATGATGAGATTTAGCTCTGGTGACTGAAATTGATCTGATGAGAGACTCTGGGTGATCTAAAACAGCAGGCAGCCAGATGTTGTCCCTATATTGCACAAATCTTAAATTAGATCCTATAAACCCCATTTCTAGACTCTGCCTAAACTCTAGACTTCGTAGGGATTAGTGGGATTATACATCATCCAAAACATGAGAATGACTTAGAACTGAAAGGCTTCTCAGCAGACACCTTCACTCTTGAGGGCCAGTTCTTCCAGCTTGATTACACAAATCCTAGAATACCATTCTGGTGCAGGCACACTTGTCTTCATTTAACTGCATACTGAACTAGTCAGGAGATTCATCTCCCCATCCTTACACTTTCTACAGGGGGTGGATCTCTCTATGGAAGCTAGTCCCCTCCGCCCACCTTTGTGGTTGAGAGAAAGCAGTAGGAGCTTTCTGGGAGAGATGCAGTCCATCAGTTTAAATGCCAGTATAAGGATGGGGTGAAGCATGTCCTATATCTGCCTTTTCTCACCACTGACCAAAAAGGCTCCTGCTCAGATCAAAACACTGATGGATTGTCACCATTAGTGTTATGTTCCCAGAAATCTGTTTTCCTCAGGACATGAATAGTTGAGGACTTCAAGGTACATTGTCCATTGCTAAATTTGAAACTTTCAGGCTTTTTGCATTCTAAATATTGACTATGTCCATTTGATTTCCCTTCATCTCAATTGTGGGCCCATGGGTATAATTGTTTTTGGCAAAATTCTCCGAGAATCCTTAACAGACTTATTTTTGAACATTAACAAGCTTGTAAACCATACTGTTTTAGACTGTAATCCCCAATAAAGTAAGAACAAACAACAATGTAGTGATCTTCAAAAAATTATAAATATTCTAGATATTTGTAATAGTGGAAGATAGTAAAAAATGCTGCATGTGACTAAAAGTTCCCAGAGTCATTCCACTAGCAGTTAAAAAGTGAAGAGGTGGAAATTAGGTAATAAAAAAGCCCAAGTATAATCAAGAAGAGTTATATTATTGCTGGTCTCAAATGCTTTCCCATTGTGTTCCCTACCTTTGGAGAATCTTCCAGGTTTTTTCTTTTCATTATCTGCAGAATCTGTGTGCATAAAAGGATACAAAATGAGAAAATAATGAAAAAAAAAGCTTCCTAAAATTGTGGAAGAAAACAATTGTGTCCCCATATTAGCTGCTGGTATTGTTACAGCATGCAAATTGAAATATTGGATGGTGGATAGTACACGAACAATGGACCTTGAACTTCCATTTGAAATAAGCATTAGCAGCCTCCTCCATTTTTTTCTTACAAGTGCACAAATATCTTAACATAGTTCTGATTCATTTTCTATTTTCTCCTTGACAACAGTTTACCAAATTTAGAGTCACTATGCTAATTAAAGAAATAAACTTATTGTTCTCATTATTTTTTTTCTCAGTAGGAGAAACTAAAAACCCACATGATCAAATTACTGTATCTGTCTGTTACTCTTAGGCTGGGATATGCAGTTGTTTACAGCACCAACAAAAACAGATTCTAAAAGTTCAAAATTGATTGTTACTAATGGCAGCACTACATAAGAATATGGTCACACAGGCGATACATCTGCACAGCATCCAGAAAAATTAATAGAACTATTCTCAATTTCAGGAAAGGAACTGTGGGAGAAAAGCTGTTAAATGAAGGATACTGAGAAAATTTTGCACATTTCATCTGCAAATAGGTTAATAAGAAATAAACTCCATGGAAATAATGAGTTTTATTTAACTAAAAAATGGACCAAGCTGAGCAAACTGCTGGAGTTTATGAATTTGTCTTGATTTAATATTTCCTCTAAACAATAGCTTAAACATAAATCAGAATTCATAACATGACACAGAACTCTGCTACATCCATTAAATAATTTCCTGAATAAAACATCTAACCTAGGTCAGGGCATGGTTTCAGTTTGGTGGACTGCGTTGATGAAAACTCTACCTTTTAATTAAACATGAGAATTAAATATAAAGCTGAAACAAAAGTGTTTTAGTATATAAAAGTACTTAAGATGCAGACATGAACCTTCTCATGACAAGCATAAAAATTTGTTTTGGGAACTTAGTATTTCT
Organism: Passer domesticus; assembly: GCF_036417665.1. Lineage (NCBI taxonomy): Eukaryota > Metazoa > Chordata > Aves > Passeriformes > Passeridae > Passer > Passer domesticus. Next base: position 25,403,477 of record NC_087475.1, read on the forward strand.
GTGTGTCGTAAGATTAAGAGACTGCTGTACAAACACGACCAAAGCAGGACTTAGGTAATGCCTGGTGCCTGCTCCACACCTTTTATTCATTTGACTGCCAGGGAGGTATCCCAATCCCGGAGCTGTGTTTTCAGGCAGTGTGAAGGTGGAAATGGATACCTGAGAAATGTAACCAAAAAACCTCAGGTGTTCAGTAGAGGATTGCTTAGAGCTTCATGGCAGCTTTGGTCCCCTCCCTGTTTTAGCTCCTTAGGTCAGCCCTAGAGGCAGGAATAGCAGCATCACTGACTGTTTATGAAACAACACAGCAGTTCAGAGCACCCATCCTGTTTTGGAGCCTTGTTTATATTCCTTTCACCTCCCTTTAAAGAGATGGTGGGCTCCAGCTCTGAAGGAGGCAGAAAATGAAGGCACTATTTGCTTTAGCCAACAGGAGAGCAAGTGACATAGAGCCTGACTCTGTACCCTACAGCTGGGTTGTCTTGAGTTTTCTTGTGAGGAGGAGTGCATGTGAAATGCCTGAATGAGGGATTCAGGTTTCCTGTAGCCACTAGATTTAGTCCTTCTCCCTTTTTCTTCTGAGTGTACTAATTATTCACTGTGGGCCAAGTCAGGTTCAGAAATAGTGATGAGAAATCCCTTCCTCCTTTCCAGATTACTTACTAGGCTGCTGGGTCATTTTCAGGGGTTCAAAACCGTGAGCTCCAGTGGGCTGCAGGCTGGTCTTCACAACATTCCTAATCATTAAGTTACATTTGTAAAAGTCACACCACAGCATGCACAGCATCTCTGCTGTTCAGGTTTCTGAACAAGACTGACTGTGGCTGCTGCATTCTGTGCAGGCGCTTGCATGGAATATAATCTGAGTTTGCCTGCCTGTTGAAGTCCATCCAAGGATTTCTTTGGAGCAGTACATATTTTGTGATCCATATATTTGTGGCCCAGGCTAACGTGGTTGTGGTCAGGCAGGAGAGATGTAACTGAAGACATTTACTTAAGCTGGAGTGACTTCTAAATCACAGCGGTTGACTGCTAGCAAGTTTTTTATTCCTCCAGAATAGGTAGCCATAGAAGAGGAGAAAGCAGTGGCTCATGAATTTGAACATGATACCTACATCTTCCTTTATGTCCACCAATAAATATTTCAAAATACAGCAACCATTTGGAGCATGCATAAAAGGATGTGCTGCATTGTGACCTAGGACTAGTCCATGTCTCTAAAGAATCCAAGCAGCTGCACTTCTGTGATACGATATCTATTGCATGTGTCAAAAAAATACATAAGATACTGCTCAGCATCGAGCTACAGTGTTTTGAAAATGTGGGGGGAAATAAATGAAGTAACATTATATTTCTTGATGCTGATCTGCAAGAACTGGACAGCCACTCATGGCTGCTTCTAAGCATATATTAAAGAAGTTTCAGCTGTAAATCCTAGATCTGATCCTGGTCTTTGCTTTAGCAGTTCCCAGCTAATCAGTCTGCTAATCAAAGCTGATTGCTCTGTTTCAGATATTCTAGCTGATATCTTTTAACTTTTGTGTTATGTGTGTTCTGATTTGCAGGGTGGAAAGAAATACACAGGACCATGTGGGGGCAGAGACTGCAGTGGAGGATGTCAGTGTTTCCCTGAAAAAGGAAGCCGTGTAAGTAACATTTTCCTGTAAATTGTTCTTGAAGGTACAAGTTCAATGCTATATATTTATCTATAGGTGGACTTACATTAGACTGCTAAGAGTGCTAAAACCATTATTCTTTTTCAGGAAAAAGTTTCTGTTGTTTCATCTTACTTTCTCACAGGCTTGTAGATTTGAATAAATGCTTTGTTGTGAATGCCTTGTTAGGATATGTAGCAGGCACTTATCTCAAAGATGAGGGCCAAGGGACCTAACAGCCCTGACAAGCTGATAGATGAGAATGATTAAAAGATACCATATACATGCATGGGATACAGACATTTGATGATTTTAGAGATCTTTTCCAACCTAAATGATTCCATAATTCTGTGATTCTATATGATTTCCACTACAGCAAGAGGGAATCATGTCTGCAAAACCTGAAATCCCTGCTGAAAGGAAACTGTTTAGAATTCCTGGCATTATGTTGTGGCTGATAGTCTGTTCTTCGTTTTGGGAACTAGTGAGGAATGAGGCAGAGGAAAGGAGATGGGGTGGAGGGGATTAGCCACCTGCCACAAAGAGCACTGAGAAATAGGGCAGGGCTCCTATCCTGTATGGCTTGGAGCCCTGGCTGGCAGGCTCCTTCTGTACAGCTTGGTCTTCTGCAGCTGAGACAGTGACTCAGCCTTTTCCATCCACCCATCTCTAAGAATAGGTCAGGCAAGAGATGTGGTGGCAGGTCATGTGCTAGTTCTGCTATCACAAACCTCATAAGATTTTTCAGTTCTCTGCCTTCTGTCCACACAGCCAGCCACCAGTTCCCATTCCCATTGCATTCCTCAAGCTTGACTCCACGTCTGAGTGGAGGGAGAGGTGGTAGGAAAGTCACAGTGTAGGTGGGAGGCAAGGAACATTGCTGTTTACAGAAGAAGTCCTGATGTCTCCATGGAAGTCAGATGATCCTGGGGTCACTATGCCATGGGGACTGTAATGGTTATACTCCCATGGCCTGACCATGAGCTGCTCATGATCTGCTTTCCATTACAATAACCCAATGGCAACCTGATGATCTGAGGACAAATAAGCCATCCCCTGAGACACAGCTTCCCATGGGGCTCCCTCCCGCTGTTACTGCCTTACCCTCATCATCCAGCACATGAAGTTTGGCAAGTGCTTCCTGCCACTTCCCACTTTTGACTGAAAATCAAAAACTGATGCTGTAAGATGCTTACTAGAGTTCGTGAAAATATCTGTTGCAAAACTACCAGCTTTCCAACTGAAATGTTTTTCATGCTCCTTATTGACTGAATGACCTTGAATTTCAAGTTGCCAAATGAGAAAGAAAAAAGAGGCAGTTAAACAAAACTAACTGCATAGGTTGGAAAAGCTGAAAATGTGAAAATAGCACAGTAGAGAGGCAGTCAGGTGCCACTGACAAGAAGCTCCCTGTGAGTTGCTTCCTATCTAGATTGGGAAAGTGAGGGTAGATTTTATGTACTTGCTTACCACTCTCAGTTTTACCTCAGGGAAGTAAGTAAACCCACTTATTAATGAGGTTGGCCTCCCTTTAAACAGATACTCAAAAAGAGAAAAAGGATATGCTACAAAACATAAATTATATTATACTGCTTGTGGTTAATTGTGCAAGATGTGAAAAAGTATTGGAAAAAGGGATTTACAGAATTTTACACTTGAAAAATCATATTTTATCTTTCTATATTTTACTTCTCTGAAATGATACACCTCATTCTGATTTAGCATACACTGCCTGTATTTTGTGTCTGCTGATCTCTTCAGATGTCACAACCTCTGTTAAACATCTGGTTTAAGGAACAAGATTGGCCTTTAGAGTCTAGTCAAGTTTGGCATAGCTTCTGGTCTCATGCTAATCCTCAATGGGAATATTTATTTTCACAAAACCTCTGTATAATCTGGCACGGCACACGTTCTCTGTTCGAGGTGACTCATTGCATGCACAATAGACGTCCTGCGTGTTTGCACTTGTAAGAGTGCCTGAAGCAGTCTGTCAGAGCCTGCTTCTGCAGTGACTCTCCAGCCCAGGAGCTGTCACTTGCCTGGAACTCAGGTAGGAGCAGCACTGCAAGGGTCTGCAGCCAGCTGTCAACCCTGCCATCCTCTGGAAATTCACACTGTCTTTGTGACAGGTCTAAAACCAGGAAAATTAAAAACATTTTATTTGGATTGCTACTACTGAATGCACATCAGGCTCTGTTGAATGAAGTGAATTCATAGAAGTGGTAAACACAATTGCAAACTATGAAAGGAGTGAAGGTCTGAAGAAACACCCGCTCTTTATTTATTTGTGCTTCTACTTCATTTGTTGTCATTGTAGTCTTAAGAAACAGCATTTAAGGAAATAGGCTTAGCTTTATTTGTTGTCTTAATCCAAAAAACTTTTGTTTTTAAAAAAGTTTTTTTTTGCAAAATATGCCCACTGGTATCTCCTGGGACTCTGTGCTAGATGCAGAGAGGCACTGTCAAGATGTGTGGAGATGCATCCTGGCTTTGGTCATTTGGACCAGGTCTCTGGGTGCAGGGCATCTGGAAGCCCTGTGCTACTGTCTACACTGCTTTTGGTTCAGGACTGGTAAGGATAGGCACAAAGGCACAGGGAAGTTGAATCCTGCTTCACAGGGGCAGTTTTTAGGAGCAAAAGGCAGCCTAGCATAAATCAATGCACCCACCTAGCCAGCCTAACGGAAAGTGGTATGTGGTTTTAGATTTTCCTCTACTCTATTTCGGCTGGGCTTGACCCTGCAGCCTCTACTGGGCTCAGACACAGCTGAAATCCAGTGGGAACAGAAAAACAAAACAGCAGAAGCATCATCTGCCCACTGTAGTGCTGGGGGAGCTGCTGCAGCATCTAGCCTGCATCCTCCTGCCTCTCATCTGAGCTGCTCCCAGGGCTGTGAGGACACCTGCAAATGGCACTTTCTTCTTCATTCCCAAAAGGAAAGATGGTCAAATCCAAATGTGCAGAGAATCAGGACATTGCTGATAATTGTGTTTGTAACTAACAGCAAATGCTGAGTTGTTTCTTGGAGAAGTTTCTCCAAAGAAATGTCTCTTGGGCCATACACAATCCCATTGAAGTTCCCACCTCCAGTCCTGCTTTGTGTTCAAATCTTCATAGCAGAAAGAGTGAAGTTCCTTCTGCTGGTTTTGTTTTTCCCAGTCTTTAATGACACTCTAGTCTTTGTTCTTTTTCCCTGAAGCCCAGTTATGTTGCAGTTGTGTTTACTGTTAGCTGGTTACAAATGTCCAGCCTATCTAACCATACTTTGCATCTAGGTAGATGGCTGGAGTTGGGGCTGCAGGAGCCAGTCTTGGGGACCAGCCTCAGCCTCATCTCCCCTTCTCACAGTGGACAAAAACTCAGTGGAGTTGCAGTGCAAACCAAAGCTCCTGGAGGAGTGTTCAAATCCACATTACAAGAAACCATATTATAAGCCTCAGTTGAGGATGCAGAGTGAGAAGACAGGAAAGACAGCAGACTTTTCTCCCTGAGACAGATTCATCTTCTGTCTTCATAATTTTCTTCTATGGCAACTTTTCCTAAACTGTTGTCCTACAAGAGACTCACCCTTTCCCTAAGGTACATTTGGAGAGCACAATATAAGGAGTACACAGATGCCTGGGTACGTGGGAAAAGAGTAAAGGGAAACACTGATATTGTATTGAAATTCTGGTTTGAATGAAATGGAAAGCCTGGATTAAATGAATTTTTAAAAATCTTTTTTTTTTCTTTTTTCCTCAAGATTTTTATTGCAGCTCCTAAAATCTTGAGATTTATAGTTCTTTGCAAACCATGCATTGCTCAGAGAACAATATATGTGCCTTACAATTTGTTAAACATTAATGCACTTATGTAGGAAACGATAACTCCATTCAGTACAATGGCCAACTGTTTGACCCATTGAAGTTCAAAATCAGCCTCACTTCATAACCAGCCTAGAAGGCTTTGTAGAAAGTGGAAGTGAGTAGAAATCTTTTTGATCTTTCTATAGAGTGAGAAATTGCACTCTTTTGTACTTCCCAAGTACAAGTGTCTAACAGTGATCAAGCCATTTAGCAATTGTTTTTGCAAGAGGCTGGAATGATGGAAACTGAAATTATAAGACAGCTTTGTGTCCCCCCATAAAGGCTACTTCTTGGGAAAGCCCAAACATTTATTTTTAATCCAGACTGAAAAATGAATGTTCACTAGCAGTCTTTTACAGATAGCTGTTCTATTGTTTTCACTAATGCAGTGGCCAAGGGTAAGCTATTACCAGTACACCTATAATTACTTCTGTCTGCTTTTGGATGCTTCACTAGGGAAATCTAGTGTGTGATATTTGCTTGCAAACATTTTCCATACAAGTTTAAGTCTTAACACATGGGCTAGATTTAGATGTGTTTCTTCATAATTAAAAACAAGCAACAACAGAATAGAACATACAAATATTCTAAAGTTAACTCCATTATTAAATTATAGGGAAGTGTTTAAATCCAATAAAATAATTTTATTAACTGTTAGTGTAATACATGTATATCATAATTAACTGGCTTCCAGGCTGGTATAATGGCAGTAGCTCCTTGTAAGTCTGTTGGTGTAAACTGATATATCTGATGAAAACTGATATTTACTTTTTTTTTTCCTCCACAAAATAATAACATTAGAAGCATCTTCTTAGTTATTCATCTAGCTCACTATTCTGTTCCCAAAAGTGAACTACCGTAAGAGATGCTCTTTACAGGGATCACAGAGTTCTGGCAATTTTCTGCAGTCCATTCACTTGTACCCAAGATAATCCAGTTTAAATGTTCCTTGTATCTGTGTTTCATCCTGAATTTGTCTGTGTTTCATCCTGAATTTGTCTAATCCTTTTTTGAAGCTACTGTAACTGTGTGTCTTTGCAACCTCCAGTGGCACTATTCAAATTATATAAATTATATAAATCACTGCCTGACCTGTTCTAAGCAAAGCTCCCTCTGGTTTCCTCAAATACCCACTATTTCCAGTACTGGGAGATTTCTAGTAGGTCTGTGTTTAGGTTACTCACTGTTTCCCTAATTTTGTCAATCTCAGTTATGTTCCCTCATAGCTTTCTCTTCTCCAAAAGGGTGAGTCACAGCCTTTTTAGGTTCTCTTTTGAAGATGACACTCTAGCCCTTAGTCCCTTTACTCTCTCTTCTGTGACAGGCCAGAACTGCACCTATCCATTTTGGTGGGGTCCTTCTGGATCTCCCAGCATGAGAAATCACCAGATCTCCCCATTCCTCAGCACCAGCATCATATTTAACAACCTAAGAGAGATTAGTATCATCTGTAACTTGGATGTTTCAGTCCCTTCTGTAGATCACCATAGGAATCTTTGCAAAAAGAGTTACAGCAGGTCTCTGAGAGGACCCACTGGTGTTATGTCTTCATTTCAAAATGTGACCATCAGGTACAATAATTTTCTTTCTACCTTTTAACAGCCTTCAGTCCATAAGAGCACCTCTCTTACAACCCCAAGATATTTTATTTTAAAAGCTTCAGTGAAGCATTTTATAAAAACAGTTTTGAAAATCCAAATACATTGTAGTCACTAAGGCTTGCTTTACCACGCTTATCCTTGAGCTCAGTAATTGGGTTCCTTAAGGTGGACTACTGCCTTGCCAAGCAGGAAAGTCAAATAAACTGGCCCACAGTTCTCAAAGTTTCCTCTTGAGCCCCTTTTCCACATGGAAGCTTGGTTGGCACCAGCCCACTGGTGCAGTGGCAGTTTGTAATGTTGGGTTGCACACTTTGGCCAGCAGTTCTGCAGTTTCACACTTGAGTTCCTTCGGAAGTCATGGATGAATGTTCCCACTCGTGTTCACTCAGTAACACCTGCCTTACCTGTTCTATCTACTACTTCCTTCATACTTACCTGAAATTATTCTGTCTAAAGGAATAGAGACCTTCAGCAGTGAAGACCTCTGCTGAGAAGTCACCAAGTTTTCTCTGCTATGGCCTTACTATCCCTGAGTGCCCCTTATGAGCCCTTGGCATCATGTGGTACTGCTATTTCCCTTGGTGGCTTCTTGTTTTCCTTTAAACAACTTTTTACTGTGGTTGGTCAGCTTGGTTATCTTCTGCAAAATTTTCTCATTCATTTTTACCCATCCTAGTTGCCATTTATTCTTGATCTGGTTTTTGTGGGCTTTCCTGTTCATTTCAGCAATTTTTTAAATGCCAGCCCTTTTGCCTACAATAGCCTCCTTGGTTGTTGGTTTGTTTTGGTTTTTTTTATGAGCTGCGCAGGGTTTTTATTGAACCATTTTACTTTCTTTTTGATATGTGACATAGTTTACTGGGATTTTTAATACAGTGTTTTTGAAAAGCCTCCAGGTTGCTTTAGGCTTCTTGTATTTTTGACTGCTTTTTCAGGCTTTTACTATTTTTGTGATTTTTATGTATTTCCCCTTCTTGAAATTGGATATCTGTGTGATGTATTTGTTTGGCTTACTTTATCCCAATACTCGACAACATTAAATTCAGTTCTATTTTGAAGCTCTTGCAGAGCAGTTCTCCCAGTAGTACCTCTTGAAGAAGGTCCTGTGCAGCACTTGAGACTAAACCCAGAGCAGCATTCTTTCTTATGGGTCTCAGTGTTTATTATGCTAAGAAAAAGTCAGTTAGTGAGTCCAAAACTTTTATTTCCTTATCACATTTGGATGAGGCATTGTGCCTGACAGTATGTGGGTAGTTGGAATTGGCCAGTATTGCTACCTGACCCAGTTGTTCAGCTTCTCTAATTTCACTGCGTATTTAATTATTGGCGTCTTTAACAGAGGAATCCTAAATACAAACAAAGTCCTACCCTTCTGTTATTTCTACCCACAAGGACTCCTAATGGTCCCCTCCTCCCTGAGTATTTTTTTCTGTAACGCTTTGTTGTAGCCTTCAAATGTTGTGCTGTTTCCCTGTCTGTATCTTATTTTCTATCATTCCTGTAAATTAGATGGACTAGTCTATATATGCTACTGATTACCCTCCTTTCACCAGCATGAGATGCCTTTTATATTAGGGTTGTCCTTTATTGCATGGTAGCATAATTCCATAATCTTATTCCTTAGATTTCTAGCATTGCTGTAGAAGCATTTACAACTTTTGGCTATTCTCTGTTGCAAGTACCAGTCAAGTGGAATTGTAAATGGTGTTATTTACCTTACCTATTCCACAAAGTTGACCAGGACCCCAGTCTCCCACTGAGTTAACCCCTTTGGACACCCCTGTTCTACTTTCCCTCATCAGGGTTATAATACAGAATTGTGACCACTGGTCACCAGTCCCTTCTACCAGAACAAATTCCTATGTGACCATCTCATGGGCTCTGCTCTCTTTGCACTTAGCAGGCCTTTCAGTCTTCTCACCTGTTCCAAAACCAGCTCTCTGTGACAACTCATCAAACCTCCTGCTGCCATCACCTTCTTTGTCCTCTCCTGAAAGGTTCACTCTGTCCCAGGTGCATCCTCACACCCAGCAGACATTAGAGTCAGCCAGAGCTTAGAGTTTATCAGGGATTTGATCCCTTCTTCCAGGCTGATCATCCACCTTCCCTCTGACTGACAAACCCTAAATACTTGTTAAATCAGCATCAAGGTTTCGTGGGAATTTTTGGATGGTCAGCAAGACAGAAGAGGGTTGGGAAATGTCCTATTTGCTCTACAGTGTTTGCCATATACAAAGCTTTGGGAGTGAACTCGACCTCATATCTGCTAAAGTGTTGTGAGATTCTGCAGCAGAATAGGATAGAAGTACCAAAAATTGGTGCTTCAAAATCTCACATTGCTTCATAGACAAGGTTAAGTCTCTGGAAAATTCCCAGAGGAAAAGCTGCCCTCTGAGGGAACGAATTTGGAGGAGATGTTTTTAATCGTAACAGATTTAAAAATAAAGTGCCTGTGGTATTAATGAGCTCTGTACATGGGACGGGATGACCCTCTTCATTATTCCAATGCTGTAATTAAGTCTGGTGTGGTACTTCAAGATTTAATTTTCTTTTTTTCTCTAGTCAGAGTAGTAGAGAAGATCAGCTCTATTGGCAAAAGACAGGAAAAGTGTTACTATAAAATCTGTTTAACAGTGTGAAGCTAAATTCTGCTTTCAGATACATGCATGCAGTTTTCTTTTGCACATGTGTGTGAAAGTGGTTTCAAATGAATAAGTTTATACTTTTAAAACTCAGCCTTACAAGGTCTTGCCAGCATACACAAATGCCTGAAGTCTTGATGTTGTTCCACAGGTACCTAAATCTTGGGTATAAGGCTTAATTACATTAACTGTTAGCAGCAAATAGAGCCACAATCTTTAGAGTTCACTAGCAAAGACAGACAGTGTACAGGTTTGCTTGACAAAATTTGAACTTTGTCAGTCTGAAACTTGACATCTTTATGACCTAATGTTTTATTTAATGAACATTGCTTTACCTGGGCTACACTGAAAATTAATCAACCATGTAGTGGGATAGTTATGTTGTTTGCTAATTGCTGTCCTTTAGTAAATTTGTCTTGACATTTTTTTGAGTGAAATATGCATGTTTCCTTTTTTTTTTTTCCCTAAGCTCTGTTTATACATGTTTAATCAACATCAGAGATCTTTTTGAACTGGGGGATGGAGATTAGATAACTTTCCCATGAGCAAGAAGCTCCACTTCCCATATATACATTCTACACAAAATCTAAGATTTTTGGGAGGCAGTGAAAGGTCTTCCTCAGAATCTCTTTCAAATAAAAAAATGTAAGATATATTAAAAAGCAAAATAGGGTGTTTTGTTTCAGTACATGCAGGAGTGCAATTAAACGTTCACACAGAAATCACATTTTCTGAACATTTCATGTTCAGAACATTGTAAAGAATATTTAAAAGATAAAATAAACTCAAATGGAGACTTTCTTTCAAATCAAACAAAATATGCGTATTGACCAAAAATTATTTTTTCAGTCCTTGTTACCCTTTTGTTCTTTTGCAGAACATTTCTATTTCAACCAGATATAAAATATTGTTTTATTCCATAAGTAATATATAGAAATGGTATTTATTTGTAATCCAAAGGAATAGAAGATTTTTTAAGCCCTTGGTAATAATTTGCACTCCCTGCCTTTTGCTCCCGCCCTGAAAGCAAAATTCCTTCAAAGCCTTTTCAAATCAACTGAACAGAACTGTATTCAAGAAAAGAAGAATGATACTTTAATTAAAGATAGTCCAAAGGACGCATTCAGCTTTTAATTTGCATTTTCAGTTTAATAATTTTAAATTTTCCTGGATTGACATACATTATCTCTAGCAAAATAAGTGCAAGGTATGTAGCATTCATGCAAATGCTGCACCTTCCTCCTAAACCACAAGGTTAGACCTGTAAAGATACTTCTATGACCTTGTATCAGAAACGTTTGCAATCTCAGCTGGTGTGATGAGAAAACAATTCAACAGCGTTGGACAAAGCTCAAGAATTTGTGTCATCAATCAGAATGAATGCCAAGGTTGCAGTTTAAACAAACTTATGACTGAAGTCAATATGCTGGATTAACTATTTGCATTGTAGATTCAGCTCTTCCATTTGAAATTACACCATCTGATGCCTTTTGCATTACCTATGTGATCTGTGGATTTATGGGCTTCTTACACTCATTAAAAAACAAATCTTATGGCAGTTTGCTAATAAATTGAGAAGGTATTTCACTGATATTTCAGGAATTTATTTCGAGGGCAGCATTTTTAAGAGTGTATTTGAACATCTGTGTTTCACAAGTTTAAATGAGAGATGGAGAGAAAATGCAAGAGAAATCACAGTAAGGAATCAAGAACCATTTTATTTCAGAAAATAAAACAAGACTTAAAATTTAATTCTAGAAAAGTTAACTCTAGTGAAGAACTAGTAGAAAGGAGACTTGCTGGAGATGAATAGTGCAAAGTTAACTTTGGTGATAATAGCCAATGCTGAGATAAGAATCCTTTGGATGCAATTCACAACCATTTAAAAATATTGCCATACCTTTTTTCTTGACTGGCTTTCTTTTTTTTTTTTAATCCTTCCTGTCTTCCTATGATATCCTGCAAGTGTATTTTACCTTATTTAGAAAATAAGTACCTGAAGTTAGATCATGTCACGAGTGTCTACTCTTCTGTCACCTTTCCACTTATTGGGGTCAATAGTGTCTGCACAGCACAGCAGAGTACATCCTCCTGTACGTATGTATGAGTGTATGGATGTGTGTGTGGGTGTGTGTATGGGTGTGTGTGTGTGTCAGCTCTGATGGGTAGAAATTTCCCACCATGGGGTGCTCATAGTGCCAAGGGTTTGATCCCTGCATGGGCCGTTTCCTCAAGAGTTGGACTGGATGATCCTTATGGGTCCCTTCCAGCTGAGAATATTCTGTGATTCTGTGTCATTGATCTTTTTGTTTGGTTCTCACATATGAATTTCACTTCATTAAGGAAATGAAATGCACTGTCAGGATTGTTTTCAGAAAAATGTGTTGTCCATTTGGTTAGACTGTCAGGCTTTGACTTCTAGCACTCAGCTCAACTACTGCACAAAAGTATTATTTGTGCTTTCAGCCAAGTTTTGCAATTTCTGCTTACTGTGAGAAGAAGTTTAAAGATAGAGCAGTGGGTGTATGATGGTTTTACTCTGTGACTGGGTAGCTTACACAGGCATCCAAGAGGGATAATCCAGGTCATCCTTTAGCACTTAAATTATACTCCAGAGATTGTAAATGTTTCTCATGACATATGTCTGAGGCTTTACAAATTTCTCAAATGGTGCTTGTTTCTATTTTCTGTATTTTTGTCACATGGGAGCAAGTAACATTGACCCATTTTCCTTTTGTCTGCTTTGCTAAGTACCAAACTATTAGTGGAATCCTTTGAGTCTGACCTGGAGAGACCAGGAATGTGGGAATGGGCAGGCTGTCATCTCAAACAGTATCTGCCGAGGCAGACTGAGCCTGTTCTCAGCATTTTCTTACTGACACTTAAGAAAATAAATGTTCTTTATTAACCTCAGTTAGTACAAAAGGTTTCCAAATCATCTTCAGTGTCTTTGCATAATGAACCAGACCATTGAAGTATATACCTGAGTCTTTCCATTACATGTATCTGGAAAAGGATGACAAATGTTAAAATATATTATATTGACCATTAGATAGGAGCTTTGGAAGCATGCAGAAGAAAGATCTTGAAGGATAGAAATCTGTGTTTTAGACACAGGGAACAGCTCTAGCCAATGAATAAAGCTGCAAGCCCAAACAAATAAAGCATCCGAGCAGCATTTTTTCTCCCACAGGCTGAAACTATTTCTCTATGAAAAGACTGTATTAGTCTGTAAAATTCCTTCCTGTCTACTGCTATCACAGATGCCCAGCAAAGAGAAGCACTTTGGGGTTTTTTATGGTTTTGATTTGTTGAGTTTTTTTCAGTATAGGTCATGGTCGTTCAATTAAATTCTGTGTTTACCTATTGCTTAGCTTATTACTTAGCAAAACTATTTTTTGTAAATACAATATCACTGGTTAAAGATATGTTATTCGCCCTTATAAACTTGTTTAAACCAGGCTTATTTGTCCCCAAGACTGTTGGCAAAGTCTAGCAGAGGTGTAAGAGCAAAAAAGAAGGTTGTACTTCCTATCCTCCCCAGTACAAACTGTTTCACTCCATTCAGCATATGGCAACTTGTATAGTCTTTCTGTCCAGACAAATAAAGATTTGGATATGTCTGTATTATTTAGTCTCATCCAAATACCCTTTTTCTCTATAAATCACCTTTTGGCTGTTTTTCAGTTTCTAGACCCCCTACTTTTCTCTTTCTTTGGTGAACTGTTATCTACTCTCAAGCATGCAACATCTTTTCCATTTCACCACCGTTTATCTGTTAAAGGCTTCCTACAAGGGACTTCCTGTCTTGATAGCCTGGAAGAGGAATGAGGGAAGCTGGTTCTGAGATGGAGTCTCCCTCCTGTAATGCAGGATGCCATGGTCTTTGCAGCTGTCTGGGCTTGTCTATGTTAGGATATGAGCTCCTGGGGCAGGAGCTGTTAGCATGTGGCTCTTTGTATGGTGCCAAAAGCATTGCTAACACTTCCAGGTTTGTGGCAGAGGTAGCATCATGCAGAGAGGCACAGTGACAGCTTCTTTCCAGTGGACAGGGACTCCAGCAGCAAAGGGCTCAAAGGATCCATGTGACACTGTGGGTGTTGGACCCATATATATTCCTTTTTCCAGTATTTAATGGGTATGCACTGGCACGCAGATTTATGGATAAAATGGTTTTTTCCACAGGAAACTCTTCAGTTCACATATGACTGTGCTGCTACGGCAGAGTATCCCTTAGCACTGTGAGACTAACCCCCTTTCCATGACAGTCCTGCAGACAGGACAAGCTAGGTTACATGAGCCCAATCTTGACCTGCAACTCCTCCTCAGAGAGCGAGGCTGCAGGACCAAGGAGGGGTGGGCTCCCTGAGTGAGGAGGATGTTGCTGTCCCCTACAGCTCCTCATCCTCGGCCCCTGCCATTGGAGCAGAGGCAGAGGTGGATGGGCAGGCTGAGGAGAGATCCATTTGTTTTTCTTGTTGTTACAAGACCTCACAAACCAAACTGTGGAGTCTGTGCTCTGCTGCCTCATGCCTGGTGCTGCCAGCAAGGTCTCGACTGGCCTGCACGGCTGCAGGCACATAAAACTGCTCGGGATTGCCTGAGCCACAGCTCCCCTGACAGCTCCTCCCTCTCCTCCCCTCTCCTCAGCTGGCTTCCCTCCTTCAGACAGTTGCAGAGTTGGTTTTGCTAAATGACATAAGGTTATAATAAATCAAGTGAGAAGATTTGTGTTGTGCTTCCTACTGTATAGGAGAGGTCCATATGGTTTAATTGCTTCCTCTGTATGTCAGATATATGTGTATAAAATCTCTGAAGTCATGTGTAACTGCCAAGATCCTATGGTGTGGTTTGAAACATCTTTGCAATGAACTCTCAAATCCTGCAGATGTGCTATGAAATATAAATGTAAAATGGAAGAAGTCAGATTATCCAGTTAAACAACAGCACTAAAATTAGAGAAGAGTTGATGGAGCGATCCAGAATTCAGCACAGTGGAGAAAGGGGAAAAAAACCAGAAAACTTTCTTGAGGCAGAATAGAGTTTTATCATTAAAGGAGATGGGAGAAAAATATTAGACACATCCTCACACCCTCACACCCCCCACCCTACCCTCCCACCCTGAAAACATCAGAGCAGCCTGAGGAGAGAAACCATGTCAAAGACAGCTCCTTAGTGAACTTTAAAGCCATCTGAAAAGTGTCATCATAAAACATATCTGCTGATACAGCTTTGGCCACCATAGAAAATTCTGCTAGGCCATGTAGACCTGTAGACCCAAGATCCTGTATGGGTCTGTGCACAGAGCCACAGTCAGTGTCTCGGCAGGGAGCTGCTCACCTCTGCATCTTTAGAGCTATTTTCTCAGGGCCTGTCAGGCACATAGAGGCATATTTTCAATCTGGCACAATGGCTCAAGCATCTCTAGAGTAGGGAATGGTAGGAATGGTATGTGCTGGAGTGATGTTAAATGTGCAGGACAGCTCCGTGGGATCAAGCATGTCTGGGGCCTGATCTGCAGTGGTAACCTTAGTCAAGTGAACTAGAGAACAGGCTTGCTTCTCCTGCCAACATCCTTCTGTGTCATACCTCTAAAGATGCCTGAGCTATTCCAGATACATGGGAAGTAGAGAACAAGTCTGTTGGGGCTAGTCTGGATCCATGACTACCACCAAGACCAAGGAAGATCAGGTTGCTTCATGAGGAAGCACCCATGGGAAGAAACAGAGTGTCCTTGGGCTACCCCTGCAAGTGACCCTGGCACTGCTCCAAGTTGCCAGCACTCAGCAGGACACCTCAGCCCATGTCCCACTGTGGTATATGGTGTGCAGAACAAGAACATGCAGAGGGGTGGGGGTGCTCCCCCTCAGGGGATGGAGACCCTCCTGCCCCCTGCATGTCCCTCCTCAGCGTGTCCAGTCCTCTCTGGAGGGCACATGACTCTGTTGCTACAGGAGTGATGCCCTCTCTGGTAAGGTGCATTTATAGCTATCAAAGATGTCTATATATTAGTGCCACAGTAATAGTTCTATCAAGTCATAGTTTCTGCTATACAATGCTAATTGTATCAGTCATGTGTACATGAAACCAACAAAAATCCTCTGTATAATTTCAGCATCTCCTGCCTGAGCATGGTAGTTTGGCCCCTCAAGTTTACCAAAACTAAATACACACTAAATACCATTCTCAGTAAGCACACTTTTTTAATAAAAGCCCAAACACTCTGGTATAAATAAATATACACTTCATATTGTCAGCCGAGGCTGTGGCTTGGTGCATTTACACAGCTGCAGTTTGGGCTGTTGTTTACTCTTTTCCTCACAGACATTGTGTTCTGCTTTTTCCCTGTAAGGATTTTCCTTCTCTACATATTCTTAGTCCTAGACAGAGAACTGTCCTAACTTATCTATGTTGTGTAACTTTAGTGACTTCAATGTTTTCTATGGTGTAAAGCAGAGCAACAAATGGCTAAATAAACCCTCCTTGCAACGAGGCATAATTGTAAAGCTAAATGTGTTCCTGCCTCTGTGTACTAAATCAACAGGAGTCCTTTTTTGTGGGATAAACATACTTCTCTGTCATGTATTTACAGCCACTGGAACACTCTTGCAGCCAGTTGTGAATCCTTTGCTACAAGAAGAGATCTTCTATACTGTTTCTTTTTTTTTACATTCCCAATTCTCTAAACCAAATTCTGTTGAAGATCTCAGGAAGTGTCTGCAGTTAGAGGCTGCAGAGCTGTTACCTGTACCCAGTGGAATATTATTTCATTTTCAGTTCAGTTCAGAGCATTCCCATAATGAAATCCAATGCCTAATATCTGTTTATAATTGTTCGTCTATTCCTGCCATTTGTTTATTCAAACATATACCACAGTTTTCAGAAAAAAAGATTGTTCAGCTCTTGTTGTCTCAAGTATTATAATCTATTCTTGTCATGAAGTGAAATACAGGTCAAACTTTAACTTGTCCCTTAACTAGCTATTTAGTTCAGGGAAAAACTTCCTCAAAATTCCCTCTTTACAAAATCTAGTAATTGCTAGGGTCTTGTAACCTCTATCAGTTAACCTGTGTCTTTAAGGAAGTACATGATCCCTTTTATGCACCTGTTACAAATTAATCCCTTTAGCTGCAGGTCTCTGTAAGTTGTGGGGTGTATCCCACCCCAGCCTTATGCTTGCCAAATAGACTGCAGCTATTGCCACCAGACACAATTTGCTTGAAGTGCTGCAAAAAGGACTATTCTAGTTTGATCACATATTCTAGCTACTGGTCTGATTAGCTTTTAGAACTGAAATTTGTCAAGAAGTAAGCTTTGGCTTTTTAAGAGGTAACTAAGCATCTAAGAATTCATGAGAGGCTCAAGTGTGTTTTGTAAGAAAGCAGAAGCATCACAGGCAAATTACATTGTGTTTGACCCAGGTGTTTTAAATCAAACTGCAGCAGTAACGAAGACATTCCAGAGGGTTCAGGAGGGAAATGTTTAAGCTTCCAGCTTAGTCTTCTGTGAGAACTTCTCAGTTTCTTGAATGGAAATAGGAAATAGCCATCTTTGCTTAAATTTGACTGTCAGGGGAGAATTGAGATAAAATTGTCTGGAGATACTAATCTACTACTCTCCAAAGCAAAATATTATTGAGATTTCCTTCCTAGAAGTGCCTCCTTCCCTGGGCACAAAGCTTTTGGTGTAATCACAGAACAAGCAGAAGTTTCCTTGAGTGGGTTAGGGTGGGCTGGAAAGAGGAGAGGATGGTAGTAAAAAAGAATAATAGTAGGAGTGTACATAGCGATATGTAAACCAAACAAAAGGCAAGTCTTTCAAACAAAACACTAATATTTAGATACAAAAGTGTCATGAGGTAAGCAGAGACAAAGCAAAGCAAACCTCAGTAAGAAACTGCTGTTAAGAACTGGTGACTGAAGAAAAAGCATTTCATGCTTGAAACAAGTATTTCTTTTCCTGGGAGAGGAAATGTTGCACAACCCATAAACACTCCAGTCTGCAGGAGCATCAGCCAGCTGATGACTGATGAATTTCATTTACTTCCTATCTGACTTCTGAATATTCAGGCAGTTGAAATTGCTAAGAATAAATTCTGATGGGGGCTATGAAACAATCCCCTGCTTTGTTTATCACCCTGAAACTGGGGCCAGTTTAGTCTATGTCCAGAGCACGTGCCTTTGTGTGGTGCCATGGTGCTTGTAATGGTCTCTTGGCTCTTACCAGCTTTTAGCCTGACACTTGTGCTCCTCCAGATTCTCTTACAGCCAGAGTCAGATGTGTCCCTGAAGTGATGTAATCTCCTCTGTTGCTGTCAGTGTGAGATGTATTTTTACTGGTTTGTGGCTGGTGAATATGGAGCTCAAGTAGTATGAACTGCACATTTGCTTTCTGTTATGTGCAGCTGAGTGTGTTCCTGTAACTACTTTAGAATGGTGTTACTTTTATCCCTATATTACAAGAATATTTTCTATGTTCTGTCCCTCTCCATTTGGTCGGGGTATTACATGTCTTAGTGTCTCAGCTAGGTGAGATGCTAGGAATAGCCCCCTTTTTCTTCCAAGACTTTAACCCAAATCTTTAGGATGTGAAAGCAGTTTCTCTTGATATTCAAAATGGTTGAGATTTGGGTTACCTGAGTTTTTGATAGGGCTCTGTTAATGGAGAACTCTAAACAAAACTCCTTCCTTGGGGGAAAGTTAAACAAATATAGAAATCAGAAATCTGAACAGATTTATGAAAGCTTCTCAAAGGGAATTTACCTCATCTTACCCCTATGATTTGACTTACTATCTTTCAACTGAAGTTGCAGCCACCACCTATTCTTCACCTGCTCTCTGCATTTTCCTCAGAAAAGGCAGCAGTCAGCAGCACCCTGGTACTGCTGACTTGCTCATGGATAGAAGCAGAAATTCACTTACAAAATCCTGACCTGCTCATCCAATCATTAATCCTGTGTAATTAATCTCTTGTGTAATCTGCAATCAGGTATAAAAAGATGTTTGAAATTACAACTATTTGAGCCATTTTTCCCTTATGCATTATGCTGTACTGAACTATATCTACATCCATCTGACCCTAAAGTTCCTCTTCTACCCATTTTTGTTCATTTATTTTCAAAAACACAGCCATTTCTTGTGCTGGTACCTCATCCTGGGCCACCAGGGCCCATCTTTCCTCTCTGACACTCATTCCAAATAATTTTTCAGTAATGAGAAGAAACCTTGCTTCTGGTTTCTTAGACACCTCCAGCTGGCAGCCTCCACCAACCTCTTTATCCAGCCTGCTGTGTCCCTGTGTGTGCTCCATGCAGCCTGAATGCTTGTTGAGGAGGGCCAGGGAACTCAGTTCCATATCTGTCTGAGGTTGGTTTGGAAGGAGAGCTGCAGAAATGATTCCCCAGAAGCTCCTCAGCTTTGGAAATGGGCTCTGTGAGGCTGATGCTGCTCCATAGGAATGGTTGTCCATGGAACACCACAGAGACACACACACACACAGAGGATGCTCTGTGTTCCCAGAGCCTGGTCCTGAAAAGGAGCTGTGAGGGTTTGGGCACACTCTGACGGAAATGTGGGACTTTCCCACATTTCAGCTGCTGGGAATGAAAAGCTTTGCTGAGTGCATGAAACTTTACAAAGGTTTGTATCTTGTTCAAGTGTCAGACAAAGGTCAAAAGCTGCTTCCCTGACACAAAATCCTTTTCCTTAGTGGAGAGAGGAGGAAACAGAATCCTTCAAAGAAAGAGGTCCCCAGGAGATGCACCCAGAGATGAAGGCAGACCTGTACCATGACCCAGTGCTGACAATGTGGGCAGTGCAGGGGGCTGACAGAGTGCCTCAGCTCTTCAGGTTTCCATGTGTGCCCTCATGTCAGAAAACTCAACAGGACCATTTCTCATCTAAAACTGGTAACTGGTAGCATGCACCAGCTTGATGATTGCCCTGGGAAGCCGTGGTATAGGGAAGAGGCACATCAAGTAGATTAACAGGTAATAACAATTTGTGTTTCAGAGTTCAAGATTATCACTTATCATTATCATTATCTTTAATTCCATGCACTGCACCTTCTTATTCAGATACTACCATTCCAATACATTCTTTCTACTTTAGATTTGAAGTTCAAAGAGAAGAAATAGTGGGATCCACACTCTGGATTGTACATTGCAGTTTTGTACATTTGTTTATGTGGAAAGAAGGGATGTGAATCATATGCATTAGGAAAAAATGAGCAATCCAAACAGGTGCTGCAGTTAGATACTGTATGTGAAGGACAAAAACCCAAACAAGCAAAACTCACATCTCTTCAGTGTTTTTTTTTTCCCTTTTACATTTTAGCTAGATGTCATGCAAGTATTTTGGTATTGGTTTTGTGAGCACTCTTGAAGTTTTACAGAAAGCTGACAACTGGAAAGACTATAAATGTTTGTGCGCTTCCCAGATGAACCATGTTTGGCAACCAGTGCATAGGAACAAAGAGAGTTAAGTCAAAGCAGAGAACTTCCTCTGAGCATTTTGATTATGAGAAGATTTGTGGGGCTTTGCATTAATAACTATAAAATACTTCAAACTGGTTTCTTAATGTCAGCATTATTTATTTTCAGAGCAAAGTTCAGAAAATTTTGAATGATTGTATATGATTTTTTTTTTACATGTCTTGGCTCCTTCAAATACACATATGTATACTTTCTTTTTCAGAAGTGATAGATTGCCAAGTTATCTGACCTCTCAAGAGAGGAAGTTGGGAGGACAGTTTAGTAATATTTTCTTTCATTCCCAATGTGGAATAAGATCAAAAAATATGTATTTTAAATTCTGTTAATAGCCTTATCTTTTCTAAACCATAAGGTACTGGCAAAATAACACTGCAAGTAAACATGGCTCTCGATGCACCACATTAAAAAATGGCTTTTGTTTATGAAAAGTTTTTTTGTTGTAGAAACTTGTGGGAATAATGTTGTATTAATGGTAGGATGTTGACCTTTTCCAGCTATGGAAGATAGTCTCAGAACAGGATCCAGGAAAAACAAACATGGAAACTACTTAACTCCTTAGTTGTGTGCCTGAAACTTTGTAAGGAAGCATTATTTAACTTAGACTATTGTACTTACAGATTGTGTCATTACATTAAAGTGCCACACACACAACCATTTTCAGTAAGTACAAAGGTCTCCAGAGCTTAAGGGAGAAAGTCGCTTCAGCGAGGAAGACTATTGCTATAATTTCACATAATAGATGTAAAAATATGCAGTTGTCTGCTATTATCTACATTTATTTATTGTCTCCCAGATCAAAAATAGGACAGATTTTCTCCAGATTTTAGGGTACACAGTGCAGTGTGACTGAACAAGAATTTATGCTGAGAAAAAGTGTGAAAAGAAAGATGTTCCATATTACTGAGGACTTAAGCTCATGTTCCTCCTATAGGCTAGAACTGACTGCTCTGATTTTTTACGTGAAAAGCCCCAAAATTCAGGTGCATTTGGTATAACTTTTGCATGTGACCTTTCCTATACAGTCCACCTTCACCTCTGCTGAATTCACTCCTGAACTGAGAAGAACAAAAGGCTTCTGGCATCCACTCAGGCTCTTGAAATGAGACCTGGCAGGTGTACAGGTGGCTGTTGGTCTGGGAAAAAACTGATGGAGGCCTGGGGTGGGGAAAGAAGTGAAATACTCTGATCTGTCATTGCACTGTGTCTTCCTTTTTTTGAACCAGTGGTAGTCAGATGTCCTGTAGGTGGTTTCTCTGCCATTCCCCTTCCTTTGCCCACACATGTTTCTTCTGAAGCCTCTCTGATGACAGCAGACAGTAGTCAGATGCCCTTACAAGAAAATTGCTAAATTCGAGAAGAAAATGGAACTACCCCAGTTAGTATCAGCTGGACATCTCACCCATGGTTTCCACTAGATTTTCATCTAGATTTCATTTGCCATTCCTATAAATTAGATTGTATTTGTCATAATGAGGAACAAGCAAAACAAAATAACAACAAAAAGTGAACAAACAAAAATATCCCAACAACCAAAGTTTATTAGCATCAAGCAATTTTAATATTTTCAATAAAGTGTGTAAATCAAGAATACACAGGGTGAAAAGTAGTCATTAGTACAGTGTACCAGTTCACCTTTAGAGTGCTCTATGCCCAGCAAACAAAATCAGAAATGTTGATTTCAAAACAGGTGTGAAGGTTTTTTTCCTAAAGAGATTAGATTTCTGTATCATCTTCAGACCACATATAAGTACTACCTTTTATTACTAGAAGTGCACATTTTACAAAGCTCTCAGGCCTGTTCAGACATGAGGTGCATGCACTGTATATCCAGACACTTCAATACATGCATTGTTTGTCTGGAGAAAACCTCAGTACCAGCTTTGCAAGATATAGGAGCATGTGAGGAGATATTACAAAAAAAAAAAAAAAAACAAAATCAAGAAGTGTTTCCCTCTTGTGTATAGTGTATCAGCCTGCCACTGCTCCTGAGGTGAACTGGCTCAGGAGGCAGCAGCTGATCCCACAGCTCACCAAGGGCAGTGGAGCAGCACTGAGCTCGGCCAGCCCAGCTGTTTGTACTTCTGATATTCAGTCATTACTGCACGGGTGTCCCACCTGTGCTCACAGCCAGTGATAGAGCACAAGTGAGGTGCAGGAGGTGCTGCAGCCTCCAGGCAAGCTCTCCTGCTTGTTGCCTTAGGCTCTCAGGAGACATTGCTTCCTCTCTTGGCTTATTCACAGGCTCATGATATGTTGGGACGGAAGTCATGTAAGGTAAATCGCCCAAGAGCTCAGTTCTCCTTAGTAAAATGGATTTTTTTGAGTGTTTGACATGGAGTTACATCCATTGTATGCTGATTTTTTGTCATCGTACTTATTTACTAAATGACTGAGTGAGAGTTGAAGGCACCTAAGGGAGCTTGAAGCCAGGGTTTGGTACTGACTATTTTTGCAAACTAGGTTCTTGTCTTTTGGATAATACCATTCTGGTTGAAGTTCTCAACCCTAGTAAAGAAAATATAACCAATTCCCTCCTTCAGCTCTCTCGTTCTTTTGCAGTGCATGCTCTATTACTTGGTGTGCATAGACATAGCTGTGATGCAGAGGCCTTAATCTCTTGGAGACTCTGTACATAGTACAACTAAAAAGCACTTACTAGATTTGACAGGGCTTTTTTTCCTTGTTTATGTCCCAGTAAACTGTAAGATATGGCATTTCTGCTGCTGTTGCCAACACAGATATATCTAACTTTCCCCTAAAGAGCTCCAGTGATGGAGATTCCACAATCCACCAGCAAGCTTGTCAGCATAGCTGAAGTTCCTGTGCTGTTATAACCCACTTGGTCTTTGCTGCTGCAGTCTAGGGAGAGCTGATCCATTCATTTATTACTTGTAGGAAAGATTTCTTGTATTGCTGACCATTCTTTATTGTTATTCCTCCCGACTGTTGAGATGCAGTGGCCATCTAACCACAATTCTATCAATGGTGAGAAGAGGATGGGGATTCTTTCATGTATCTTATGC
Source organism: Passer domesticus (assembly GCF_036417665.1). Taxonomy (NCBI): domain Eukaryota; kingdom Metazoa; phylum Chordata; class Aves; order Passeriformes; family Passeridae; genus Passer; species Passer domesticus. The sequence goes on from NC_087475.1 coordinate 25,426,736, forward strand.
TTGTCTACAGTGTGCAAAATCTCAGAGGCAAGAAATGTCATTGGAGGGGTCACTGGGGATTGGACTGGATGACCTTTAAAAGGTTCCTTCCAACTCAAACTTTTCTACTGTTCTTTGAGACAATTGTCATTTTCTTCTTTAATTACGTTGTTGCTGTGGCATCTCTTCACATTTGAATCTGGTGCTGGATGAATGTGTATGTAGCTGAATATTGCAGTTCAATATTTAATGCAGCATTTACTGCCAAGTAATTCTTATTGGTGGAAGCTACACCTACAGGATGTAAGTCTGAGGAGGTGGAGAATTATTCCATGGACTATGTCTGCAAAAAATACTGAAGGGATTATCAGTCTGCATGACAATTCTTTTCACCCATCAATAGAAGGTTTCTTCTGTTTCCAGTCAGAAACTCACCATCTAGGAGGCTCTGAATATTTCTAGAAAAGTGGTAGGAACTTCAGTCTCTAGTTGGTAAAAGATGGGGAGCATGAGAACAATGTGGCATTCACCAAGAGTTGTGGAAATCTGTGTATGCCCCTTTGCATTTTAATATCATTTCCCTTATCAAAGTTTGGAAGGAATGCTTGCACAACAGTGCATTTTTTTCCATATCTGGGTGGTAAATCAGAGTGAGGAGGTACAAGTGGCAGCCTGTAATGGCACAGCACTGTGTGGACACACAATATATTCTACATGTACAGTATGATACCTCCTTGGCTCCTAAGGCTCCAGAAAGTGAGAAAAGCCTGCTTAGGACTGCCTTTTCAAAGCCAGTCAAAACAAAGTAAAAATAACAGCAATCTTAATCATCCCTTGCCAATTTGGCCAAAATTACTGGGTATGCTTTGCTTAGGTCAAATTTTTCTGGAACATATCAGTGAGTGAGAAGTTCATTTTCGATGTAACAGTGCCAATAAATAGCCAAAACATAACACTTGGAAAACTCAGTAGATGGACAGCACTCCCATTTGTCAGCAGCTACTTTTCCAATGCATTGAGAACTGTGGGTGGCATTGGGGTTGTTGTGGGAAGGTTTTGGGAGGAGGGGTGATTGGAATAGTTTTAGTATGAGGACTGTCTTACAGCTAATCAGTTGTATGAGTGGAATTTTATCTCTACTGGGAGGTGAGCTCATTCGCCTTTATCGACCTCAGATCCATGTTTAGAAAAAAGTCAAAAGTAGGATGCATTCCTCTTCTTGATGTCTTATTCTTACAAAACACAACTGCTTGTTACCACCCCTTGTCTTCTGAAAATGAGCTGTGTTTGATTATTGGTCTGATTTATACTTTCTTCTGCTGAAACAAAAATGTAAGCCCTGAGATTAGCTCTTTGTGTTTCTGGATCCTTTTAGTGCTGAATTTTAGAACATCTCACAGCCCATAAAAATTTTATCAAAGTACTCCAGCCACTTTCTTCTTGTTTTCTTTTGTACTTTTGTTGAAGACCAGATGATAGAGCAGAAGTAAGGCAGGATGTTTTATTCACTCTAAAGTTTGCTGAAACCCAGTTGGCCATCCATACTACCAGGCATGGAATTTTCCAAGTCTGTACATTGCTTTCCTACCCTATTTTCACAGCATGTTTGTTTTTTCTTTTTCTCCCTGGCTATTCCATGCCAACTCCACCCTTTTTTAACTGGTGCTTTTCTATCCAGGAATGTTCACCTAATGACCTTGAAGATACTCTTCTTGCCAGGTGGCTAATTGGTGAATATACTTCAGGAGAGTGTGGGAGTGGGCAGTGGAAAGGAGACAGAAGGAGGAAGTTTGTGGATGTCATTTGTCTAGGAGCTGGCAGCAGATGGCTGGGACTAAGGCCAGAGGAGGAGGAGATGAGCAGTGAGAGCAGGAGGGAACAGTGAGTTGGGCAATAAAGGAAACCATTCTAAATGCAGCAGGGCTCAGGGCTGCACAAAGTAACTTAAAGCTGTTCTGTGTCAGTGTTAATGTGGTGGACATGATCCTCAATACGCTATCATGGAGCAGGTTGTCATGTTGGTGTTCCTCTCCCACTTGGAACAAAGTTGCTGGAAATAGAGGGAATTGGAGTATTGTCAGTGTAATGTTTTGTTTGTCTGAGGGCCAGGTTAGGCTGTGAGGTATAACAATGCCCAGCTCACTCACTGTGTGCAGCCAAAGGGCTGTTTAAATAGGTGGCTCAGTGCCATCTCAGCTGCTCTCACTGTGGGCACTGAGCATCCATCCCTCTCCCAGAGGTGTCAGTAGGGGAATGAAGGGGCCTTTCCTGCCTTGTTACTTCTGGGGAGAAGGTGGAGAAGCTGGGGCAAAGGAGCATGAGGATTATTAAATTTCATCTTGAGTTTGGCCAGTCAGCAGCAAATGGCCTTTGCTTCTTATGTACTTGGTTAAAAGAAGGTTTCTACTAAGTTAAAATTAATTAGGTTCCTGAGTCAACCTTTGGAACATTTTCAAAAAACCACTTAAAAATGCAGGGAGGACTTAGTGAAATAAATCTTATTTTAGTAAATAAACTGAATCACAATTTTCCAAAGCCTCTCTTAGAATGGGTTTTGTAAGACTTCCTGAGAGACAGAAACAGTGGTGTGCCCCAGGATCCAGTGCTTGCTCCCTTCCTTGGTTTTCCCAGGCTACAGGAAGGCTGCCGACACTGCATGGGCTGAGGATGGAAGTGCATGCTTTTGTGAGATGGAAAAAGTGATTCATCCATCCTCCTCCTTAAGCACTGCCTAGGAAGGACAGCACAGGCAGGATTTCTGTGCCTGTCCTTTTCTGTAAAGACCTTTCTGCAATAGAAGTGTGGCTGGAGGAAAAGGGAAGAAGAGATGAGTAGAAGAGATGAGTCCCTGTCTCTGCTGCTTAAGGAGTATTTGTATGCCAGTGCTGAGCCCTACCATTTGCCCATGGGAAGGCTGCCTATCCTACCAACTCCTTGAAAGGGAAATTCATTGCATAAGTACTCACAAACTTCTACCTTCTGAGTTGGTCACCTATAGCTGTCTCAGCTGTCACACTGATGATGCTCCAGACTGGTCCTGTGCTTTGAGATCAGCAGTAAAAGTGATGTGGAGGAGGATTCTTCAGGTAGCTGAATAGGAGATGTTATTTTGGTGGTGTTTCAGGTAGAACATACTGGGAGCATCAATGAAATGAGAAAATTCAAAAGTAATGCCAGACTCACACTGTAAGATAGACTTTAGATTTTATTCCACTGGTTTGAATTTATTATTCTTTTTTTCAGTTAGGCAATTGTCAGTATGAGGCTCAAACTTGCAATTAAGTTGTAGCTGGTAGAAAAATGTTAAACCTCCTGAACTTGCACACATTAAGATAATAACCCAGTTTGTTCTAAAAGAACATAATGAAGGAATTCAGCGAATGGGAATTACATAAACTCTACCATTGGTGTTGAAGGACATGATCTATAAATTAGGAGATTGAGAGTAAACAGGAAATTCCACAGAACAATTTCAGGATAAAGAAACTATAGCAGCAGATGGAAAGATGTTTCTGTTGGGAGATTTTAGAGGTTGATTTTGATACCATCTACCTCTTTTTAAAAGAAACAACAACTCCATCTCCATGTTTTGATTGTGAATTCCAGCTGTGCATTAGTGGAGCAATGCTAGTGCCAGCTTGAGCACAATGTTGCACAGTTCTTGTCAATCTTGTTCCCATATACAGGTCACACCTCTTTTCCTCTCCTCTTATATCCATATTAGTAACTTTATGGGCATGATAAATCTGAAAAGTACCCTAAATGTGTTAACATATAACAAGCATATTTGAATATGTTTGGATTTTCCTTAAGGCTAGAGCAAAATAAGAGATAAAGGGGAACTAGATCTTGCAATGAAAAATAGTTGAAGCCTTTATGCTTACATATGATATGCCTTATATAATGTAAAGTAGATGGGTGTCTATTTTCTACTTGTTTTAATGGTTATTGATCAGGCTGCAGTATAACTCCTGGTAGCAATTAGTCACAAAGACTCACTCAGTCTTTTTATTTCATCAGCATTTCAGTCTCACAGCAAAATTCAACCTGCTTTCTACAAGGATATCCCCAGAGAAATGCTAACATTCCTACAAAATAAATACAGGGTCTTTCAGTATTAAAAACATGGACAGAAATGTTCTTGTCCACAAGTTATTATTTTCATAGCAACTACTTTGTAAAACAACAAAAAGTGCCCCCCCTTGCAAGAAAAAAAAAAAAAAAGCCAAAAAAATTCCATAACAGAAAAGAGAGCAATTAGCAAATAGTTTGAATGCCTGAGATAAGAAACCATAATGGCTAGTAGGAAAGAAGAAACCTCACGTTTAAGATAGCTTTTCAGCAAGCTGCATAATAGTGTCCAAACATGCTTCCTTTTGGCACATGTCGGTATACACAGACAAAGAAACAGGAAAGGGGATTTTTTTTTTTTAGTTAGCTCCCTGTGTCAGGAACAGACACTGATGGAGAACTCAACCATAAACATACATTATTCTTACTAAATAAAAAAGGCATAGCCTTGTTTTTGTGTGAAGTGCTGTATTACAGCTGGAGTAATGTAGCTCTGGAAAGGATGCTTTAGGGGATCAGGTTCTGGCTTTCATCTGTACACTGCCTTGTCACAGCATTACTGATGTGCTCTGCAAATGCTAGTGGTGAATAAACTGACTCAGATGATAAAGAAACATATCCCTTTGCAATGCAGAGCGTGAATTCTCAAGGCTGCTGTAGACTTGGCAGTAGAGAGAAAAGCTGCTCAGTGCAGCCAGCATTGGGTTTCTCAGTTGTTCTCAGGTCTAAATACAGAAAACTGCCCATATCACATTTCTCTCCCCGGAGGTGGGCCTCTAAAGAGTGAAGCTCAGCAGGCACACAATAAGGAGGATGATGATGAGCAAATGTGGAAGAACTGTGATTCCACTCCTCTACAGAAATGGATATCTACAGGCTAGGCGTGAAGAGCTTTCCATGTATGTGTGTGCCTGTTCATGTGTGTATATGTGCAAGACCCAAGCTTTTACTGAACACATCACTCTCACAATTAGTTATTGTGAAGAAATTTCATGCAAGTAGACCTAGTGAAGTTTTCTTTCTAATTTGAAATAATCAAAAGGTAAACCTGGAATTCTTTAACAAACAGTTACAAATTAGTACAATGGAGTGAATTGCAGCTATTCTACTGTCATCATTATTCACACAGAAATGTGGTTCTAATCTGAAAAGAGGACTTCACTCACTAAAGTGGCGCAAATAATGAGAAAAGACAGTTTTGCCACTGCAGAACATGAAGAAAGGAGGTGTTACCCACTGATGTAGCTGTAAGAGCTTTGCAGGTGTCAAACAAAAGACATGGCAGAGCTGAGAATTAAACTGCTCATATCTGCAGAGTACTAATCCAGTATTTTAGCTATGAAATAATGGTAGTGTTCTGAATTTCTGCTTTTGGTCTCCATGTACCTGTTTGGTTCCAGCTGTTTCAATAGAATGGTGTCTAATTTGAAGTATACTCTAGGTTTTCCTGCAGCCAGCCCTGCTGAGCCAGTGCCCCTACAATCTGTATTCCTGCATTCTCAAGAGCTTCATGCCCTTCCACTAGAGTATGGGACAGAGGAAAGGGAAAAAGGAGACAAAAAGGACCTGTGTCTCATCCTGATACACAGCAAGAAAATGGTTGGGTAAGCATCTGGATCTAGGAGCTAGGCATTGTGTTGGGTCCTTCTCTGTAAATGTAGCCCAGACTGAAGAGGAGGAGCGAAATTTCATCCTACATGTATAAGGACTTCTTTCAAAGACAGCAGCAGTTGAGATCTCCCCAGTCCCCTGTAGAAATTCCGCTGCATTCAATGTAAAAAACTCTGATTTCTTGCCCTGGTGAGATGTTTCAAATAGGCTGCTTGGCTGGCCCTGCAGGGATGCTGACGCCGCTCTAAACAAACCTACGCAAGCAGTCCGGCTGTGATGCCACATTAATCTCAACAAGTGTATTCTTCAAGTGCAGCTGGGGATTAAACCTATCCCAAGAGCTCATGTAGGAGGAGGTGGTTATGCAGTAGCAACTTTGTTTAACATTTCTTCACGTTTGTGGCTAACGGCGAGTTCTCGAGTGCGCTAGACACTACTAGAAAAGGGAAGGATTTTGCAGCTCCTGGCACTGCATATTATATACCAACAGAAGAAGCAAAGATTTATTTTTGCTCGCTGAATGAGAGAGAGAATGAAGTGCTGAGAGCTCTGTAACGTTTCATACTCTCTTAGACGCAAAGAGCCAGATGAATATTGTTGGAAAGAATGTGTTTATACAAGAATCATATTTATCGCAGAAGCTGCAGTCTTAACATTAGACAAGGCATGGGATGAAAAAGCTGAGCATGTAGTAACTCAGCAAAATTCTACTTCTGCCATGTATTAGAGTAAGCTTCAATTACTTATTTTTAGGGGGTTATTTTAGAACAGCTAACAAGCAATTTGTTTGCAATAAACACTTGCATATAGATTGAGAGAAAGTAAAATATATTCATTAAGAAAGCATTGTTTTCCAACTTTACTTAACTTTCCCAAGGCAAACAGCCACAAATGGTACTCTGAAAATGCCTGCACTTGTAGCCTTTAAAAAAAAATAATCGCCAGATTTGGACAAAGTACCAGACTTGGTTTCAACCTTGCACTGCATTGCAGGTTGTTGATAGCACAATCTGGATGGATTCTTCTGGGATCTCAGACTACATTCCCATGCTCTTTGACTTCATTGATTTAGCAGTAAATGGCACATTCTTGGAATGCTTTCAGTGGAAAGATTCTATATAATATGGATAGGAATAAGCATGAGAAATAGTTTGTATTTTAAGCAGAGCAGTTATTCCCTCTTGTTATATTACTGTGCTTTCTTTCATTCCCATGTTATTCCTAAGGCTCGTTATTGTGAGAGATTCTGAGCCTTGAGAAACTGGAGTTAAACTAGTTTTTCTTTAAACTGCTTTCTAAGAAAAAAAGGAGAGATGTTGGAAATTTTCCCATCAAACATCTGTTAGATGTTAGACCCGAATATGTTCCCAGTTCAGCTGTTCTGGTCTAGTACTGGGGTGGTGTAACAGAACTCGGTGGAGTTAATCAGAGATGACAAGGCAATAGCATTTATTGCAATGCACCTACTGTTGAAATAGCAGTGATGGCAGTATACTGAAAGCTAAATAATCGCAAATTAAGAAAATCATGTAGTGAGAGGCAGAGGAGTCTGTGAATTATAGCTTTTACATAAATGAACTGTAAATGGCCAGAAGTTGACCCAGAGGGAGCCTTATTCTAGCAGACTTTCAGCATCAATATCTCTTTGCAGTGGGAACCTTTTCTGGGTCTACTGCGGAAAGCCAGTGAATGTCCTATTCCAGCACTATATTCAGGCTGTTCTATCTTTTCAATGTCTTTTCCATTTTCACTAAATCTTTCAGAAGGAAATATATCTGGATCTGAGTTTTGATGTGCAGTGTGTACAGTTACATTTCCGTTCACATGAAGATTAAGGGAAATAAATTACTATAAAAGCCTGGTTTAAGATGAGTACACAAACTATTGCCTCCTTTACTTTGGGTATCAAAGCCACATTAGTAAGAATTTACACTGTTGGGAAGATAAAAAAAAGGAAGATTAAATTTCTGCATAATGCCCTTTTGGTAAACTGTAGCAGAGGAAAGAGGAATTAAAGTTGGTCTATAAAAGCAGCTGAAGCAATTCCTTCCAGCATGAGGAAATCTTAGGCTGGAATAAGGCCAGCAGAGCCAGCATGGTGACATTGACTCCATTCACAGCATAGCAGATGTAAAAAGCAGGAGACAGCAAGATCCAAACATGCTGTTCTCCAGCATCAAAGCAAGGGGACTGCTCTTGGGTAGTGTATGGCAGAACAAATGTTAACAGAGCCAGTTTTGCTGACCTGAAATATTTTCAAGACTTGAGATATTTTCTTCCTAAATAAGGCAAAACTATTTTTTTTTAAGACTGAGATAAAAAACAGTTTTAGAAAAAAAATACAGACATGGCAATGCAGCTGTGCTCTAGGCTCGAACCTGAGCCTGCCATCTGCCCTGTAAGGGCTGTATTTACTCACCAGCTCAAAGTTGGCACCTTATCTCATTTTGACTAAAGCCCTTATTTTGCAATTTGGAATTCTGTCCCGTTTTTCCTCCCCACTATCTTTTAAATCAATCCATACAAAGAACCTTTTCTGATACATTTCTGCTTTCATTCAGCAAAATAATTCTACACAGCTCTGGTTTTGAAGCTGTTTTAAGTCCAGTGCTGAACTCTCTTCAGACTGCCCTTAGGATGGGTGGCTTCTGTGGCTTCATGTTCCCAGCTTTGTTTAGCCCTTAAGAGCTAGAAAAAATGCAAGTATGCAGTGGTTGAGCTTGTGTTTCACTTTGATTTTCCACAGCAAGCAGAGTGATAAGCTCTTATATGGCCTACTTGGGATCTGTAGGACTAGTAGCACTTAATTGTACAGATTTTTTGGCATTCATGTTTAGCCTTCAATGCTTCATGACCAGGATTTATTCATTGCAGCTTATTCATTGCTTTACCATCCATGGGCATAACATTTCGTTCCAAGCAGTGCTGTGGAAAGCACGCTGTATTCCTGTTAATATTACATGAAGCTTAAGATTTTTTTTTGAAACCTCCTCTCTCAAGACTGTTTATCTGTCTACATTGATATTTGTCTAAAGATATGTTTTACAGTCTATTTACTTGCTGATGTGTCAGAAATTTGTTTACCAATAAAATGTAGATAAAAATATCAAGTATGTATGTATTGGTTTCCAGTAAGATTTTTTTCTATCCACAGTTTTTTAAACTTATAAAAATATATAATAATGCAAAAGGGAATACATTTCAGGGATAAAATATTTGTCATTTATTGGGCTATATTCAATTTATTCTGTGATGCCTTAATCAAAGTAAACTGACCCAAAACAGCTTATTTTCTTCATTCAGACCGATAGAGTGCACCATTTGGACCTCATTTCCAGAATCTTTTCTCACGGGAATTTCCCACTCATGTTGTGGATAGTCTGTGTGAGCAACAACTGAACGAGCAGGCAAAACCGCAAGGATTGTTACAGGCATCTGATTATAATTACTAGCAAAGCTTCTAATCCTTGTTTCTCCAGCTATAACTTCAAAAATCAGCTAATAGCACCACATGCAAACATTATCATAATTACTTTGATGGGTTTAGGCATTGGACAACACAGACAAATTTTGGAACAAGATCCTGAGAAGGCCTTAGGTCTTTGCCGTGGCTGCAGCTTGCATGGAACCGCAATGGAAAATTATCTGAACTCACTAAACTAGCTTATCATGAATGAATAGTCCTTCTGTGGCTATAATGAGGAGGAAATAGACTGGAATGGTGTAGGAGAACTTCAACAAGAAGCTCTGTATTTCATGTTTATGATAGCAAGTATCCTTGGGACATTAATTTTTCATAGTATTTGTGCTCGTTTTTGGTTTTGTAGTTTTCATGCAGAGGATTAAAATTAATCTCTCCAATTGTTGTGGGGAATTTTACATAACTTTGTAAAAAAACCCACAAGTGATGCGCATGAGCTGTTCATTTTTTTACATTTGTAGAGCCTATTGGAGATCAATAGCCTGGAGATAGAAAGTGTTCTTTACTTGGGGAAGATGGACTGTGCTGTCCAGTGCTGTAGGGGTACAAAGTACTGAGTGCTGCCCCATTCCTCTCAGTGGAAGGAAGAGCTGATAGTCCACAGCATCACCTAAGACTCCCTAAGGCAAGGCAGATCAGCAGCATCCCCAACATGGAGGATCTTCTGTGTTCACCCATTGCCTCCACCCTGCAGAAGGAAATCCACTGAAAAGAGGGTGGTACAAGGCTGTGTAGAATGCCTTGTTTCTGCTTCCCAAAGAAAGCTGAAAAAAATTTTTTGGCAGATGCTGTGAGAAGCAGCTGACAGTCTGGGACACGTTCATTCAAGCAGACCCATAAAATAGGCACCCCAAAAATCACTGATTTCATTTTTGCAGCTCAACTGTCCCATTGGATTTCTTTGGTCCTAAGGAAGGACAGTGAGGAGAGCAGCCACTCTGCATAACACCCATCTCTCTGGAAAAGGAACTGATGAGCTTCAGCCAAGAAATTAGCATGGGCTTATTTTTACCAGAAGTAACTCATACTTTGCATTTTTTAGGCTGAAGCAGCAGGACAGTGGAATGTAACAAGTGGCTTCCTAACTTGTAAGGCAGCAACCCCACCAGGAATACCTTTTGGTGGCTTCTCCATGTGCTGATGGGTATCAGGAATAGCAGTGGTGCAAGTGTCTCTCCAAGACAAAATTTAAACTTTGGAGAAAATCTAAGTACAATTTTTAGAAGTGCTTATTGCCCAACTTTATTACAAATAATTATTCAGTGTTACACCGTTTCAGTCTCCTGAAAGACATATAGGAGCATTTAAAAAGAGGTACTTGAAATTGCTTCACAGATTTTCCCACTGCATGCAAAAACATAAGTAGGTGTGTTTGCAGGCAGCTGATCTTGAGTGAGGCTTTGACAATCATGTTGTGTAATCTCATCTAATGCAGTATCAAATTTTCCTGAAGAGACAAGCATGTTTTAGGCCATATCTTGAAGGTCGTGAAATGCCCATTTATCAAGTCTCACTTCAGTCAGTAGCTTCTTGTGTACCCACAAGCTGTCAGATGCTGATAGTCAGCTTTGCTGTGAAGACTTGCTGGAGTAATTCTTGGATTTATTTTTCTTGTGCTCATTCAAAATGGCTTGCAAGGTGCCCTCTTATAGCTGTGTTTGCCTAGAGCATTGTGCTTCAATCTGTGCCATTTTACATGCCTGATGTGCAACAAGGTGCATTGATTACACCTAGAATATAGGTTTTTCAGCAGTGTTTTTAGTTAATTTCCCAAAATTTAGGATCACTTGTGTCATCAGCTTTTTTTAATCTGGAATGGATACCGGTGCATTTTTACTAAAATATATGTGCTCCATTAGGTTTAGGAAAAGAAGTGATTAATAAGGTAAAAGCATTTTAAATGGATTCTTGGATACTTCCTATTTAATCTCAGTCATTTAACTGTTTTTATTTTTTTCTTCACTACACATCTTTGGAACAGTGCAAGAAGTCCCACTGTTGTGTGGTTTCAGTTGTTTTAAATTTCACTATGTTTTTCTAATTATGAGCATGGAAGCATGCTTTAGCTAGCCTGCAACTGAACAAGGCTTAAATTAGGTCACAGCCTGGCTTCTTGTGTTTACATTTTTGTCCCTGCGTGTTTTATCCCAACACATATCTTCTGCACTTCTTCTCTGAAGTTGTTAGCAGCTGCACAAAAACTGTCTTCTGAAATGTTTTTCCAAGTCTCTATTTATCTCTGTGATGAGGCATTGCTGCTGCTGAATCAGTCTAATAGTTAGCAAGTCTTAAACTGGCCGAAATTCACCTCAGTTCAGAAGGGCTTGCCTGACACCTGTGGCACCCTTGAGGTGTGATAGGGATTGTGATACCCACGTGTGTTTCTGCACAAAGGTGGAAGGGAACCCACTGTGGGCTTCAGAGAAGTGAGTGTAAGGAGGTGTTGGGCATTGACTGGAGAGTAGTGTCCTCGTCCATGGGTGCTTCCCGTCTTCAGTTCGGCACGCAGCAATGACACCACTTTAGTTCACTGCAGACCCATCTCAAGCCCTCCTCAGTATCTGCACACATTTACTGAGGAATGAGAATGCTGTAGTTTTGCATGCTTATCCTACAACCACTCTTTATTATCAGGCAAACATTAAGGTAAAAGTAAATCTTGCCCCAGTTTGTTGGGTTCCTTAATACTATTAATTTGTTCATCTATAGTGAAGCAAGTGAACCCTGCATATTGTCAGGGTAGTGTCATTAATCTTTCTAAGTTGAAAGCTGTATTCCTTAAAAACACACCAATTAATAGCTGTATCTTATATCTGAAGGAAAGTTCAGGGCAGCAGTGTTCTCAGTGTGATGGAGAATGTTGGGTCCTGTTGTTTAGCTGTTTTCTCAAGTCATTGCTGATCCCTGCTGGCGAGGATTAAACATTCAGTGGGTAACAAGGTCATCAGTTCTCTCAGATACTAATTGAATGAATGTTGCTTAGTCAAACACCTGAAAAGCAATCTAAGCCTATACTTTGCTATGCCTGGAAACACATTTCCAGCTATTTTCCTTAATGTTTCTGCTGTACATTCAAAGTACATTAATTTCACTCTTTTTTTTTTTGTCAAATAATAGAATTTATTGGGAAATGTTCAGTCAAGGAGGAACTTCTGCAGAAATCTCATAGCTACTTTGCATAAAATAATTAAAATTATTTAAATTTCTGTGGTAACTTGAAATCCAAGACATTCATAGCTCAGTGTCTAGTCAGGCCTTTATAAATAATAAGAATTAACTAGAAAATCATATTAAACCATATTTCTCTTCAGAATAAAATAGTTTTATTGAATGCTGAGAGGAAATAGATTTGATTTTCTTTTTTGTCCACAATCTATCATAGTTAATAATTCAAATTCTTTCTCTATCATGCTTCATTAAAATTCTTCCTGAATTGCATCATCTCCATATTCTCTTGGGATTAGTTTCATCTTCCAAAGGTATCTGATATGTATAGGAATTAGATTGATAAAATCATCAAGATCAAAAAGAATATGCAAATAGGCAAATTGCTGATTTTCTTCACTGCAGTTGGGTTAATATTTATTGAGGTAATATTGCATTACCCCAGCCAGTGTAATTAAAAATGAGTTTTCATTGATTCTTGTTTTGGTCCTTGTTACTGGAAACTTACCATATGAAAATTCTGTCAGCCTTATTAAGACAAATTTAATTTTTTTTTTTTCCTGTATCTGTTGAAAAACTCTTGTGGGTTTCTTGTTTGTTTGGAGGCGGCAGGGGAAGCAGGAAGAGAAATATGGCTCTAAATCAAAAATATTCAGAGGAAGCTGGATAGCTCTGTCATCTTTTTTTACTCTTTCTTCAAATCTCTCCTTTTAAGTGCACCCTCTTTTTTTGTGTCAAAATGTAATGGAAATGTCAGGCTGTGTTCATAAAAAAAGTAGGTTGTTTTTTATCCTTAGCAGTGTTTGTTGGTGTCTTCCTTTGGTGGAAAAAAATAAGAGCAGAAACTTCTTATTCTAGCTCATAACTGTTTAAATCAATAGAGCTGGTTGAGGATAGTCTGGCAGGATTTTAGCAAGGTCATTAAAGCATTGCAGGACCAGAAGGCCGTTTTTTCTTGTAAACACCCATGTAAACTGTAAAGATATGGGAGACCTCACACATACATGTCTGCATCAAACACACAGCTATAGTTCTCCACAGGCAGATAGCCATAAACCTGCATCTTGGCTTTTGTCAATAATGCTAACTTTACCAAACACTTCATAATAATTATCAGTGTTTTTAACTGAAGTAAGAAAGTATTCCACCTTATGTCAGTGACTCCCACCCCTTATCTGTTCTAAAGAAACTAGAGTGCTTTATGGCTTGTGTTAGATACACAGAGATCTGAAGACAGCAAACAAAAGAGAATAAATATGTACACAGACAGAAAAACTCTACAGACATCACAGAGAGGAAAAAATCTAAGCAATAGAATAGGCAAACAGCTAAATTGGAGGGTCTTAAAGAGGATTTTGAGCATCAGTGTCACTGTATTTCACTGAATCACAGAATGGCTAAGGTTGGAAAGGGGCTCTAAGATAATCTAGTCCAACTGCCTGTGCTCAAGCAGGATCAGCTAGAGCTGGTAATATTTGATTAATCTTTCCTATTGCCCAGGTAATTTGGGGATTACCAGTCTCTAAGCCATCATGATTCATTCAGCCATCCACATCATCAGTCTGTACCAAGTACTGTAGCTTCCATCACAGTATTGCTCAGAGTTTGTTTGCTCTCATCTAGCAAATGTTCTTTATCTCTGGACCAAAAAAAAAAAAAAAAAAAGGCAATAAAAGTTACAGCAGGCATTAACTTGGACAGGAGAGCTAGCATTGGCTCTTTTCAGTAGCTAAACAAAAGCCAAAAGCCTTAGGTTCTCCCAAATGCAGAAACAGTCCGAAAAGTTGAAAATATTTTTTCATTAAAAAAGGGAGGAGTGAGAGCCAAAACTTCAAAGGAACCACATAAATAAAAGCGCATTTGTTACTCTCTCTGTCAAAAATACAGAAGGCTGACACTCTGGGTGGTAGTTGAGATCTTTTCAGGGACCTGGAGGATGCAATACCTATAAATCTTGGGTAGAGATGTTCCACCATTAATTAGTGTTTTGGAAAGGAGGAGAAGCTTCCCCATTCATCTCTTGCTTCCTTTCACCGTTGCCTGTAATAGATATGGTAAAGCAAGAGGCATCTTTAGCAGAAGTTTGGGGCCATGGCTGACTTGTGAACTGAGCCATTCTGACCATTTCACCACCAGCAATTCAACCTCCCCTGTCAATAAATGCAGCCTCTCCCATGAGAGTGATGGAAGCATCTCTGCAAGTACATTAAAAGTTCACAAAGACAGCGCATCACTGCACATCACTGATTCCTTTGACACAGCTAATCCTGTAAGCAGACTGTGTTTTAGCCAAGAAAGCACTAATTTAACAAAGCTTAGAGACACTCTAGAATCTGAATCTGAAATACTGAGGATACTTTCCTCAAGCTGAAGCCTGAAACCAGTCCCCAGTGATGGCGCCCAGATGAGTAGTTGGGAAAAATTATTTAGCAGTCTCTCTGGTGTTCTCATAGAACAGATAAGCTCTCTCTATTGTTTCTCCTGGTCTGGAAGGCTTCTCTTTTCCTCCACATTACCTGCATTTGCTACCAGTTAGAGAGCAACCTAAATTTTCTCCGAGACCTCTCAAACTAAAGGCATGTCCTTCAAGTAAAAGCAACTTGCTATTACAATTTAGCAGTGCCTTCCCTCCCTCAGTATCTGTAGGATGAAAAGGAGTAAAGGATCCTTGTCTCTAAACTGGAGAATCAGGGATTTGACAGGTGGACCACTTCTTGCACAAGGAATTGGCTGGATGGACACACACATAGTGATGCAGTCAATGGCTCAATGTCCGAGTGGAAAGCATTGACAAGTGATGTTCCTCAGGGGTTGGTCTTGGGATCAGGACTGTTCAACATCTTTGTCAGCTTTATGGGGGACAAAGTGCACCCTCATCAAGTTTCCTGATGACACCAAGCTGTGTGGAGTGGTCAGCATGCTGGAGGGGAGGGATGCCATCCAGTGTGAAAGGCCCATGAAGTTCAACAGAGCCAAGTACAGGTGCTGCATCTGGGTTGGAGTAGCCCAATCAATACAGGCTGGGGGATACCAGACTGAGTGCAGCCCTGAGGATGACTTGGGGGTGTGGGTGGGCAAGAAGCTCAACATGGCTCCACACTGCATCCTTGCAGCCCAGAAAGCCAGCATATGCTGTGCTGGATCGAAACCAGGTGATGTCACCAGCAGGTTGAGGAAGGTAATTTTCCCCCTGCAACCTGCTCTGGTGAGATCCAGACTGTAGTGCTGTGTCCAGCTCTGGGGCCCCCAACATAAGAAAGACATGGACCTGTTGGAGCAAGTCCAGAGGAGGGCTGCAAAGATAATCAGAGGGCCAGAACACCTCTCCTATGAGAACAAGCTGAGACCTGGGGCTGTTAAGCCTGGAGAAGAGGCTCCAGGAAGACCTTTTAGCAGTCTTCCAGTATCTAAAGGATGCTTACAAAAATGCTGGAGAGGGACTTTTCACAAGGGCGTGTGGTATTGGCTTTAAACTGAAAGAGGGCAAATGTAAATTAGATATTAGGAAGAAATTCTTTACTGTCAGGGTGGTGAGACAGTGGAACAGCTTACCCAGAGAGATGGTAGATGTTCCACCCCTGGAATTGTTCAAGGTTACATTGGATGGGACTTTGTGCAGTCTGATGTAGTAGAAGGTATTTTTGCCCTTGGTAACAGGGTTGGAACAAGATGATTTGTAAGGTCTCTTCCAGTCCAAACCATTCTATGATTTTATGATCAAACAAAATTGTTTGCTCTGATTATTATCCTGATCCTTTGCTGAAGAATCTACATAGCCCATACTGCCTACAATAAATGGTTAAAAAATTCCCAGTAGCTTTTGAAATCAGCATTTGAAATTATAAATAGGCTTTCTCCTTGAACAGCTGTGGAACTGTCTGCTGCTGATGTTCTCCAGAACATCCTTTCCCATGAGTGATGAGATTTTGGAATCTGCAAAAGATGTGTGGGCACTCTTGGCCCCCATTAATGCTACCTCAAACTGAGTCTACCAGAAAAACTAGATATTTTGTAATGGATCTGGATAATCTTCTTGTTCAAGTTTGTATTACACCCTTAATCATCTCCAAGACTGTTATCACAAGTTACATTCATTTTTTTCCAGGTAGATGATACAGAACTATTTCCTTTATGATTCAAAGGAAAATATTTTTACTCTCCTGCCTGGTTTCAAAGAAAAAAAAAAAAGAATTCACAGAATCACAGAGAGTTCTCCAAGTAATTGGTTTCCGTAATACTTTCTCCAAATAATTTAGCTTCCCTAGATGATCATTCAGCTTGATCTAGTACTGCCAACTTGTAAAAACTTATTGTGAATCTGTGCAGGGAACATAATGTATGGTATAAAAGACAACTGCTGATAATTTTCTGTATTTCTATTCACTAACTGAAGATTTCTCATAGATTACAGGTTATTTAGACTATTTGTGATTCTGGAGACAAACCCAACATGAAGGCAGACCCAGCTTAACAACCATCAAAGTGGTTGCATTGGAATATTTGTGAGGTTAACAACCAACATACACTGGAAGGCATAAGGGTTGATTTAGCTTCAGTGTAAGCTGACTCAACAGCAGGTTTCAACAGAGTCCCAGTTAATGAAATTTCTGGACCATTTGCATTGATACATCAAGGTTGGGAAATCATGTAGAGGAAACAACTGTACAAACTCCGTTCAGATGATATCATAGCACCCCACTGCTCTTGAGGCTCATCCGTCTAGAAGGGTTAGGAGAAAAAAAATGTCTCTGATTCTGTATCGACAATGATTCTTCATATGCTGCACACATCTGCCTTAAAGCCCAACATTCTTCCTGGTAGTTCAGAGCCAATCATCTGGCCTTGTCAGGAACTCAGAGACTGTCCTAAGCTGTAAATTCCCATGACCGGAGCGCGAAGGTCTGTACTGAGTCTCTTGTACATGCTGCTAGAACATGTGTTCTGGGCTCCCATGTGGAGAGGGTATCCCAGTACACAAATTACTAAAAAGTCACAGCCTCTGTAAGAGAATTAAATTCTTTCTGTAGTTAAAACAGCCAGTAGTAACTTTTATTTGCATGATCAAGTCAGTTTTGATAGCTGTTCCCACCACAAAAATAGTTACACTTTTGTTTAAACAGAAGAACACTGAATGGAAAAATTGGCATACGATAGGCTGAACTCCTGCAGGGGTTTTAATTTTCACATACTCTTAAACTCATGGAGCCTAATGAGCTTAACATTTTGGCCAGTTGCACAATTTGGAAATTTCAACAGTGAATGGTTTTTGGACCAAAAGAAAAATGTTCTCACAAATATGAAAAGTGAACAGATGTTACTATTGGTGCTTCCAACGCCTACTGACAGAAAACATCTGTGTTGAACTTCCTGAATTTTAGGATCTTGAGAACACTCCCACACACCACTGAAAGCCATTTGAAAGCAACTGGGCTGACAGATTGGCTCTTGTGTCTATGACTGAATGTTCTAACTCAAGCAGGTGCTGGTTGTTGTCTTGCCTTGAGAAAGCCCAGTTAGCCAAGCAGCAGTCTTACAGCTATCCAACCAACTGTGTTATCCAAGTTTTTGGCAATATGCACGAGGTATGCTTTTAAAAAGCCCCAGAAAGCAGCTGACCTTAATATTATGATGGTAATAAAATGAATAGAATGAATGAAAAGAACTTTAAAAAAATAATTTTGATGCAGATACTAGCAGAGTAGGAAGATTGCACTGCATTCTATGGTGCCCTGGAAATTTTTTGGCTTTTTTGATCCTGTAGAAACCCATGTTGAATGAACAGAATTTTGTTCAATAAATATACTCATTGTACTAAAAACTAAAACGTCTGCTCCGTTACATGAGTATGATACAGCAGATGTCACAGGGTAACTGGGAGTTCCTTGCTTCCTCCTGCTCCTTGTCCACACCCATCAGTGTGATAATTGTCTGGTTATAAGAGCATATTTGGCAAGGTGATTTTCCTCTCTGGTGAGTTTTTGGTTGGCTATCAAACTAACCTTCTCCAATTAATTACATAGTAATGAACATTTGACAAGTATAAATCAATGTCATTTTAGTGTTCTGTAAAACATCATTAGCTCATTCAAGTTCATTCAAGTTCATTCAAAGTTGACATCTCCAAATTTAACTTTAGTTACCTCTTTCTCAAAAACAGAATTTAGCTGGTAGTCAAAGGGACAGTATTTACATGTCACTGAAGTAGGGGTTTTTTTCTGATTTTATGGTTGTCTTAGCTTGGTAGTCTCAGTTTAACCAACATAAAGTGAGTAGCTCTGTTAACTGCACTTCCACTCTCAGGCTAACATAGAATAAATGTATATGCATTTGAGCACACACCATTAGCATCTGATTACTCTTTAATGCTGAAATACTTCTAATGTCCAAGAAAACCCTACTGTTTTGTACTACCAGTAGCAGCATTTCTGCCATGTATTGTCTGCCTGGTTAAGTAAATGTATTGCATTTATATCAGCTCCCTTTTCATGCAGCACAATTTTTATTTCAGGCTTAATTCTAACTGTTAAAACCACTGTTTCAGGACTTGATCTTTGGGCTGTTGCCTTATTGCACAGTTTAGAAAGCAATGATGTGAGGTCAGCTTTTGAGGTAGAAACCTGGGCTCCTTTTGTAGACACTTAAGAAAAATGGTTACATTCAGGTGCATTTGTTTGACTTAGTTTAAATATCTGCGTTAGGATATCTTGCCATGAGATATCACCTGCACCCAATGGGATCTTTTGATGACTACACTGCATGTAGATAAATGTCTACGTCTGTTCTATAAATACAATACTTCAAAAATTTCAAGTCATTTCCTTTCAAGTCATTCCAAGTCTTCTCACATAATTCAGTACAGGATGCTTACTAGAGAGATACATTTGCCAATATATGTTTAATTCTGATGCTAAATTTCCCAGTTTGTCTGTTTAGCCATACTTCAGCAGAGATTCTGCTTTGTACTTTCAGAGATACCCCCTTACTCAGTCTGCAAACAAAAGCGCTTTTTGTCTCTGCCCAATGCTTTTTTCCCACATCTTGTTCACCACCCTCTTCTTCTTTCCTCTATGCAATGACCTTTTGAAGGTTTAGTATGGAAATCCTCGTGTGGTTTTGTCTAGACTTGCCCTTTCTTATGCTTTGCTTTGAGAGATCATTGCTGTGGCCCCAGTATTGTTCTTGCTACAGAAGCACAGCACAGCACAGAAAGCATTTCTGACATTTACTCCTGTGTATTTTGTGACATGAAGAAACTATTAACTTGTTCTTTTGAGTTCTTGACCTACATTCCAGCATATATTTACTTTTGCACATGTTTTATCTTCTTGGGTGACATAGCAGCTTTCTGGAAGATCACAAATTAGATCAAACCGTGGGAACAGAAAACAGTACAAAATTATTTCATTACTGAGTACAGAAAAGGGATGTGGCTTCTGGTAAACGGAATGCTTTCATAGTTCTTTTTTTTATGAAGATTTAATGTGTATTCCTTCCTTAATGAAAAAAAAAAATTCACCCTTCTACAAGCTGAATCACTGTTCTGGAATTAATGTTAATGTCATTTGGTCACCACTGTCCTGAGAGAAAATGTCGTATGTCCAGACAATGAAGTTAAAAGAGCAGCAGATTGTTACCATGCCACTAGGCTGAACTAGCCTCATTTTTTAGTTATTTTTAACGAATGTTATAATTTTTTTGTTTACTTTTGTTATAAATAAAATAGCTTGTTAACAAACGAGAACGAAAGTCTTTTCTGAGAATAAGAGCTGGAATGTGAAACTCAGCTAAATAACCTCCTCTAAAGTAACAGAGAAAAAAAAGTAGAAATAAGCATTAGTTATGTACCTTTTTGTTAAAGCCTGCCAACACTTTCAGTGCTACTCTGTGTTTAAGAATTTAATATTCTTATATTTATAAGGCACAAGAGAGAAGTTTGTTTGATGTGCTTATCAATATTCTAGTTAGACAGCAGAAGTCCCATCTCCTCCTGGTGCCGTGGTACACTGGTAACCATGTTGTTACCAAATGTCCAAAATATCAGAATAAGACTCCTTTTTTGGTATCAGTGTGGTGGCAGAAATTAATGCCAGCCCTACACTAAAAACACAAATTCAGAAGACAAATTTGAGAATTTCCAGCCTGTGACAGTAAACATAAACGTAGCAATACAATGGAGGAGTAAGGTAATAAGTTTTTCTCATTTCTCTTAGAAGACCAAGTGTGCCTACTACACATACAATATAGGTTGAGTCACAGAGCACCTTCAGGCAGCTATGCTGCTCAGTTGCATGATGCATTTAATCCCATTTCATTTGCACTTCCCCAGCCATCTCACTTGCAGACATTTTGGCAGAAACCTTCTGCTTTTGTTGCCTCAGACCTCGCTCAAGGACAGTTTGACCCTATCTGAACTCTTTATCAGATTTCCTGAAGGTTGTACCGTGCTCTGGAATTCTGCACCTGCAGTGGTGGGGGCTGCGTGCAGCAGCAATGGCTGGTGCCATCTAGTGAGGAGCTCCTGAATGCTCACTGCACACTGTTGCAAGGCTTCTGTCTGGTCGGATGTAGTCATTACTACAGTCCTGAAGACACAGAAATAAAGTAACATGCTAATATGTTTAACAATCAAGGCTGCACAAACTTCAGAGTTTTTTTCTCTCACATGATCTTTGTCTCCAGTGGCTAGCATTGATTGTGTTTTGCCCTGTGTATTTTTATTTCCTACCCTTCTGTGCATGGTTTGATCCATTCTTCCTAGGCGGAATTACAAAAGTGTTTAAGTCTTGCTTAAACAAAACTCTTGAGTTGCATTCAAACTACATCATCAATGCACAACACAATGATGGAAGGTACATAAATGTTCCACTTTCCTCTGTGTCATGGTAGGTGTTGTACTCATCAGTGTCTGAAGATCCCTGGGGTCTGTCTGTACTGGGCAGCCCAGTGACACCAGGGGCAGCTGCTGAGTCAAACCATGCTGTGGCAGCAGGTGCTCCATGTGGTCTGCTTTTCTCTGCCTCAGCCCAAAGTGCTGCAACCCCATAGGTGAAGTATTTCTGACAATGTGCTTCATGGAGCTGAACCCCAAACCTTTCCCCTACATATTCCCCTCTACTACATTTAATCCATAAATTCCTAGATAACCTCCTGGATTTATGCTCCAGCAGAAATGCCATGTGATATGACCATCCTAGTCTGACTCTGTGTGCCACAGCAGGTTCTTGAGGTTCTTCCTTGTAATTTATATTTTTGGGGGTAGCGGGAGCACTAAGATCATACATTTTTTATTTGGAGTCAGTGATTGTTTCAGGGCAGTACACCTATTGAAACCACCTGAAAGAATCACAAATTCCCTACATTTACACCCAGTTTTCCACATTTTGCCAGCATTACCTTAAAAAACTTTTCTGTTTCTTTCTTGTGTGCCTGGAGGAATGTCTTTTCCTGGGTTAGCACTTTTAATCAGCTCAAAAGCTGCTCATTCTCCTTATAAATTATTTTGTTCCCTGTTGAGTTGCTGTCTGTTCCACTTGCTGGTCTCACTGAGTAGGAGTGCACTGAGGTCCTTGCTGTCACGTCCTTTCCCCATCTGTTCTTACAGAGACCGTTCCAGACCAAGAGCTCTTACAAAAAATCCCAGCTCCAGCTTGCCTGTCATGGTCAGATCACCCTTCCCGCAGGAAATGAACTTGTCCTTTCACCAGTGACCTTTTTAAAATGTCAGGGAATTAACCTCCTTTCTTTTTGTCCACTGTTAAAGGAAATGATGGCCTACAAGGCTCGTTTCCATGTGGGGAATACTGAATCATCACATTCCATGTACCAGAAGCAATTGCAAAATGGTTATCTGTAATGAAACATGGAGAAATGGACTCAGTGGCTGGGAAGCTCTGTAGAAACTCTGATTCTGCCTCCTCTTTATTGCAACAGTGTTCTCCTATCTTTGTATCACCACCCTGGTAGGTGGATTTCTCAGCAATTCATGATTCCTGTGTTTTAAAACCTTTGGAGCAGGTAATGTCATTTCTTGCATCTCTCTTTGTATAGCACATCAAACATTTGGTTGCTCTCAAAATTAGCACACCCTCTGTCAATTTTGTTTCCACACTGTAAATTTAACAGTAATTAGAAGGAAGAAAGTATTGCAACATGGCATCTCTTTCATCTGACCGATGGTAAAAGAACTAGAAATTAAAGTTCAAGCTGCAAAACATGAACATTGAGTACAAATTTAAAGGGCTGATCAGAGTCTTCTTACGTCCACTTATACTTAATTGCAAAATGCAGTTATTGAATTCAGTCACAACCTTGGCAGCATTTTCTTTCATGCATGTCACTGTACAAGTGACAGTGTATGTATAACATGGCAAATATTTTCTGGGGAGATTTCCCTGAGTCTTTCTAATTTCCAGCCTTTCTCCTCTCTGTAAATAGTTTTTGCACAATATCTAGGCTGGCCACAAGAATTTTGTGAGACCTCTTCCAGTCAGCTGAAGTTGCAGGAAGAGCAAAGCAAGGACTGCCTATTTAGGTGTATATCCTGGCATTGGGAGCTTTGTAATTCAACTAAAGGGTTGTGGAAGTATAAAAACAATGAAAGAACTTCTTGTTAATCTTCAAGACAGTCCATCAGCCCACTTTTTCCTTTTCTTTTTATGTGTTCTCTCAGAGGTGCTGGCCATGGCATTCCACACACACTTCAGTGAGCCTCTTAGCACTGGCCTATAAGTCCCGTGGTGGGTGAAATTGGGTAATGGTGCCATGCTCTGGACTAGGGAGGAGGTCCAGTTCACCCTAGTGAAATGGGAAGGTCATTGCAAATACAAGAGAGAGAACTTAATGAGTTTTCTGAAATATGACATAGATGATATGTTCCCCTAGGCTTGCTGCTTTTTTTTTTGCCTTTTTTTTTTCTTAAACCTGGAAATTTTAAGTCAAGCACAATGTTACAGCTTTGGAGAATTCTCTAGAATTCTGACCTTCCAGGAGCACAGACAGAGTAGTACCATGCATGCCATGTGTCACACAGGGGTATTTGGGGCTAAGAATTGAGTCATGCTTTGTTTGACTGAACCTTTCAAACTGATTGTCTTTGCTTAAATCTCCTTAGTGACCTTTGCCAAAGAGAGAATGTTCTTAGGTCACTTGCTAATGAAAAGGGGACATACTTGTTCAACAAAAGATCTAAGATAAAGAAAGCAGAGTTAAAGCTGACATGTCTGAATTACTGAAGGTTAACAAAGTTAATTCAGTTAACAAGCCAAGGTACTAATTGGCTGAAGAATTACACAAACATTGTCATGATATTAAGTATTTCCCTAGATCTGACTCTAGCCTTGTGTTAAACTAGTCCCATGAGGATCTATTCTCTTCTGCTCATATGAAATAACCCATATCCCTCAACAAACAAATGACCAGATAACTACCAGGAAGGCATGGGGAAGGGATGCTGATGCCCAGTTCTCTTCCTTGTTTTCCATTTCTTGTTTATTTCTTCCTCCACACCAGATAGGAGAATGGGACTGGAAGTGGGAGAGTGGTATCTGGTGGAGTTAGAGAGGTAACCATGTTCCATGGAATACCACCTTTGAACTGCACAGCTCTGCATGGACCCCATAGAAAGCCAAGCACAGATTTGAAATCCTGAATATAACCAGCCTTTTATCAAAAACTGCAATGAAAATTTTTACATGTGTTCTACCTCCAGACAGCTGCCCTCTAAAGGAGGGTAGATGGGTACTAAAGAGACCTTATCTCAGGAGGATGAGTGGTTTTTGGAATTTAGATTGTCTATTCTGGCTTTCAGGTACTCCAAAAATGAAGTGTCATTTTCAGTGCTCAGAACCCATGTGTTCCTTTCTTTGCAGAAGCAACTGAAACATTTATTTTCAGAAATTAAATGCAACTGGAGCCAACTCAAATCTCTACAAATGATTGTTAATAATTGTTCGGTGTTCTTTGCAGATGTAATGAATATGTTTCCATCACTTTTGAACCTTTCTAAAGGGTTCTTTCTAGATTTGAGTGCATGAGGAATAACAAATGTTAAGCATTGAATAATATTTTAAGGCTTTATAAGTAAAATTGAAGTATTTTTGATTGATATTTGCATGAGAATTGCAATGAGAATACTTCTCTACCAAAGGAACCCCAATGAAAAAAAGATCACTCACTCCATTTTTTTGATGAATGAAATTTGTATTTCCCTAAAAAGGCAATTCTGTGGTGCATGCTCATATGTATTTTATCAATTCCTGTATATATAAATTTTGAGCCATAGTAGATAAGAAAAGTGGAGAAAATGTTGTATAAGAAAGATTTTATTTTTCCCGATCTTGGAACTCACAATGAAAAATTCTGGTTCAGATTTAAGTCATTACTCTAGTGCTTTTAATCAGCATCTTTCCATTTGAGTCAGGCAACTCAGGAAATATGTCTGCTGGGATCTGCACCTCCACAGAATAAATTTTAGAGATTCACTGCATTTTGAAAAAAACTAAAAACTACTGCTGTTGGGGGTAGATGCATTTGTACCAGCCAGTGGTGCCTGGCATAAGGAAATGAGCAGCTGCTTTTTCAGATGCATATGCCTCCTGCCAACATGAGGTCTTTTATGTTTTAGATGTATTCATGTAATCTTTGTTTCTTCTCAGTTTGTTAATCTGAAAAGACATTGGCCTCTTAGCACCTAATAATCCACACGAGCAGGCTTGGTTTAAAAGTAGGGATGTTGTATAAAGTCAGGTTTGGTTGCAAGCAGAGGGAATTCTCTTTCACCCTGACAGCTCAAGCACTTAAATTCATGTTGTCCTTTGGCACTGCTCCTAAACCATCAGTCTTGTCAAATCAGTCCTAACAGTAGAGCAAAAGATCCATACTGTAAAAGTATAAATCATGCTGTACATATTGGCTGATTCCTAGTCTTCTTCCAAAATTAAAGACTTGCACTCAGTTCTGTACTTTGTTTGGCTGTGTCAGCTTCTCAAAATGGACTCACATGATGTGATACAATAAGATTTAAAGTATAAAACCTACCCCAAGTGTTGTGACAACCATTTTGCATGGAAGCAGTGTGGAAAATTGATTTGTTTTCGAAGCTAGAAGTAAGCTGTGTTTCAGTCACAGCAGTGGTTTAGAGTATGTGGTATGAAAACAACCATAGCAGAGATAAATGTTTGTTTTAGATAGTTGTTGACTATGAAATTTTTAAAGTGGATCACAAATGGGCCTATGAAACTAAAATAAATTTTGCCTAATATCAGTAAGGCATTGTTCAGTGTCTTTGGTACAACTTCCTGATCCAAAGAAATTAGGTTATCTTCAGGTTTCTTTTTTTCAAATCCCCACTCTGCCCTCTTTCCACCTCAATGGCATTAAATGAAGTTGAACTCTTGAGCAGGAAATGCATTCACCTTGTAGCTCTTTCTTTGAAGGCATGGGCAAGACTGTAAGTATTTTATACTAACAGAAGATAGTATTTTTGAATAAACTTTTTGGTATGAATAAATATGTGTTTGTTCATGGTTTGTTGTAGTTCTTCTCCTTTGTGAGATACTGGTGCTGTTCCAGCCTGGTCTGTGAAAAATTGCATTTTAAAAACAACTTTCATTAGATTTGACTTAATTTGAATGTCTTGGTAAATGGTGCTTTGCCCTTTTTAAAACATATTTCTCCAGAAAAGATTGCAGCAATGTACTATTAATGTCATTAGTGCAGTGAGTACACACAAAACATGTGTGCCTTCAGTAATGCTACGTCTGGAACAATATTCAAATACTTCAGTTCACAGATCTCAGACATACTGTCACAATCCATTACTTAAACCTCCATTGTGTCATTTCAAAATTGTTTTTTCCCCTTTTGAGCCTTGTGATGTTGGCAGCCAACAGGGATTATTTTTAAACAATGGTTGAAGTGGCGTGAAGAGCCAAACCAGTGCTGGAAGGGAGAATGACCAGGGAGCCCTGTGTGCAACTCCTCAACCTCTGTGAATCCATGCATGTCCCATCACTTTCAGGATCCACTGCTGAATAGAAATATTGTCACTAAAGAGGCAGAAATTCCTGCCATTAAATATTAGACGCCACTTGCAATAAATATGGCCAATAAGCAAATTTCACAGTTAATCATATTTTACTTGTTTGGAGTGTCATATGTTATGTTGTAGGGGAATTGCTCTTGAGAAACCTCATTCCAAAGAAAACAGTTTTTTCATTGAGTGGCCATGAATACTTAAGTAGTGAATATTGATTTGAATGCTAATATCCATGTGTTGATTTTGTGACCACACGTGCCATATAGTCACTGCTGCAGGAGTTTCTCTGTGTGGTGTTTCAGATGACTTTTATCAAAGAGCCTGGCCTACTGGGATGGAAAGAAATTCTGTGTTTATTTTTTCTTTGAGAGATTGACTTCGTTGCAGGAGTGATAACTTATCCAGCTTCATGCATCAGAACTGTTCCTATATAAATGCTGTTTTATTGTTTTTATCAGGGCCAGCCAGGACTCCTTGGATCACAGGGATTCACTGGACCACCAGGATTGATGGGGATCCCAGGAGTGCAAGGTCCCAAAGGTCACAAAGGTGAAAGAGGACACCCAGGAATAACTGGACCCAAAGGAGAAGTGGTAACTTTTGAATATCAAATGTTTTAACTAATAAGCAAAATGCTAGCAGAACATAATTTTAATTGTGCTGTTTCACTCTAGGGACAAAGAGGAGTCACTGGATTCCCCGGGGCAGATGGCATTCCTGTGAGTAGTGGGTTACTTCATCTTTAAGAAATCACCAAATGCAAATATTGCAGGCTAGCTTAAAGCCTTTGTACTTTAATTAAGATGTCTGGGTTAAATTCTGTGTCAGCCACATACACACTTTCCAGCTAAGGACATCTGCTGAATAAGTGGAACTGCAGATACACAACAAAAGAGCAGAATCCGTGCTCCCTCTCATTTCCTCAGATAATTAAGGTCCATTTGCTTTGTCGTATGGAGAAATCCCCTTATAAAAGGGGCAGAAAAGGACAGAAATTTCCTGTGTCTCTGGAGGTTACCCAGCTAAGTATGTTCTTTTGTAGAAAAGACCTGTGACATAAGCGCTTCACAACTCTTAAGCTTGTGAACGAAGGACACGAGTTGGTCATTCCTAATTATTTCTGATTTGCAAAGCTTGTATAATGACCAGTAATATTAAGAATACTAACTGTGGTTAATTTGCTTTATAGCTCATATGGCATGCTTGACATTGTCTTAAAAATCTTACTGAGCACTAAACAATGTAAAACTTTGAACAAATGATCCAGGTCTATGAAACTGAAACACTCAAAGAGGAAAACCGGGTAAAGTTCACAGCACAGTATTTTCCCAGCCTACACTTCTTTACATCTTGTGTCATAAAATAACAAAGAAATCTGAGTCACTGGAATCCCTGGACAGAGTTCCCAGGCTTGGGTTTCCTTTGTAGTGCTCCCTGACATCGGGGCCCTGCTTTGCAGCCCACGCATCCATATCCACTCTACTTTCACCCTCTTTTGTTTCCAGAAAAGCTTCCTATCAAGTTTCAGGGATTTCTCTCTCACAATCTTCCTTGTCTCCCTCTTTCTTGCTCTTTAAGGAAAAAAAGAAGACCATATTTGCCATTTCTATTAACACTCCTGAGCCGAGGATCTTGTTCATCTCACTGCATCATGCTGAGTTTTTTTCTAAGCACTGACACATCCTGGGAAGCAGAGTAAATTGCTCCCCTGTGAAGCCCAGTGTTGCTATAGCTAGAAGCAGAAGGACTGCTTCTCTTACCTGGACATGTTTTCTTTTTCAGCCATGCCTCTCTGACCTCTGCACATTGCATTGTGAGGGATAAATACCTTCAGACAGAACTTGAACCTGCATTTTCATTGTGTACTCTCTTCAGGCACCCTTACATTTTCCAGCCACTTTTTCACTGACCATGGGAAGGCAGGTAGATAGACACCTGAACAAACCACAGTGGCACAGTGCTAAGACGTGGGGCTGGGAGCCAAGAGACAATGGTGGCAAGACTGAGTCTCTTCTGGGATGAGGAGTGCAGGATTTGGTGGAGCTGAGTAAGGACTTGGATATTCTTCTATTTTTTCTAAGCAATGGAGCAAAAGCAAAGAGAAAACTCTTGCTATAGGTAAAGGAGAAGGGAGAAATGTTTTGTTAGTTTTTGGGTTTTTTTGACTGAGCCTGCTGGAACAAAGAGCTGCTCAAGGGAAGATTTGCTTCTCAGTGCAAACCAGAAGCAACAGCAGATAAGGTGAATGTAGGAACAGCAATGAAAATACAGTTTGAGACAGGAGTAACTTTTCAGAGGCTCTGTGTCAAGGTCTTGGAGTGCCCCCAGCTTGCTACCTATGAGCCCTGCTGTTTTCTTCCATATTCACAGCCTCATCATGACACTCAATCTAGCTCCAACAGCATCTTTTTTCCTGGCTTGGAAGCTGTTCAAACTCAGTGAGGAACATTTCTTCCCACTCTTCCAGTGTGAAGCACTGAAATGCTTAACAATCCCAGTTCTTGGTGGACCCCTGCACAGCACCTCATCTGGCTTAGCTCTCTGCATAACAGAGCCTGCATTGAACATAGCTTTCTTACCCTTTCTGAGAGGTCCTTCACTACTCGTTTTTTCATGCTGTCTGGGGCATCTGGTTCAAGCTGCAGCTATATTAAAAAAAAGGCACTGTCTGTTTCTGTCTTTGAAAATCCTAGTTTCCCATGGATCCAAGCCTTGGGCTTAATGTGAGAATGTCTAAATACTTCATGACTACAGGAAAAGGAAAACTAGAAACAGATGGATAGATAAACACTTTTTTTTTTTCCTCAACAGGGTCATCCAGGCCAGCCAGGACCAAGGGGGAAACCAGGCCATGATGGCTGTAATGGGACAGCAGGTGACCCTGGTGACCCGGGAACTCCTGGATTCTCTGGTTTCCCTGGTAGCATTGTAAGTAGCTGGCAGTAAGTGAGTATCTGAAGCTAAGAACATTGCTGGAGTGAATTTCTTTCACACGTGGGTTGGGTTAATTGGATCTCTTAATGAAGGGAATGTGGGGCTTTTTGGCCCAGCAGAGCATTGGTGCACACTCAACATGGACACACTGCACTGTGTTCAGTCAATGCATTGAGCCAGGGCCACAGGATCTGCTCAGAGCTATACCCATCACACAGGTCTTGCAGAGAGATTGCTGTAGGAAAACCTGTACACTTTAATCAACAGCAATAAAATAATATTAAACTCAAAATTGCTGATGAAAGTATTCTTTTTTTCCGTACCCCATGGCCATAGTATTGGCTTTTCATGGTGAGATAGACAGAATCATGCTGATGTGAGCAGTGGGGCTCCTGGATTTACATGGGCACATGTCAGTCCTGGGAAGTACAGCATCAGTTCTAGCTGGGAGACGCTATCCCATAATACCACTCACTGGTAATGGGGGGTTTCTCCCCAAAATTTAGAAATTAATGATTTTATATACTTTGAGGTTTTACACGTTTTTTTTCTAAACCACGAATTTCCAAAGCTGGGCATAGTCTCTGCCTCTAAACTGCAGTATGTTAATGTACACTTAAAAAAACACCAAGAAATATTTTTCATCTCACTCTTAGCTGTTTACATGTTAACATGGATGGTGTGAGAGCTCACGTTTTGGTTTTTTTGGTCACCTCCAGGGAGTCCAAGGGCCCAAGGGCCAGAAGGGGGAGCCGTACATCGTAGCACCAGAGATCATCAGGCAACACAGGGTACGTCTGGGACTCCCAGCAGTTATTCTTGCCCACTACAGTTTTTCAGACACACGATGGAGAGTAAATTTTTCTTATGCTCTGATGGGCACATCCCAAGAGGCCCACTTTGATTTAGTGTAGGCTTTGAAAGGCAGCTTCTGCTTTCTCTGGTTTCAGCACAGAAGGGATCTGCTGACATTGTTTGTGTGTATTTTGTGCCAGCAGTAAGTGCCAAAATAGGTATTTCTCTTGACATATTTGTAAGTTGCCTGTATTTTTAATGGAAACTTCTTTTCCTTTTAGAAAATCTTCAGATCTGCACTGTTAGTAATCAGGAGTGATTAAGTAATGCTTAAGAAATGCTCAGCTATATTGTGGCCAAGGATGGATACTGACACCTGTATTCATTTCAGAAAGTACTCGGTTCCACAAATTATTCTGTTAACTAAACCAAAATTAGCTAGGTTGTTAAGATGCTACTCAAAATGATTGAAGGTGTTTGGACTGAATAACACATTATTTATGTGTGTTGAAAGGTCTTTGGGCTAGAACATTTTTGGATCTAATTTCCAAAAACATTTCAGCATGTACTGAAGTTAAAATATGTGGTCACTGAAAACGGTATGTTCCAAATGCTTTTAGTGACTCAGAAGAGAATCAAAATGATTCAGTAATTCCCATGCAACTCACAAAAATGAGCTTGGACATTTCAGCTAAGGTTGTATCCCTAATTAAGCCACTGGTTAGATAGGATTTTTCAACAAAAAAATTCAGTGTGGTCTGTTGTATAGTTCAGCCTTGTAATTTGGATCCCTAACTTCATTAGCCAACTTTGCACCCTGCTACTTTATTACATGCAATTACCTATAGAGTATGAAATCTGTGTGGCTCACATTCAGTTATCTTAACATCTCTATGGAATGCATCTGTATGGAAGGGTTTGAGTAGCGTTGCATGCTGTAATTAGTTGTTTGAATGAGAAAAAAATTTATAAGTGATAAAAATATTTTATTCAACTTTGTATATAGAAATTATTGGATTTTTTACTTCTTTGTTTTTGGTTTGGTTCTTTTTAGGGAGATCCTGGAGATGCAGGGTTCATGGGTTTTCCAGTAAGTAGCATTACAGTGGATGTGATAAAGTGTCAACAGTAACTAATATCAGAACAACATTTATTGATAATTGGTGGATTTTTTATTCAAAGGGACCTCCAGGTACACTGGGTATTCAAGGACCCATTGGTCCAAGAGGACAGCGAGGAAGACCAGTAAGTATATTAAAATTTTGTTCTCTAGAAAATTAACCAAACAGAAGGATTATCTCAGCAAGTTCCATTATGTTGGATTGTAACCTAGGTTAGAAATAGCAAGAAGGTGTCAATGGACATTAGACCTTTTAAAAAGCATGGTGAGACACTGAGAGATGAATATTGCATGAAGAGGTAGAGAAAGGGTTTTGTCCTGTGCTGTCAGAAGCTTTTGATTCATATAGTATTTTTTTAACCTCCTTAGAACATCTCCCTACACTGAGTTATCAGAATGACTTAAATATGTTACCTTTTCTGCTCACAAAGGATATGTATATTAGCTCTCTATACTTCCCAGAGGAGATTGAATGGTATTTAGAATGCAATTTTAAACTATTTTTCTGTGGGGTTTTTTTCCAAAATCGTCATTTACAGCACTGATGTTGACAACTGTTGCAGTATAGTTCTTTCAGAAGACTATGTTCTCTCTAGATACATTTTCTACATTTCTTATTTCCATGGTTAATAGCTTCATTGGTGAGAAGCAGGTATTCAAATTCAATAGATCTAATTTTCTTGAAGCTTCTTTTATTTTCCTGTGACACAACTTTGTAGCATTTGCTTTTTTTGTTGTTTTGTCAAAATTTACTTTGGACCCACTTTACACCCCTGATCTGAGGGGAAAAAATTAATTCGGGCGTCTCACTCACAGCCTCCATAGCTGTTTTCAGGAACAGCTCCCTCCCCACCAGCCCCAAAAAACCCAAACTAAACCAAACCAAACAAAACAAAAAAATGCACAGTATGCTAAGCCTTGCAAAGTTAATTTTCTGCACTGGCGTGTTTTATCACGGGGAGTAAACGGGATCATTTCTTTCTCACTGGTCATCCTGAAGGAAAATCAGTCCTTTACTTACTCTTTTTTTAGAACAAACCCACAGAAGTTCATGAGCTTCACAGAGGAGCCCAGCCTGCAGTGACTCATATTCCCAGTGCTCTTTCTGGGATGTTAGGAGTGCTGTGAACCGTACATTTTCAGAGCCCCTGTCTTGGGGATGCCCCACAACCACATCCCTCTGGTTACCATATTGGCAACATCTCTTTTGAGCAAAATACATCCAGCCTTTATTTACTGCCTCTAACTCTATGATTCACCTGTGAGAGAGACCCAGGAGCACCTCACAGGTCTGAGTTTGCATCACTGCTCTTCTCTAAGAGCTGGGTAGTGCAGGAAGGCAGGCCTGGCTCCCCCAGGTCCCTGCAGGCTCTCCAGCCTAGGGAGTGCTCCCTGTGCAGTGCTTCTGCCCATTATGTTAGGCAGTAAAAATTACTCAAGTCAAATTACTAACAAATTACTCAAGTCACCAGAAGTGATTCAAAAGGAGGTGTTTTTTCAGAACAAGTCTAGTGTTTGTCCACACAAAAGTACATAGCAAGGCAGAGGTGTCTAAAAAGTTCAGGTCTCACCTGAATGTTACTATCTTTTCCTTGCAGGTTACACTGGATTTTGCATTATGCAGCTTTCATCCCCATTATGCAGCTCAACATCCCCTTTCAGGGCTCAGTAGGTGGACAGTTCCATCTGCAGCCTTCTCTCCTTTTTGTGTCACTCATTCACCATGAGCTGAGCAGCTCATGCTTCTTATTCACCCCACCTTTCCCTCCTTTGACAGTTTCTAATGTGTAAAGCCCTTTGGAGCCTGTTTACTACCATAGCTGACTGAAGCAAGGGAGGTTGTTCTTCAGTTAATGGCTTTCCTACCTCTTGTAAGGCTCTGTCAGATGTATTTCATGTTTTAGTTTCATTTTCCACCATCTTCCTTTTATTTCATTCTGTACAATCCCAAATAGGTAACCTGAGATGCCTATGGTAGTTCAACCCCTTACAGACCAATACAGTACCAAAACTGCAGCCCAGTGAAGCACTTAAAGATGTGCTTAGCTTTAGGTATGAGCTTAAAATGTTGCTTTGCCAGGATCCAAAAGCACAAGTTCTTATTACTTGGAAAAATGGGTTTTCATTAGATCTAGGCTGGGTAACTGTCAGTCTGCTCAGAAAGATTACCATGTGACTTAGGAAGGTATTTTTCAGAACAGTAAATACAGCGAATATAGTAACAATGGCACTTGGGATGCTGAGGATTACACTCCCTCCTAAATATATACTTAGGTTTCAGACAGAGGGTAACTACCCTCCTGCATGCATTGATTAGAAAGCAACAAGTAACTGGCTCTCCCCTATTGTGCTTCCCCAGGGACCACCAGGACCCCCAGGGCCCCCAGGACCACAAGTAAGTCTTTGTGTCAGAGTTGTTCATGTTGATTTTGTGTTGCTGAGGTTTATCCAAGACCTACTTGAAGACAGTAAAAGAAAGAACCATAGGCTGCACGACAGACTGTGTGGCACAAGACTTTCTGTGTTGGCTGCGTACCATGGGAAGTTAATCTTACACTGGGATCACCTACCTTGAAAAGATTAGAGCCAGATTTAATTTGCTACCATAGTCGCAGTAGCTTCCCATGAACAGAGAATCCTTGCAGTCTTCACAATATTAAATTTTATCTCCATGGAAAAAATATATATGACTTCATTGTTACAGTCTATTTAAGTGTTTTTATTTAGCATTCGAGGCTATTAAAACTCTTGCAGAAGAAATGCTTGATGTTTTCATGACATTACTCAGTGGATGACTCAAAGAAGAACTGGTAGCATATTTTAAACAGTTGTCTTTCTAAAAGTTTATGTCTGTAAAATTACTTCTAAATCTAAAAATACTTCAAGGTAAACCTAGGCTATTGTTTGATTGCAGTTCTTAGCGGTGCCATATAGATTTGTAAGCCTGAAAAGGCCTTTAAGCATGTTTAAATTTGAATTTTATATTAGATTGGAGTTGTACACTTGGTAAACATTGACCTATTGTTCTTGCAGGGCAACAGGGGCCTTGGCTTCTATGGAGAAAAAGGTGAACAGGTAAAGGAAAACTAATGAATTAATACCGCTACTAAAGGGCAGGTGGATGTTTTCTGCTATTTATAAATTAACATGCTTAAATACTCTCTTCATTTGCAATTGCATTATATAATTATAAGAGAGAAATTAATTATGGGTCTGTCTGTAAGGGATATTATAGCTGAACTAACCCCTATATGTCTAGGCCTCTCTTTCCTCTCATTTACACTGACACAGAGGTAACACTTCTGAAATTTATAAACACAGGTCACTTTCTGTAATGCTGTAATCTTTGCTGTTCTTCTGAAAACACACAGGGCAAAAGCAAGTATTACTATATGTTAACCCAGAACAAAATTAATTTATCTTGCTACAAATTTATTTGGAATGGTTGTATATGGTTTAGAACCATACTCCCAGCAGGGGCAAACCTGTGCTGCTCCTTTGCAGTGTGCTAGAGCCTCTCCTGATCAGCTTGACCAGGTATTAGAGCTGTTGGTAAATGTTCCTTTATGTTTTCCCTGCAGGGCCCCCCAGGTCCTCCTGGTCCACCTGGGCTTCCTACAAGAGAACTGACGGGTGTCCCCCCTGACAAGCACAAGGTAAGTAAGAGGGTATTTTTCTGAGATAAAAAAGAAACTAAGAGCTCTGTGCTACCAAAACGTGCTTTAACATATAGAACTTAAAAGACTTTAATATATCAAAACAGAAATTTGTTACTTTCACAAACTTGGATCATAATGTATTTATTGAAACTGTGGTGGCTAAAGTGATTCAGAAAGTATTTCTCAAGTTTAGAGGTGTCTTTGGCAAACTTGTTCCTTTTGTTCAGGCGTGCAGCTACTGGCCGTCACTCACATCTCATTTTACAAGCAGAAATGCCTGCTGAGAAACCGTTACTGTGTTTGTTTTGATAACTTATCTATGTGATGCAGATATTTATATACTTAGAGTTAAGGGTTATTCTTACATATTGGAGAAATCCCCACATGCAAGACGCAGTTTATTCTCATCTGTTGCTTCTTGCTGGGAGCAGAGGCAGTCATACCCTGTATGTGTATATTCTGTATCAGACACCAACCTCCAGACCAGTTGTTTTTTGTCCCATATTTGAAGTTAGAAACTTTATGTGGCTCATACAATTTCTGCCGTAAGATGAATAAATTGCTATCATACTGGAAGATCTAAAAACACCTTTAACACTCTACAGTCTGCCCTAAATAACATACATGCTGAGATTTTCATGACTAAGCGGACACCTACATTGAGCTACTTACCTGGAGAGCTGTTCTATTCAGTGGAGATGTCATCAATAGAGAGAATGGAATTTAGGCTTTGATTTGTCTTACCCTAACTGGAGCTCCTGATCAAATAATTCGTAGATAATCAGTAGGTAAAAATGGGAGAGTGTGCATTTATTCATAGGTATTCCTTTGGCACTCACCACCCTGACATCTCATGAACAAGCCTGGAAAGAGCTAGGCATTCACATTCCTAGAGACCTTTTCAGAAAAATTACCAAGTATTTCTTTAAAAAGCAACTTCAAAAACTTACCATGAAAGCATTGATTTCATACAAGAAGTGTATGAATAAAGAACAGCACAGGGATAGTGTTTTTTCTCTTGATCAGTCATTTTGTGTTGTATAAAAGTTATTGAAATGTAAGTGGGAATGCCAAACCTATCTGAATACTTTTTCCTTGTTGTTAGGGTGAAAGGGGAGACCCTGGACCAAGAGGAGAAGCTGGAATTCCAGTAAGTCATGTGGAGAAGAACAAAGTCAATTAATAATATTGGAGTTAATACTTGTGTGCTCTTCACTGATGTGATGCAGTATGGATATGAAGCAATATAGAAGTGTTATAAGCAGAGACACCAGTTCTAATGCTTCAGAAGAACTGAACAACTTGATGTGTAATAACTTCACAGCACAATCAGTTGTTCTCTTACTGGTTTACTGAAATAAGACTTTCCCTCACATATTTTTAATTTTAATTCTAATTATTAATAAATATCTTTACTTATTCTTCTGAGCTATGTTTTAAATTTTCACTGTATTTCATTCAGTAAGAACATATGGAGTATTTTTAATAATTTTCAGCCTACTGTCCAACACATACAAACTTTTTGTCTCATGGTTTTTAAAATCTGTTGAGTAAGTGGGCAGTAATCCCATATGTTGCTGTATTGTGTAAAGCTGCCAACCCAGCTTGACTGAACATGGTTTAGTTATAGCTCACAGACAATCTCTAGACTGACTAAATAGCTTTGCCATTGAGTGGTTCCTTTTGACTTCCCAGAGGGGTTTCAAGCAGAGTCTTTACTAAGCAGGGATGCCTCGCTGAGCATTTTGCAGAGCTTTATTTTCTCAGATGGTCTGGTCAGCAACTCCAGAAGGTTATGGGAGAAGGTCACATTGTGAGCCCTGATGCCCTCCATGTGTGGTTGCTAGCCAGTTCTTCAGCTGCTGATCATATTCTACACGTGCAGGATTTTTTTTACTCATGAGGAAAACTAATTACATGCTGATGTAGCAAAAGGGGATATGTGCTTCTCCCCTTCTTTTGTTTTGTATAGTAGGATGAATAGCAGCATGCCTGTGTTTGCCAAATAGCTCTCTGAAGCTACAGTTTGGGCATAAGATGAGTTGCTTAATTGGTTGTATAGCTGAATAATTACTTTGGCTCTTCTTCAGAGCTGCAGACACAGAAAAAATAAAGGAGATGATAGGAGGGAGACACTGTCCTCTCTCTAATGGCCTGCTCCTGCTACTGTAATGAAGCAAGCATGTTACACTTAATTATAAGGACAACAGTTCTTTCACATACAGCTATTATTAGATTATCCTTCTGTTACAATGATGCTTTCTTCCTGTTTAGCTTCCATAAAGCAGTGTTGCAATTTTTTTTGCACATAATGAAGAAATATGTTGAACTGACATGCAATCTTTCCTAGGGTGTTCTTCTCTTTCCTCTCGAAAAAGGTGAAGAAGGGTTAGTGGGCTACCCAGGAGAAAGGGTGAGTCATTCATTAAAGGTAGAATTCACTCAGCTGAGCGGGTGCATTTGAGCTGAGAGTTTGCCTTCTGGAGCAAAACAAAGATGGAAAAAATCACAGAAGTTATAGTTCTTCAGATCAATAGGTTGGCAGCTCGGGACTGCCTGAAGCAGGAAAGCAAAAAGGCCGTTTTGAAGTGGTGGTGGGAGGAGGCCCCCGCAGGGCTCAAGGTGTGCCAAAGGATGGCAAGGTGTGCCTGTGCCATCCCTGAGAAGCCTTGTGCATCTCTCACCTGAAGCTGTGCTCACTAAGCAGAGCTGCTGTCCTGGTCCTCAGCACAGGCTGTGCTTCACTGTTCCCATCTGAGCTGTCTGCAGACCAAGGTTAACAAACACGAGTCTGCCTCCACTTACTTGTGGACTCAACCAAAAGTCAATCTAATGCTT
Source organism: Passer domesticus (assembly GCF_036417665.1). NCBI lineage: Eukaryota > Metazoa > Chordata > Aves > Passeriformes > Passeridae > Passer > Passer domesticus. The sequence goes on from NC_087475.1 coordinate 25,464,424, forward strand.
CCTTGCAGCATCTATGACTGCTTGGAGCAGTGTTTCTGAAGTGCTTAAATGGAGTGAGAATGGTACTGAGAATACATTTTTTTAAAAAAATCTCAGTCATCTTTATAATCTTTATGGTCAATTTACAATGTATTGATTAAGAGAGAAAAAAGTAAAATACCAGATTAGATTTCAGACTTGTACTGTTTGCACCATATAAAAATCTAATTGAAAACATATCTGAAGTGTGACTGTTAGTTTTTCAAGCTGTTAGATTTATTTTATCTAAGAAATAATAATGGTTCTTTGCCTTGAGGATGTCAGAATGTCATTTTATTTTGTTAATTTTTTTGTACCCTCATAGGGACTGCCTGGCATCCCTGGTTTTCCAGGACTCAGTGGAGAAATAGTAAGTATTTTGTACAAGACTGGTGTTTCCAACAAATATGAAGACAATCTGTCTGGAAAGTAAACTGTAGAGGACAAATTCTGCCTGCAATTACACTAGCTGTAGTCTAACAAATGTCTTCTGGGTTCATCCATCATTCTAATTTTGGGTCAGTTATTTTTCTCATCAGTAAGGCAAAAAATTACCCTATGATTAAAGTCCAGTTTTTCTTAAACCATGAGCATCTTTTGAGACCATTACAGGGAAGTATCACTTTCATTGTTCTAATTACTGTGATTGTGATTTCTGTCATTTTCTTGCTGCAAGCAGGAGCTTTCTGAATAGCTTTCTGCAGATGTGTTTGAAATGTATGGTTATCTTGGATATCACAAAGGGAGAAAAGATGGAAACTGATAAATATACCAGTTAAATCTCTGTCCCCATGGAAACACACCCAAATATTTAAAATAGCATTCTGTCAGACAGAGACTTTCTGTTTGGTCTCAGAAAAAGGCTTCTTCAGTCAGCATTAGAAATCACTTCCATGAGGTAAATAGCTGTGGGATGCACGATTTTTCCATGCTTTGCCATCTTTAGTTGTTTAAAGATTTGTCCTGCCACCAAGGCATAACAATAATAACATGAAACACATGGGACATGAAAGTACACAAAATCTGAAAAATAACATTTGCACAGCTATTCAGTCCTGGTGGTGTGGAAGGGAATTGCTATTAGTAATACATACATGGAGAGGCTGATGCAAAACCCATTAAAGCCCAGTGGTTGACCTAAACATGGGTTCATGCTCCAGTCAGAAGTGAGCAGTGGCTGCTCCTTTTTGGGGATGAATCTTGGAAATAATTTTAGTAGAAGGTACATTGGTTTGGATGGACTATCATTGTATAATGTGTGTGTGAGAGGGGACACCCTACTCTATGTGCTATTCACAACCTCCTTTTTGTTGATTTTTGAGTGATTTTATTCTTGAGAAAGAAAGAACGATGATTAGGTCCTGCTAGCACACAGATAAAATTGCAGTTAAGCTGGAAGCTGCTGGCTTTGCTTCTAGACCGCCAGCTCCACCTAGTGTAAAGAGATTTTACACCAGATAATCAAGAGGCTCTTTTTCCAAAGCTGTGGTGTACACTTGCCATTATGGAAAAGCCTCTGAAACATGATCGGGTTTGCAGCATCTGGTTGAGAACTGTGGTACTTTCAGTGCTTCAAAACTACTTCAAGCGTTACTTACAGAGCTGGTTATTAACACTGAAGTTCTGGGTAAGAGTTGCACCCACTGTAAAACTGAGAGATACTGAGATTTTAAAAAACTGACTAATAATCTAAGTGTGAATTATACAAAACTACTGTGTTAATTAACATCAGTTGTTGATCTGGCCACTGTTTTCTACTAAAAGCACACATTTTTAACACCAATCTCTTTCCAGAGTACATATAAATATTTTCTGTAGAAAACAAAAGCTGTCGAAGTAAAGCACACAGAAGAGGCGATCTCATCTGGGTCAGCATCTCTGAAATCTATTTGCTTGTGACTTCTTCTCATTCAGCCCTTCTTCAGCCAAACAGTTTCCAGCCCCGTGGAAAAGAGCAAAAAGGACCTGTGTACTTTAGTGCTATTTCACTGCTCACTGTTCCCATTCCAGTGAAAATATGTCTACTTATAATGATTCTGACTAATTTAGTTTTCTTGCAGCAGGCTGCTGTGGTCTGGCTGCCTAGCCCATGTATCTCAGGGTCAGCTGGCATGGTCAGCTGCATTTTCTCTTCCTGTACCCTGCAGCATCCGTGGAATGGTGTCAGTTCAGGTGCTCCTTCCATCTGCACCACTGCCAGGGGTGACAGAGCACGTCCCCCTGCTCAGCAGGTCCCCCTGGCCTTTGGCAAGAATTAGGCTTGGTCCAAGAGGTGGGACAGCAAACCACAAGGAACTTTATTTGTGTTACAGAAATTGCTACAGACCAAATAATTTTAGTCTCTCTCTGATAATGGAAAAGTCAATCATTTTTATGTGTATTACAGGGTATTCCAGGATTTGATGGTCCACCTGGTGGCCATGGTCCCAGAGGAAGCAAGGTACTGCTTTACTTTCATTTCCTAGAAGCAAGAAGCCAGATTGTCATTTTGCCTTCTTTCCTTTTCTGTCATCATGTAGTAGCAATTGTGTCTGTTGTCATTGTAGAACCGGTTATGTGGTTTGTTAATTTGATATCGTTAAGATTTCTTAAATGGTGTGTCTGTGCCTTTGGGAGTTTGGGGATTTGTGTTTCATGGGGATACCTTTTCATTTTAAAATAAATTTTCTATGACAACGTGCTTGGGTGTGATACTTCAGCTTCTCTTGACAGGGGGAGCCTGGTGAGATGGGTCCTCCAGGACCAGATTCCTATTTTCCTTCCCGCATCCCAAGGAAAGGTACATCTTCTTTGCTCAGATTGTTTATCTTTGCTGTTTTACTACCTTCTGCATAGATCAAAAGCATGACATTCTAGGAATTCAAGTCCTAAAAAAATGTGTTTGCTAAAGTGTTCAAGAAGCTGTAATTGCCTTCCAAGAGAGTGCCCTAATCACCTTCTTGCAGGCAGGTGGTTTCTTTGTCTCTCCTGCTGAGCTGGACTGCTCTACAAAAGGCTTCCATGCATGCCTGTATCCACAGAGAAGAAGCAAGCAAAAAAGCGTGTGACTTTGTTGGCCAGTGAAAGGAAGAATGGGAGTCTGTCTTCTGTGGCCTGTTTGAGACTTTGGATAAAGCACAGTAGTGGCAGCACAGCAGAGAGCATTCTTATTATCTAATAGAAAGACAGACAGACAGACAGACAGACAGAAAGAAAGAAAGAAAGAAAGAAAGAAAGAAAGAAAGAAAGAGAAACTCACACATTAAAAATGCCTTAAGGAATATAAGAGTATTTTTTCCTTTTCAAAATTGACAAGTTTCCGTTGTGATCTTTTCACTAAGCTTGTAGCATCCAGTGTCAGCTGTTCTGCAGAGCTGTGGTGGCTCTGCATGGCTAGACTAGAAACACATAAAAGGTGATAGCAGTTTGCCAAGGCCAAAACTATTCAAGGGAAGTTGCCAGCAAACAACAAGAGTGATCACATGCCACTGCCTTGGCCTTTGTCCTCATGCCACAGAGTTTACTAGTCTTGTTGAAAGCCAGAGAGACTAGCAGTGAATGGTTCCCTTCCTCCCAGAGAAAGGGGACAAGAGACCCAAAACATTGGTGAAATCACCCCGAATACCCTGCCAGCCTTTTAGAAGCAGGAGGGACTGTGTAGAGAGAGAAAGAAGAGAAGCAGGCAGAGGGCTGAAGACACCACATGTTCTCTGCTATCACTGATCTTTGACAAGAGCATGATACTTTCTGCAGGCAGTACCTGAGCTGGGCCCAGATGCTTTTGGTAGTGGGAAGCAAAGGAAAGCTCAAATATCACACATCTGTTACAGAAACTTCCTGTAGGAAAAAGAGGGGCTCTCCTCAGAAAGCTGCTCTTCTGTGCTTCCCAGCAGCAATGTAGCTTTAGCTGCATATTAGTAAAAGGTGAAAGATCCTGTCCTGCTTTCTGGGCTTGTTGGCTCCACACTATTCCTGTCAGTCTAAAGCTATGTTTTAGAAACTGTTGTAAACTCTACTATTCCAAAGCACTTGAAGATTCTAATATTTGCTTTTTTACCAAGAGCAGCATCACACTAACATGTTTTGTGGAATCGGGGGTGTCTTTCAGGTGCAAGAGGTGATCCAGGCTTCCCAGGTGCTTCTGGACTCCCAGGAGACCGAGGAGACGAGGGAGATCGTGGATTGCCTGGTCTTCCTGGATTTTCTGATGGTAATACCCCAGCTTTACATAAAGTTCTAACAGCGTTATAGGGAGTTTGACTGATACAGAGTCACAGTAGAGAAAATCTTAATGGTGATTATGTGATACACATGAGTAGTAGAGTAGTAGATAATAACTGGGGGGGGACAAAGAATGAGAAGAGCATTTTCCTTTGGACCAGTGGGACTCTTGCAAAACTGCTGAAGTAGAGATGATGACAGAGCCTCATTTCTGTAACTGCTATTGATTTGCTCAAGTGAAAAGTGCAGTTACCATTTTTGCTCCATGCTAAGTATGTCCATTTTTCCTTGCTTGTTACATGCAATTGTATGAACTTTCTCTTCTGTTACATCACAGCTCTTTGAGCAGCACTGTTAAGAAATTGCTTTGAACTTCTTCCCTGATTCTGTTTCAGCGGATGGGGATAAGCCAGGCTTACCTGGAGAAATGGGACCAAAAGGTGAAAAGGGTGAAATAGGATCTCCTGCTTTTTTTGCGGGACCGCCTGGGCTTCCGGGGAAGGACGGCTTACCTGGAATTCGTGGTCCACCTGGTCCCGTTGGAGCCCCTGGTAAGTGCGAAAACAGAGATGATGAGAACTCTCAGGAACATCTTTGTTTATTTTAAAGACAGCTGGTGGCAGGGCAAAGTGAGACATTGACAGAATGAAATGAAATGAAATGAAATGAAATGAAATGAAATGAAATGAAATGAAATGAAATGAAATGAAATGAAAATTAAATGAGAGGTGGGGAGGACACACAGAGAAGTCGTGTACACTCATCAGTGAAGAAAAGGTTTGTGTGATTTTCAGACAGTCCTGGCAACATTTGAAAGGATGGAGAAAAGGATGTGCAGGAGCTGATCCAGAGCAGGCTATTTGTGTTAATGAACAGTAGGTTGGGCTGAGAGGAGGAATTCAGTGTTGCAGAGAGCAAAGAATGGTGAGAATTGTCTACACAACAGATGGAAGTTAGTGAGAATGGAGTGTGAGAAGCTGACAGAAAATGGAGAGAGGAAGGGAGAAGGGAATACATCACAGCAGGCTGGGTTAGACAGGAATTGACATTAGGGGAAACAGGGGAAAATGTGTTGCAGCTCTAAGAAATAGGAATGAAAGAGAAAAAGAGTAAATCTACAGTAGATTAATTTATATTTTTATTAAATTAAACTTCTAGGTCCTCTCTTTGGATTAAAAGGACGAGAGGGAGCACCAGGTAGATTTGGTACACAAGGTTTCCCTGGGCCAAGAGGACAAAAAGGACCTAAAGGTAGGCTATAACAGATAACTCAATAGATGCTGTTATGCATTATGTAAAGCCCCAGTGTGTTCAGTCTGGATTTACTGAACTATGACATGCATGAGGACTGATGAATTTGATTTGGGGCTAACATGACAAAGAAACGTTGTGTTGGATTCTTGTTGGGGGGAAAAAAAAAAAAGGAGTCATTTTCTCAAGTATTTGAGAAACTACTCAAATATTCTCAAGTCTATATATAAGATGGATACAGCTCCACATCTATTTGTTGTTGATAGAGCTTTCTTTCTTTCTTCTCATTCCAATTTTTTCCTTAGGTGAAGAAGGGGATTGCACTAGATGCCTTTTGGGTGAGGAACTCAGAAGAGGCTCTACTGGCCCCCGTGGCCCTCCTGGCTTTCCAGGAACCCCTGGCCAGCCTGGAAGGAAAGGAGAACCTGGTGATCAAGGACCACATGGTCTTCCTGGCTACCCTGGAGCAAAAGTGAGATAGTTGGGTTTCTTACTGCTTAGTTTTATATGTGCTAGTATTATATTCCAGTTTTATATGAAAAAATTCCAAACCCTCAAGCTATTCTCCATGGAAAAATGATGAAAAGTATTTTCTCTTCCTTCCGCCACTTCCTTCCTTCCGCTACTTTCTTCCACCATTTCCTTCCACCACTTCCTTCCGCCACTTCGTTCCTTCCTTCCCACAAATTACAGAAGGCACATGTTAACCTGACAAAATGTAAGGTTCTTGTTTACTGTATATACTTTCTAAAAAACACTGTTCAATAACACTGAGGAAAGAGCTCATAACAGCTTGTGTGTTGATGATACACAGAGGTGCTGTACTGTGTGGTGTGCTGACTGCATCATGGCTCCTCACGGGCAGAACTGGCTTCAGTCCATCACATCTCACTAGATTTTAGAATAAATCCTTTGTAATGCTGACCCAAAAGCTGATTTTGTCTATCAAAAAATTGTAGAATGCTTTTTGGTTGGAAGGGACTTAAGATCACCCAGTTACAAACCCCTGCCATGGGATGGAACATCCTCCACTAGACCAGGTTGCTCCCCATCCAAGTGTTCTTGGAATAGAACATTTCCAGGGCTGGGGTATCCACAACTCTTCTGGGTCTGTGTACCTGCTTCAGTGCCCCACCACCCTTACATTAAAGAATTTCTTCCTAATATCTAGTCTAAACCTGCTGTCTTTCAGTTTAAAACCATTCCTCTTTTCCTATCACTACCATTGTAAAGTCCAAAGATGTCAGAGCAAATATATTTTCAGTAAGTACTTTAGGCTCTTCTGAACATCAAAAAAAACCAAGCTCACTCACAATTATCTAAAGTTTGGCATTTTTTAGAATTAAAATATAATACATTAAACTTTGGCTTTATTATGGCTGTATTTGAAAAAGCAGAAAAGTTAGATTTTTTTCAAAAATTCAAAATACTTTAATAAAAATCTATAGTTTCTAAAAGTCACAAAAAATTGACAGAAATATTTCCAAAAATATGATATTGATACTTTGATTAAAACTTTAATTTCTACGAGGCTATTTTGCTTTTGACATTCTTCATCCCAGAATTTAAGTTACTGTAGAACAGAGAGAAGTATAAACATGTACAGACATAGCACAGCAAATTCAAAAAGTAAAACAATGTAGCTAATATATTCTTGGTCCATATTCTGGGGCAAAAATCACTCCATAATTCTTTAAGTATGTTCAACAAGCTATATTTGTGGATGATAAATACAATTAAGCTTGATGAACTCTATGCCAGTTTAATGAAAATGAAGTTTTATCCCAAGCAAAGGGATTTTTTTTTCTGTGGAGGAAGAGAAATTAGAATCAGCTGTAAAATATTTAAATATTTTGAAAATACCTCTGACCTAAATTGTATTATACATAACAACAAAATCTTGAGAGAAAAAATAATAGCAATGTGAAGATCATGCTATTAGTGCAGTGTTAATGCAGTAATTCAGCATTATTTTAAATTCTTGAGATTTCTTTTGGCCTGAAAAAAATCAATGTCCAAAACCAATGACTTTACCATGGAGTACAGATTGTCTTCAGCCACATTAAAATGCATTTTTCAAATATGTTCCAGGTAAAGCAGAATGCTTATAATCAAAACTAATCTCACTCTTTTGACTAACAGAAGTGGAAACCTTCATTGGTGTGATGACCTGCAGCTGAGATGCAGTTTTTTTACATGCTTTTTCACCCAGAATGTAAATAAAATACAGTGGAGCCAAAGACACACTTTAAATAATATCTGGCACAGCAGTATTTTAAACAAAAAAAAAAAATTATCAGGTACATCCCTTTCATTCAGTGTCTGCCCTGGAATTCCATAAGAGTTGGCTGAGGAAAGCCTGACATGCACAGCTTATATTTTAGTAAGCATGAGTGTAATTATTCAGAACTAAAGCTAATTGGTATAAAACAATCACTAGTAAATGGCTCCATAACCTCTGGGCCTTGGCAGCTACCATGGATATGGATTTGGCTCTGTGATTGCCAGGCTCTTGGCCAACAGCTAGAAATTTCACTTTTAGATGGGCTGTTCAGGAGGAGGTTTCAGTGTTGTACTAAGGAAGCAAGAATGCCAGGGACTGGTCTTTAGCTCACCACAGTTTGTCTTTGCAAGAGAGAAGGTTTCACTCCTTGGAGATTTCCAGTGCATGGCTAGGCAAGGCCCTGGGCGGCCTGCTCTATCTCCAAGTGCTGGGCTGGGCCAGAGACCTCCAGCCCTCCCTTCTAACCAAAGCCTTCCCACAGGTCTGTGATCTGATTAAGAGATTTCATCACTTAATCCCTCTGTGCCCAAGTTCTTGTCTGGTAAATGAAGGTGGTGCTGCTTTTCAGCCCCAGAACAGTGCTGTGAATCACAATCCACTGCCAGCTGCCCTGGGAGTGGTGCATGGCAGGAATTGCACATCAGTAGAACACTAATGTTTTTTCCAAGGTAGCAAAGAGTTGCTTGGGGCATTTTCTTTAGTAGCTAACTCACAATGTTAATTCACAATGTATTCTCCAGTGCAGTTCTGCAGCAGCAGTCCTGCAGAACTCCAGAGCAGTCCTGCAGTCAGCTGCAAGACACTAGCTCATGGAAAGCCACAGGTGTCCCAATCCATCCTCATGCAGATCTCCTCTACCATGCCATAGAGACCTTGGTCCTAGTTATAACATATTAATAAAGGTTCTGCACAAGAATGGGATTATTAGAGGAAATTATTCACAGAAAGTAACAGGAAAGCAGTAAAATTTAAGGAGGCTTTTTTTTTTTTTAAGCAGGACAGTAGAAATGCAAATCTTGATATTTATTTCTTAAGCAGTTCTGATCTGTTTTGGTTTTTTTTTTAATGTATGTAACAACAGGGATTTTTAGGTCCAGCTGGATTTCCTGGACGGAAAGGAGAAAAAGGAGACTCTTTACACATAACTACAAAAGGTAGAGTGAAAATTCATATCACCTATATTTTTTCTATTATTTGTAGTATTAATGAAAAATTGGTCTCACAATGGAATGTCTTCTTTAGGTACCAAAGGAATACGAGGAGATCCTGGGCTGCCTGGAATCAGAGGTGAAGATGGTTTCCCAGGCAGAGATGGATTAGATGGTTTACCAGGACAGCCTGGCCTTCCAGTAAGCAACAAATACAGCCAATACACCAGACCCAGTTACTAATGCACTTCATTCTGAGGAGTTATAATCACCAGCCTGTCCTTCTTTCACAGATAATGATGCAAAACTAGAGTGGGTTTGCTGGTTATTGATAAATTAAGCATCAGGTTTGCTCTCAAGGTTTTTAGAAAAATCACTTTTATTTCCATTTTACTTAAACAAGTGGTAGTGTATGATTTATTTGTGACTCCTTCTAGTATAGTCTGAGATTCTTTGTGACTGAATTTCAATAGCTTTGGTACAACTGTGTTGAAGAAAAGCAAAATTTACTACAATTTTATGTTCTTAAAATGTACATTGTGTCATCATATTGCTTGATAGCAACTCACCTAACTAACTGTAGCTATCTAGAAATTAGACATGTAGTCTTCGTTAATTTTCTAACTTCCTTCTATAGCCAAAATTAAATACCTTTCAAGAAGAATTCCTGTGGCCCATCATAAATGATGTTTCGAACCACTGGGACAGTCATATATCATATTTGAAGATGGGCAAGATCTATACTAGGCATTCTAGACTACAGTACTTTTCCTAACAGTGAAGATGGTACTGCTTCTGAAGATAGAAAAGCATTCTCTAATGATGTTTGTAAAATGTTGATTCAGTAGTGTAGAAATATCACTGGGAGTGCAGACAGAGAAAAAATCTTTTGGGTGCATTTTTATGTCAGCTTCTCTCAGAAGTAAATGCCACAATGGAACATCTCTAGCGATGAATTTTGTCTCCCCAAATCAACTTAGAGCTTTTCAGGAAGGACCAGGAGCCCCTCCATAACATTGATTCATATTGCCCAAGTGCTTTTCAAGGGCAAACATTTTTAGGGGAATGTTCCCTCAAGGAACACTTCTCTTATGCCCTTACTGCCATGTGCTCTACATTAAAGTCAGGTTATTTCAAAAATACTTTATTTTCAATGTTGATTTGAAGAGCTGGGATGCAACACTTGAGAAATTACTGCCTATAAGATGTTGTTCATGAGAGCAACTGTTTGAGTTGTTTCTCAGCAAAGCCAGGAGTGACCACCTCCCTTCACTTCCCACAGGGTGATACTATCAGAGGTTTCCCTGGTGATCCTGGTTATCCAGGTGAATTAGGCCCAAAGGGCTTTCCAGGAGAAGCAGGCCTGCCAGGTGAAGGATTTCCTGGTCCAAAAGGCTTCCGGGGTCCTCCAGGTGACCAAGGACAAGCTGGAAGCCCAGGATCTCCAGGTCTGCCTGGGCTGCCAGGAGAGCCTGGCCAACTAGGTAAGAGGCACCACTCTGTCCTACATGAGAGCCATGGGAGATCAGCACTGAGCTCTGTGCAGCATTTGCCCTGCACACTGTTGAAAAGGGATAGTTTGGTGGGAGTTATGTGGGGTAAAAGGAAATGCTGGTATTGTCCAGAAACCTTAAAAAAGGAGATACTTCAGAATTCCCAGTAGTTTCATGTCAGGTTTTGAAATAACATGAATTAATGTGTTAGTGCCAGCAAGTAACATTTTTCAGGTTTCAAGCAGTTGGAGCCAATGGAGCAATGTCCTGCAATTGGAAATCCCACTGGTGGTTTTCTCTCATTTTTCCCATCCAACATAATCTTTTAATTGACCAGAGAAAATCATGTTTCCACCCTTCAGAGCTCCTCATAGTGTTTCTGCAGCTTTTCAAGTCCCTTCCAAGTGTAGCAATTCCAGGGCTACTTTCAGAAGACCTCAAGCTCAGAGCTTTATTCCTCCACTTTGAGAAGTCTGGCAGAATATTCAAGCTAAAGCAAGCACATGTCAACCTTACACAGTGCATGGGACAGCCTCCTAACATGGGCAGGATGGGTTTTAGGCCTGGATCTAATCAATGTGTGGATAATGTTCAGTATGTTACAGCAAATAATTTGTGTGGTATGTGTGCACAGTAGACAAGAGAATACAGTATTTGCTGGTTTTATGGGCATTTTTGTTAGAATTGAGAACATTTTTATCTTTTTGCAATTTTTCTCTTTTAGATAATAACTGTGTTTTCTAATTCTTTGCTCACAGACTGTGGGCAGGTCATTGAAGACTTTCCTAGAGGGGATGCAACCGAACCAATATGGTCAGGTACTGTACATACAGATGGCTTGAATATCTTTTTAGTATTATGCTGCTTTTATGGGTTGATACTTTCTTCTGATGACTGCTTTGGATGCTCTTGGTTGTAAAATATTTTAACTTTAGGTCACAAATAACTATGCATATGCTCTATGTAGCTCTAAACTAAATTAATCAAATTTAACATTTTCTAAAATTATTGCACTTTTGGCTCTACAGTTCAGAGATTCTTTATTTCATCACTCCTGAGTATTTACTGTACAATTACTGTGCAATCTGTGAAAACAGTACCAGAAATTAGGTGCCTGAGAAAAATTCAGCAACTTTTTTAGAAGAACTTTGAGTGAAGATTTTCAGTGCAATGTGACATATAAGAAAAAAACCCTTTGATTTTTACAAAAATTAACTTGATTGTGTCATGGGTATAAACCACACATAGGGAAACAAAGCATTTCTGTTATTCTGAAAAATACAATAGGCTGGACTACCCTTCCATGCTGGTCCAACTGGACCTGCCACAATAACCCCTGTAAAACAGGGAGAAGAGCAGCTCTTGGGGTGGAGATCAGCTTGAGTGCCCCCCTGAAAATGCCACATATAGCCATTTTTTTTTTCAATTAAGAATAAAATTTATTTTCAAATTAGGACTTTTCTTGTTAATTTTCTTCACCTGTTTTAATGAAATTGTGTTAACTGCAGGCCCAGAGACATGGAGAGACAGTATAGGAGCACATATAGTGTGACTAACTCAAGTTTTTGTTTGCAGGTGCAGGCTGTGTAAGGCCACCAAAGGGATCCCAAGGAAAACCAGGAGTGCCAGGAGCCACAGGTAATGTTTTGCCTTTACCCATTTTGGGTTTCCCACATACGCTGCATTTGAAGGGTATCTTGCCATATCAGTTATAAATGAGCCTTAGCAGACAGCAAGTTTTAGAAATTACATTGGAACACAGCATTAACCTGACCCTGCAGAGAGATCTAAGCAGTGTGCAGCCCAGATCACTTCACCACTCCTGAACTAAGCCTGCCTTTGCTAATGAGTGTCAGCCAGGAAGCAGAAGGCAGAAAGGACAGCCCCTTTGCCCTCCTCCACATGCAAGTAAGAGTATACAGAATCTACAGATTTGGTGCTAGAGAGTGTACTGAGCTCTCAGAGCTGATTGCACACTTCACAAGGCAAATCCTGTCCTCTGAGAGCAGGGTGATAAAGGATTTTGATGGAGGACTGTGAAAGATCCTTCTCACTGTTGCTCTTCAAGTTACATACAGAGTGCCTTCAGCAAGTGTGAGCCCAAAATCGGTGGTGCTGCTCGGTGTCTGGGCCAGGCTGTCTGACACAACACGGCCATTCTGTCTGTAGCCACGCACACCTGCCTTGCAGTGCTGGTCCCTCCTAGCCCACAGGGGCCATCTGGTCATCCTGGGCCTCCCCACCACTGAGGCTTCCCCAGCTCTGAGCTGTGTTTGTTCTCCTTCCTGCAAAGGGCCCTGAAGGGGATTATAAATGCCCCCTTCTCCTTTAAACAAAAAAGGGGGACCTGTGGATGTGACAGTTTAGTCAGAGAGAGAGAAGCCAGGTAAACTTTCCCAGGAATTGTTCTGGGGAGTTTTGAGAAGGCTGAGAGAAAGAATTAAAACAATCTTGCAACTGATGTTTTGAACAGTTGTTTTCTCATAAGATGTTTACCAAAGAGTGTCTTCTTAATTAGCCGATGGTGTGACGGGGTGTTGATTAAATGACCAATCAGGTCCACCCATATCGGAACAGCGTATAAAAGAAGGGATTTGTAATAAACTCTGAATAGCCTTCTGAGACCTAGAGTCTATATGTCACCTCACCCCTGTTCCTGACTCAACAGTGACACATCTCCTTCCAAGAGGAAGAGAAGGTGAGGACAGAGCCTGAGGGACTGTGTGAGATGGAATTGAGACTCATGGGCAGGGTGTGTTGTGTGGTCATTAATGACTGACCTTGAAGAGAGAATGTCTGACCAGCACTGATAGTTCCTATAAACTTATGTACTCCCAGCCTAAGCAATAAAACTGTTTTTCAATAAATCCTTCTCATCACCAGCTGTAAAGACACTGACAAAAAATGTAGCTGGGTCCTTCAGATTTTGGGAGATTCTTGATGCATGTGTTTCTGTGCCCCTGTGCTTTAGCCAAGTTTAGAGATCTGGCATATAAATTTTAAGGGCAAGCTCTTTTTTTTCAGCACAAGGTTTCATACATGGATTGATTAATTGATTTATCACAGATTAATGCATCTTAAAAGGAAAAATTTTATCTCTGTTGAAAGATTATCTGTGTTTCCTTAGTCTTAATGCCCAAGTTTGTTACTAGGATCATGGCTTCTTGTTTTCTTTGCAATATTTGTAGTTTTTTCTGGATATGATTTGTTTATTCTTTCATTCATATGAGCTTGAAGGTTTTTCTTTCAGTGAGTACAGTCAGATTTCACTCCCAGCTGTAAGACTGCTGTAACACAAGTGATGCTGTTCCATGTGTTTTACATTTTGTATTCTTGGTTAGCTCTTTAACAGATCTTTCTCTGCCTTTGTTAGCTTACATGCTTCAGTAATTTTAAGACTTGTTTTTTTAAGACTTGTTTTTCATCCTCACTCTCCAAAACCTGGGAAGGGCCCCTTGCAGAGCCCAGTGCAGAACTTTGTTCATAGCTGCCTTTCAATCAGTTCCAGAGGCAGTTCTGGAATCAGAAGCCTGGGAGGAAAAGAACACATTTTCACTGCTTCCTTTTGCCATAGTTGTTTCAATTAAGTTGTCTGGAGCATCATTCCAGCCCACATTCGTCAGACCAACACGAGCACCAACACCTCCTTTACTCCATTTCCATTGTCTGCTTAGAGTGATGTGGTTTGTCCACAAGATTTCCCACCTTCTGTCCAGCCAGCATGGAGCTCCTCTGCAGACAATCAAGTCTCTTGGAGTCCTAGGTGCTACTGGCATATGGTGTATCAAGCAAGGAGTTGTCTTTATAGGCTGCCACCCTCATGTCCTTGTGTTCCTTTGAAATTCCTGGCAACACACACAAACATTCTTGGCTATTCAGGAGTCCCAAGGTCTACACAACTGCTGTTGAATAAAAATTTTTGGCTGTTTTCTGTCTCAAACAACTAAAATATTTTCAAACCAAACATTACGTTGCCAAAATAAAAACTTTTTTTGCTCTGTTGTTTGGTACAACATGTTATCACCAGCTAACATCACATATTGACTTACTGAAATATGTGGTAAGCAGTGGATGTATTCTCCCTCTGCACCTTCTTTCTTTTACATGGCTTTTTAATTAGTGCTATACTGAACAGAATTAATGAAAGCCAGTTATTGCAGATGGGAAACAAGACCTAGATGCCATTTGGGTAAGAGGCACATGGGAGTTTTTCACTGAGACCTGAAAGCCTAAGATTTTCTTTTTGATTTCTTTCTGAGAAGTTACTTTTTATATAAGGGAGAGAAAAAATAGTCCTGTACAGCACTGAAGAGTCCTGTACAGCACAGTGAAATACTGTGCACACTGCATTGGCTGCATGTGCACCTTATATCTCATTTTTTTAAATGTTTCCTGCTCCCCTTCACAAATGATAGTTAAAACTACAAATAATCATGGTTAAATAATATAAATTTCAGAAAACTAAAGTGGAAGAAAGTATCAAAATCCAAGTGAGATTTCCCTTGGTTTGTCATAGTTAAGGATGGAGAGAAACTTGCTTTCAGTAATGAATAAATGAGTTGTAATTCATGGTGATGCTAAGCAACAACATTTTAAATGTTGAAGTATGTTGTTGACCTTCAAGCCTGAGCTGGGAACTTATGAAGTTCAAAGTGCTGGGGAGCATAGTGGAACAAAGCATTCCCCAGGAATTATTTTCAAAGAACTTTACCAAAAATCTTGGTCTTGTAATACAGTGCATTAACGAGACTCATGTAATAAAACTATTGCATGGAAAAAAATATATAATTTTTGAAACATAACAAAGGAATCCTACAAAATGCTAGCAGGTTTTGAGATGTTAAAAAACAGTAATATTTGCCCTTACTGAAATGTCAAATACTGTATCACAAGGAAAAGAGGTATCATTTTAGCTGTCAGGAGAAAAATCAGTATGAACAAGAGGTCAGTGCCTGAAGAACTGGCACATACTTTTTTTTTTTTTTTTCAGGGCACATCCTTTCTTTTACTAGGAAATCTCTAGACTGGTAATGTTACAAATATAGTAAGTAGGCTAGTTAATTTGTATTCATTTTGAGGGATTATTAGATCTAACCTTTAGCCTTACATTTCTGCTTCTTGGTTATCTAAGCCAGTCTGCTCTTGTTCTGTGACCAGTTGAGCAGGGAAGGGAAAATTTTTCTCCTCCTACAGCATCTCATCTGTGCCCATTTCTGTGAACATTCTTTTTTGACATTGCCTTTTGACCTTAATCTAAAAGCGTTAATTTACAAAATACTGAAAAGCTCCAAAAGTGAAACTAATTATCTTTACCCTATCATTAGTCTTTAAGTCAGGTTAATCCATGTTTGTAAAAGCACTTAAGCTAGATTTTTGGTCCATGTTTTGGGATCTTGAATACTTCTAAAGAGCTACTGTATAGCCCCATTAATTATTTTTTAAAGGTTTCATCTTTGCATCCAGAAACACATCATGACGATACTTACTGCTACCTTTCTTTACATTATATGAACATTTCTGTTTTGTTTGTTCCAATCACACTTTTGTACTTTCTTCTATATAATATAGGTGCAAAAGGTGCAAGAGGATTCCCAGGTGATCCAGGTCCAATGGGTTTCCCAGGGCTAAATGGTTCACGAGGTGATCCAGGTCGGGAAGGATTCCCAGGTCCTCCAGGTATCTTGGAATAATTGGTCATTCTTTATATACATTTGACCTTTTTACTGAAGTCACATAAACATATATACTTGATTCTAGGTACATTTTCACTTATCTTCCCTTCTACATTGAATCAATAAGCCATTAGACAAAAATATTACTTTTGAAATCCAGAAGTATTTCTTGCAACTTCCTTAATGATGAAAAATTTCATAGATGCCAACCTTTTACAATCTGCTTTATTGTTCAAAATTATAAATGTGATGGTAAAAATTAATTGAATTCTTATAAAGAAATTCAATAAGAAGATATTTGAGATTCCAAGTACATTTCACTCATAATGATGATGAAGAAAGGAAGAAAATAATAGTATTAGTACTTCCATTTAATTATTTTCTGCATTAGTATAAATGAGCCTGTGTGAGTGCCACTGCACATGTGATTCATTCAGTGGCATGCACATGTAAGCTGCAGTGGACATGTATGTTCACAAATCATCAATCAGTCCAGGAATTACTTCCAGAAACTACCACTTCCCTGTGGCTGACCAAATTTATTTGGTCAGAGAAATGGGTAATGAGTTGTTTGGGTTTTTTTTCTGTACCCCATTACAGAAACCATTGATGCAACTTAATTTATGAGCTCTCTGGAAATTTTTTTGAGAGATCTGATTTATCAAAGTCCTAAGTCCTCGCAGATTCTGAAGTGCTGCAAAGTTTCCCAAATCCAGTGCCAGGTGGTGCTTTGCCCTCAAGTAGCACATGGCCTGACAGCATTCTCTGGACTCATCTACAACCTCTACAGTAGCAACAGAGAAAGCAAAAGAAGAGCTGGTGCATGTCCTGGTGCATCCTGATGCATCAAGGGATGCATCACACAACATGGCTCTGTGCAGCATGGGGCAGGACCACGAACCTCTGTCTCCCCTGATAAGCTCCACTGAGTGCTAAATTAGGGCTCCCATATGGCTCAGGCCACAGGGAGCAATCCCCTGCAGTTTTCCATGCTATCTTTCACCAGTGCTTGGGCTTAACTTTCAGTCCAGCTCCAGTTTTCCAGTCCACAAGAAGCCTTTACCTTGTCATTTGTGGTGATGGGGACGTCATGTTGGTATATCTAGGATTTGAACTCCAGCATTTGTAGTGAACTCTGTGATGCCTACTCCCTGTTTTATTTATAGGTTTTACTGGACCCAGGGGAGACAGAGGCCCAAATGGGCTGCCTGGACTGCAGGGACACCCAGGCCTTACAGGAAAATCTGGAGCTCCAGGAGCACCAGGACCAAAGGGCCTTCCTGGTGACGTGTTTGGAGCAGCAGCAGGGTCCCGAGGGGATGTCGGCCTCCCTGGCTTCCCAGGGCTGAAAGGTGCACCAGGAGACCAAGGAGTACCAGGAATTAGAGGTAACAGCTTCTTCTAATAAAGAATGTTTTGCCTAAGAGTGTGATACAAATGCAGCCAAATTGTAGGGATGGGAGAGTAGGAAGAGACCATGTTAGGATGCATCAGAGGTACTGATGACCACTATCAATTCCCAGTGCCTGATGATCTCCCATTCTTTCCACTTCTGTGTCAGCTGTTGCCAACATGCCTGGCTCCTCTGACCACTTTCTGGAGATCCATTGCTTATGTTCAGCTGTCCTTCACACTGCTCTACATGAAATCATCTTCAGGAGGATAGCAGAGAACCAGACTTTGCTCGTCTTTGTCACTTTCAGATGTACTGCTATTTTTTTTCACTGGATTTAAGGGAATGGTGGCGTCGCTATTATCCTGACTTTTCACTTACATACAGCAATAATACTGAGATTTTTTTCCCACACCAAAAATGTCTGGGTATTGCTGATGGCTTTGCTGATCAGCACATTCCAGTAGTGCTGAATTTGTAAATTCTAGCTAAGAGGACATAGAGTTAGGTAACCACTAATAAGCTATTTTACCTTGTCAGTCTTTGGGCACTTACAAATAAGAAAAAGATAATATTATATACTTATTTAAACTTCAGGGTGTTCATTTTAGTTTGTTATTTCCCAGGCCATAAAAAACACCCTAAAATCCCTGCAGAAAATAGATTTTCTCAACAAAATCTGATTTTTTCACATTCTGAACTCTGTGAAGGGATTTCAAAAGCACATGTGGGAATTTATCATACCCTGATACACAGTATCAATTGCATTTGGACCCATGATTAAATTTAGGACTTCTGATTACCCCCTTCTCCTGTGTGGAACTGAGAAAGGAGTAGTAATTGTATGACTAGCTCGAAGCAAGGTTTATCACAGAAACTAGTTTTAGATATCCTTCTCCTGATTTTTTATTAAATTAAATAAAGAAGAGCATCATCTTCTCAGAGTGATTTGAAGTGAGGAGAGCCAGTTTCACTAGAGATAGAGCCCCAGAGTGAAGGAAAAGGATGAAAGCAGCTCTGTGGCCCTTAACAAGTTTGAGAAAAGACAGAAAACATCACTAACACCTCTGAAAAGGGGATGAAATCAAATTTTGTTTGAAAACAAAAAATATGGTGTGACATTTTTGTAGAACTAAGTTTTCACTAGTTAAAAATACTGTGAAAATCAAAAGCATTACTAGTTTGTCTGTTCTTGATTTATTTTACAGTTCTGACAGAATGGCTCCAGATAGCATGTGAATTTTTCTACAAGTATGATTTTTTTAAATTTTACATTAAATGACTAAGGATTCCTTTATACCACCTCTGCTACTTCACTTAGAATAGCAAACTAAAGCCTGTGTGCTGTTGTTGAGAAAACCCACTTTAAGTGACCACAGTTATAAAGCTCATTTAACTACAGTCAAGCCAATGGACCTACACTGATGTAAAACCTGAAGAAAGAGAAGGAGATCTACTTAACCTGGATTTTAAATGCCATGTACTATTTGTATGCTGCTGCTTCTCCAAGCTGAATGAAAAGCAGGCATTATCTTTTAAAACTTAAAACCCTCTTTACTTGTTTATGGTAGAGTCATAATATTTCAACCTGTGCATGAAGTTGAAATTTGAGTCTTTTTGCTTAGGAATTTGTATCAGTCTTACAGAAATGCCTTGTAACAACCTTACATGAAAATTTCTAAACAATAACACACATCCTACCATCTGTCTTAAATGTTACTTTGCCTGCACATCAAACTTTAGAAAAAAAATGCACAGCATTATTTCAGTGGTTCAGTCAGCTGCTTGATTCAGTTCTTACTAAGATATATGTGACAGGGAGATCAGGAATAACAGAATTATTGGGATTAAAATAGAAATATTTGGATTAAAACTGAAAAGAGACATGCATGTATATCTACATGGTGCCAAATCGTTACCATTCATTTGAAAGAGTCAATCAACCTATCTGATGCAAATATTGAGATAATTGCTGGTAACATCAATAATTGCTGGTAATTATTTTAAATCTAAAGACCAGTCCTTTAATTTTTTTGTTCTGTTCTCACTGAATTTTCAAAGGAAAAACACACCCTGGAAGCCTAGGGTGTACACAGAAGAAATATATAAACATGTTCTCTACATATGATGCTCTCTAATGCATAATTTTGTTCTTTTAGGAGCGGATGGTAGCCCAGGTTTGCCAGGTCCCAAAGGAGATCCTGGGCCACAAGGTCTCCCTGGTTTGATGGGATTACCAGGAACACCAGGAACGCATGGATTCCCAGGTCCACCAGGAAACCGTGGGCCAGATGGTGGCCCTGGCTCCCAGGGACCTCTCGGTGAGGAAGTAACGGAGCCCTGTCATTCCTCTTGCCACATTCCTCTGTGGCAGGGCAACTGTAAGGTTTCCACAGCAGACAGTCAAGTTTGGGGATGATCTTCACAGGCAGAGCTGCTGCTTTTCTTTCTGTAGCCACCTACTAAGTCAGGTCAGAGCTGGCTGCTGGCAGACTGGAAAAAGGAAGCCACCAAATGAGTGTAGGCTTATGGAAAAGGGGCTTAGTTCTCAAATTAAAGAGGAGGGGAAGGTCCTGTTGCAAGTGGGTGTGGAACCAAACTGATAGCGAGGCTAGTTCATGTTGATGAGCTACTTTATCTTTACAATCATTTCTGCAATTCTTTGATGAAAAAATCCTAATTTCCCTCCTTCAATATGAAGTTGGTAGGACAGCAGTTTTCTCCCTCTTGAGGTACCTTGTATGAAATCATCATCTGTGTCCAAACCTTTTTTACTCTCCCTGTTCTCATGTTTACACAACAGGTCCACCTGGTGCTAGGGGAGAAGATGGTGAGCAAGGCTTTCCTGGCCCCGTGGGCCTGAAGGGTCTGTCTGGTGACAAAGGTGACATGGGTCACACGGGACTGCCAGGTATACGTGGTGTGACTGGTCCACCTGGCATAAGTGGAATGGATGGCTTTCCAGGAGATAAAGGTGAGTTCTGGACTGCTACTTTGAAAGCAGTATTTGATTAAAGCTTTTCTGTGCAGACATGAACCAGACATATTCTCTGCTGGTCTCCCTCTACTTAAAACAGTAGAATTAGGGTAATGTACCTAACATATTCCAAAATCACTGCCTGTTTTCTCCTGTGTTGAGCTTGGCACAGTGCTAGCTTGTGATATGCAGCCCTATTTAGAAGAGCAAGGGCTGTTTTATTTCTCATTTTAAAAATTATACAGTATTTACTGTTTTCTCTCTAAAAGTCTTACCCTTGTTCTAGTCCCGTTGGTCCTCAGTGAAATTTAAGAGATGTTTCCCCAAACATTAGTTTCAAAGTTTTTTAAAGCTGGGAGCTGTGAACTGAGCAATGCCAGACACAAGACCTCAATGGTGACTTTAGGACACTAATGTTATGTTGAGAAGGTGAGATTCTCACCTACCAGCCACAAGAAAACACGTGTAATGCACATTGCCTACACCACACAGGGAGTTTCAACAGGGTTCAACTCCATGTGAAGCCAAGCTAAGCACAAAGCATACTTAAAAATGCATGGTACAATTCCATCAGTTGGAAAGACAGGACAAGACTAGTTCTGGAGTACTGATCAGCTCTCATTTGAGAGAAATTAAAATCTGTTTGTTAGCATTATTCATGTAACACAGCCTTCTCTTGTTTAGAAAAGAGAAGTAAGGGAATTTTTGGTGAGAAAGGACCAGCCAGTCCTAGACCCATGATTTGTATCTCTACATGTAGACCAGGCTGACTACAAACCTTATGTGGAACTAGGTGCCTGTCTCGAGCCCATCTCTAGGAGAGGGGTTGTACTGATCTCTCAGAAGAATGCAGTAAGTTCTGGTCATCTCCACAACACCTCTTCTTGGCCAGTTGAGGCAGGTTCATGTACTCCTGAGAGCACATCACCTCAGGAGTTCTGCTACCTCTTAGAGAGCTTGGGTGACTGCTCCAGAGGCACAGATTGCTGTGGGCATCAAGGCACCCAAAAATAGGTACTTCTGCACTGATGTTTTCATACCATTTTAGTTGTGTGTTGCTGGTTCATGTTTACTTAGTTTGCAAAAATCTGAGTGAAGTAACAGTTCTCTTCCCCTTCTTTCTTAAAGGCTCGAGAGGTTCACCTGGCATTGATGGTTTCAAAGGCATGACAGGCCTAAAAGGAAGACCAGGCATCAAGGGAATCAAAGGAGAATTTGGCCCACTTGGGGCTCGGGGAGATAAAGGCTCACAGGGTGCACGTGGCTTCAAAGGTATTTGCTAATGGGTGGTACTAGTGTGTTTGCTCTTCACATCTGCAGAACTATTTTGCAAGGACACAACGACGAAGAAGACACATTTTTCACATGTTAAATTTAGCTCAGACATTCCTCCACCTATTTCACACATGGGCCTCTGACCAAGAGGCCTGGATTTTAGACTCAGGGAAAGGTTAGTTCTTTACACACTTAAGGCTGGAGACAAACATCTTGCTACTCATCTGAACTCAGATAGTGGCACCCCTGGACATGTGCAGAAGAGAGCATTTTCCCAAGAAGTGGAAAATGTCTGGGGAAGAATATTTAGATTTTTCTCCAGTTGCACTCTAAAGACAGTTAAATATTCAGAAAAACAGACAATTAAGTAGCTAAAATTAAGTAGTTAAAAGTCACAAAAAGTATTAAAAACTTAAAAGTCACAAACATTCAGCTGGTATTATTGTTGGTGAAATGAAAACTGTAACTTGGTCTCTTTTGATTACACACAATTACCTTTAAATAAATGTTTTGCCACAAGACCAAAATGTTCTTTCTAGGGACCCTGAGACTGGTATTTTTTAAAAGTGTCTGCAATTCAGAGGTTGCAGAACAGTGATCCCAGCAACAGTCTCAGCAAAAGGCATGTGTGAAAACAGCCCCTATGAAGAGAAGTGCAAATACACTTCTTAGCAAAGAAATATGAGACATTGCATAGTCATAGGAGACAAGTCTGGGTTACTGGCCTGTCTCTGCACCCCACAAAGAACTAAAGACACTCTTAGAGTCTATATGGGTCCCTTCTTCTGGACATTATTTACTGATATCACCAGTAACCATAAAGTCAAGAAAATGAACACTATAACTGCTAACAAATCCAAACACATTCTTTTGCCCAAGGCTTTTTGATTGAGAATTTCCTTTGCACTAGAACTAAACTACTTTCCTGTGCTTTCTCCAATGAGTTTTTTGGGGGTTTTTATAAGCCATGATTTTGGGGCTTTTTTGGTATGATTTCTAACTGATCTGCTGAGAGATAAATTATCTGTCACAGAGGAGTCTGGGTCCAACACCCAGGTTTGTATGTACAAAAGTTTAACTCAGTTTTCATGTTTTCTTAAGCATGACTCTTCCATTGCCATGTTGTATTGACACAGGTTACTTTTTCCTGCAAGTGGATTTGCTGTAGCTTGTGCAAAGTCATTCCTTTTTCCTAGTTCACTCTTCTGTTCACTTTTTCTGACCATGCTGCTGACTAGCATTTTGTAATGTGGTTGGGCTTTTTACTCTTTAGGTGACCGTGGGGATCAAGGCCCCCCAGGAGAACCTCCAAAGCTCATGCCCAGCATGATGATGGAAGTTAAAGGTGAAAAAGGAGATGCTGGAGAAAGGGGCACGAAGGGATTATTTGGCTTAAAAGGTCAGTGGTCACAACAAAATAAGGCAAGCACATTCAGAACTATCATTCAGTGCTTTTTCTCAGCTACCATATTAAATATTCCCTGCTCATTGTACCACTTGGCTGCAGCCTCCACAGCAAGGTCTCTGACAGCAGAAACTGAGCTCCTGGATACCTTTCACAGAGTGAAAGCTTTGAGGGATGATGTGTGTGTGTGTGTGTATGTGTGTGTGTGTGTGTGTGTGTTGCCTTGTACAGCACATTGTGGTGCCATGTTTTAAGAAGGCCAGTAACAGGAAAACTTCTTACACACAAGCCTGCATGTCAGTCTTCCCTTATTTATTTTTCTTCTTCCCTGCCTGCAGGTAGCAAGGGAATGCCAGGCCTTCCTGGAAAGACAGGAACCCCAGGGTCCCCTGGGCATCCCAGCTACGTGGCTGGTGTGAAAGGAGACATCGGCGCGAAAGGGCTGACAGGTGTGAAAGGGTATCCTGGTCCTGCTGGTTCTCCTGGCATCAGAGGCTTCCCTGGCACCACGGGAGTCAGAGTGAGTTCATGCACATGGGGGAATAAGGGCGTCCTTGTGCTGGCATTCAGCTTCTCAGGAAGTGGCATTCACCCCTTGAAATTTTGCCGAACAGCAGCAGTGCAAAGATAAAATTCCATAAGCATTGAATGAAAGAGATCAAATACTTTCGCTTGCTCCCTCCAACATTCATTAGGCAGAGTAATTTCTTTTCTCATTGTGAGACATCCAAATTCCATATGCCGGCATTTTGCCAGTGAGGACCCAGATGGTTCCTTCTAGATCTTTGATCCCGTTGCCACAGCTGCTGGTAAAAATTATTCTCAGTGTTGGGCTTATTTTTCTCTTTGTCCCAGAACTTAATGGTACCACTGCCAAAAGTTACTCAGTGTCACCTAACAGTAAAAGAGCCTAAGAATCTTAGCTTCTAGAGGGTAATTCATTGTAATTCACTCTGGCTTCAAAATAAGTTACACTGGAAGAAATAAACACTTAGAAAAGGCCTGACAGTAGACTCATAGACATCATTTATTTCAGAGAGACAAAAACTATGTTCCTTTCTGAGGTTCTCTTTGCCTTTAGGTTTCAGTAAGATATTTTTTTTAACCAAGGACTGCAGGACTGTTATGGTTTAACCTCAGCCAGAATCTAAGCCCCACCCGGTCGCTTTCCCCCCAGCAGGATGGGGAGAAGAGAACTAGAAGGGTAAAAGTGAGAGAACTTGTGGATAAGAACAGTTTTATAATTGAAATAAACTACAATAACAATAAATAATAATAGTAGCAGTAGTAGTAATAATAATATAACAATTATAAATAAAACCCAAGAAAGACAAGTGATACAAATGAAAACTATTGCCCACCACCAACTGGCTGATGCCCAGCCAAACCCCAAGCATTGTTACCCCCCAGTCCATCATCCCCCCTGCGTTGCATGCTGAGGATGAGGCCACAGAGTGTGGGATATCCATTGTGTCAGTTGGGATCAGCTGTGCCAGCTGTGTCCCCTTCCAAATCCTTGCTCACCCCCAGACTGCTCACTGGCAGGGTGGGGTGACAAGCAAAAAATGTCCTCACGTGGCGTAAGTGCAGTTCAGTAGGAATGAAAACATCCCTGTTTTATCAACAGTGTTTCCAGCATAAATCCAAAACATAATCCTGTACTGGCTACTGTGAAAAAAAATAACTCCAGCCAAAACCAGCACAAGGACTCACTGCTATATATGCATAATGGGATGTCCTCAATTTTAAAGTTAAGCCTTTGCAAACATAACTTGTCCCTAGTTGGTACTGATTTAGATTAACTGACTGCTGCCAAGTTACCCTATAAAGTACTACAGAAACTCAAAAGTGGTACTTTTAATAGCCTTTTTTTAGTATTTCCAAAGTCAGCCTCTTGGAAGGTTGAATAAATTCTCGTCTTCACTAACTGATGCCTTTTTTCAATCATATGATAGGGTGAAAAGGGCATTCCAGGAATTTCAGGCCATTTTGGTACTCCTGGCTCACATGGAGAAATAGGTGAGTTTGTTCCTTTATCTGAGCACTCTGTATTCCTCACCCATCAAATACTTGACATTAAGTTCTGAGGGATCTCAGTGTGTCTTCAATCTCAAAGAGTCTTTCTACAGTCTTACAGAATGCTGTTGTAGGTGTGGAAGACTCTAAAAAGGTTAATGCTGTTAATTTCATGCAAGAGATGCTGTCCATGGATAAATCCATCTGTGGCAAGGAGGAAAGCTGTTCCAGACACTTTTTTTGCTGTCTTTAATTTACTTCTCTCTTATTCTATAAAGATAATAGTTGCAAAATTTTGCCTGTGAAGTTGCAATTCCTTCGAAACAACAGGAAATAATGTTTAAATTAAAGCCTTACACTCATGTGTTCATTTTTGTTTGAAATAGGTGATCGGGGAGATACTATAAACTTACCAGGAATGCCAGGCCTTAAAGGGGAAGTTGGTGTGCCAGGCTTAACAGGTATTAATTTCGTAGTTGCTCTCTGAATGTATTTCTTTTCACATACCAAAGTTCCCAGAGGAAAGGAGGGGGAGCTTTCCATGGGCTTTAGATGGCTCTGGAACCTGTGCTGTCATGACAGCTCCTGGAAAGGTTCATCTTTTCTTTATTGAAATTAATATGTGCTACATTTACCTCTTCAACTGAAAGTACCATTATAGCAGTAAACATCATCACTGGCAACTCCAGTAAACATTTCTATATAATTTGTTTTGCTGTTGATGACAAAAGGACCATTATCAGGCCATGATTATAGAAGGTGGGATAGCAAAGTCTTGTAGATTTTGGATTGAGTTGTTAGGTAGTATGTTAGATTTCCCTGTACATGCAGGCACTTGAACATCAGTGTCATATTCCACATAATTTAGGGGGCACTTTTAAAAACAAGTTTAATGATTATTTGGCCAGAGGACTGTTCATGCTCCCAGATTATGTAAGCACCCTGACTAGAAGAATGTCTTTATGTGGCAAGACCAGGACCCATTCAGTAGCCAAGTTCATGTTACGCTTGTTTGCTTAAAAGAATATTAAAAGAGCATACTGGTTTTGTGGTTTTCCAGGCATAAGAGGAGGTGTGGGACCAAAAGGAGAAGGTGGTGATCCTGGTTTCCCTGGCATTGAAGGCCTCAAGGGTACACAGGGTGTCCCTGGCTCTGTGGGACAGGAAGGTAAAATATTCTTTTTAACTCTCCAAAGAATAACATTGTTTAAGAGGAAAAAGAAAAATACTCTTTCCATCAGAAGAAAGTAATTAAGTTTTTAATATATTAATCATTCTGTAAATTGGTGAGGAGCAGTGACAAGGATGTGGAACTCACAGCAGAATTTAAGAGGAAATTGCAAAAACTTGTGCTTGATACCAGTTTTTCCTTTTCTATAGTAACCATGTGTCCAGTCAAAGTGTTGTATTGCTGGCATACTCAGGTATTCTAATGTCTCAATACTACAAGGAGTAGGCTTTTCAATGACCTTTTCTGCCATAAATGAAGTCAGTATCTCCCAGGACACATTTACAGAGCCTTTGAGCCAGGCTCATGGGTCAGCTGTACAAGAGAAGCCAAGTCAGGTTCGGCTGTGGCTGCATCACACACTCAGGGCTTAAGAACATGTCCTGTTGCAGGAGGATCGTGGAATGCTCTTTCAGAACAGTTGCTCCACACTTCTTCTCATTAGAGGGCTTAGAAACTCCAGCCAAGACTGGAAGAGCTTCAACGAGTGCCTCACTGGGAAACATTTCTTGTCTGATCAACTTTTCAGTGGGAAAAGCAAAACAAGTGCAGAAGAAGGGGAAAGTGACATGCACAGAAATAAAATCACTTGTTGTAACTGGCAACAGAAATCAAGTTATTTTATTAGGAGGAGCCTGCTGTCTTTCTAAAGTTGTCAGAAACCTGAGCTGTTCTTTTATACTTTGTCTCTCCTACCTGTTCTCTCTTTGCTTTTCTTCCACTTGGATGAGCAGTGCAGTGTCATACAATGATATCAGGAAGGGAAAGTCTTCCTTTTGCTGCCTGGGAGAATGCAAGTAGCACAAGTCTGTGTTTTGGCTGTTGGTTTTAAGGATGCTCATGAGCAATGATTCATTGTTGTCACACAGGTTTGCCAGGACTGGTTGGCCCCCCAGGGCAGCAAGGAAACCCTGGGACTCCTGGACTTACAGGTCAAAAGGGAGCTCCTGGCTGGCCTGGCTTACCAGGACAAGCAGGTATTTGTACAGCTTCAGCTATTCAACCATTTCCGTGTGAGCACTTGCAAATGTTCTTTTGGGGTGAAGAAGAAGAAAGGGGAGTTTTGCAGTTCAGAGTGGCAGAGTTTTCTGTACTAAAATATTTGTTCCTCACAAAATCCAAGTTCATTAACAATGAGATGTGGTTGCTGATTTATGGCTTCTGGTGTCTTTTCAGCTCATTTTAACTGTTGATGACTTCTTCAACTAGGAAAGCAGTTTTCAAGAAACATTTTCATTTTTCATGACAGCTAGGAAGAAAAAAAAAACAATAAAAAATTATTAAACATGCAGCAAGGGTAGTAATATACAATATGAGACTATTTTAATGTGGCATTAGATAGCAAGCAACATATTTGTCCTGCATCATCACCAAAAATTGTTAACTGATTCAATATCTGGTTTCAAGAATAAATTAGTTTTGGCTTAGACAGAATTGTGCTATGAAAATGCAGGTGATAGTTTAAAATTAAGCTGTTTGTATCACAGGATACAGAATCTCAATGGTTGCCACTTAATTCCTTAATATATTAAGGCAGCAGATTTTTTTCTACCTTTCAGCCAGAAATCTTTTAGTAAGATTCTTCTATCTGAATCTGCCTCAAATACAGCTATGAAGACTGCTTTTGTAGACAGTGAAGAGAGACAGACAGACAGACACTTATTTTTCTGAGACTAGATAGTCCTCCAGAGCTCTGGCCATTGTCTAGCTTTAACATCATACTTACCACTTTGACAGGTACACATAGATGGAATAAATTTTACCTATAACATTAGTAATGATAACTATCAGACTTTTTTTAGAGGTTTTTTTTTTTTATTTTTAAATGACACAGAATGAGTTACTCCTGAAGACAGATTTATTATAACCACATTTAGAGTCTACAATTATGTCATAATTGTCTTGGCTTGAGGATTTTGGAAAACAAAGTGGGTATTAAAAAAACTATGGCAGCAAGACTGGAACTAATGACATGCTGCCAGATGGACCAGAGATCTTTTTAAAAATATCTCTGGAGTAATGAGTTTATTGGATAATAACAAAATTTGCCAATCACAAAACCATAGCGTGGTGTATTTCATAATAAACTTATGGTAATTAATTCATTTGCATATAATACATCATATTTTAACATAGAATAGCATTTATTCAAGCATATGAATTTTTTTTTGCCCAGGAATATATACAGAATAATAGAAAGTATTATGATAATCATGAATATAATTTTAAAACAGGCCAGCCTGGCTTCAGAGGAATCAGTGGACTGCATGGTTTACCAGGCACTAAGGGCTTACCAGGATCACCAGGTACGTGAGGCTGTTACTCTGCCTGTTCACAGGCACAACATTGTGTTCTCTTCAAGTTTGGTCAGTGAGATCTCTCTAATGCAGCTTTCTAAACTGTGTCCTCCAAAGCTTTGTAATGTGCTACATTATTGTGGGCTCTGGAAAACAACTCATACACTATATGGTGGATTAGAACACAACTTCAAATCATTATTTCTTTCCTCAGATAAAGTTAAAACTTCAAGGCCTTTTTTCTCATTATGAGCCTTTTTTTCAACGAGCCATTATGGACTCATGTATTTTATAAATCCACATGCTCTATACATGTACTTCAGCATGCATTGTTATATGCAGAAACATTTCAGCTTTCCTCCTTATTCTGAACTCAACAGGTCCGGATGGGTACGGCTCTGCAGGTTTCCCAGGTGCCGTGGGTGACAAAGGAGAAGCAGGAGAGCCAAGCAGAGTAGAAGGCAGCCAAGGACCTCCAGGCCAGAAGGGAGAGAGAGGTGTTCCAGGTCTGTATTCCAGAGAATGGGATCCACTGTTACTTGTTTCATCTGTGGGTGTTAGAGATGTCACAAAATACACTATGGTGTAGACAGGTGAACAGGTGAACTCCTGAACTCCTGAAGCTGGGAAGGTCACTGCTGGGAGTCCGTGCTGCAGCTCAGGAGCAGCAGTGTGTGTTCCCCAGTGCTGCACAGCCTGGGTGCTTCCCCATCTTGGAGCACCCACTGGGCTCAGCAAGCTGCAAATGCCAGAGGCTGCTCTCAGCCATCAGCTCCCCAAATGTTCTTAATCAAGTTCCAGTTACAAAAAGAGACCCTCTCTCTTTTTGTTGCAAACCTGTCCATATTTACCTTTCTCCTGAAAGCCTCACTGTCTCTCAGAGTGTGATGGTCCTGCTGGCACCTCGGGGGCTCTGTTCCCATACACAGTGCTTTGCTGGTGCCATCTCTCCCTTGTGCAGAGTAAGCTCCAGCCCTCTGTGCTGTAACAGACTCTGCTCATCTCAGAATGGGTCACCACCTGGTTTTCATCCATCAAGAAGCCACCAGACTTAAGTTATGAACAAATAAACTAATTACTTTTTTTTTTTGTGGATTTGTTTTTCAAATTTTTTCCAATATTTTGGCTCTGAAAGGATTAAGGACTGACTGAGATAAAACCTTACTGCCTTTGCCTGCTTGGTTCAATGGCTCATACATATTCTTTTGTGTTACACTTTATTGTTACTAACATGCTATGCCATCTCAAACACCATTCAGAGATTTATTATCAAGCATTTAAAAAAACAGCTTACTTCATTCATTTTTATTTGTCACAATTATAAACAGAAGGTCAACTTCCTAACAACTTCAATGTACTTAAAAGAATAATCTGTTATTGGTAGGGCAGATTTTTGACCACTTAACAATTCTTCATCTCTAGAGAACTTCTTGGATTTGAACTTTTGGTTTTAACTCACACCAAATAATGCTAATTATCAGCCCTGACCCTGCAGGCACAGAAGAACAAAGCTGATTTCCTGTCTGCTTCAGTATACCTAGGATATTTTGAGTACTTCCTATCTTGAAATAATATTTTACCTGGCAGACACAAGATTATTAGTATTCAACACAGTGAAATGTGATTAGCTACCTAGAGAGCTTTGGCAGAGGACTAGTATTTCGTTGTTTAAAAAAAAATAAAAAAACCTTCCACAGTATCATCTGAAAAAATAAAACAAAAATCAGTGGGAACTGCAGGTGTTTTCTGTTTTGAAAATCCTACTCTTTAGTCTAAGGTGAGTCATTTGAATTGCAAATATGCATTCTCCTTGCAGTATTAATTATTTCTTTTCTTCCCTTCAGGAGTCCCAGGACCCTTTGGTATTCCTGGGCAGGAAGGATTCCCAGGGCCTCCTGGGATTTCAAATATATCAGGATATCCTGGTGATAAAGGCTCCCCAGGTCTAGATGGAGTGCCAGGTAATTCATGCAGCAGAGTTATCGTTATTTCTGTCTTGATTCAGTAAAGCAGCTGCTATTAAATACAGCACTAAAATTGTTGGACAGAACTCATGGTAGATCAGATAATAGAGACAGACCTCTTGAAAGCAAAAGGCAGTTCCTCCAGGTTGTCCTCATGGAAGGGTCTGATCTTCATGCAAATAACAGATTAAATAATCCAGAATTCTCTTGACAACTTCCAGAAGCATTATGCTAATCTACTACTCTAAAATCTGAGGTCTGTGACAGACTTGCAAGTCTATTAAGTAGTCTTAGTCATTTACAAAGTTCTCCCATGTGAAATGACCATGCAAGCTAAGTCACACTGGAAAGTATTAGCTCTTCCTTCTTAAAAATTCCTGTTGCTTATTGGACTGCACAATAATTTCAAACTGCAGTGCCACTATGAAGAGCTTGTAGCAGAAGTTGTTCCACTAACATCTTTATATGATGGATGGAAATTTTTGTGTAAACTCAGCAAAAACTTAGAATAGACAAACCAGCTGAAAACCAACAAAATACCTAGGCTTCCAAGTTTAAAGAGGATGTTAGTTGGTCTGACTCTGCATACTGATTCCAACTCTCCAAGCAGTCAGGAGAGTGGAAACAGGAACACCATATCCCAGCCAAAATGGTGAGACAAGTGTGGCTCACTCTTACGTTGCCACATGCATCTTGCAATCCTATCCTCATGTGATCCAGCTTCAAAAGGCAGCACAAGAGATGCCCCCTCAAAACCCTACATAGTAAGGGTTATTCTCTCCTCACAAAAAAAAGGTCCAAATGTCTTGTAAGCAGCAGAGGTAAGTGAAGAGAAACCTGCCAGGTTTAGCTTCAGGCAATATGAAATTCTAGAAAAAGGATCTGTTCCCATAATTCCCAAGACAGCATGAAGTACTTATTTGTTTCCAGATGTTCAACTGAAGCACTAAGATACACAGAACAGTAAGTCCTTGGCTTTGAGTCAGATACTTGCTGCTCTCTGATTTCTCTTCAGCTACTTGGATAATTTAGGATGAAGCAAGGAAACACCTAGGGAAGTGGGGCATTTGCTAGTGAAGGAAGAGTTCACGGAAGGCTGTATCTCAGCAGGGACCGTATTTCTACTGAAATCTTGCTTGAGATAACACTGTTTTGTGGGAGCTTCATACTCTAATTCCTCTGCCACTGCTGCCAGCCTGACATCAGAAGTGCTGAATAAGTCTGTCTCCTGCTTAAATTAAGGAACTAGAACCTGATGGGATATGATTAGATAGTTCTGTTACTTTCCTCTGTGCCCAGGTGTTAAGTATAAACAGATTACAATCTATATGTCCTCTAAATAGGCTATCCAGGACCACAAGGGCAGCCTGGAGTACCTGCTCCACCAGGAAGCAAAGGAGAAAGTGGAGAAACAGGTAGGACTGGAGAAATTGGCCCAAAAGGAAGTAGAGGTGATCCTGGATTATCAGGAAGACCTGGCCTGCCCGGATTCCCTGGACCAAAAGGTAAGGATGGGAAATGCTGATTGTGGCGGGAAGCAGGGGAGCCTTCTGTGCTACGGCAGCTTTAACACCATGACTTTGCACTCACTTGTCATTTTGCATTAAAGGTCCTAGGGGTGAACAAGGTGTCATTGGCTTTATGGGCACAGTAGGATTTCCAGGTGATCTGGGGCCCATCGGACCCAAGGGAGACAGAGGAGTAACGGGTAAGTGTGTGCAGTCAGATGGGTGACTCCTTTTGAAACCACTCATCTGCAGCTCCACAGAGCTGATCCAACTGGCCCTGCTTTGAGCAGGAGGTTCGACCTCCAGAATCCTTCAACCTGCATGACTGTGAATCCTGGGGAATTACAGCGGGCAGATCCTGAATTTAACATGAGTAGTCAATGTTTTGGCTTAATGAAGTTGACTTGTATGAGGTGCCAACTCCAAAATCAGAGCCACTTTTGTGGTTAATAAAAAGGATTTATTGTCTAAATTAATCCTCCAGATTAGACATACTGAATATTTAAAGAGAGCTTTAAAATCCATCACTCCATTTGTATAATCATGTATTTGTGTCTCTTGAAGCCCACCAAAAGATGGTGCTGCACCTCAGAGAGCTGCAGCTATTTGGAGGGAACTTCCCAGCTTCCTGTGTCATAAATGAGGAAGCAGTAGCATCATTAATTTCCTTTTGCTTATCTATGTACAGTCCAGGTGAAGAGAGTCTTTTGGAGATGATCTCATACTTGGAGATTGTCTCATCTTGGGCACCCCATACCCACACATATTTCCCCAATATAATAAAGCTGCTATATCCAAACTGGTGAGTTGCAGACCATAGACCTCTCATGCATATGCAGCCAAGTAAGAGCAACATGTGTCTGGATTAAAGTACATTAAGGAAAAAATATAGGGTGGTTGGGGTTTTTTTTAAATCAAACTATCTCATCTTGCTTCTAATGACAGGCTTCCAGGGACCTCCAGGCTCTCCTGGGCTGCCCCCTCTTCCTCCAAGGCTGGTTGCTGAGCAAGGTTCACCAGGTCCCCGTGGAAATATAGGACCTCAGGGAAGCCCAGGAGATATGGGACCTCAGGGCCCACCAGGAGATCCAGGTAGGAATCACACATTTAGACTGAAAGCTGTTCCCTTAGCAGACTGAGGCTACCAGAACACTGATTTGATGCTCTTCTACTTTAAAGTCTGTAATCCAGAAAGGAGAGTCAATTTTTAGTCTTCCAAAGCTGAGGCTTCAGCTTTCTTCCTCCTCCTAGCATTCAGAACATAAGCAAAACAGGAAATAACCTTGGCAACACTCACAAAGCCAAAGCAACATCAGATATGGATCTCACGCACATCAAGACTGAATATCTCTGGTGGAAAAGTGCACATCCTTGTGGGAATGCTCGGGGAATAACATAGCATTGGTGACATGTAGAGCTGATGCACTGCACCTTTTGCCATGAGCCTCATCAGAGATAAGTGGTGCCCAGAGTGAAGGATCAAGGTTGTGGGACTCATGTAGTCTTGACCCCAGCAAGCCTTTCCAATGAACTTGGTGCTTTTTGCCCGAGCAAGTACCATAGGGTCTCACCTTCAGTGCAAACCCAGCAGACAGGACCAAACAAACACAAGTAGAGCACATGTTAACAAAGTGGGATGGGCGTGTTGATATGTCTGCAGTCACTGTGCTTACAACCATTGTTGTGTAAGGTTTCAGAGGCTCACCAGGAGAGCCAGGACTCCAGGGCAGGGGTGGCATTCCAGCTCCTCCTGGCTCCAGAGGGGAACAAGGAGGAATGGGATTTCAGGGTCCGGTGGGATTTGAAGGTAAGAGATATCACACAGCACTTTTTTTCTCTTTCCCATTTCTCTGCACTTAATTGTTCTGCAGTTACTACTTCACTGGATGGAAATGAGAGGAGAGAAAGGAGGGGGCAAGAGGAGGGGCAGGGAGCAAAAGGAAGGTGGAGGAGGGGAAGGAAAGGGACGGGAGGAAAGTTTCTGTCTTCATAGATACTTCACAAGGGACAAATTAAATGTTAACAGCTATCATAGAGCAATATTTTTAGAATAAACTTTGATAGCTGTAGATATCAGTCTACTCATGAGTTTGTTTCACTCTGAGTATATTTATTCTCTTCAAGTATTTTCAGCCTAGTGTTTAACTAACAGTTACATTCATGGAGATGAATGGCTGGGTAGGTGAAACTTGGATAGATGAAGTTTAAGGGAATGTATTTGTAAAGGAAATACCTGTGTCCTTATCAAATCAAAAAGCAGAACTATTACTATCTTAGTTAGCTAAGCACACAAAGAAAAAGGTATTTCCAGAGCATAGTTTCAAGTGTATGAGTCAAATGCAAGAAGTCCAACAACCACTGGTTAATCTTGGACTAAGAAAATATTTTAAAGGAAAAATCTGCTCATCTCTGTTGTACCAAGTATGCTTAAATTCATCAGAACTTTATTTATGACTTTCCCTAGTTCTGGTGTGAAATACTTAATCTTAGAAACTGTGGAGCCTGATCCAGTACCAATCTACTTCAAAAGCAACTGTTATAATCCTAGAACTGCAGCTCTTCTAACAATAACTTGCCATAAAGAAAAGGCCTCATGCCATCAAGCTGTTTGTCAGCAGCTTAGCTGGAAAATCAGTTAGCACCAGATCATTTGTGGGAGCACAAGCTCAGCTGGACTCTTTCTCTTCTGCTCCCCTCTAGGTCAGCCAGGCCGGCCGGGCAGCCCGGGCCCCCCAGGCATGCCGGGCCGCAGTGTCAGCATGGGCTACCTGCTGGTGAAGCACAGCCAGTCCGACCAAGAGCCAATGTGCCCAGTTGGCATGAACAAACTCTGGAGTGGATACAGCCTACTGTATTTTGAAGGACAAGAGAAAGCACACAACCAGGATCTAGGTATGTACAAATACTGCTGGCAGCAGCCTGGATTCCAAAAGCTGGGACTACAACAAAGAGGCTTAGGAAGCACCAAAGTGAGAATATAGAAACTACATGTCTTCATGGAGTGCCCCTGAGAGAGCTCCTGCAAGTCATTAGTGTTGTTTGAGGGAACCAGTAAAGCCAGCAAAACATTCTGGACCACCATTTCCTGGCAGGTACTTGGGAAAGAGCAGGAAACTGGAAGTGTGCATTGACTTCTCTGACAATTATTGCCTTTCTCTTCTTTTTTAACAGGGCTGGCTGGCTCATGTTTGTCTCGCTTCAGCACCATGCCATTCCTCTACTGTAACCCTGGGGATATTTGTTACTATGCAAGTCGAAATGATAAATCCTACTGGCTCTCAACTACAGCACCTCTTCCAATGATGCCTGTGGCAGAAGAAGACATTAAGCCATACATCAGTCGCTGCTCGGTCTGTGAGGCCCCAGCTGTGGCAATTGCTGTCCACAGCCAAGAAGCTTCTATTCCTCACTGCCCTGAAGGCTGGCGCAGTCTGTGGATCGGATATTCCTTCCTTATGGTATTGGCTCTCCAGTGTCACGTTTTGTGCAGCAATGGGTTTTAAATTTGAGTGTTTGGTACTAGTAAGGCTGCTCTGCTTCAGAGGCAGCAAGACCAAAACCATGCATCTTACTGGGGAAACAGGGAACTACAAAAGTAATTTCTAGGAAGCAGAAGAGGAAGATTTCTGTGAATTTCAGAAAATTGTCTCTTGTCAGAGTAGCATCTGGAGACCTTACTTTATATACAAAATAGCACTTCAGAAAAAAGGGGCAGCTGTGACTTAAGAAATAAAATTACACTGAGGTGCAACAGGAGCACACAAAGCATTTTCACAGCTAAAGATTTGGAGTTATTTACATACATCACTACTAAGAAGCTGATCTAGGGGGGAAAAAAGGAAAAGCAACAACATGTTTTTTTTCCAAGCAACAACATGCTTTTTTCCTTCATTTCAAAGTTTAAAAATCATTGGTGTTCGGTCAAAGATTTTGAAGCCAAAGTCTTTCACTTACTCTGGAAAGAGAGACAGGCTCTGGTTGTTTTAAAAATTAAATTTCAGTGTTGTTGGCAATAAGAGCTGAGCTGTACATCCCACGGTTTACATGAACTCTTCAATCTTGTGATCTTATAACTAGGAAATTAAATGTTACAGAAAAACTTAGTGCTGGGTGTGCAGCAGAAGACCTACTGAAGGGTCTGACTGTTTTTTTGCAAGACTGTACAGAGGGATCATATGAGCCCCAGAGGGCTTAGCATGGTAAAGAGTATCTAAAATGTCAGTGAATGGTCTGACATATGCTCATTTTTCCGACTTGCTTGATGAACACGAGAGTCAAAACCTGCAGCAGCATGCCCATGTTAACTTTCTGAAGACTGGGCTGAATCCTGAAGTAAACAGTATTGGAAAAGAAACAAGATTTCTGTGGCAGAAGACATCATAAAACAACAATAGTCAATCTTACCCACAAACCATTTGTATGTCAAAAGTCAAAAACTTAAATTTTTCAGAAAATAAGACACAGGCAAATCCAAAATTAGGTACAGAAAAAAAAATCCCTACATTTTGAGAGTAGGTCAGATTTTTTACCATCCCTGTGTTTGACCTTTCTTTTGCTTCTATAAAAAGCCCTGATACCAATCTCATAGTTCCTTCACAAGAATGCCAAGAATTAATTAAATATTTGCAAAGCCCATGTAAACACTGAGCATTGTTAAGTGCAAAGTTGTCACCTTAGCAAGAACTCTTTGCCAGAACAAAGTCTGTCAGCACTGTGGTACACACTGTGAGAAAAATTCCCCTTTTCCCAGCTAGCTTGTGGAGCAAATGAAGTGTTTGGTGTATGCATTTTTGCTTCTCAGGCAAATGTGGAAGACGTAGAGCACACTTGTGGTTTTCTCAGAGTACAATGTGTTTTAATTCCTTGGCTTAAATTTGTTACCTCCTTCCCCTGAGTAAGGGGCAATCCTCAGTCTGCACAGACTCTGCCCAAACAGCCAGAGAAGTCAGTAAGATTTCAAGTAGCAAGGACACTCCACTATCACACATCCTATAGGAGTAAGCATTGCAGGAGGATAAAAAGCCATAGTGAATACCAGAAGAGATGTCATAGAGTTGGAGCTTACAGACCAAGCATGGAACACCAGTGCTCATCCTGAAGTTGCCAAGCAGGGCTGCTCCCATGCCAGAGCTCAAATAGCATCAGCAGGTTTTACTATCTGCTTTCCAGCTCCAACTGCAGAGGCCTCAAAGTTGAAATAATTTATGCTGCATCTTACATTGCCTAAATTTACAAAACTGTTTAAGAACTTCATTTTCCAGCTGCTTTCTTTTATATTACAGATTCTTTCCGTTCCTAACAAAACTGCTACAGTATAGCTTTAAAATACAGCTGTATATTTATTAAAGGGACAGAGAAAATGCTCATTTTGTTAGTAATGCCTTTGACAGAAGAAAAGTAACATTCAGTTCATTATCACAGAACCTGTCAAAGGCAACAGTTGAGTGGTGTAAACAGGCATGATTCTGGTGTAATTCACTGTTAAAAAAACATGTCATTCAAGGAACTAGTTATTGTATAGAAGCTAATTCTGTTTCTGCAGTGCTCCTCACATGCAATGCAGATTAAGACTTTATAATTTGGGAAATTCAAATTAAATATATGGTGAAAAATTGGTCTTAGTGAGGGTAATAAAACAGAGGAGCAAGATGCCCAGACAAGTTGTGGGAGGTCTATCCTTGGAGGTATTAACATCTCCACAGCACCTTGGAGTAACTGAGGACAACTTTGGTGTCAGCCCTGCTTTGAGCAGGGAACAGGGGGAAGTGACCTCTAGTGGGCCCTTTCCACCTAAATGACTCTCCAATTCTAAGATTTCCAACAGTGAAAATCTTAACTACAGAAAAGGTGTTTGTTGGAATATTTCAAGAAGGCATCAGCCTCTTTGGGCTAGCTGTTTTATATAGTTACACAGCTGCAGGACTGGCCAACTTTCTGCTCTGGAGATAAGAATTAGGAGCAATTCTAGTGGTTTTTCTCTTTTCACACATGTAAGTTTATGACAGCATTGCCTGAGGCTGCACTCTGAACACTGCCCTCCTTGTCTCCCTTAGCACACTGCTGCTGGTGATGAAGGTGGAGGACAGTCCCTGGTTTCTCCTGGGAGCTGCCTGGAGGATTTCAGGGCGACTCCTTTCATCGAATGCAACGGCGCACGCGGAACCTGTCACTACTTTGCAAACAAATACAGCTTCTGGCTCACCACCATCGACCAGCCCTTCCAAAGCAAGCCCTCGGGAGACACACTCAAGGCAGGACTCATCCGAAGCCATATCAGCAGATGTCAAGTCTGTATGAAAAACTTATAAAAGTCTCTCACAGTATAAGGAACAGTCTTATCACGTAGTTCTGATACTGAGGAGCCTTCTGAGGTGGTTAGACAATTGAATAAATCATGTTGGTGCTTTTTTTAACTTATTACCTCAAAAGCTGAATTGAAATTAATTTTTAAATGTCTGTAAAAGCAAGTTAAGTATAACACAAATTAAGTCTAACAGATCTAGTGGTGTGTTCTCCCACTATGCAGAATATATACACATTTTTTGCTAGTCTAATATTACATCGTTTGCCAGATGACAGAAATACTCGCAGCTTTGAAACACCAAAAAAATTTCAATAATAAAAGGTTTCCTTGATCAGATACGCACCGCATTTACCTGAAGAGAATATATGTATCTTTCTATTTACTGTATTTGTCACAACAGTAAATGCTAACAGCTGCAGTTCCATAAATTAACACAGGATGTTGTATGTCCTAAATTGTTGCAAAATATTGAAAATGCACTGTGGTCCAAAATGCTCATGTCCAGCACTGAAACCTAATTTACATTTTAGTATTTTCTGCTTGGGCATTTCAAACACACCCAACACTGTCTTCCTCTTTTTTTTTTTTTTTTCCCCCAAGCCTCACCATGCTTTAGCACTTAAACACTGCCCAAGAACAAACCCCAAAAACAGTAACCACAAAATGCAACTCTTTCAATTTGGTTAGAAGTCTACATGAAGATTAGCATTTTATTTTACAAGCTTGATGGTGTTTTTCCTAGACATACCCCAAGCCAAACGATCCCTTGCTCCACCATGCTGTGGACATTTCATCTGTGTCACACCACCCACACAGCAGCATCAGTTGGTTTGGGCATTGTACCTTTTCCCCTCCAAAATTAAGCCACTCATCACAAGCAGGCTTTAGCCACATCGTGTTGGAGCAGCACACAGGGTAGGGTTTGCAGGAGTGCTGGATGCCACCTGACCCTCAAACACAGAACTTGCAGCCCTGCCAGCTGCTCTCTGAATGTGTCCTGTCCTGGCAGCTGGGGATGAGTGGCAATGGCATGGCCACCATCCCAACCTGCACAGAGTCATCTTTGCAAAAGCAAAGGAGAGTGTAGCAAGGCATTTATTTGGCATCATCCCTTCCTGTAGAAAAGGTTGATAATTGCCAGAATGGCTAGTTATTTCCTTCTGTAGAAAGAAGTTGTCTGTCAGGGCTGCAAGAGAGGAGGGAAAAAGGATCAACTACAAATTTCATGTTCACATAATCTGATTAATATTTATAGCAATGACAGTGATTTTTCAGTAACTCACCTCACTCCTGCTTCAGGTGCTTCTTGGCTTTTATTATTACATTCCAACCTCACTGTATCATAAATAAACTCCTTCTTTTTCTACATCTCTATTTGTTGGTGATTTCTATTTTGTAAACTGTGTTTTTTGATACAATGCATATGGACTGCTCTGTTGAAATACTTTGTTTGCACTAAGGAATTAGAAAAGCACCCCCTGCAAACTCCTCCC
Organism: Passer domesticus; assembly: GCF_036417665.1. NCBI lineage: Eukaryota > Metazoa > Chordata > Aves > Passeriformes > Passeridae > Passer > Passer domesticus. The sequence continues at coordinate 25,504,350 of NC_087475.1, forward strand.
ACTGAAACTCAAACTCTTCAACTAGAGAACACTTGTTTGTTTCACTGCACTTAAAAAGATCTAAGAGGGAAGCTGTCTCTAAAATTACTTATTTAAGATGAATGAGTAAAATAGTACTGTTTAACCTGTTGTTAGAATGATGAAAGCAGATAAACTGTGGCATTGCAGATTAAAACAACCATTATTCATGCTCTACAATGTTCAGGAAATCAACATTTACCAGACTTGACAAGAGTTACCTCCACAAAACATATATATATATATATAAATTAAGTTAAAGGTCCAGAATCATAGAATGGGTTAAATTGGAAGGGACCATAAAAATAATTTTGTCCCAAGCCCCCTGCCATGGACAGGGAGATCTTTTACTGGACCAGGTTGTTCAGAGTGACATCCAACCTGACCTTAAACACTTCCAGGGATGGGACACCCACAACTTCTCAGGGCAACAAGTTCCAGTGTATCACCACTTTCCCAGTAAAGATTTTTTTTCTTAATATCTAATCTAAACCTACTCTCAATTTGAAACCATTCCCTCTTGTCCTGGCACTACATGCCCTTGTAAAAAGCCCCCTGCCATCTTTCCAGTAGGCTGCCTTCAGGCACTTACCTAGCACACTGTCTGACCTAGATTAGCTTCTCATATAATTAGATATAGCCATAAACAGAGAAATTACCTGAGCTTTAAATGAGCTCTCTGACCCTGCATTAGCTCTGAAAGGCAGACCCTGAACAAACTTACCACACTGTTATTTATTTCGGCTAAATAAAACTCAGTACTGAAAGCACTGCAGTCAACGTGAGCTAAATCTATTCCATATTTGCCAATTCTCTTAAACATGGCAGTAACAAATAACCAGGAACACACAACTTGTCTTTTCCACATATTGCTAGACAGCAGTGCTTGTGGGATGATCATAAAAGCAATACTTGTGGGGTGATCATACAAATATCCCTTGTGAGTTGCACAGCATGCATCTCTGACAATGCAGCACATTCAGTGTTTTAAGAGAACTTAAGTGAAGGTTAAACAAATCTATAAAAACTGATTACGTCAACAACAGCAGCAAACTATTTGGATTTTCATGGCTAATATATTGCCTAATCTTCCTACAAAGCTCACTGCTCTTGCACATAAAACTTCAGCACATGGTTCTTCCACCAGCAGTTGCTTAGCCTCTTCATTTTCTCTGATTCAATAAGCTGATATTAACAAGTTTGTCCAGAGTGGTCCCAGCACAGCATCAAGTGGAACACATCAGCATAGTGCAGGGAAAAGACAAACTAGCCATAAAACCCACAGGGTGCTAAGCAGGCTTGAGCTCCTGTAGTTTGTGTGTGTACCCACAGCTGTGTTTCTCCAGAGCCTGCGCAATCGCGGCTCAGAGAAGTGCAGGGAGCTCGTGCACACAGACACGTGGAACACAACACACAGAGGATTTCACCTGGTGGAACACAACACATAGAGGATTTCACCTGGTGAGCTCATCCAGAGCACTGCATGGAAGGACACTGACTTGTCAAACTGTCTCTTAGCTGCAAATTTACATCTTCTCCTATGAACACAGGTTGACAGTTTGAGTTGTTCAGCTGAAAAAGACTCTGGGGAGATCTTACAGCAACCTCAAAGTACCTAAAGAAGACTCAATAAGACCTGTAGTGTACAGGGCAAGAGGTAGCAGTTCTGAACTGAAAGAAGGTTGGTTTAGATTGGACAGAAGGAGGACATTTGTTTTACTGTGAGGGTGGTGAGACACTGGAGTAGGTTGCACAGAAAAACTGTGGTGGTCCCATCCACAAGAGTGTTCAAGGCCAGGCTAGATGGGGCTTTGAGCAACCTGCTTGAGTGGCTAGCAGATGTCCCTGCCCATGGCCAAAGGGTTGGAACTAGATGATTCTTGAAGATCCCTTCCAACCCAAACCATTCCACACTTATGGTTGTAGAACCCACTTTCAAGAAGCTAAAATACCTTTCTACAGGAAAAACAGCTACAGCAAAATAAAACCATCCTTTTACTGAACCAAAGTGCTCCAGCCTAGGATGTAAAAAAATAATCACAAATGTTTTGCCTTGGTTTGACCACATCTTCTACTTCAAAGCATGGTGTATGCTTCCTACACTTACCTGTTTGAAAACATGCTGAAGTATAACATGCTGCTGAGCCTGGAGAAGATAAATGAGATCATGCTCCCCTTCTATAGGTAATAGTGCATCAGTATATTAACACTGATATAAGTGAAGATATAAGTGAAGTCAACATAGTGATGTGAGTTGACCCCAATTATTCCTTCAGAACATATTGGCCAAATGAGCAGAGTCTGTTCACACCCTGTATGACTCTGCTTGTCCATGGCTGCCAGAAATAGAAAATGAACAAACAGCAAGCAGTAAACATGGCCTTGGCACAGGAGGTGTGAGATTGTTGCCAGAGGAGAGGCTGAGGGGTCACTGCCAATATGCCAAGAGCACCCAAGTGCAGGCAGCAGCTGCCCCTGTGGCCACATGGGGACCAGTGGCACCCCCAGGCACGGCCACCCGCTGAGGGGCAGTGGGGACATGGCCCTGCAGTTGTCCTGCACACAGCAGTTAAACCCTACTGAACAAGGGAAAGAAGCAACATCACAGCACCCCATGACTCACTAGAGAGCAGCAGAAACAGGCAGGAGTGCTTCCCACCACGATGTGGGCAAGGATGCAGCTAAGAATCTCAGAAGCTTTGCCAGCCCTATAGGCACTGGCAGAGGAGGCTCTTTTGTGACTTACTTGAAGCATTGTTGGGGTTGTCAAGGGCCCATGGCAACTTCCATTTTGCACCATAAGTGCCTGTGAGGGACAGAGAGCAGGATGGATCCTTCCCAAGCACTCTGGCACGGATCGTCCCCCATGGTCAGCCTGGCTCAGCCATCACCTCAGGCACTGGCTGGCCTGTAGGTCACATTCACCCAGCATGGCCAAAAATAGCACCTCTTTTTTTTTCACTACATGATCACTTCACAAAATCGAGACATAATGGGGAGAGGGGCAGGGGGAATAAATGCTTGTCAAATGAATCCCCTCTCCCTGGCAGAAAGAGTCTTTGGTCCATTTCAACCACCTCCACTAGTCCTGGCAGGGAGGATTTCCCTTTGCTTCAGCAGCATCACCACAACAGACCCAGCTCCAGACAACTGACCTCTCTTCAACAGCTCCCATGTATTACACAACTGCTTCCCAGGTTTTGTCGTGTAATCCCATGAGCTCACAAAGGCTGGTACAGTGTCAACCCATCATAACCCAGAAATTTCTCAAGGAACAATAGTCAGCAACACCAAAAAAACAAGAACAACATACCAGACAAGTGTAGCCTTAAGGGCAAGAGTGCAGCACACAAGACTGGTTCCTGTGTCATCTCATTTGGTGAAAACACCCAAGCTGAAGTTTTTAGAAAGACTGTAAGAATTACTTAAGATCTCATATGAGTCAAATGCTGGTGCAACTGAACTGGCAAATATTTAACACCTTAAGAAATGTTGGATGTTAAATTTACAAACATTTTTCTTATTCTGTGCCTTCTAGATGTACATCTCCCAGGCATCTCCCAAAATGCCTGACCCTGCAATCAGCGTGTGTTGCAGGTTCAGCTGTCAACAGATGCAGGAAAGCCAGGGCTGGACTTCTCGCAGGTGTGTCTGCAGAACCCTTTGGTCACAAACAAAACACAGTGTAGCCTGTTTGTCTCTTCCCAGTCCTGAGGGAAGACTACATACTGACCCTGGAATTTTGTTAAGGGCTAGAAGGTTTCTAATTATACACATTTTAAAATAGCACAGCTCAGGTGCTGTTTAGTCTCTGACAGACTGGTAGGTGTCTGCAAGCCACTGGCAAACCCAGAAGATTACAACCCTTAGTAGGGCCTGTAGCAATAGGAAAAGGGTTAATGATTTTAAACCACAAAAGGGCAGGTGCAGACTAGATACAAGGAAGACATTTTGACAATGAGGTTGGTAAAACACTGCAACAGGTGTTGCACCTGTAGATGCCCCATCTGTGGAAATATTCAAGTTTTGACTGGACAGAGTAACCTGATCAAATTGAAGACCTACCTGCTCAATGCATGGGGAAGTGGACTAGATGACATTTAAAGGTCCCTTCCAATCCAAACCTATGATTATATTATTTAATGCTGAGTGGTTTCTCTCTCAAGCCATTCTTCCCCACTACATGTGTACTATGAATTAACTTGAAAGCAGAAAATAAAGCTACAGCTCTGCAGCAATTCGCTCAATAGGATATACTTCCAAAAAAAAAAAGTACTTTAAATATATTTAGGAAAAAAATTATTATTTATTTAGGAATTTTCTCCCTATGTATGGAACAACTATGATTTGTGTGGGACAGAGAGAGGCAATGACAAAGCGTAAGAACCACCAACCCTTAGTTTTAGAAAATTGTGCCAGAGGCACCCAAAGGAAGATGGAGACTGAAAATATGCGGGCTGCATCCTTGGGGTTGAGTGGTTGGCTGCTTTTTTGGGAGAAATGGCGGGGAGGAGGGGTTGTGTCTCAAGGTGTGTTTAAAAACTCGAAGTTCTTCACTCTGCCTCAGTTCAGCGTGAGCACATAGGTCACTACGTGCACTCTTTGTAGCTGAGAGGGCTGGGAAACTCCAGGAGCTGTATTAAGTGTTAGCCACACCTTTTTACTGCAGTCAGGAGGGAAACCTGTGCCTCATTATTGCTCCTTCATGGGCCTTTTACTCCACAAAAGGCAGTTTCTTCCCTTCCTCCTGCATTAGCCTGTTTCACATCAGAAAACACCAGTCTTCACTTCCCTCCAGGTAGAAGTAATTACTACTCCAGGTAGTAATGTCATGCACAGCTGATAAAAATCAAAGCTGCAGCTCTGCCTGAGAACAACTAAGAAGTAGGAAAGGAGACAGAACACATACTGAACACAATGATACCCCTAAAGGCACAAAAAAAAGGTTTTTACAAAAATACAAACAAAATAAGGTTGATTTCTTCCCCCAAACCCACCTATATTAAAAATAATTACAAGGAGAAAACGGAAAGAAAGAAAAAAACTTCCCCCTGCAACTGGCAATAAGAAGAGCAAGAGCTGAGATACTGCTTGTTAACACATGAAAGCCCACTATGGAAGAAGAATTCTCATTAATAAAGTCTCCAAATGAACAGTACATATCGACAGTGATTTTAATAGTTCAGCTTCTGAATCATACGCTGTCATGTCTGACATAAAAAGATTGCATTTGACTTATTAGCTACAAATATAAATATACCTGGATTTTCTTTTTTTCCTTAAGAATAAAAAAGTACTGTGTGTTCAGTCTTCCAAAGTTAGAATTGTAAGGGAAAAGAAGATCATTATATGAAAGTTTTCAAGAGTACACAAACAGATCATTTACATGCAACATGAAATGGCAAGTCACTAAAAATCAGAATGTTTCAAATCTGTCCAAAGGATTGTCGCTACCCATTCTAATAACACACCACTTGTCTTCAGAGCCCATGGAAACTGGCAAGTCTTACTCTATAATTTCACTTGCATTCCCATTTTTTTATTCACAGAGCTTCCCAGAAGCCTTTAATGGTCAGAAGATTTATTTGTTTCTCTTTTTTTTTTGCATACACCATTTTAGTCCATTTATTCCTTGACTTTTCCTTTCTGGTCAACTGCAAGCAGTTCTTATTCCTCATTTTGCTGGAGTGAAAAATCCCTCCCCTTTTCTATGTCACATAGGTGGTTCAGGCACAACAACCTGACTTTGTCCTTTTGGCTGGCTTGTAGTCCGTGATGTCTACGGTTTGTGGTGGCCCCTCAGCTTTCTGCCGTACGATTATTGGGACTACCATGTCAAACACAGTTTCAAACAGGTAGTCCACCTTGTATCCTGTCTTTGCACTGGTCTCAAAACACATTTTCTCAGCTGCTGGAACATCCTTCTCATCTAGCATTTTGTATTTCAGTATCTTTTTATAGAGCGCAATTGCATCCTCCGCACGGACTTGTTTCCGCACCTTTGAGCCACAGCTGGCACCAGACTTTTCAGGTCTATTTTCATCCGGTGGTGAAGTACAGTCATCACTGAGGTCAACTTTATTTCCAACAATAGCAAAAATGCAGTCAGCACTTGCACTGTCTGTCAGAGCCAAGAATCTTTCTTCCAGCTCCGTCAGGCTTTGGAGGCTGTTCACGTCGTACGTGAGGATCACAGCGGCTGCTCCTCTGCAGTACATAGACCCGAGGCCATGGAACTGCTCCCGTCCTGGCAAAGGTTTAAACACAGCAAATGTTAGCGTGCTGGAAAACACATTATTAACCAAGTAAGAGAGTTTAAGGAATTTTAAACCAATTTCACAAGTCTGGATGAAACAGTGAAATAAAAATGCGTTATTTGTAGAACTTTCAGGTTTTTCCTTCTGTTTTTCCATAAGAGAGCAACAGTATCACAGAACAGCTCTGCTCATTGTTTGCTCAGTCTCAGAGAAGGGAATCTGTAGAGACAAGTGAATAAGGAAGATCATGCAGCATTCTTACTTGCAGAGAGCAAAAAAAAAACTGGCTTATTTTTTATTAAATTGCACACTAGTTGACTTACGTCACATTAACTACTACCCACAGATGGCCCATCCATCTACCTCACCATTTACAAACAAGTAAGTTCTACAGTTTCAAGTTCTGTCAGAATTTATTACTCCTATAAATCCAGCATGCATTTTCCAGTACATGTAGTTCAGAAATCTGTATCAAAATCAGTAATCCACTTCTTCCTAAGTTTTGAAGGATTTTGTAAGCCATATAGTCTGATGCTACAAGCCCACAGTTCTCAGGCACCTTGGCTTTACAGGAAAAGTGTCTTGTGGTATCCAGCCTGTAGTGATATGCATCTGTCCCTCCATCAGTTTTCACAATTTTTTAGAGTATTAAACACATAATATACAGAAAATCCTAATACATTCTAAGAGAAATTAATATTATAAGTTGCTCTGGCCATTGCTCAATAATCAACAGTTAAAATATTTCTTTCTCCATTCAGGGACTATCTTCCAGCACCTCCAAGTAAGCCTTGCTGGTGTCCTTCAACTTCATTTGCTGGAAAACAAAATTGACTCTTCTTTAAATCCTGGGAAGCAAATAATGTTCTTCAGTAGTTGCAACAGGATTAAGAGAAATTAGGCAGAAGACAAACTGTGCTTTCCTTCCTATTGAGAGCTGCTACCTTCCCCAAATACTTGCTACCTGTAGAATATGCTGTATGTTTTACTATCCAAGAAAAAGATAAATACATGAGATTTCAACCAGCCATCGGAGTCAGCCTTAGGTCACTACATAAGTGTGAATGAACAGAAAAAAAAAAAAAAAAGAGCCAACTACACACTTATGAATATTTTAAAATCATTTTCTAACTCTTTTCATACAACCCCTTTGCACAGAGCCTTCATTGACAGAAAATCTGGAAGAGATCTTGTTACATTCATCTTCTGCACAAAGCTACTGACCACCATCAGCTATTTCATCATCATCAATGATTCATCATTAAATCCTTGTAAATGACTGTGGAACAGGAAAGGCAGAAGAAATTAATGCTGACAAATGCAGGCCAGCACACATTGGGAAAATGTGTTCGTCTGCACGTGAACATGCACTCTGTGAAAGGAACTCAGGATCTACCTCCAGTGGGGAACAGAACAGTCACTGCAGTGAGGCCTTCGACAAACATCAGAACTGTGCTCCACAGCTGCCAGAAGAGAGACAGTGTTCATCATTATCAGTAAAACAGATCTGGGAAACCTCAAGCTAGAACATGAAATTCAAATCTCATTGCACTTTTAACACTGAGTGAAACTCTGGCAACTACCAGAGAGAGAGGTTTGGAAAGGTGCAGAGCTCACTATAAAGAGGAGTAAAAGGAAGCTGGTGAGAATGCTCAGAAGTATGTGAAACGTTTGCATGAGGAAAAATTCTGGGATCTTTCCAGCTGGTGAATGATTGGAAAAAAAGGGTAGAAACAGATGTCTCTAAATTCAGGCATAATGCTGAGAAAAAATAAATAGTTATTCCTCAGTTACTTTCTCGTCACACAGAAAATGAGGATTTCACATCAAAAGCATGCGTGTAATTTAAATACTTTCCCACAAAGTGAAAAATAGGTAATAGTAGTTATATAACATTGCAGAGGTCAAAAGTTCACTGAACAGCATTCAGAAAATCATTAGGCAAAGTTTATGGAAAATTGCTTTAGTGTAATTTTGTATAACCTCTGATTTGCTTTCCCTCAGCAAAATAAATTCTTTAACTCATGATCTGGGAGGAAAAAAAGAGGTTTTAAAAAAATAGCTACACCCTTGTTTAGGTATGTTGAGTAAGGGCAAGGGAGATTGGGATGCAGGGGATGGAGGAGGTCAGTCCTTTTATGCTTTTTTTCCCCGACCTCAAGTTAAAGTTGTACTTCCAGTTGCACTGTAACTGAGTCTTTAAATGTCCCCAAGTTTTCAATAAAAGTTTGCACCATGACCGATTTTGTTCTCACCCAAACCTTGATTATACTGTGGTCTGGAAACCACAATGGAACATGTATCTCCCCTTGTTCTCCCACTTCAAATGCCTAAGCCACAAAATGCAGCCCCCAGAATTGTTTGCTACAGCAACCAAGCAGCAGAACAATACTATTACTTGTTTTATGGCATTTATATGCTAATCTAATCTTGCACAGCATAATATAAACCATGACACTTTTACATGGCAACTACCAACTGACTACTTCTATAACTAATACATTGTTGAAAGGGGGAGAGAAACAGTAAGAATTTACCTTGCATAAGGGATTAATTATGTCAAAGGAGTTATGGATAGTCCCCTCTGCTCACCCTCACAGCACAATCAACATGAAGAAAAAACAGCACAATGTATTTTTGTAGCAGTTTCCTTGTACAGACCACTTCTGACACTTACAGGCTGGAACAATTCTACATATGGAAAAAAAAACCCAAAACTTCACTAAGTATTTAAACTGTCCTCAAGGTGTCAGGCAAAATAGTACCAGACATTAGAATGAAAAACTTACTACATGAGAACAGCCATCCCCATTTTATAGCCAGTTATTTTTTCCTCTGGACCCATCTGATCCCACTCTAACCACATATATTTTTATACCATTAGTTAAAGTAAGAGGTAAGCCCTGAATCCAACAATTAAACAATTTTCCCTTTTCAAAAAAACAAATGTAACAGAGAAGAGTGGAAGAACTATCAAATAATCTGCAGTCAAAGGAATTGCAAGAACCACCAAATCAACCACAAAGGCACAACATCAGGGAAAATTCTGAAACCCAAGCAACCAACAACTAATTTTCATTTCCTTTTCATCTTTATATTTTACCATATTTGGAGCAGTTAACAACCCTGCAGCTGTATCTGCAGCACCATCAGCTTTCCAGAAGGTCTTTCATCAAGTATATGAAGACCTGTTGGAGACTCCAGCCACTCAAGAGGCAGCACAACCAATAAGCATTTTCTAAGCCCTATGATGGTTGTCACAAATCAATGAGTTTTGAGCCAAATGGACCTCAGTACCATGAAGTTCGTAAGGAACTTAACAGAGAAAGAAAGGAAAAGCAGACCTTGCAAGAGGCTGGCTTGACAAATAAGCAAGGCTAGATCTAAAGTGTACTAAGACTTGAACTTAAGGCCTCCTACTGTACTCTGACCTCTCAGCTGGAAGTCAGCAGCCCCTGTGAATGCTTTCTCTGGATGGGACCACAGTCCATCCAAGCATCCCAATACCTTCCAGTGGGATTCACTGACAACAACAGCACCTCAGTGCTGCTCTTGGAGCTCTCTGCCTGACCATGGCCCCTTGAGAGTGGTATCCAAAGTAGTCCATGAAGTAGCTGTGTATGTTTATGAGAGCAGAAGCCAGATTTGAATGCTCCTTATCTACCACCTCTTCAAAGGCTTTCACCACAACTTCTGAAGTGGCACAACTTCTACCAGAAGAAGAAGTTTTAAAACTCTCAGTTTTGAGCATGTACAAGAATGCAAAACAGGCTGTTACTTTCAGTCTGGAAGGAATAAAACATGACTATTAAACAGCTAAAAAGGTCTTCAGTAAAGTACTGAAAAAAGTACTGTTTCTACTCTGATATCATAGTCTAAGTGGCAGCATAACTCAGTTCCTAAGGTAAATATGTACACAAAGGTGGGCTACAGAGGCACACCACCATTGCGTTAAAACTGCACAAGATTGCACAGTTGTCCAGGAAGTGCTCAGTCTATAAACAAGGATTTTTACAGCACTGTAATCTGACCAGTAGAGAGGAATTAACAGAAATACAAGGTATGAGCTTGTGAAAGACAAAGCTTTTGTCTTTCAGATTCTCTTTCTCCTTTATACGAGTCTGAACTTGAGTGTACACAGAGAGGGATAGGAACTGTACCCTAGGGAGATAGCTAGAAGAGGAAAGAAAAGAGAAAGTATGACACCCATGACTCAGCACAGAAATCAGCATTAGAAAGAAATGAGCTTTGAGGATTCAGCTGCAGTAGATGAAGGTTCAAAGGGTGACCCTTATGCTCTTGAGTTACCTCAGCAGGAACATCCTCACGATCACAAGAGCAGACAAAGATCCTTTTTGAAAAGGCAACAACATTTCTTTCTGTTCACAGACAAGGCAGTAAAGTTGTGACCCTTTAAAGGACATCAGGGGAAACAATTTTGCTAGGAACTGAGATTTCTATTTGTGCACATATACCAAGATACATAATGACTACCAAAGAACAAACAGTAAAGGTCCCTAAAGGTTTCAGGAAAATTCTCCTGCCCACATATGAGTCAGGCTGTCAAGTTTTGAGAGTGATGAAGTCAGGGTTCTTCATTACCTTGTTCAAGGTTGGTATTTATTTCTCGTAGGTGGCTTTATCATATTTCCCTTGAAGTCAGGAGCTTTGTTAAGAACTGGACTACATCTGTGGTTACTTGGGGATAAAAATAAAGCTCTCCATCCCAAAGGATTAACAAGGATTACAAAAATAGAAATTTGTGGACACATGAGTCACAAAGGACTGGAGAGTCCAATTTCTACATGTCCAGGAGCTGTCAGAATATAATGATTTCCTGATCTGCCAGAAAAATGCCAACATATGTTTTTTCTTCAAGACAAAATTCCCCATGGAATGATAGTTTCTGAGACAGAGAGAAACTAAATAATTAAACTAACAATCCAAATAAAAATCTCCAACACAATACCCCCACCTCTCCCCAGAAAAAAACAACCACCAACCACAAAAACAATTACAGTTGAGTAACGATAAAATTAATTTCAGCTCCACCTTCACCCAGTATTATACATTGACAAAGCTGCATTACAGAAGACACTTGCATATGCTGAAGCTTCAGCATGCAACAGATGCCTAGCTCTGCTAAAAAACAAGATGACGTTTATTTTGTTTATACTCATTACTTAGATATGAATCAACATTCACGGATGAACTGTGCCCTATTTTAGCAGCTTCTATTTAAGTTATTAAAATTATATGTGTATGCCTTGGCCAAAGCAGAATATAACATAAACACAGGGGAGTAGTGATCTTAATACCCAAAGGGTTTTACTTGCATGTTTCAAAGCAGAAAGAGCTACATATGGAAGAAGAAAATAACAGCCACATGGGTTAAGTGAACAATGAACAAAGGAAAATTCTTTCATAAAGCTTTCCAAAGAGAAAACATCAAAAACAGTCAAGAAAGTGGGATCAAAGTAATAGATGATTGAGACATGCTTACTCCACTTCTAAACACAATTTATTCTGAATTGTTAACTCAAGAATCTTTATCTCGTAATAGAAGACTTAAATTTGTGAAAGAAATCATCTCTTCCCTCAAGTCTATGCAGTTTTTACTTAATGAGCAAATACTTTGGATTCTGAAGGAGTCTGAAATTGCCAAGACCCTGCAAACATCCCCACTCTACAAACATGAATTATTCTAGTCTTCTAAACCTCCTTCTGCAAAACAGCAGCTCAGTGTGAGAAAACAGCCCCCACACAAACCAGAAGCATTCACTTCTCACTTAAGCAAGATGAGAAATCATTATCAAACTGAGCCCTGTCCTCCAGTCAGCTTTAAATATTGTACTAGAAATACCACACTTCCACTAACAAATGTGCCCCTTGGACACAAAATCAATGACTAGAAAGACTAGAACTTACACACTGCACAATCATTTTCTATTAATTACTTAAACACCCTTAGGTCTGACCTTAGAAAATGGAGGTTATTTTAAAACACTTAAAATAACACAACTTCAAGTCTTTATAACATTTTTATTTTCACTCTGATTTAAAACACAAAAACATGTAAGAGCACCCATCATGCTGCACACAATTCCTTCTTCCTACCACTATATACACACACACACTGAGGCCTTATCACAGAGGTTATTCAAAAGCTTAGATCCAAAACTAAGAGCCACGCCTGACAGCATTTAGGTATTTATTCTGCTGCTTTTAGATAGATAAAGGAAATGTACTGCATGAGCTGCTTCTCCTCCCCTGGAGGCTGGTGGTCAGGAAGGCAAATATACTCTGGACATTAGCTCCAAGTGCTACAAATCTCTTCCCATAAAAAGATCATAATATCCCAATGGAGGCAAGTCCCAGATTGAGAGGAGCCAATGATGTATTTGAGCTGAGTGCCACAGATGAGAAAGCTTTCTGAACTGCAAGCAGTGAAGCAGAAGATGCTTTCTAATACATTTAACTCCATGACATTTGAATAAAAGGCAGATCTCGAGACTGCAGTGCACTGTTATACAGGAGGCATGTAACATTATTTTCCTGCTCTGAAAGTGGCATTACATTATGTCAATATAACCTAGTCCCCACTGAATTCACATTCAGAAATTTTATACAATCTACTGGCAGGCTATAGAATAGAATTCTATCCAATATTAAAAATTCAGTTTAATAGATCTAATTTCTGCCTGGATAACTGGATGAAGTTACTCAAGAAGTCCAACTAGTCATCTAACTGGAAGCAGAGAAAGTTTTGATAAAACAGGAAATGCCTTGGCACTATAATCCAAAATTTATGAGCTATGGTTCCGCAGTATAACTTTTATCCTGAAAGATTAAGCTGTACCTTTTACATAAATAAAAATATTAAAGGGGGATTTTTTTTTTAGAAGTCTACTAAATTACCATCAGTGATCCAATAGTGTCTGGCATAAAACACATCCAAAAATATATGTAAACTCTGTTACTAGGGAATCTAAATTATGACAGAAATAAAAATCTAGGAAAAATACAGAGAGATAAGTAAGTGAAGGGATGTGAGAAAGGGCTAATTCTCAAACACATTGTCATGGTGTGAATTAGCCCTTTCTCACATCCCTTCACTTACTTACACATTTTTTAAAAGAGCATAACTCTTTTCTCTTTGGAAACAAACTTATGCAGGAATACTTAACAGATATTAATATATTCTCCATGGAATAAGAGGAAAATCTACAACAGGTTTCAGGCAAAGCTGGATGAAATTAATAGCATTACTAAGCATCGAGGCCTTTTACTAGGGATTCTTTTCTCTAATACAATATGCAAGGGAAAAAATAAAACTCATCCTTTATTTCCGTTCCTTTACATAACCAACATCTTTTTGGGCATCTAAATTAGCTATTAAGATTCTGCCAAGAGGAGACAAACTACTCCCTAGAAGGCTAGTCTACACCAGCATCCACCATATGCATTAAGAAATGCAGCTCACGCTTCCTCTGCTTTATCTAAGAGTATCAAAAGCGCAAATTGTGCTGCTACACAAATAAAAAAAACCTACTACAATCAGTAGTATGGGAAAGGAATTAATTCAGAATAATTATGAACAAAAAGAATCACTAGAATGCATCTGAAATAAAGAAAAAGGGGGTGATTACTTACTGGAAATGGAAATTCCACTACACTTGATACACAAGAACAGTATTACCTTTAATGAAAAAAGCCTTATGCAGATTTATTTTGGCCTACTTCTTTCCTCTCCCCTGAATTATAACAACTAAACTAAAGCTAACTACTGTGCCGTAAATAAGATTTGAAGGACATGTTTCTGCAAGGACCAACAAATAACAAATATATAGAAGATTTTGCACTAAAACTCTACCCACTTCAGCTACTTTCTTGAAAGACAAGTGTTCCCTTAAAAAGGATTAATAACTTTGCTAAAACCAATGCTGCCTATATTTCTTCACAGATTCAAGCTTATTGTTTGTTTAGAGCATTTACAAAAGGAAAGTTACACAAATCCCAGGATGGTTGGGGTTGGAAGGGACCTCTGGAAATCATCAAGTCCAACCTCCCTGCTGAAGCAGGCTTGCCTAGAAGAGATTGCACAAGGTAATTCCAGGCAGGTTTTGAACATTTCCAGATAAAGAGGATACAAAACCTCCCTGGACAGCCTGTTCCAGTGCTCTATCACACTCAAAGTACAAAAGGTTTTCCTAATATTTAGATTACATTTCCTGTGTTTTGATTTGTACCTTCTGTCCCTTGTCCCTTCACTGGGCACTACTGAAAGTCTGGCCCTACCATCTTGACACCTGCCCTTAAGATTTGTGTGCAGTGGCAAGATCCCATCTCATCTTAACTGGCTGAAATAAACAACAGCACAAACTACCATTAATGTGCTCCTCTTTATGGTTCTCACCAGTAAAAAGTGCTCATAATTCTATTTTGGCTGTGTTTCCTTTTTTATAGGCCAATCCACTCAAGAAAGGCCTGATTTGTTGGGAGAAAAATCCCCTTTATGCCCTTGACCTTTCTAAGAAATCTTTCCCTTGTCAAACTTGAAGTATACCAATAAGTCAAGCAGTTTTAACTGACTCTTTAATTTTTATTAGACCATCAATTCAATTAACATTCCAAAAGTGATACTTTGGCACAATTCACATAAAACAATTCTTCCAAAGAAATTCACTTAAATGGGCCTTTTATTGTTAGGACAAATAACACACTGAGAAGTTATGCAAGAATGCCAGCGTGGTGTGCTGCACATCACATGTCAAACTCTGCAAGATGTGGTTAATGATCTACAGGATCATCTGAGTGTTATCTCAAGAATATGGGTTGTTGCAATATGCTTTTCTTCACAAAAAGGCACACTCAAACCCCTGTTTAATAAGAATCGCAAAACAGAAAATACTGGGAATTTTTTGCTGCAGATTAGTTTTATTTCATATTCTCCAAGAAGATTATCAATCTAGGCATGTTCTGGTAGAAGCTCCAAAATAAAAGGCTAGTTACCACTTTCTTCTGATGTATGGAATAAATAAATGCCTCAAAAGCCATGTAGCTTTAATTCACAGTACAACACCAAAGAACCAACAACATGGGTAAAAATTTCCTAGTTTTTTGACAGTTAACAGTGTAATAGTTTATGGAGAAATCTGCTTTTAAGTAAAAGCTTAATTTTGTAAAGGCAGCTAAACTAAAAGCAGATGCCTAGCAGCTTACACAGGTGCCAATCAGCTGAATCCTGCAGAGCATTCTGAGTCCCAGAGGTATCCAAAAAACTGATTACCACAGATGAAGCCTTCTCACCCACAGCTCAAATATAATAAACATCCCTCAGTCATCTTGTCAAATCCTGTACTATTTGATCATTAATTAGTTTAAATACTCCCAGAAACTATTTAAATCTAGCCCTGAAGAGTAGTTTGTCCATCTTCATTCCACAACTGGTATGAATTCCATAAGGCTTGCATTTCTGGTTCCCAATGACAGACCTGTCAGACACACTCAGTGAAAGAAGAAGACCAAGTTTACATGGGAGAGAATAAAAGAGGAAAGAAAAAAAATTCATAAAGGAAAAAAAACATTTAGAGAGCATGATCAGAGACCAAGTGTAATCCTCTTCAAATTTTACCTCCTGCATAATAAAGATTATAGAATTTCATTCAGTCCTTGTCTTGTGACTAGGAGGAACTTGAATTCTACAAAGTGTCTAAAGAAAGGAAAGTTAGTATCCCACCAATTTGCTTGTTGGAGTTCAGCTTTCAGATTCTGAGTTTTGATAGACTTTCAGTTTTACAAAGTAATCTGTTCAAAAAACAAATGCCTCTCCTTCAAGCACCAAACTAAAAAACAACACATTCCCCAAACTCCAGAAAAACTCCATACTCCTCCTGAAAGGAGGACTTAACTCCCCTATGACTTAACCTCCTTCTTGTCACGCCAGAGAAATGAGTATTTTTTCACTCAAACTCTTTGCCTCTGGCATATTTCTCTGAACTAAAAATCCTACCTGTAGTTCCTTTCTCCCATCTTTCTGTATTATTTTATTACCGAAGTCACAATGTTACCTAAATTCTTGATGACTTTTATCTCTCCCTACACTTGCACTTTCCAGAACAGCTCATAGATTCTGGGACAGCACAAGGTACCAAGAGCTTGGTTTGCCATATACTACCAACTCAATGGACCTTGCAAAACACCCTGTTGCCCAATGAATCTAGCTCATCCTGTTGCAGCACCCCATAACATTAGTCCTCTCTTCATTTGCACCCTTATACCTTTGTTTAGTCTGTATATTTCTAGCTGCAATTTTCTTTTTATAAAGAGAGTTATAAACTCAGTGACTTTGGACTAAAGGCATATTTATGGTTTCTATAATCAGCAATGCTTTCAGCTTCACAATGCCTATATAAAGGAGAAGAAATATCAGAGAAGATTCCTATTATCTACAAGATTTAGTTTCAGCTTTTCTAGAACAAAAGAATACCTGGAGTCTGTTCTGCTACATAAATGCAAAATTATTTTTCTTGCTGCCAAGAATAAATCAGAACTTACAATTCTAATAATGAAATTATGACTGAGCTTCTGAACTCACAAGAATTTTAATTTCAAAATAGACGTTCCCATAGAAACAGTATGCTTTCCATCCAAAGCTATCACATTTCATAAAAAACACGAATATGCTTTCTATCCAAAGTTTTAAACTTCACCATATTATGCCTAGCAATACAAAGCATTACACAGAGACACAGAGAAAATCTCCTAACCACACTACATAGCATGTTTCTGCCAACAAAAACTTTGGCTAGACCCATGTTAAAAAAAAAAACCCTACTTGTAGCTAAAGGTTCCACTGATGTCTCTACAATCCTGATTAACTTTCACATTTAGCTAGCTGGATCTACTTTTTTCAAACCATTCATTTCATTTAGTTCTCTTCATGTACTGTGTTCATTTCTTGAAAAAGGAGATAAGCCCAGAATATTCAAGCACTTCATGTATTTTCAGCTGCCTGGAAGGGCAGTGCCTTGTAAAAGATGAACAGAATTAATCACAGGCCTGCCAGACATACAAGCATACACAAGGTGCACCTTTAACACAAACTGAGAAAATTACATCAGATTTTAATCGTTTCTCTCTGAAATCTCACAGCTGTGAAGGGAGAGGTTTGATCTAAGCACTGATATCTGGCAAAAGAAATGAGGGCAAGACAGATTGATGAGATGCTACCATCCTATCTACAAGCAAATGCTCCACCAGAACTCCAGCTGAAATCTAGCATCAACATCATGTCTACTGAAAATGTATCAGGGTATTAAATTAAGCTAATTAAGTTAAACTCATGGAGTTCCTATATGCCTCTACTGAAATGAGAGCAGGAATGCAATAATGAAACTAGAAATTTAAGTCCAAGTAAGTAAAAAAGCATTGATGTAAAATTCTTCTGAAATTAAGTGTCTAAAAGAAAAATTGAAACTGCTGCTTAGAAAGAAGCAGTCATTTGACAGTTTTCCTTAGGAAAATATGATTGGAAGGAAATCATAAGGGGAGGGGGAAAAAGAAACCTTGGATTTATTTTGCAAGAATTCTGCAGGAAGCAATATCACTGAACACTTTAACTGCAGCAGCAGAGCTTGACGGTCAAATCCTGCTCAGTAGTGAGTAACAAAGAGGCCAGCTACAGGACAGGGCTCTACAACAACCTGACCTAGGCGAGACACTCGCTCCTGGCCTGTGGGAGCAGCTTTACAGCTCTAACACCTGCAGAAACACCAATTCACTGCCTCAAAGAAAAGTACCCTCTACAGAAAACAAACCATTTTCCACAGGGTGAGTTCTAAAAGCAGGTATTCTTTCTTTGTAGTACCTGAATACTGATACTTTTTACCTTAATTTACAATTCCTTTCCGCAGGTGTAAAGGTGCTGCAGATGAGGCCACTTCCCCAATTTCCAAGCAGAGGGTGTTGCCAGGTCCTTAATTTCAGAGTCACTCAAAGGAGTCCTTCAAAGCCCACACTCCCTCCCAAAGCTTGCTCTTCAAACTGAGAAGCAGGTCCTTAGGCAGGAATGCGTGGCCAGATGTACTTTAGCACGGTCTGACTGGCACTGCAGGGCCAGGAGGTCACTCCACACTTACTGGAGGTTTTATATTGCTCAATAAGGAACTGGCAGATTAGCTTGGTGTGCTGGTTTGGCTGGGGCAGAGTCAATTTTCTTCATAGTACCCAGTATGGGGCTGTGTTTTGGGATTTGTGCTGCTGATTCGAGAAACTGCATAAATAAAACAGGGATATTTTAGCTATTGTTGAGCAGCACAATATTAGAAAATTTCCTGTTTCTCATAAACATCAATATATATTTTTACTTTAATTAATAGATAATACATACTTCAATGTACCTTAAAAAAGAAATCTTGAAGACACACAAGCAGACCATCCCTATGTGCTGAAAGACAATGTAGCCTACCTGGACTTCAACAAAGCCTCTGACACTGCCTGCTGTGGCATACTCTGGAGAAGCTTGCAGCCCACATCGTGGAAAGGAGCACTCTTCACTGGGTGAAGAACCAGCTGGATGGCTGGGCCCAGGACATGGTGCTGAACTGTGCTGCATCCAGCTGGCATCCAACCACTAATGGTATCCCCCAGGGATCGGTGGGGGATAAACCCAGATATTAAACCCAGTCCTGTTTAATTTTTTGGATTGTCTGGATGACGAGATTGAATCTACCTCCAGCAAGTCCACAGACAACACCAAGTTGGGTCGATCTGCTGGAGGGTGGGAAGGTTTGGCAGAGGGACCTGGACATGCTGGATCAATGGGGCAAGACCAGTGGCATGAGGTTCAACAAGACCAAGGGCCGGGTCCTGCACTTGGCAGCAACAACCCCAGGGAGCAGTACAGGCTGGGGCAGAGTGGCTGGAAAGTGGCCCAGCAGAAAAGGACCTGGGAGTGCTGGTCAACCTGGGACAGCTGGTCCCACGAGGAGAGGCTCAGGGAGCTGGGGTTGTTTAGCCTGGAGAACAGAAGGCTCAGCAGGGATCTTACTGCCCTCTATAATCACCTGAAAGGAGGGTGTATCCAGGTGGGGGCTGGCCTCTTCTCCTGGATAACCAGCAACAGGACAAGAGGAGACAGATTTAAGCTGCACCAGGGGAGATTTAGGTTGAACATTAAGGAATAATCTCTTCACAGAAAGGGTGATTAAACATTGGAATGGGCTGTCCCTGCAGGTGTTTTAGGAAAGACTGGACATGGCACTGAGTGTCATAGTGTAACTGACATGGTGATGTTCAAAGGTTGGACTTGATCTCAGAGATCTTGTCCAACCTATTTGGTTCAGTGACATCACCCAAACAGTGAAGGGGCTGGGGTGCACAAGAAATTGGGATGCAGCCAGGACAGCTGGGCCCAACTAACCAGAGGGATATCCCACACCATACGGTGTCATGCTTAGCAGATAAATCTGGGGAAAAGGAGTACGAAGTGGGGGATGTTCAGAGTGATGGTGCTTGTATTCCCAAGTCAACATTACACATTATGGGGCCCAGCTTCCCTGGAGATGGCTGAACAACTGCCTACCAATGAGAAGTGAGGAATGGATTCCTTCTTTTGCTTTGCTGGCGCACACAACTTTTGCTTTACCCGCTAAACTGTCCTTGTCTTAACCCACAACTTTTCTCACTTTTACCCCCCCAGTTCTCTCCCCCATCCCCACGGGGCAGAGTAAGCAAGAGGGTGGTTGGAGCTTAGTTAAGGCTGCCCTCCTAAATGTATCTCAATGAGCACTCTGAAATTCTACCACTCATCAGCATTCCTGCCAGCTCTCAGCAAAGAATTGTTAAGTCACTGTGTGCCCACTACCTCACAGACAAGAAATTCTTCCTGTTTTTCTTCATTCTTTATTCCTGTTTTAAGCTGAGTTAGGTTTTTTAACTTCCTCATTAGATACTTTGCTATAGCCTTAGCTCATTACAACCTCTCTTTTTAAAATCAAAATTCCCCAAAGGATTTTTTGTAGAAGGGTTAACTACATACATACCAAGACAATCAGTACAATACTCCATTTTTTGAGTGAGGAAACACCATAAACTTAATAAATATCTCAATTAAGGGAAGTGACATTTTAGAGACTACAAAAAGAGTTTATTGTTACTCATTGCAGACCCTCTTTGGATTAAATTTTGTATCCAACCATACATAAAATTTAATGGTCTACTCTTAGAAACATTCTTCTTTTTCCATAGTATTGCTTTAACCCCAAATACATTCTATGTATTTCTGCCTCCTGGCTGTCAGTCATTTCCCTTCTTCCTATGTATAGGAAGCCAAACCATCAAGAAGCAGCTGTAAACTGGTTTGTGCACATCCACCCAATAGGAGTCACACATGGTAACACAGTAATTGAGCTTTCTCCCACAAACCCACAGGAGAGCTTCAGAGCTTGTTGCCCAGAGAGGCTGTAGGTGCTCCAACCCTGGAAGTGTTCAAGAACAGGTTGGATAGGGGCCTGAGTAAGCTGATCAAGTGGGTGGTATCCCTGCCCATGACAGGTGGTTTGGAACTAGATGATTTTTAAGATCTTTTCCAACCCAAACCATTCTAGATTCATTTACAAGAGCATTAGCTATGGCAGTGCCTATTTTCCATCAGCCCCACTTTCATGATAATTCCTTCCATTAATATTTCAAAAGCACTAGCAGCAAAGACAGGCCAAAAAAACCCAGCCCTACCCCTCAGTGCTCTACTTCAGGCTCATCCCAGGACATCAGCCAGAGGCTTTCAAGAACCTGCAAGAAATTCAGTATTTAGACAGTTTCAGGGATCTCCAGGCTGTTTCTACCACAGCATCAGCCCACCAGAAGCAAGAGTTTTTAGCCTTTAGTAAGCAGTCTGGAAGGTCACGTATCTGTGGGAATGCACCTTCCAAACCTACCACACAGCCAGAGAACATTCTCTTCTTCCACAGCTGCAGCACAGCTTGGTTCAGTACATGTGTGGGGCACTGCAATGCAGAGAGGGACCCAAGTATATTGGCCATGCTTCCTTTTCAATATTAATTAATAAAATTAATTACTGGGCTCATATGTAGGCAGCACCTCAAGCACTATTTCCATAAATCTTTTATCCTACTAGTATGTTTCCGGTTTGATTAGGAGTAGAGAAGAAGAGAACTAGAAGCACTTCTAGAGGCCTAGCTTTTACAAAACTGAACTTAGTGCAAGACAGCAGCTAAATGCTGGTATTCATCACTGATCACTACTAGGTGAGGAGGGGGAAGGAAAGGCATCTAAGAATCACAACATGCACATTCCAAGAAACAGAGTCCAGGTTACACAAAAACACATTTGAGAGCTGGCAGGCTGTTTTGTAAGAAGTGATCTTCTGTGTCACATGTTTCCAAAGTGAGGAATGATTCTTGCACACATAACAAAAACCACAGTTATCTGAAATGCTTCAGGAAGCTCTGGTTATCACATCAATAGAAGATACCCACAGCTGGTCTGCCCCTGCAGTTACTTGGCAAGTGCTTCTTACTTAAGGTTAAATCATCTTTTGGTGAAATGGGTAGATAACTATATGCTAGTTCCTGATTTGCAACACTGAGTTTAACTTCAAGCCATCCTTCACCAGCAATCTGAAAAATATTTAACTTTGCTAGATGTGTAGAAATAAAGGCCATGGATCTTGCAAACTGAATGAAAAAGTCTACTGTTTTATTTTTTTGAAGAGAAACTCATATTAATATATCATGGGACATAAAATTAGGCTCACTCAATTCTTATTTGTTTCAATGTTCTCAATGATTTATAGGCAGGTTCTCAACTAAGAACACAAGCAATAAATTCATGCATAATGACCCTTGAAGAAAGTTATAACTGCTTCTATTACTTAACAGCTACCATCAGTTTCCATTCAGTTGAAATCTTTCTTCACTGGGTGTTTCTAAATAGCTGCAATTTGTCAAAAGCAGGAGGCAGTTCTGGTTATCCAGTGGGCTGCCTTCAGCAAGTATCAGAAGTGGCAGACTGTGCCAGACAGTTCTGCTACCTGGGTTTTGTGGGAATGTATTTAAAACTTGTTCAAAACATTAGGATAATTTTATCACAGGACGTGCGACTTGTGTTTTCAGAGTTTATGCTAAGATAAAAAAATGGTCTTTATATTTCCGGCACTACTTCTCCCTTTTAATTCTCCTTCCAGTTTCTCTGCCTACACACTTAAGAGCATACATAATATCCACAGTTTAGGAGCATTGATCTGAAATTAAAGAAACTGTAATCAGACAAGAGGCATGGTACATAATCTCATCTCATTATTGTTCTCCAACCTGGTACAAAGGGAGTAGTGCTAAAAATCATAAACAACACAGTTCTGAACTTTCTAAACAATATAAGCTACCAAGAGCAAGGTTACCACTGTCCAGTGTCTGCCCATTGAACCCTCCTGCCAAGAGGGGAAGCTACTTACAGAAAGGGAACTGCTCGCTGATCTGCTTGCACTGCATCCTTTACTTCCATAATTAGGACAGTATCTCTAGGTCACAAAGTGTTCTGCCACTCAAAGAGAAGACAACTACTCCACTTCCACTGGGGTTCCAAGACTTGAAGCAAAAAAAAAAAAAGTCAAACAGTACAACGTGGGAAAGGGCACAAAACACTGTAACAGGAAGGAGATAAGGGAAACAATACAAATGTCACACATACAGCTATCTGCTGAAGGAGGGAAAGCTCACATCCTAAAGACGGTCTTACAGTCTCATGAAAATAAGAAGGAATCATACTGGTAGGATTTGGAGGAGCTGAGCAGTCAGACATTTTTATTTTCACAAAAATGGAGATTTAGTTTTTTAAAAAGCAACAGCCTGTATCAGGAAGGAGAAAAAAAAAATTCACTCATTATACCAGTGGAGATTTTTTGTTTTGTTTAAAACACTCAAGTCTCACTTCCAGCAAGCCACAAGATTTGCTGATCCCTTTTATGAGGCTTGGAAGATGCTGACTCGACTAAACACAGCTTTTTCTTTCATTTATTTTTGTACCTATAAGCCACTACAGATTCTGGTATTTTCTCCCTTTTCTGAATGAATGAAAATTTTGAGAGCAAATGATAAGTGGAATATAAACAAAAAGACCTCTAGAATATTAACAAGATCCTTATTTCTACCTGCAACAATTAAGAAAAAAACAACAGATGTACAGATTTATATGCTCAGATCACAGATCCCATGATGAAGAACAGAAACTGAATTTTTGAGGCCTTTCACAACAAAATCTCACACATTTAAATTTATATGGTTGAATATTATGTATGACTAAAAACTCATAAGTAGTCATCAGCTCCAGAATGTTAATGAAAATTTTGCCTTTTATTTCACCTGCACTGAAGACCATTATTTTTAAACTATGTAAAAGTGGTTGGATGGCTGGACAACACCTTTTCTCTGTATTTTGCAAGAATCTCCTGAAGTACAAAAGCAGTAGTTAGTAATATTAAATTATGTAACAGAGTATAGAAAATATGTAACTGCATCAAAAAAGAAAGACTGAGGGAGCTGGGAGAAGTATCTACATCAAATGCTCACACAGGTCTTTAGGCGGTCACCGGGGATCCTCCATGAATGGCTTCTTGATGGCCCATGCAAAGCCAACTTCCATTCTCACCTGCTTCCCAAGAGATGGAAAGATATACTAGAAAATTCACAAACACATCTCATCATCTATCTCGCTTTAAAAACCATGTTAATAAACACTCTTCTAGATTTGTTTCTTTCCACACCCAGGTAGGTGTGGAAATCTTGTATGTTTATTGAGTTGGTTGCCCTAAAGGAAGCTATCCTGAATCTCTTGTGATGTAGGATAGCAAATTACTTATGTAAAGAATTCAAATTAAGAGCAAAAACCCACTCACTTCCTCTGACCACCTCTGCTCTCTGCAGCATGCTTGCATAAGTTAAGTTTAATCACCAACCTGAAATCTCATTTCCTAGGCATATCTTCAGGTACTGAATATGAAATTACAGTTAATCAAGCACAGGAAAAGGAATTTATCACAACTTTGATGTCTTTTGATCAACCCCCTGGATGTTGTACTCAGTGTTTCCCTGAAAGAAAGGAAATCATTCAGACTTGGAAGAGAAAATTATTCTTTCTATTTCACAATTTTTAATGGCTCCAAATGTATCCACCACAGACTCAGCATTTTTCTAGATGGAGACCCAAACAAAGCTTATTTGTTCAGATATTTTGCAATAGCAAAATGTGACTCAGATAAGGGATTACTAAGTGTACCTTCAGTTCAGGCAGTAAAACACTGCCCCTTGGAAGCTCACATGCCCAGTGGCTTCAACACGAGACAGCAACTGCAGTGAAGCAAACAATTCATGTAGATATAAGATGTGATTGCAGCATGGAGTAAAGAGACTCAAACTAGTCCACAGAGTACCAGGAGAAGCTCAGCCAAGGCACTGTGAGGCTGCTTATGAGTTTCCCTGGTTTTCGTACTTGTGTCACCATAATGTGCATGTACTGAGATTAAACTAGAAATGTACTCACCATTCATGATCACTCAAAGTAGAAATTGTACAATGAGCAGCCAGTTACCTGCCCCACACTTGTATCTGAAGTATCCACTGTCCCCTTCCTTCCAACTGAGAGACAAAGTTGATTGCATAGTCAACAGAAAGACACCACAACCCTCACTGCCTAAGTTCAGGCACCTGGACATACAATACTAATTTTAAACACCTATTTGTTTTCCATTACAGAATGTGACTGCATCCCAGTTAAAAAAAAAAAAAAAAACCACCACAATTGTCAATGTGTGTTATTTTGCATACATTCATCTCTACATTACAGTTTGCAACGCATTGTGCTGTTCTGTGCCACACTATTTACTCAGCTAGAGAAAGAACTACTGGGAAAAACATTTCCTGTTCCATCTCTGTGTTTTTCCCCTCATGCTCAAACTGAAAGAGCTGTTGTTTCTTGGACAGCTCAGGTATACATTTCACAAAGTCAAACTGAAGAATGCAACAGGGCATTAGTAATTTTCATGCCCATAACACCCATGCCTTTGCATATACCCTCCAGGACACCAGTTTAAATGAAGTCAATAATCCAGTTCTTGGACACCCTTATTTTCTAGAGTCTCTCTTACCAGCTCCCAATCCACAAGGAAGATGAACTTCCATATATCTGCAATTTTTATGAGCAGCTTTGCCGCTGCATTTATATTGTTTTACTAACCATTCCTCTTGCTCATGTCTCCCTCCCTCATACATTTTCAGTATTGGCATAAAGCAGACAGTATTTAAACTAATCTTTCAGATGTTGAGTCAAATTTGACAGACATCTGCAAAATACACCTCTTCCTTCAGGAAACAGAGAAGAAAAACATAATGCCAGAGGCACAAACTCTTCATCAGGAAGATTTTCCATACTGCTACAGCCTAGAATCTGTGACTTTAAAAGTCACAAATATTTAATCAATTCAAGAACTTGAACAAACTCAAGTCCTCTTGAAAGTTGCTGGTATTTGTCGAGCCACAATGCCTTGGCATGATCCTGGGCAGCTTCAGCCAAGCACATATCTCAGGTCACAGAGACTATTCAGGGAGAGTCCTATTCAAACTGTTGAGTACTTCCCCACTTAGGCTAGAACAGCTCAGTCACTTTGCACACTGTTATTAAATACCACATGCAAAGTAGGGCTTTAACGTGGGGGCTGGAACACAGAAGGTAGCACAGAGGTTCACACACAACATTTACCTTAGCCTGCATCACGTACTCATGAGGTGCCATAACCTCCCCACTAGCTTGCCTCTGCAAGTCACTACTAAAAATTACACACTAGAAATAAAATTCTGCTTTCAATATACATGTAGCTGAAAAAGTTGTGTTACTTTTGTCTTCTGTTTATTTTTGATATGTATTTTTCACTATTTCCTCTGGCAAGGTATTTCTGTATTTTTACTTAATTTGCACACAGAAGCACTTTCAGCTGCAGTGAATTTGTTGCCTTTGACTTTATTTGTATATTGCTATATTTTAAATTGCTGGACACAGAAAATAGAACTTCCTTCAGGACATTCCCCAAGCAGTTCATTATTTCTTCATATTTTTAATCACCTCCCAAGTTATTCTACTCTTTTCAGGAAACATTCATTGCAAAAAGAAAAAGTATCCAGTGCACTATTTCACACCAACAAAACCATGTTTTGGTCTAAAGCTTAAACTTTTATTCTTTCCTCTGAATCTGCTTCAGAGGCTTTAGATACAGAGCTCACTGACAGTGAACGCTCTTGAGGAATTTCTGTCCTTTTGAGCTTCCACTCTTATGGCTTCCTTTGCAAGATATGAAAATATATAGCTTATAACCACGCACAGTAATCTCAAGGAAGCCACACCATGTGTATGAGACACTGCTCCTCAGCCATCATTGTTTTACATACAACTATTATGAAAAACTAATTGAGGCCAACATCATATTTTGCAAAATAATTTTCCCAAGGGCAGAAAGGAAAGTGTTTTAAGAATTCATAAAAAAAAATTAAAATCAAAGACTCTTGCCAGTAACTGGCCCCCAAGCCATGACTCACCAGCAACAGACTAAAGGGATTTTATTCTCCATGATTTCCAACCTCTATGTTGTTTAGTTCTCACCTGTTGAGCACAGACACACACTCAGCAGCCTTCCTTATTGATGGTCCCTGATGCCAGAGACACTTTTTTAGGTGATACCGCCCATGTCCTTCCAACAAGAAACCCCCTGAATAAAGATACCTCACTGCACATTCAGCAACAGCCAACCCCAGCTGCTGCCAGAATTCCATCAGGTGCAGAAAGGCACATGCATCAGAGCCCTCTTTGGCTTCAACTAACCCACCCAACCATCTCATCTCATTTGCAGCTCCTTTTTCCCTGCTGCAATCCTCTACTTCCAAAAGTCAAAACCAGAATAATACCAAACAGAGCAGCTACTATCAGTGTTCACTTGTGAGGAAATGCGTCACCTAAATCCTCCTCTTTCTTTGTTCTGTTTCAGTATGATGGAGGACCATGTTTCTGCCCTACCTACTGACAATTTGCATACTGTTCACCACACAAGGCAATGTTTGGTTCCAGCTTCCTGGGCTGATCTCACACTCTGAGCACCAAATCACACCCCATCTCAGGTTTGCCTTGAGAACTAAGCTGATTCACAGCCTTTACCAAGAAATGGAGCACAGCTGCATCAGGGGAAGTTCAGAATGGACATTTGGAAAAAATTCTTCACTGAGAGGGGGATGAACAGGCTCCCCACAGCACCAAGCCTGTCAGAGTTCAAGGAGCTCCCTTTTGGTCACACGGTTTAATGGTTTCGTTTTAAGTAAACCTGTAAGGAACAGGGAATTGGACTTGGTCTTTATGGGTCCCTTTCAGCTCAAGATATTCTTTGACTCAGTGAGCACAAGGAAGTGTTCATCAACACAGATAAATTGTGTAAAAAAAAAGAACAAAACCAAACCCACAAAACCCTCAAAGCCCAACTAAGCAAGGGGGGAAACGAATCCTTTTACCGGGGGAATCTAACACATGTCACCAGCTGAACACTGACACCTTGCCCGAAAAGCTCAGCACAGGCAGCTGCAGCCTACGGAACCCCAGCAGTCAGAGATCAGAAGCTGTGAGCAATTCACACGTGCTCACCAGCGCTGATTAACATCAGACATCAGCAAACCAGGCACAAGAGATGTAAGCACTCATTAGGCAGATACCACTGCAGCTGACCCAAGGCGCAGAAAAGCCTTTTCTAGGCTATGTTTATCTCCTTTGTCCCTAACTATGACAAGTTAAATATATATATATATATATATATGCAGGTAGGTATGTGTGTATATATATATGCAGGTGAAAATAAATGGTTGAAAGATGTAAAAATATGAACCGAGTATTTACAGAATTAAAAAAAAAATTAAGTCAGTCCTTGTTGACAGATAGTTCAAGAGGAGAAAAAGGAAAAGAAGAAAAGTTTGCTTTCCATAAAGTTAACCTTTATGTTTCCCCATTATAATGCTGCACGAATATCTGCTGGTTAGTTCAAAACTTAGTCTCTTAAAATAGAATTAGAGCATCCTGATGTGAACTTTCTAAAATACTGGTCATTCATTTACCAGTTGACTGCCCTAATACTATGCCAGCCACACAGGGGACATGGCCACTAATAATAAAGAAACCTTGCTGCTGGGGTTAAGAAACCACTTATCTGTCAGATGAACAAATGTCAACTTAAAGAGACTGAAATCTAACATACAGAAAAAGTTTTACCTTTTGAAATGCCAAGGCATCAGAAAACATGCCTGAACAATCAAAACACTTATACATTATCATTAGCTGTAGCCACCACACGTTATTATTCCACGTTTAATGGTGGAATAGGACTAAGACCCTCAAAATTTCAGGTGGTTTTGTGCTGCCAGACATAAAAGATTATATGCTAGCTCTGAGCTACATGTCATCAGCACCCAGCAGGAAGTTTTAATTTACTCCACAGCTGCTGTCAGCACTGCCTAGAAAATATATTTATATATACACATATGTATAGACACACACAGAAATACATACATATATATATAGCTTTGACATCCTGAGTGTCCAACCCTCAATCCTGTTGTGTGAGGAGGAAGGCCTTCTTACTGATGTTGTTGCCTACTTTCTTTGTTGCAGAAAAATACTACTTGAAAAAACTAGTACAAAGGTCTCAAAGCATGTACTCAAATGCTTTAAAGACTAGGCCTCTATCCAGCAAACAAGCTCTTTAAAATATGCTAAAAGTGTACAGTTACTGCCTTTTGTACAGTTTATGCTTTTTTTTTCAATTCCTTTGAATTAACTGATCCAAAGAGAAAACAACAAAATGTAATTTGTTACATCAGGACATAAGAAGTAAATAATTCTATGCACCAACCACAAGTACAACAGCAGCCATGCTAGGCCAGACACAGGACTGTCTAGCCAAGCCTCTGACAATGGAGAACCAGCCAAAAGCAGATGGCTAGGAAAAGGAGAGCTTTGGAACATGGCAAGCATATGATTCTTCTCCCAAGTATTCCTCCATCTGGGGTTTATTTGTTTCCTTGACTTGAATGCAACTTCCAAATAACTTCTCTCATAATCATCAAATTGGAAAACGGGAGATGTTGATCTATTTGCCATGTGCATTTACATAAAAAAACAATCAAGTCTGACAACTTCTGCATACCCATTTTATATATATACCACAGGGCTTGTGGATAAGAACATGAAAGATTTAGACTAGACTAAGCAGCTGATTTTTCCAAGATAAGGAGAGGTGTGAATGTACAGCTAAGACTCCTCCCTAGAATAATGATTTACACTTCAAATCTAACTTGGTAGAACAGGTCAGGTGTGCACACTGATTTCATTAAAGATAACACAGAAATGCACATTTTAAGCACTGTGGTAAGCAAATTTAGTTCTTCCTAGGAAAATGAGATTTTTCTAAATTCAGAGCAGGAAGTAATCCAAAATCAACAGAGTGATTAGTGAAAATGACACACATTTTAAATATCACAGAAAATCAGCAATTACACTTGTACTAGTATCCATGCATACTTCTGATCCATCACCACTACTGCAGATATCCTCATCAATCACTAAAGTCTAAGTGTGCACAACAATCTCCTTGTATTACAAGAATGGAGCTTCATTGTATTGGAGCTTGTGTTGTTACAGGCAAATGCCTACCCCATACCAGAAAAACAAATAACCACACACTCTGAACTGCAAATAAAACATAGGGGATTTCTATGGAGATAAGCCCCAAAAATAATGCTCATAAGCAACAACAAAAATAAACAGACATTCACATACTAAATATGAATAGGGAAAATTTAAGAAGATGTACTCCAGTTTACCTTGTTTAATTATGTATTGAACTAGTACAGTAGCTACTACCATGCATACCCTGATTTTTCTAGGCCAAATCTTCCCTATTTCTACATCACATATTGTATAAAGTGCTGTTGAGGTATTAAGACAGACATCCTGAGCAGGGCCTCAGTATTTAGATAGGTGGGATGGTTGTAAACTTTGATCCATGTTCTTGTCATTGCTGGCTAAAGAATTTCAACTCTCCTGGATGATTGTTTGTTGCTGGATTTCTCTGCATACCTACACATACATAAGAAACCAATGTATCAGTATTTGTTAACCCTATAACTGCTTCACAAGAATTCAGTAGTTAGCAACATCAGGTTAATAAACAGACAAAAAAGCTAAATTTTAAACTCCTCCTTACTACACACTCCAAGCTTACTTGGTACCCACCTAGTAGAGATAAGACAGTGAGACTGCAGAGAGATAAGAGGTGCAAACCAAGGTCTCCAGACACATTGAGCCCAGCAAACACATAAAATCCACACAAAATAAAAATAAACAAATAACACCAACTTTTCAATCCCCTTGTGACTTAACACCAGATTTACAGTGTCAGCAAGGTCCCTTACTTCTTCACCAGGACAGCAGAAAGCACATATGTGCCCTGGGAGCTTCTGTTAATTCCAAGATTAATGAGAGCTGTTAAGAAATGAAAACCCACAGGTCCCAACAGTCTAGCCCAGTTTTGGCAACTTCCATCATTCTCAGGAGCACGAGTCAACAGGGAGATGGTGCAAGAGCCCTTGTGTGCCCCTGAAACACCAGAGAGGGGACAGCCAGGCTCAGCGCTAACTCCAGCAACAGAGAAGAATGAGGAAGATGTGTTATGTCACCCTGGTACAGTACAGCAACACTTTTCAACTGTTGCTCTGCAAATTCAGCTTCAGCAATTCTGCTCCAGAAGTGCTGCTGAGCAGCAGGAACTCCTGCTGCAGAGCTGTGCATTGGCAGTGGCCCTGCACCAGGAATTGTGGCCACCGGGGAAGTGACTGCTGAGCTCTGAACACTTGCACTGTCTTGAGACAGACAGCACCTGGGTGCTTCATCTGGCACATGGAGATTCCCCCTCTGGAGCTTTCCAGATTCCACATACAACTGGAACCTGGTTCCTCAATTAACACTGAATAAAATACCACAGTAAGAATAAATGACTGACAAAAAGGGCTCTAAAACCAGGAGACAAGCCTTGGAGGGACTTATTGTATTATGTATGATTTAAAAAAAAAAAAGAAGGGTGTGATGAAAATTACCAAGGACAATGTCACCTAGACAGATGGTTTTCCTGCTGAAATAAAGCCCTCTGCTAATCACCCATGGCTTACCAGAAACAACCAGCAACTGCCCACAAGAGACTCCCCATAGTAAAACACATAAACTCCAAAACTGAAGTAGATTTAAAAAATACCGCAAATTACATAGAAAGTATATTTAAAACAGAGCTACGGGTAGAGAGCTTTCATGATAGTAACAGATTACCAAATGCAAGAAAAAGCTCTTAAAACACCTCCTCTCCACACTTCCCAAAAGTGTTTCTGTATAACTTTTTGGCAGTTTCATTTCTCCCCTTCCTTCTTCTCAATTCCTGACACAGGAAAAACAATTTTGGACTAGATTGTGACATGAAGTGACACAGCAAATGAACTTCCCTCCCAAATTTCATCAAGAGGAAACTGGAATATTGCACGATGCTGCAGCTCTTCAAGTTCCACAAGGACATATAACCTGCATTCTTCATGTTGCCACTAAATATTTTTAAAAATCCAGCTAAACATGAAAACAATAACAACAAAAAAAATGGAACAAGATTATATTTGCAAAGAACAACTTAAAGGCAAGAGCATTGACTGACTTAATTTTGCGGGACACTCTGGTGCTTTACTTGACAGGGGAGAGCTTCCTGACTTAATAATCAAGAGCAAGACATTCATATGACTAAGACCACAAACCACTTCTCCAGCCGATGCTCTCCCACCTCCTCCACCCCAGGCCTCCCAACCACAACCCACGCTCAGTCCCGCATCCCAGAGATGCTGCCTGCCACAAGAGCGGCAAACACAGCCCCTTGCTGCTATCCCAGCCAGAAGCTGCCGGCAGCCCGTGCTCTCTGTGCACCAATTTCTTACAGCTGCGGGGAAGGGGAACGCCACGTCCGAAGGGCTGGCAGCAGCACGCGTTGGGATGTCCGCGTCCGACACCAGCTGATACCGAATTCAACAGCACACAACGAGCAGGGATGAACTCAGTAAGAAAGGGAAGGGAGAAGCTGCAACCTCTCTAATTCCTGACTGAACTTGTAGTCAGCAGCCATCTACTCAGGTAAAAGAAAGCAATCAGGCACCGCGATCTTCCCTGTACATCCACATTTCGCAAAGCAGTTCCAAAAACACCAGAGATGAACAGTTGTAAGTAACAGTTGCCCCTTAAGGCCCATCAAAATCGTGTCTCCTCAGACTCTGTCCTACCGCCAAACCCTATGATTCAGGCGACTGACTTCAGCGTAGAGCCAACAAGGCGATAAGCAGCGGGGCAGGGCTCCCGGCGCCGCCGCCGGGGCACCGCGGGGAGCACTCTCCATCTCCTGCTCCCGCTTCTCGGAAAGCTGTCCCGAGCGAGGTCACCCACCCCGCAGCTCGCACAGTAGGGCCGAGCCAACACTAGGGAAAAGCAAGCCCTACCCATCCCAAGGCACGGAGGGTGCCGCGGGCAGCGCCGCTCTCCCCGGAGCCGGAGAGGGGCAGCCGGCCAGCAAACACCCCGCGGGTTTCGGGGAGCCCCGTTCGGCCGGGAGCGCCGCGCCGGACCCCATCCGCTCCGTGCGGGGTGCCCTCACCTGCGGTGTCCCAGATGGAGATGTTGTACGGCCCCCACTGCTTCAGGTAGAAGGCGCCGCCGACGGTGCTGACCGTCTCCTGGAAGCGCCGCTCCATGTAGCGGTGCAGCAGGGAGGTCTTGCCCACGTTCATGTCCCCCAGCAGCACCACCTTCCCGTCCGGCTTCTTCATCGCGGCTCGGCTCGGTTCCTGCCGGCGGCCGCTCCCGCCCCCCTGCCCGGCCCGGCCCGGCCCGGCCCGCTCCGCCCGGCGGGGCCCCGGAAGCGGCGGGACGAGGGCCGAGAGCCGCCTCCGCCGGCAGCGCAAACTTCGGGGGCTCCGCGGGAGCCGCGGCGATCCGGCCCCGGCTCCGGCTGCTCCTCCTC
The DNA here is from genome assembly GCF_036417665.1 of Passer domesticus. Classification (NCBI taxonomy): domain Eukaryota; kingdom Metazoa; phylum Chordata; class Aves; order Passeriformes; family Passeridae; genus Passer; species Passer domesticus. Next base: position 25,537,764 of record NC_087475.1, read on the forward strand.
CCCCGGGCCGGCCCCGCTCCGCTCCGCCCCGCCCCGCCAGGGGGAGGGGACGCGGGCGGGGAAGCGGCCGGAGCTCGGCGGACCTTCCCCTCCTGCCCTACCCCGGAGGAGCCGGCCGAGGTGTCCCGGCCGCCGCGGGGCACGCTGAGCGGCTGCCGAGAAGCCGGTCCTCGCGGGGTGTCGAGCTCGGGCTCGCTGAGCCTGCGGGGGATGCAGCTGCGTCCCGGGATGCTCGCGTCCTTCCAGCTGGAGGTGGCACGGACACCATCTCCGCAGCCCTCCCGGAGCACAAGGCAAAGCCCGCTCATCCCCTTCCTCTCCTGGGGTGTACATGGAGGGGCACAAAGTTGCTCCGAAATTAAGATTTCTCACAGAGCTGTGACAGCTGCCAGGCAAACGCCTTTGCTCTGGTGAGAAGGAGGTGTCAGGGATTATTTTCCGAGGGGCAGGTCTACCCAATTTCACAGTCAGTTGCCCAGTTGCTGTAATTCAGATTAATTCCATTACAGAGATCTAGAGATCCAGCCTATCCTTTTTGTATCAGTCCTCTTTATGCCAAACAAATATTAATAAAATACAAACTTGCTACAAATTTGGGTAAAATAAAGGGATAATTTGTAGACCAGCTGAGGGGAAGGAAGCAACTGTTAACAGTATTCTTAAGAGAACCTATCATTTACTAATTTTCTCTCCTTCCCCACAGAAAAATGGTCAGATAGAAGCACTTTTCTTAATACGTGAACATGCATCCTCATTCTTGCATGTCTCATGTTGAAACTACTAGAATTTCTTTAGCCAGTCCAGGGTTCATATTTATGAGATGCTTTGATTTTCACCTACCTGCTAAAAAGGATTAGCTGTGTGACAGTCTGGGTTTTTAAGCCTTGCCTGCTTACTTTAGCTTACTCTGCTTTTACTGACCAGATTTGTAATCTTGCAGCTGTACCCAGTGATATGTAACTTCAGAATAAAATATACTCTAGATATTAAAGTACTGGAGATACCCAAAGAGAGGAGATGTTAAATAGTTAGGTTAAAAAAGCCTTACAAGTGCCTTCAAGATATTAATATAGGATGTGATTCAGAGCTGTGTGCAATACTCATTAAGGGGTGGTGGGGGGGAATTGTTGCACTTGGGTAATTGTGTGGCACTATTTTTATGTGGCATATGCAGCCTTTGCCTCAGATTCCCATTTTCTGCCTGGATTCCTATCTCACTCCCAGAGTTGGGAAAAATATACTCATTGGATCAAAGTGTTTCTCTGACATACCGAAAAGCAAGTTCTGGGTGCCTAGTATGAAAGTGTAAAAGCAACAGAAATTCTCTTTGTATGGATACTGCTTGCAAATTCCCATGTGCAATATGTTTCACCCTTTTGAAGTGGCAGATGCCATTTCAGAAAGAGAAAAGAAGAATCTTGTATCAAAGAGTTTAGACCATAAGGATCTGCACCTGTAAAAAATTCCTGGGTTTATGTACTTTTTCCTTATGAACTGTTTTACTGTCCACAGAATAACAAAATAATTAAAAGCTTAGACACAGTTATTGATTTACAACAGCGCTTCTGTTATCAAATCCTATCAGTTAAAGCACTTAAAACAATTATTTCTGAATTTTACTCTAAAATTCTGCTGTGTTTGAATTATTTTCAAGTAGTAGTGAAATGTAGGTCTTTCTGGGATTCAAAACAAGTATCAATAGTTTCCAAAAGTGAGCAGAGAACTTAGGACACAAAACAGTCTGAATAATAGGGTGAAAATGCAACTGGGATTTTAGGCTCTGTTAATAACATGCTCTATAAAAAGAGAAGCCCACTCCCTTCACAGATGTTTTCCACAGTTTCTTGAAACACATACCTACATCCCCACATATTTGAGTGAGGGTATTTCCAGCTAGCAGCAGACAGACAAGACAAGAGACTCTCCTGAAAGTGTCACCAGCCAAATGTCACTGATGGTAATGTATCACTTTTGTATGTAAAACATAGCCTAGCTCAACAAGGCACCAAATTCATCTGGTCCAGTACTGGTTTGGACCTGGTGCCACAACTAGCAACTCCCACGCAGCAAGGGATGTGCATTATCCCGCTGGTATTCACCTCCCATTCACTGCTTTCTTAAAGGGTCATCTCTGTTTCACAGCAATCTGTCCCTAATGATCAGGTGCAACAGGGTTGGAGGGTGCTGTGTGTTGTTTCAGATCCTTGGGAGAATTTAGGACAGTGGTGATCTGAACAAGGTCAAGGTATGTTACAGGGCTCCTGAGGTCAAGTTTGTGAAGTCCTCAGCAGCCTGAGCTCCCACTGACCTCAGGAAAACACGCTCACTGGGCAGAGCGCAGTGTGTTTTGTTATTACTGCCCACCTCGCCTTGGATGAGTGCACTCCGAACTAGAGCGTGCAATTTAAGTCACCTCTGGTTAAAGTCAAAAGGCTCACGATAGTCTGTAATGCAATATAAATAATAATAGAGCATATGTGAAAATATTTGGGAAAACATTAAGAGCCTGTAATTTGCTCTCTAGCACTCAGATGTATTGGCCTGTTGCAAGACAATTTCCCCAAATCACTGAGTCGTCTGTAGCAAGATGTCTCCACAGTATTCAGCATAGGCATGAAGAATGTCAAATTGCTTTATAGGAAGGAATATGGAATACTTTACTCTTTAAGTAGTGCATGTATGTGGACTACATACATTGTCTGGTGTTTGTTTTCAATTTAGAGCATCTGAGGACACCTTTAATTACAACAAGGTTGTTCATTAGCCTTCCTGACAGTGTGACAAAGTGCTCACCATGGCTGGTCTCCGGATGTTCTGAAATTCAGACATTTGGATTATGATACAAAGAGGGACAACACATTAAAGTTTCTTACCCACTTCTGTGCTAGAGTAAGACCTTCCCAAGAGTAAGAATGTTAGCCTTGTACACAAGCCAAAAATCTGAGCCAATAATTACTGTACTGACGTCAGGGTAACTCAACCTTTTTAGTCTCCCGCAGTATGAAAGCTGCTTAGTATTGCAGGAGAAAATTAGAGCCTGTTTATTTTTTTCCTTGCCAGCCTTCCCTATATATATATGTATGTGTATATATATATATACATATTCCTGCCTATGGTCCTCATTTAGTCTTCAGGCTAACAATATTTTGTAAGTTCACATGAGGTGAAATGTTTGTCACAGAACAAGGCTGTTTTTTGCTGAGCTGATCTTATTTTGGAGAAAAATTGAGCAAGTGGTTGAAAGGAATGTCACATCAGCTACTAACTCCTGCCCCCAACATGTCACAGCAATTTCTGGTTTTGTTTCTGCTTATTGCCTTCCTTTATGACTTCTTTCTTCTAATGAGCAATGAGTTTACTCTGTTTAATGAGTATGCATGCTCATGAAACATAAATATTTGTCCTCATCATCTTCCAGACAGCTGTAACTACAGCTCACTCTCAAGGTGCTTTCTTTCAAGCAGGAAGCCTGAAATATATAGACAGAGCAGTGGCAATGTGATGAGTAGCTGTGTAGCCTGAAAAAGCTATTCTGCTTTGCTTACATATTTATTCTAACATATACTAGGTTCTTCCTCTCCACCCCACACATTAGTCCGCAACCTAGATGCCCTAATCAAGGGAAATTGCTTGTACTGCTTATCAAGAGCTAGTCTGCCCTTCTCTAGGGTTGCAGTTCCACACCTTTCTCCCTCTCCTTTTCCTGGCATTTTTCTTAGGCTGGCACTGGCTTTGGCATGAAAACTGAGCTTGATAAGCTGATGAGAAACCAGCTCAGCAGTGACTGTGAGTAATTTTCTGCTGGTTTTGTGATTGGCACAGAGGAGGCTGATGAGGCAGCCCATGGCTGGAGGTTTCAGTCTCCTGGGTCTTCAGCTAAGCAGTGCTGGCTGCTCACTTTCTCTTGGCAAGTGTCCCTGTTCTACCTCATCTTCAAACCTTGCAGGTTTTGGAGCACCTCAATTGTAGGACTGTTTTCTTTCACCAGGATTGGAAAAGTATTTCACTGTACAACTTCTGCCTGGTCAGTGTCTGAATCATGCCACACTGACAGTGAGATGGTGAACCAACCAGCTCAAGACATCCTTATCACAGAAAAGCCTGACCTGGATGATTAGAATTTGCCTGTGTTACAGGCAGTGGAACATCAGGTCTTAGATGGAAACCATGAAGCAACCTAAGCTATAGCTACACTCAGCCACTGAGTGAGCAAAAATAAACTCTTTCCTGATGCACAGGTGCTAGAGATGCAGATGAAAATAGGAGCTCAGGAGGAGCTCCCCACCCAGGTCTTTCATGGAAAGTTAGTTTAGTCTTTGTTGCTAGCACTGTATGGAGAGAGCAGCCCTGCTGTGCCCACTGCACCAGACAGCTTGATTCTCTCCTTGCTGGTACTTCCTGCTCACCAAAATCATCTGAGCCCTGCAGTACCTTGTACTAAGATTGGCGAGTTTCCCTGTATGAAGGAATCAGTTGCTCTCATTTTTCTAGACTTTTTTTACCTGAGTTTCAGGGGGATTAGTGTGGATATACTCAATAAATGACACAGAAATATAGGACTGGAAATTCAATCAAAATGTAAGCATTGTGATTCAAAGTGATCACAATACAAGACATTCTGGTGAATGCACTAAATGTGAGTTTTGCATAGATTGCCTTTTTTTAACTGCAGTCTTTTAAGGTCTAGTCTGACTCCACCAGCACACAAGAATCCAAGGCTGTCCTACTATCATGTTCCTGAAGTTTAATAGGGCACTGTGTGTGGATGTGTAGGAAGGTACACATATGCTTACAAGAAGATACAGAATTATGTCCTATAAACAATGCATTAGATTTTCCCTCTTCCTGGCATCATGGATGCAATGGAATAAGTTAGCCAGTAGTAAGACAGAATTTGCTTTAGTTTCTATAAACTCATTAAGATTCTTGTCCATAATAAGCAGACCCATGTATCTAGGAGACATCCTATGGACTGCAGCAGCCCACAATGGGAATGTGAGTGCAGATTTGGCAGAATCAGAAAGCATGATCCTATTGACTAATAATGATATGGGAGTCAAAAGAAATGCAACTTTTGACCTTTAAATCTGACATTATTTCTGCAATAATATTTCTGCTGTTTCCAGTAATTGTTCTTGTCTGAACCCATTATCTTCACCTTTTGAGTCTCCAATTCTCCTCTCCATCTCCCTGCAGGGAAAGGGAGGGGATACAGGGGAGTGAGCATGGGGCATGTGCTTTGGAGTGTTTCATTGGGAACACCAAACTGGAGACCCATTCCTAAACTGTGCCACAGATCCAGTCAGGAGTTACACTTTGTCCTGCCTCTGGCCCTGTTACTCCACTTTCATTTCACCTCTTGGCTGGACAAACCATTGCAATCTCCTTTCCTCCTTCCTCTTTGAGCTTCTCCCCACCCATACTGGCAGTTGTAGAGAGAAGTGGGATTTCTCCTCCTGATGCATGTTAAAGTTGAACAACACTGATTGCATTTGGCAGGAAAAACCAGCTACCCTCTTTTTATCCTCTTACAGAAAGACAACACTGTGACCTTCAAAGTGTAAATTGATCACTATGAAATGAAATTCATCACAATGGTTTCTCCTAAAAGTATTGCACCCCTTCATGGGCTCTTGTTTCATCCAGCCACATCTGGTCCTTGGATGAGAGATGCCCCAGCTATTCATGGATAAGAGAACCTATTTAGAAAGGAAATATTAATGCAATTAGAAGCATAAAGATACTAATGATTTACTTACATGTGTGAAGATGTGACTTTCAGATTAGAAGAAAAAAGAAGAAAAAAGGATGATCAAAGCAGAATTTAGAAGATAAAAATATAATTTATACTAGCATGTTTTTGGAGAGTAATACTGGAAATTCTTGTCAAGTTTGTAGCATTCAAATTAGAAATTTACTGCATAAAATGTCCCAGTCCTCTGCTAGTCTTAGTTTAGAGCTAAGAAAAAAAGGAAGCTATGATGATTTTCTTAGTTGCTTCTGTAACAGAAAATCTTTTCTTCCTAGAATATGAAAGAGGGCTTCCTGGCTGCTTTCTAAATTGTATAAAGAGACAAAACACCCCAGAATATTTCAGATTTTAGTTGCTGGCTAGTTAGTTGGATTTATGCTGTTTCAGACATTATATCTAGGCATTAAAACCCTACTAAAAATATGCTAAGTTTTACTGAAATAGTTTCAAACACAGCATGAGGGCAACCTCATTACATTTGAAACATTGCCATACCATAATATCCTGTAGAGAGTTTGCATAAAGATGGTGCAGTCAGAATTTCCTACTTTTTCTGTCTCTTTAACCATATATTTATGATTAAAATGATGTGCACAAGTCCCCAGCACATCACTCTACATCACAGTGTTTCTGAGAATTAATTTCTGTGTTACTCTTTTGATTGCATTTCCAATTTCACCATTCAAAAATTTGCTGTTGGTTGATCTTAGGAAACTGTTCTGGTTTGCTTCTATCCTTTCTTTTTTAATAACCAAGGTTTTAATCATTACTCACCTTGGGTACTCCTCCAGAAATCTTACTGAGATCAGTGGAACTATTCATAGCCAAGGTATAAATAAGTACATGCAATTTGACCTTCAGTCATCTCAAAAAAATATTCTCCAATCTCATTACATAGAGAAAATTCTGCTGTAAATTCAAGAGCAAAAATACTTTAAATTGCCTCTGACAAACAGTGTCTAGTGCTTGCAGCTGAAACTTAAACTTTTTTTCCTGCTATAATAGTTATTCTCTGTGTAGTTCTGTTATGTGAAAATCTGCTATGTTTGCTGAAGCAGTATATTTTTTGGCACTTATGACTTACTAGGAATTGCATGCTGCTGTTTCAACATCTTTCCAGGCTATAGATGCTGCTGTGTTTCTTGGGGCCTGGGAAGTCACCTGGAAATGAAATCTGTTGCTGATGATTCCGTTTACAAAAGCAAGTTGCTGAAATAATTGATTTAGTAGCTCCTGAAATGGCTTCAGCTCTGAAAATATTTAAAAGCCTGCTTGCTTGCTTTTTTCCATTTGAAATGCCAAGTGAGAGGTAAATATAGTTGTGGATTGGCTTTCTTTGGCATTATCAGTATTAATTACTATTGTCACGATGTTTCCATCTTCAGAGCATTGCAGAAATGCAGCACCACAACCTGTGCTCATTTTCACTTAAGCCAACCTCCCTAAAACACTGCTTGAATTGCTTATGGGAGCAAATCAGTTCTGTATTTGGCTTCATACATCACTGATTGGTTCCAGAGCTTTGATTTTAAGGTATCCTAACCTTCTTTCACACCCAGGGCAAGAAACTCTTAATCAAGAGGGAAAACTTGGAATGCTAAAGGATGAAAGAAGAAGAAAAATACTCAAGGAAAAAGTCTCTATTATGAGATTTTTTTCTGCAGTGAATTTGAATAATATGTATCCTTTTAAGACACTGAGAAAACAGCTTCTGTGAGATAGAGGACATTGGAGAAATTATTAATGTTAGCTGATATTCAAAGTAAATCCCTAATTTAAACAGAAGTGCTGGTAAAACTTATTCCAGATATAATATTATATAATTTAATTTGCTTCAAACACCTGCTTCTGTCAAAGCTAGTCTATTTAAGGAGTAAAAATAACAGAGTAAAAAAAACTTTTAGAACATATTGGAGATGTTAACATAAGATTAGCATAAGATTATTATTGGAGTAAGCTTGTTCCTATTTAAGTCAAATAAGGAAGCTTGTAATTCTCTAAAGCTCAAATGGTATTACTATAAAATAACATGGCAACACTGCTATTCATAAATCAGAAAAAGAAGAAAGGTAGCAATTAATTTAATATAGACAAATGACACTGAATGGAAAAACTGCTTGAAATTAAAAGGTGAAACAGAAGGGAGTGTGTCCAAAGGAGAAAAGAAAGACTACAAAATATTGATTCAAACCTTCATTATAGAATATATGCATAGAAAACAAGAATGGATGAGGGTAAAAGAAAAATATATAGGAATACCCAGTCTGACTGTAAGACATCAGTGAGTCTAGAAAAGACATTCCATTCTCATTGAAATGGCAAGTATGGACTTAATCCCACAGCATATTCAGCTGGGTGCTGAAGTATTTTCTTGGCTCTTAAGAATATCATTAACAGTTAAAAGCACACCTAAATGAAACCTATACCAAAATTCTTCAGTGAAGAAGGATGGACTTGAATTTAAATTCTGTTATGAGTTTTTGATTAGAGTTATACATTAACTAACCTCTGGACACATTGATAATGGATACTAACAAAAAGAAATAATTGAGCACAGATGGAGAAATTGCAATGAACACTTGTTAGCTGTATTCTTCAGAGCAAGTAGCAAAAAATCCATCCACTTCAGTGAGCTTCAGCTCACAGCCTGTGTTTTGATACATAGGGCACACAAGTTCACAATGTGCTTATACTCATTGCAAGTACATCTTGTGATCATGAAGGAGAAAAGATCTGTAACAAACCTTTGCATGAACACTCAAGAGCTGGAAGAACTTGAAACTGAAGGACTTTTTTAAAATTGAAGAATTTAGGCAATTCAGGAAATGGAAGTGGAGTTTGTTTTCCAGATAAAACCTTTTCCTCATTGTCTCTGTCCTCAAATTGCCAATACACAGGATGAAAAACTAGCAGGAAATTACCAGCAGTGAGAGAAGCCATTCCAGTCTTGTGGTAGCAGGTTTAAAATGGAAGGAAGTAATTGTTTCTTCTCAGTGCATGATTTGAGTGCATTGTATGATTAGTGCATTGCAGAACTTCTTGCCTTGTGGAGGTCAAAGTTAAAAAAAAAATAGACCAATGAAAATCAGAAAGTCTCAAAGCTGCTAATTCTGAGCAGCATTTACCTGGAAAGAGCTCCTGTATGCTTGCTTTGTTTCCCACTTGAACCATCCTCTTCTCTTTAAATGGAATGGTTTTATGGAGCAGCCTCCAAACTGCTGATGTTGCATATAATCATAAACTGAAACTTGGGCCAGCTCATCTTAAAGCAAAATTTAACAGGTGTGGCATTTAAGGAGATAAAAATGACTGCTCATTTGTTCCTTCTGTGGGACACTGAGAATTTGAGGCAGGGAGTCAGGAGGTGACTGTAGAAAGGGCCTGCAAAGGTCTCCCAGATTCTGGCCTGCCACATCCTCTAGTATAAAGCTACTAGACACACATGGAGTCTAACAACTGTTCAAGTTTTTATTTTTCAAGCTGTAGGTGCTGTCTTGCTTCCCAGCTGGAAGGATCATAAAACTTATATTGTCACTGTCCAGGTGGTTGAAAGAAAAAAAAAAAAATTAAGTAATGTGGATTTCAGAAGTATAATCTATACTGGATTTGAGCAAAGAAATATAGAGATAGTAATTAGAGATTTTTGACAGGAAAAGTTTTTTGCAAAATATGTATAACTAGATCAAAACTTAGGTGAGGGTAGATGTTTGGTCTTAAACTACCTGATTAGTGGTGGTAAATTATGATTCTGGTCCTTATAGCTTCCTCCTGTCTGGTCTTCTATTTCTGAGAGACTTTTCTGATCAGCTCTTTTATTGTATCCCTGTCAAAACAGGTGGCTGCTTGTGCCCCATTTGTTTCATACAGAAAATGAAAACAAATCACAAGAGGCTACAGAAATACGTCATTTATATTTTCATCCTGCTAAGATAAATATTAACTCTGAGCCCTTACATGTTTTCAGATCTGGCTCAGAATTTATCAGACACTTTAAGTTGTTAACTATTAACCAGGAGATGGAGGCTGGTTTGGTCACATTCTGAAATCAGTCATTGCTGAAGAATGAGATGATTCAGGACCTTGACAAACTCAGTTGCTGATGGCAGAAAAAAAAATTAGCCTCTTCTGAGAGCAGTTGATTAGTATCTACTCTTTGTGCATATTAATTACATTAATATAACATGATAACAAATGCAGAAAAGTAACTGTTCACCAGGATCACTCGGAGACTAACAACCCAGCCTCTAGTTTTGACATTGCTTATCTGTATTAGCAGAATTGCATTCCAGCCTTCTTTACAGTTCCTTTTTGCAGAAAACATTGAGGCATTGAGGTGCTGCAGTGTGTCCAGAGAAGGGCAGTGGAGCCTTGAAACGTCTACAGAGCAAGTCGTGTGAGGAGTGGCTGAGGGAGCTGGGGTTGTTCAGCCTGCAGAAAAGGAGGCTCAGGGGAGACATTATCACTCTACAACTACCTGAAAGGAGGTCTCCCAAATAAATGATAGGATGAGGGGAAATTATTTCAAGTTGTGCCATGGAGATTTAGATTGGATACTAAGAAAAATTTCTTCACCTCGAGTGTTGTCAGGCAGTGGAAACGCTGCCTACAAAAGCTGCCTGTAGGTATTAAAAAGACAAGGCTTAGTGATGGACTTGGCAGTGCTGGTTTAACAAATGAACTCAATGGTCTTAGAGATCTTTTCCAACCTAAATAATACTATGATCTGAACTGAGCTATGGATACATGGTCCATTTATACCTTGTCCTAAAAGCAGCTTGTTGATTTCAGCCTATGAGAAACACTTTTTCCTGAGTTCCCAGACTGAATGGTTTGGGCATATTCTATACAGTCAGTGAAAAGAAGTGTTTTTGAAGGCCTCCTGTAGAAGACCCTATCAGGTCTAGGTGTCCCATGGGTGAATGACTTCTTATTTATTAACAAAAAAGTTCATTTGCTATTGCATTAACCCTTCAGTTAAATCTGGTTAAGATTCTCTGAGTTTCTGCTTTGTCTGTTCTGGGCATGGATAAATTAAAGGACTTGAAGCGGGCAGGTATCCTGTAGAAGATAGATATACTTTTGGAAAATATCCTTGAAGAAACAACAATTTAATGTAGTGCTTAGCCTCCAACTACATTATGTGGGCATTTTGCAGATTTGTGTTGTTGTGCCTGGAAATATGAACCACTCTAATTACAATAGGATGTTTAGAATGTAGTTGCATTATGGGGCATGAGGGCATATCTCTGCTGTCAAGTCTGGATGCTTAAAAATTTGTATCCAGATTTTATAGCTGACCATTCCTGTCTTTCGCTGTTTGTTTTTTTTTCTGTGTAAAAGAAAACTTGATGCTCAGACAGAAGGGAGGAGGTGTAATGTTCAGCTAGCACCTTTATCTGGACAAGTAGGAAAATCAAGACTGCAGGCATGTATACAATACATATACCACAACACTACTGGGACAGCCAAAAACTGGAGGGGTTACTTCTGAAACAAGCTCTTGCAAAGAAAAAGAAATGATTGTCATTTCTCTGAGATGTATTTTTTCCCGAAGTCTCCCGTTATGTGATATTAACTTTGTAAGGTAAAAGTCGGATAGAACATACTGGATGACATGGGAATGCTGGGCATACACCCGGTCCCGCAGGAGTTTGGAAAACTGGAAATGCTGTAAGCTAATTTGTGAGGAGCAGAACGCGGGGGCCGGAGGAAGGTCCGGGAGGTGCCGGGGGCTCTGCCCGGGGCCGGCAGGTGGCGGCACGGCCGCCTCGCACCGGGAGCCGCGGCCCGCGCTGCCCTGCCCGGCCTGGCCGCCCGGCCCTGCCCGGCCCTGCCCGGCCTGGCCGGCCCTGCCCGGCCCTGCCCTGCCCTGCCCTGCCCTACCCGGCCCTGCCCGGCCCTGCCCTGCCCTGCCCTGCCCTGCCCTGCCCTGCCCTGCCCTGCCCTACCCGGCCCGGCCCGGCCCTGCCCTGCCCGGCCCTGCCCTGCCCTGCCCGGCCCTGCCCGGCCCGGCCCTGCCCGGCCCTGCCCTGCCCGCCCTGCCCTGCCCTGCCCTGCCCTGCCCTGCCCTGCCCGGCCCGCCTTGCCCGCCCCGCCGGGCTGCTGCCCCCGGCTCGGCTGGCCCCTCGGCCCGCCCGCGGCCCCGCTCCTGCCGGCCTTCCAACCCAAATAATTGCCAAAGTACGGCGGGAGGCAGCCCGACTGCCCACACGTCTCTCGTCTTCCTCCTCACGGCATCGTTTCTCAACACCATACCGGGTCCCCAGCATGGCACGGCTCCTGGGCACATCAGGCTCAGGTGGAATCTTGTTGAGGGATGCAGCGCATTCCTCTTGCTGTCCTGCAAGAGCTTTCTACTGTGCCCGAGAGTCTGTGTGCTCAGGCCCTTGAGCTGACAGCAGTGAGGAGCAGTGAGCCAGACCACCCCAGCTGCTGATGGCCAGGTCTTGCTGAAAACCAGGGGACAGCTAAAGTCAGGCAGCTAAGGGAAATGTGAGTGCCATGACCCAAGGAGCAAGGGGGACATCGCTCAGGGGTCAAAGCATACACTTCCCAAGGAAATCAAGTGGCCATAGAAGCTATATCTAATGGAAAACTTGTTTATAGTGTTTTAAGTTGCCACCCCATTAAATTTAAGTAAACTGGTGCAGTGCTACAGGCAGCAGTACCTTCGGCAGAGCTCCCATGGCTGCGTGAAGGCTGCCAGCCCCTTGTGGACCTGCTGAGCCTCTGTGTATCTTTGCAGAAGCGCCAGCCCCACTTTGCAGGGAAGGGACAAGTTCTGATAAATACTGACACGTGCTTGTTATTATTATTGCTGTTTCCCAGCAGCCAATAAATGAATTACTGCAAAGTGTAAGGGGAAGTCCCTTCGCTCTGAAGGCCCAGGAGATTGTCTGTCTCTTTAGTATTTCCTCACTACGCTTTGCTCTCTAACTGCTTAACCTGAAAGCTCAAACACGTAACAGTCATGTGAGTGCAATAAGAAATATTTTTTTTCAGTGGTGGATTCACAATCTTACATTCTGAAGAAGCTAACAAATGAAGGAGCTGATGATCAGCCTCAGCAGTTGCCTTTTCATCAGCCTTGCTCGAGGGGGAGACCTAGAGCTGCCCAGAGTCTGTGTCCAGGGCTGCCACTGGTGCAGCTGCTCCGAGGGTTTCACACAAGGGAGAGGTGTCACTGGCTGGTGGGGCCCCTCTGCAGTCCAGTGCTGGTTTCAGCAATGCTGAGATGTTGTCTGGGTGAGCAGGGGCTGCTCACACCCCTGGTGTGCCAGTGGAGAACTGCAGAGCTCTTCACTCCCCTCTCTAATTAAGGGAACAGCAGCATCTTGAAACTGCATGGTATTGCGGCAAGTAAGGACCAGCATTTATCCTGCTTGGATACAGTTCTGCTACCACTGCTCTGAATATTAATTATTCTGCCCACAAATTAAACTGGAAGTTTATCACAGCAAGAAATACTCGACAAAGATGAATGATTCAAACAGCAGAGATTACCTGGGTTGTCCACCCTCTGGAAAAGCTCTGCTGATAAGCTCTGTGAAGGTACTGTGGTGGAGACGGCGAGTCTCTTCCCCTAAACAGTCACAGCATGAGTCCAAAATAATTTGTATTGCAGTCATACTGCACTGAGATGCTGACACTCTTGGGATATTGCTGCTCATATAGTCTGTCACTGCTGGAGTAATCAAGAATGTCCTGGGCCTAGAAAAGAAATGGTTTAGAGGCCACTAATGAAATTAAAGAGACAAAAGATGGTATCTCTTTTTAGGCCATTCATAAAAAGGTCAATTGATGCCATCTTTTGTAAAATAAGTAAAATAATATGTTCCACTAATCATAAAAGTACCATTAAGTCAGCAATACAAATGAGCTCCTGGCAGAAATTACTTCCCGTGTTTTCTGAACCGGAAGGAGATTGGCAGAGCGCAAGAGTCAGCTGATGGCAAGGAATTAGTCACAAAGCCAACAGCCATGCAGTGTGTGCCAGCATCCAGAGCCTGTGGCCATAGCCCCGTGGTTGTCATGGCAGCCCAGTGGCTGCTGCTGCCTGGGGATTCACCAACCACTGAGACCCCTCTTCACGCTCTGGAAATGGAGCCAAGCGCAAGATCTCAGGATGTAAACAGCCAGCTCCATGTTTACAGTGCTGAAATAAGATGGTTTCCTCCTTTAGTCACTTTTTTCTGTCCTGCTTTTACAGCAAATACTCTGTCATGGGATGCTCTTCCCAATCATGCTTTATATACAAAGGCAATGGCAATGTCATTGTATTCAGAAAATGGTCACCTGTGCAGTCAGATGCTGTTAAGATCATACTCACTTTCTGGAAAAACTTATTTGCTGTCTGTGTCTGATGAGCATAGAGACTGACAGCATTCCTTAAAGACATGAAAACAAATAACCTCCTTTAAAAAGTGCATGTTATATTGCCTGCTTCCACTCTTACAGTCATGTTAGCTCAGCATATCTCTCTGCTCCCTCCTATGCATGCATATACCTTGCTTAAGCCTGTTTTGAACAAAACCTGTGTCAGGTGTCCTGTTGCTTCCTGCTGGATAATTTTCAGGTTGTGTGTTATCATCTGTGCTGTGCGTGCTGTGGGTGCTGCTGTGTGTATTTTCCCCTCCTGTGCTGACACACATGTATAAACTCGGCTGTTTCTCACCAACAGCAGGTGACAGCCTTGGTGCAGAGGCTCTGTGTGCAGGCTGCCAGCACTGCCTGTCCTGGGACTGTCTGGAAAACTAACACAGACCTCTGTCAGTCATTCTGCAGTCTGTCCTTTTCCCCTGGCACAGGTAAACCCCAGGAGGGCAGCATGGCTGGTGCAGAGCCCAGCTCTGCACACCTCATGCCAACAGAGAGCCCTTTTGTGTGGAGGAAATTCATCTCCAAGGTGTGCCAAAGCCCTTTTCTGGTGCCTGAGCTGTGCACAGCAGCCAGGGCAGAATGAAAACCTGGCTCCAGAGTAGTGTCCTGATGGATGGATACTGCCTTGGCCACAAGAATCACAGAAGCCTTCACCTTGCAGGAGTGGAAACACCTGATGGTGTTTCTATGGCTTTGAGAAGAAGAATTCACCCCTACATTCAGTGCACAGCCTGTGGGAACGAGCAGCTGTACTGGATTAGGCTGTCAGGAGTGAAGGCTGTCAAGTCAGCTTCCAATTACTTTGTCAGCCGTCAAACAACATTTTTTGCTTCTATATCCCCTGCTTCCCAAATCACGATTTCTATCTCTAAACAATGTCAGTATATTTATAACAACTAAATGTCTATTCATTGTTTCCTCATATATTTCAGAAACTACCTTCTGACTGGATTAAGCACTCTGGTAGCATGAAAAAATAACACCCACTCACATAGTAAGAAAATATAAAAACCTTCTAATTTAGTTGTGGTCTAAATATCCTACTGTCTTAACCCAAGTCTGGGTAGATGCCTTGAATTGCAAAGGTTCCTGTAAAGAAGCAGCAGCAGGGGGTCAAAAACAAGCTGAGGATTTCCTTTGATGTAAACTGTGATGCTGAGAGTTTTAGGTGATTTTTGGTTTTCTTCCCCATTTTTAAATAAGCCTAATGTTAATACATGGATTCTTCATGGTATTTCAGTGATTGCTCACAGTGAATAAAAAGCTCTCCATGGCTGCTACAGAGCTCTGTGGAGCAGCTCCTGCCAGGGCACAGGAGCAGCACTGGCACAACCAGTCAGAAACACTTTTGCAAGTGGTGAACAGCCTTGTTTTGAATTTATCAGTGATGCCCTTATGTCAGTGGGGTGGTTGAAAAGAAAAGCTGCTTTTACTTCTGCTGCCTTGAAATACAGATCACAGTCAAAATCAGAAAAAGACAGAGAAAGCAGATTCTTAGTCAGGCACAGTGTAGTGCTGCAATCCATTGGAAATAAAGCAGTGAAGTGAAAAGCTGAAAAGTTGCTGTACTTTCAAGGAGTCAGTGTCTAACACTATTGTAAATGCTGACACAACCCAAATACTTCCAATGCAATAGCTCTTGTACAACAATGGAGATTATTAGACAGGTCTTCTGAAGTTAAATGACTTTAACATGGAGCACTTTGAAGCCTGTAGGCATATATCTATATGAGAACAAAAACAACACTGAAGAAATTAAATTTTGCATGAGTTTTTTTTTTTGGAAAAAAAAAATCTACTTTTGTTCATATTGAAAAGGGATGATTGATTTTTTTCAATTTGGAGGCAGGCTGTCTTTTATCAGTGGTATAAATATTACTATAAAAATAATCCATTGTTTTCAATTTTATCTACCAATTACATGCACACACTCCAGTTGCAAAAATATAGAACATTGGGACCAACAGGTTTTACTTGGTTGTCTAAAACCAGATTAGTACATCAAATGGTCTTGGTGGGGCCAAAAAGATATTTGTTGCCTTCAATTAGTAGTTGTAGTGACTGTATTAAAGTGCATCCCGAGCCTGTGGCTGTCAGGGTAGTATTCTATTGAAGACTCTGTCTGATTACTCATTTCTAGGTTTGCTCTCTTCCTAGCCCAATACTATATTCACTAAAGAGCAAAAATTATTTGCTTGCTATATTAAAGAGCTTGAAAGTTATTTCCCTCAAAACCATAGAACAAAAATTCAAGGAAAGAAAAAATGCATACATGTGTGTTTTCTCTAACACAAGGGAGTTCTTATCCAGGGTAGAGACTGCCTTTTTATATAGCTATGAGAGGGGATATAAAAGTAAAAATTACCCCATATAAAGCATGCACATTAATCAAACTCTGTGCAACCTGAGCCATGGAAGGAGTAAGAGGAGCAGGGTAAAATGCATTGTATTTCATACTGATCAAAATAAATTGTTCCATTTCTATTCAGCCAAACCGTACGTGCCAGTTTCTGAAGGCAAAATGAAGTAATGATACTGTAATGAACATATTTATTTTTCATTTTTCTTATAATCTCCAGTCTTTGAAATGGTTTGTTAAATCCCCCAAAGCTACATATATAATGAACTTTTGATAGTTGAGGTTACAGACTCATTCATGCGATGGAGCCAGGGTTCCAGAGTGTCTCTATTAATTTTCGCAGCACCAGCACTCTGCAGTCTTTCCTGCTCTGCTGAACACTTCTAATTTTGATTAATTCCACTGGCATTTTAACCTGAAGGTGTTGCATATGGGTAAAATCTTACAAAGAGAAGGCCTTGTAAAATCATGGCTCAGGCCTGCTACTTTGTCTAAGCAGAAAAGGACTGTGGGAAAGAAACTCAGCTGAATTAGGGGTAGAAAAACAAGCTATGTAACCATTATGTGTTCACATCGTCGTGTATGGTGGTTGGTTGAATTATGTTTGTTATGATTTAAAACTATGTAGCTGATAATGGGCTAACTGCTTAAAAAGGCCTGGGTTTTGCAATAAAGCAGCTCTCCTTTGCACCTGCCTGGGGACTCTGTGTCACTACAGACCCTCACCCCACATGAAAGTATTAAAAAAAAAAAAGGGGGGGATGTTGCAAAGTCTTCAATAGCTTGTTGGTAATATGCTATCCTGGCCAAAAGTTTAGGAGTGACTTTATTCGTATTTCCTCACTGTTCCATCCCTTGCTTTATGCCTGCAATAAAGAGAATAACAAAGCTCTAATCTTTAACAGTTTATTTGACAATCTAAGAGGCGCTGCATACAGGCTAATGACCACGATATTTCACAAATTTTACTTGCATGCACTTCACAGGCTTTAATGGATATGTCAGTGATGCTGACTGTGGTTCTGGAGCAGATCATTTGGTTAGCCACTCCTCCCTCAGCTACAGAAAAGATTCTTGTCCAGAAAGCCACTGTATTTCCAAGAGCTGAAGGACAGGAGTGTGCAAAAAGAAAGAGGTAAGATCAAGACTGTCTTCAGCAGAACTCATATGAGATTAAGAAATTATCAAACTGAGTTACAACCATTTTTCTCATCCTTGGAAGCAAGGAAATGCTTTTGCCAGATGTTGATCCCCCCCCCCCGAGACCTTCTCCACTCAATACCAATAGTCAGTTGGGAAGGAAAGGGCAGATAATAAAACAAGCTCCACAGGTTGTGGTAACATTACCAGTGACAGACCCAGTGGCTCCCATTGTGTGACACCCTTGTGGTGCCATAAAGCCAGAGGGCATCAATGGGAAATTTCCACAGGGCAGGAGTTCCTCCACTCACCCCACTCCTCCAAAAACATGATACTGCGTTGCCCATTTCCCTGGTTAAACACGCTTCTTCTTCACCAAACCATTTTAGGAGGAATGCATTCTGGAAAACCCAAAGCATTTCTTCCACACTACTTCAGCTTCCCAAGGAATGAAGAACAGATTCTTTTTCCTAGCTCACTCAATTGCATCCGGATGCTTCCTAGAAAGTGTAAAAAGAAGCGTCTGTGTCCCCAGCCAACCTCTGAGGACACCTGGTCAGTGCAACTGTTCGGGCATTAGGGTTTCTATTTTGCACGCCTCTGGCCAAATGTTTGAGACAACATACCCGTGGTGGCACGCTCTCGGCTCAAAGCCAGGCTCTAAGATGTCCAGAGGTACAAAGCATGAGCAGCTGCAACCAGCTGCACTCCCATCCTACCCCATGGACACCAAAAAATGCAGAACCTGAAACCTAGCAAATGGATATATTCCAGGGATTTCTATGAAGAAATGGAATCCTTCACTCCATGAGATTCTTGCATAAAGTAACATTGTAAGATGCTTTCACAGCACAGATTAATAAAATGAAACTTGATGAAAGTAAGTGCTAGACTCTGAATAATTTTTTAGATCTGTAACAGTTTCCTAATTAATTATACAACTTCTCATAATAATTGGCTAATTCTGTTTTTAACTCTGATGATAGCACACAAGCAAATTTTATGTGTAGTGGTCACTTGAACAATTCAAATTTAACCTGATTTCAAACTAATTTTATTACCCTTTGAGTCCTTTCTCTTGCAAGTTTGATTAATGACAGAACAGCCCATGCAACCCTGTGGTTTTCAAGTTTCTTTTACTGCTTTTTGTGTGAAAGTTCAGCCAGTAAATTATCTGCCTCCTTTTCTTTCTCCCTTTATGAATTTGCTACAAAAAAAAAGAAGACAGAAAACTAGTCAGAATTTCTCTTCATGAAAGCTGCTCTTAAGTTGTATGTAAGCCCCTTAGTATTTTGTCATTCTCAATGAGTTTGTTAATTACTATTCTGGTTGGTACTTGGTTGGTATTTTCTGGAATTCCTCTAGCATGAGTTCTGTGCTAGCAGGATTTCTGTTCTTCAGGATAATGGAAAAATAAAATATCTATAACTTAACTGATACTCCTAAAGTTAGAGTTAGAGTCAGGGTTAGGGTTTCATCTCAGTGTGGCATAATAAATGTGAGATGAACACTTGTAGATATTTATCAGCAAGTCAGCTGTTCCACTCCTCATCGCTTCTGGAGGAGAGCCATCCAGTCCAGATGGTCACTGTGGATGTCTGTCATCCCCAGTCCTGCTGGCTCCTGTTCTTGTCGTAGTTGTGAGAGAGCCATCACAGTTGTGTTCTACTTCTGTCATCTGTGAAGAGGGATTCTATGGCCAGGTTCCATAAACACTGAACTATTGCCACCAATCCACAGTCATCCACAGCAGCTAGAGCTAGTACCCCATGCTCTCTTCAAGTGTGATGGAAGGAAACAGAGGAATTGTCTCTTGTACTTGCCTAACTTGTCACAGACATTCATTTTAGGATGACACGTATCAGCTTTGATGGTACATTTCCCTGTTCATCGCTTATGAAAAGTGCCTATAATGTAATCTAAGCCTAAATACATCACCTTCAAACACCTAAATTAAATCAAATGGGTTCTACCCTTACCTTTCAGACTTCATAGAGAACACATACCAAGAGGATTTGGGTATCTTCACATGCAGACTCCAGCCTTGTCACAACCACTGGTATAAGCTCACATCTGATTCTGTCTACAATAAAAAATGGAAATTGGTGTGCCCGTATTTCCTCAGATTTGTGTAAAAGGGACCCGACAAAGTCACAACAGGCACAAAAAAAAAAAAAAAATCCATCCACACACACCCAGAAGAGTACCAGCATAATCAAGCACATGCTTTAAGTGTTCCAGTTCAGAGTTTATTGTAGCTGAAAAGTAGATGAAGTGGGCTATCTGGCCTATGGACTGCAGTAGACCAGCTAAAGGAAGAAATCTTGTTCCCCCTGTCAAAGGGAAGGAGCAGGCACCTGTTGAAATGCTTATAGCCTAAATCGTCTCATATCTTGACAAAGTAGGCAAAAAGGATTATTTCTCTAGCAATGATACCTACAGGTTCTGGGCCAAACCCAAAGTCCTAGCTATGCTGGACCCTGGATAACACGTAGTACCTATCCCAGTAAGCTCCCCTCACCCTCACTCAAGTGAGATAACTTCAACCCAGAACATGTGTGGAGACATTCATGAAGGACCATCTGCAGCTAGTAACAATGAGCAACACGCTCAAGTGATGTGGCAGCAAACACAGTTACAGGAATTTGCCAAATTTACAAAATTGCCATGCTGTTGACAATACCTACACCCAGCTGCTTGGGAATGCATGTCCCAGGAGAACTTACCTTCCCAGCTTTGGGTCTGCAAGCCCTGGGCTTAAGACTGAGTATATCAACAACTCTCCCACCCCACCCTGAAAATCAGTTTGCACTTGAGATTACACAGGTGTGTATGGAGATTATACAGGTGTGTATGTCTGTGCAGGTCCTGCCCTGAGAAAGTGCCTTAGGTGAAGTGGAAAGAAGCAATGAAATGCATCCCCTCTTTCTTTTGTGTTGATGGTAAATAAAGTTCCCATCTCCCCCTTTACTCCTTTAACATAAAGGAGGATTTTAGCAAACTGTATGGATGCATTCACAGTGGCATGGAATGACACGATGTGTTGTGTGCTGGAAAGAAAGCATTTTCAGAGTCAGAAAGCCATCATCTGCATATGTACATATTCAGTATTTGCAATACACCTTGTGATACTTTGCTGGAAGCTGCCAGCAGTATGGGAAGCATGAGTGCAGGTTACAGCCCCAAAAAGATTTCTCATTGCTAGAGGATTACCCAGCTACATTCAGGGACCCAGGAGCTCTTTAAATTCTTTTGTTTGCAATGGATTCCAACACTGGTGATTTAACTAATCTCTCAGTCACTCTTCCTAGTCACAAGCTTTACCTGTTTCTTCATCAATGAAATGAGACCACACAGCTCAGGTGCTGCAGATCCAGAGACTCTCTATCCCTACGTGGATTCTTTAGAATCCCCTTCCTCATAGCTCTAAGCTTGTGAGCATTTGGGTGTTGCATTTTCTTACTTCTGCCACCTGTGGCAAGGGAGACAAAGAGTCACACAGACTAGCAGACACTCCAAAACTCATTTACTTTTGTTTTAAAGAAAGAAAATATTGGAAGAACTGTGCAAAAGCTAAAAAAAAAATGTCATCCTTCCAATTCAATCTTTTATTTTCAGATGGTGTGGCACACATTCAAGGATGGATAAAGAAGGGATAAGGAGATGCTCTGTGATGAATAAAGGCATCAAATCAGTTCACAAACACAGAAACTGGATCCTTTTCAAAAAAGTCAGGTGCACAGTGAGTGGAAGCTGTTCCAAGTCCCATGCTCATACAGCAGCCAACAGATGTTGTACATCCATGTCTGAGCAGCCAGCTGTCTTCCCATCAGTATTAAGTGTTCAGTTGATATTAAAGGGACAGACAGAATTAAATCTGAGCACTCAGAAACACAAGCAGCTTTTTTGAAGCTTGCTATGTATACGAATTATTATATTTTTGCTTCTTTTTTTTCCTCAAACAAAAGCATTAATGAACACTTTAAAAATTAGAAGAATGATTAGAAGAGTGGCCATGGACACATAAACAGCTCAATAATAATATATTAATATTCTCCAGCAATAAACGCAGGAAACATTTGAAAATAACATCATAAAATTTCAAAATATTAGTATAAAAATACAGGAAAGAGAGAGAAATGGCTGCTAAAGATCTTTGAATACAGTCCTATTTATGTCTTCCCTATCCTGGGTTTTGTGACCTGTTTTGTAAAGAAGTTTCAGATTTTCAGACTGTGTCTGACAGCTCAAAAAATACCACCACTCTTACATAACAGAGAGAGACAGAGATTATCTGCTATAATATATGTCATAGATCAAACAATATCTACTATGTCAGTAGATATCTGACTCCACTCTGACCTGGGTGGAAAAGCCAGATGTTTGTGCTGCTTTTCCTTTCCTGGACATGTTTTCTACCCAAGGAAGGTCTAGATACCTGAGAAAGGAGTGGGCAGTGATGTCTTCTGTCAGTTCCCCTCATATGGGAAATCAATGGCTATTAATATAGGATTTTCCCTCTAGTGGCCTGAACCATGGTTTTGATATCGAGGTCAAGAAAAACAATTGAAGTTGTACATTAAAGAGCTTACAATATCTTTGCAAATATAAGTACATACTTATTTTTAATAAATTAAATGAACCATTCTCAATTTATTCACCCTGAACTGAATCAGTAGATTGACTTTTAGATTATTAGGCTAAATTTTAGATGACAAGAGTTAGGTGAAGAGAACTTCAGCATTTAAATTTTTGCTTCAAAACTTCTTTCATTTTATATTAAGGGGGACAAAATGCCAAGACATGGTGAGTGGCTCTGATGGCAGAGAAGCTCTGGGGGTAACATGTTGTAGCACAAAAGGTGTTGAGGGGTTGGAGGGAAAATTCAGGACATTTAAGAGGTTTCTGTATCACACAAATAATCTGACGTGAACTGGGCATAAATTGGGTTTATTTGGATACCAGTGTCTCAGTCAGATGTCACAGTTTTTCTCTAGCAAGCTGTTTGTGAATAATACAGATAAGTTTCTGGTGCTGAGTTCCACATCCTATACATTCTTTATTCTCCCATTTGTCCTGGTAACAAAAACATGATGTGTGAACATATGTTTTACTGCTGGTCATTAGGTGAAAAAATATAGAGAAATTCAGAGAAATATATTTAGAGAAAATAATGTAGAGACCATTACTTTTCAGTACAAAGTTTCCAAAATATTTGACAATGCAAATTCCTAACCCCTCCTAACTTCCTAAACTTCTCCTTTGTATTTACCTTACCTTGCATTCCTTGAAATCACCTGTGGAGAGCCAGATGAGCAAAAACCTAGAAATAGAGAGGGTTCCTTTCCTTCTTCTATAGCCAGCAGCTTAGGGACTTGCTGAGTTAAACCTTACCGCATCATGTAAGAGCTCCTGCCTTCTATTTGTTTCTTTCAGGTCTTTTCCATCAGTTTGTCTTTGAACTCCACACATTTATTCTCTGCTCTTTTTTCTGGCTCATCAAATACATCCTTGTCTTCATTTTCAAGAACTTCTGTAGCATGTTTGTACTGTGTTGTTATCCCCCACTCTCCATAAAGATGCTGATTCCAGCCAATAACTGGTCATGTCTTATGTTTCTCAGTGCATCCCTTTGGCACTTCCTCCTTCAGCCATCACATTATGAGTGAAGTGTGCCACAAGCACTTATGGAGTGAATGCCTTGTGCTTTTCAAAGCTTTCCAGCAAGAATCTTGAAACTCTTATGCTGCAGATATGCTGGAAATGCTGTCCTCCTCATGCTGACCATTAATGACTTCTCAGTTCTCTCTATTTTCCTCTCTGTTTGTACCCACTCAAGTGTTGTCTCAGGTTATAATTCTGATGAACAATCAGAAGAATTGTGCTGCCAATAATGATTACAAAGGGTATTGGAGAGAAGAAATATTTTGTGGAGTAGTACAGTGATAAGTATGGGTTACAAAAGATGAAACACTTCTCTTCTTCAAGATCTCTTAAAATTAAGAAAAGGAAGCAGATTCATAGCACTGCAGCTTGTCAGGCTGCTCTGTGTTTGCATGAACAGTGAGCGATACATCAGTCACTTTGCTCACCTCAAAAATGTAAGAGGCTCAGAAGTCCAGGTCCAGAAAATTCTGCAGGAACCTAATAATAACTTATATAAAAGTAACTGCATTCAAGTATTCAAGATGATCCCTCAGTCCCTAAAATCCAGCACTGACAGCTACTGTTTTTGTGGAGAAACGTTTCTGAGGCACGCTGCCAAGGGACAGTGAGAGTCTTTGAGAAGCACATTTTTGCCCACAGCAGATGGAAGTAGCAGCCTTTAGTTACAAACAAAAGCCAAACAACAGCAAGAAAGGGCAAGACCGTGTAAAAACAGTGGCATAGACAAAGCTGGTGATGTTTTCAAGGCAGATGTGTACTACAAATACCTTGTGAAGGGAATGTGCAATGAGCAGTGAGGGACCAAGGATTTTGATTCATTAAGTACAAGCCAGTTACTTATATATCCTCCTATATTAACTGATGGTATCCATTCTTAATATACTCTGTTAAGTATTTGTGTGTTCACACATTTTATGTTCAACAGTATGAACATACTGTATTCCCAGAAATGTTCAGTACTCTTGTTCTATGGTAAAAATTCATTGGTAGTTGAATTCTTGTAATTCTTGTGCAATATACCAAAAAGATTTGTAACCTTGTAAGTAAACTGTACAAAGAGATAAAAATAAGCCCTGATCATGTCATTGTGGGTGTGTTGTGCTCTTCCTTTTTTTTTTCTTTTTTTTAACCTTTTGAGTAGAGGGTAAGCTAAAAGAGAAATACATAATGAACGTGCCCTTTCTTTTGCAAACAAGTGAGCTATAGATGTTAGTGCTACAAAATTTTGTTTTAGCCTTCCCTATATGTTCCATATATAATCCACGTGTATACAGTGCCATGTCTTAGCAGTTGATAGTGTTTACTGCAGAGATATCCAGCCACTCTTAGCAAAGCACCCTGAGCCCTACAGCTCCTGTCCATAGCCCCACAGATGAGACTATGGCCATGATAGTAAGAAGGCCTGGCAGAGAGGCTGTGAACAGACTCTTTGGCTGCCCAGGAGCACTTGAGGCCATGTTTACATCCTTCTTGTGTCTATCATGTATAATGAGCAAGTATACAAGGAGGTTTTGGGAAATTCGAGGAGGTTTGCCCCAAAGGATGCACTACCCTCAGCTGTTCCAACCATCTGGTGTGTTTCTGGCTGGGCAAACACAGTCATAGTTTCCCCCTGCCAACAGAGTTACCAGAGAGATGTGTGTGATTATTCTGTCTTTGGGGAACCCTGGGCATCTTGGGATGTACAAAATAGACTTGTCAAAGTTTAAGAAGTATCTTAGCAGCAGCATGACTGGGTCTTTGACAGACTGGCCTGGTAGGTGTCTAATTTAGGATGAGCTCGGTAGCTCTCCAGGCCCCAGTAACTCTCAGGATGTGATCTCCATTGCTTGAAATGGAACGTGAGATATGTGGCTTACAGGCAGTCCCCTACATTTAATACCTAAATTTAGATGTCTACAATCTGGAGCTGAATTACACTCCATATTTCCCATTACAGCTCAGGACCTGGCAAAAATAGTCAGAAGCATTTTCTGAAACTCTTTGACATCCTTTATTCCCATTTTTTCCCACTACTCTGAAACAGTCCTCTCACTCCTCCACAATTAGGTCAACTTTGTTGTCTGTCACTCTGACCTCCAGTTCTGAGCCTTTTTACTCACACTGAATGGTCTAAAAGTCACTTTTACAAAAAGACATGAGACTTTGAAAGCCCAGAAAAAGCAAAAATTTTATCTCCAGACCCCCCACATATTAAATGTTCATAGGTTAATGGACCAATAGGTGTCCTTTTTTGATCCTGAAAGAGTAGTTAAGAATAAACTTACAACTGAACAAGACTGGGAAGCCTAATGCCCTCAAGCAACATGATAATGGATTTTGGCTCAACAGGGCAAAAAGCAGGGAGGAGAAGAGCACACTGACAGGGCATGTCTGAGCAGGAAAAATTCAGAAACATACAACATAAAATCTAATAACCCCAAGCATCAGTTAAACCTGACAAACAGGTCTTAATACTACTCAGTAATATTTTTTTCTTGAAATAATGTGATGCTTTTGAAAAGTAACTGAGTCACTTTTGTAATCCCAATGATCTCTAACAGGCCAGAAGCTTCAATAAACTTCGACCAAGAGGAAGGGAAGTCAGTCCCCCTCTATGAAAGGAAAGACCTGAGGTTTCAGCCTTGACCTACAGGTATCGGTAGAACAGTTAAGCACAAACCTGCAGCACTTCTTTTTCTCAGGTGAATTTGATAAAAGTGCTTTTGAACCTGATAAACATGGGGTGGATTAAGACTGTGTCTGCACAGATGCAAATGAATCACATTTTATCTCAAAAGAAGGCATTCAGTTTGCTGATTTTCCTAACCAGCTAACTCCTGTCTGCTCTAAAGCATTACAAAACAGCTCTTACAGGAAAAAAAAAACAAGAGTGATTAATTTTCAATTCCCAATGCTTTTCCTCCCCATTACACAGTTTCCTTGTACAGAGACAGTTGTGAATGCCTGAGCAAAAGGGATAGTCTGATGAATCCTTTTTAGGACGTTACAGCCTTAAAATGTGCCACTCCAGTTGCCAGAATAGAGGCAGGACCAGTTACTAGATGCCTCAGGGAGGTGACTTTTTGTCTATGCAAGGGGAATCTCTGCTTCTTGTGACAGATGAACTGATAAGTGGCTGGATGGGGACTGCAAGTGACAGCAACGGAAGGTGGATGCTTGCCATGCCAATATATCTCAGAGACCAAATGGAGCTTTTACTGTGCAAAATGTATATTTTATTACTCCCTATGAAGGGATCAAATAAGTTCAGAAATAATCTGGTTTCCATATAATGGGAGAAAATCTTCATGGCCACTCAGAAGGCAGTGTCTTAAAAAGCTTTTTTACAGCACACAACTCACCAGCTGACTGAAGGCATGTTACAGATTTGGTCCCCTGATGTTACCAGTTGCAGGAACTGCTCACCTGTGACACGTGCAGTATTGTTTGGGAATGCTCAAATGTGGTCAAAGTGTGGGAGGCTCAGTGTCCAGCTGTGGTGCCTTTCCCTCACATCCAGCATAGTGCTTGGATCCACTTTACAAAAGAAAACACAGAGCAGGGATCAAAGTGGGCTCTACAGTGGGATGAGGAGGTATTCAAGAGAAAATAAAGGGGAGAGTAGGGATGAAATGTTAGGGGTGCTAGCCTGAGGGAGTGGGATGTGTCACTAAAGAAGGGGCAAGGTAAGAGCAATGTCCTGGAATCATTTGCAGAGTGGAGGTAGCTGAAGACGGGGTACCTCCTCTCCCTGCATGGTGCTGAAGAGGTGGGTTACCATGATAAGAGATCAGCCAACACTGCAGGCTGAAGATTATGCAGAATCATATAGCACCCTCACTGGAGCTCCGTATCCCCTGCCAAGGTTTGGTCACCAAAGACACTCCAGTTATCATTCTGTCACAGTTTCCCCCACCACAGTACCAGGGCTTGGCTAAGGTGTCCAAGTTTCACCACACACACCTCCTTCCATTCATCAGGATCCTGCCTGAATGGATTTTGAGGAAGTGCAGGCTGTGTCTGCCTGACTGGCAGCAGCAGGAGCTGCTTTTTCTTGCACAGGGAGAATGGGAGCAGAAGAATGTGGACAGCCCCAGTGCAGGGATGGGAAGGCTGGGGCCAGCTGAGTGCTGAGCCACAGTAGGGCTGGCAAGGGTGAGAGCAGGCAGTCATGAAGGGAAAGGCCAGGCATGGAGGGAAAAGCCTGGAGCTAGGGAGCACCAGTAGGATATCTTCAGGGCAGCAAGGTTTCCCCCTAATTGGATACTCGTTGAGAGTTTAGTCTTAATTTAATCTGTCAGCGAGACTTGGGTTTGATGGAAGACACTGGTGGGAGAGAGCAGGAGGGGTGGGTTGGTACAGAGTGGTGACCCTGGCATGGGCTGTCTGAACTCTTAGTGTGAACCTGGAGGTGACAGCAGCAGCTCAGGGCACAGGGGCTACCTGCCTCTCTTCCTCCCTGGCCATGCATCCTCTTTCCTGACACATGACATTTGGCAGACCTAGCCCTGGAGAGCCATCAAGGCTGTCCTTTCCACACCCTCACACAAAATCCTCTCCCCTTTTGATCTTTACTGGTCCTTCATTAACTACTCCTCATGAAAATGTGCTAGTAGGAGAACTGGATTCACTGACATGGTGTGCCCTTCTAGAAGGGTGTTCAGAGTAATGAAGGATAGAAAATGAAAGTGGGGGGATTGAAAAGTTTACTTCACACAAAAGGATGAGCTTCTTTGTGGAAAACCATTTGCCAAATTAAGCAATTTTTTATTGTTATATGTTATTTGGGGCTGGACACAAAAAAATAGGTCCTATTTTAATTATTGTGAGAGAACTAAAGCAATGCAATTTCCCTGCTGTCTCAACTTCTGACCGTCAAGTCTACAGCTGTATTTCTACAAAGGTGCTTTATACTGGGATAGCTATTCCCATACAGCAAGGAAAATCACCATTTGGATGTGTCATTTTATAACGACATGGTTATATCCACCCTCTTACCCTATTTTAGCTTGTATTTTTACATGACCTTCTTCCCCCACAATGGGATTAATTATCCTAGTAGAACATGCAGAGCTGGCCTTGGCATGGAGAAAATGAATTGTTGCTGCCCAAACACTTACACAGCTGTGGCAATCACAGGAAGTAATAATGTACATGCATATATGCTGACTTTGAAGTAGAAGATGCTGTAACCAAAACCAGGGTATGTGTGTTTAATTCTAACACCTGTAAATTGAAGTGCAGGCATATTAAGGACTAGAATTTATTTTATATATATGAGTGGTCAGGAATATGTAATAAGAACAGCTCTCACAGGGAGGACAGAGAGCTACAGCTTTTTCCTGTGGGCAAAAAGATTATGCACAACTCCAGAAGCAACTGGAAGCAGACATCACCTGTGGCATTACAGCAGTCTGAGCCTGACTACAAATGCAAGGCTTAGGGGCTGCAGGGGAAGCAACTACAGAGTCTTCAGAGAAACCTGGAGACACAACTGCTAAAGTTCATATGCTGGATCTATGAGATAACTAGCAACACATTACAGGGGGAAAAAAACCCAGGGAACCTGAAAGAGGAACCTTTCAGTGTTCAAATCCCTTTGTGAATACAGCATGTAGCCTTCCTCCAGCAGTCACGTTCAATATCCACTATGATTTCCAAGACTGAATTGAGCTATATCACTTAAGGTAAAACCTATTTATTTTTTACAAATCTGTCCATCATTCTGAGTATTCATGTCTCTCTTAAATGCACATAAAACTGTTTTGAGTAAGGGGCTGACATCTGTATATGTACAATGGGTAAGACGATGCTCAGGCAAAGCCTTCAGGCTCAGATACAACACAACTAAAATAATGTCTAAATGACATTACTGAATGGTAAAAAACTTATATAAATTGTATATTTCATAACAATAGCAGTCTTCTAAATTGTGTAAATTAATGGATTTGGCAGATGTTACCAAAGAACAAGATAAAGCAGTTTTTTAAAAACTGTATAACTGCCCAGTATCAGCTTTCTGAGAATCTCATTATTCCCTATTGGAAAAGAGGCCATTTGTTTTAACATTTTGGCTGTTGCTTAAGAGGTTTTACATAATTGTTTGCACTAGATATCAGCAACTTGTTTGAAGGATTTGGGTGAGCCCAAAAAACCTTCTTCACTTCTACTGCACTGCATAGATCATTCTTATTGCCTGCTTTAAGGAGAATACAGACCAGAAAGAGCCTCTTTATTGTTTCCCTCATGTTTATTTTTTTTTTCACCATTAACACTCAGCAGAAAGACTGTTCACTTTGGGTAAAACAAAAATTACCTAGTGAAGCACAGGGTTTCACAAACATTATTAGACTGAGTATGTCTAGAAGTGGTATCAGTACTGACCTGGTAAGAACATGAAGAATCACAGAAGCTGTAGGGGCAAACTTTTAACACAGTATTTAATCAGGTGTTGGTATGTTTCTTTCCATATACAATTTTATTTTCCTTCTTCAGCCCATACAACATTGCTGTTTAGTAAATTTTATAGCAAAACCAGAGCCATGTTGATGTGTTCTTGTAACAGCTCGATGTCAATTGCTTAATGCTATCCTTTCTCTTGAATATAAAAATACAGAAAGTGAAGTGGCAGGAATAATTACTGTAGCTTCAGGTGTTCCCTAGTTTCTTTGTGGACTAGAGAGACACCAAACTCATAAACTAAAATTTATACCATATAGCCACATTTTGTCCTGTATTAAGATAAACATATTAGCAGTGTAAAACATGCTCATTCCACTCAATTTAAAAACAGTAAATAGCACTACTAACAACATCTGCAGGATTGTCTCTCTTCTTATCACAACATCTATACATTTTTTGCCTTCTCTATTACACTATCAATTCTAACAGCTGCAATTTAGCTAGGTAATCATTCAAATGAAATTAAAACTTCCTTTATCTTTTCACAATGAAAGGTGTTTCCAGATTCCCATGTCAACAACAAAGAAATCCTTGGTGGTATTTTAAGGGCAGTTTCAATTAGAGCTACTTATTACCTCTGAGTTCTTCTATAACCTTTCTCTACACATATGCTTTAACCTCCTATTGCAATTATTAATATGCATATGTTGATAGGGATATGTTTGTAATATTTATGATATTAAATGGCGATTCCAGTACAGGCTGTCAATTACTTGAGTGGAGAGAATGCAATCAAAGGATGTTGCAAACTCTGCTATTGACACCTGCTGTCCACATTCACCTTGGAATGGCTTTGGTAGGCAGGGTTGCACAACAGTTACCAAATGGGTGGAAAGGACTGAAGTGCTCAGTGGGTGCAAAGTCATCAGAAGAAAAGAGCCAATAAAGATTCATCAGAAACCTGCAGAAGAAAAGATGGTCCTGAATGGTCACTATTCTGGGGTCTCCACCTAACTTACAGTCCATCCCTCCTCATTTTGTTTGTTCCCAGCAAGCACCAGCTGTCAGTGACTGCTGCCATCTACTACAAAGTCAAACCTCCAAGCTCTTGTCTATTTTGACAGCACTAGGACATTCTCAGGCTGGCTACTGATGCCTCTTTTTCTGTGTAGCAGGGGAGGTACAGAGTTAATGCACTAATGAGGAGGATATGGTGCCTTGACAGTGCAGCTAGGGAAGGGTTAAAATGCTGGAACTCAAGGCTGGGATCAGGAATTAGGGAAGGAGGGACAAGAGTCTGAGGCAGAGGTAGGGGCCAACAATAGGCAATGAAGCCAGAATGATATTAACAAAGAAGGAAATGGAAATCTGCAGTCATTCCCCCTTTCATGTAAGAGGGACAAGCAGAGAAAGTGACAAGACTGTCAGAAAAGAAAGCTGAAAAAAAAAAAAAAAGACAAGCACAGTATATACGCGAAGAAGTAAGTGCCTCTTGCAGCTGCTTTTTCTCTTCCTCCTTGGTGGAAGTGTGAACTTTTCCCTCATACACCTCCTACCTTCTGCAGTTCTGTTAAAGGTCCTTTTTCCCTGCCTCATCTGCTGGTTAAAGTATGTCTGTTGCTGCACTCAGAGATGGCACCAGAAGTTATGGATTTATACTGCACAAGGTATGGAGATGGCAGCCAGTACTACACCAGAAGAAGGTACCTTGAGTTGGATACAGGGCAGGACAATGTCGGAGGAGTGGCACCATGTTTTGCTCAAAGGTTTTACACTCCTGGGGTTACACAAAGCTGTTGTGCACAACAAAGCTATGCATAACAAGCTGAAGAACTGTGGCATAGGGGAAGCCCACAGACACCCTTCTACACACAGACTGAGAATTCGGTCCTCCACAAACAACTTATGATGCCTGCAGCATCAGAAGAATTCCCTTCCACCTCTGGTACAAAGGAAACCAGAGAACTCAGCAAAAAACATTACAACTATATCTTTCTTTCTCTCCTTTGGTGGGCACAAGACATGCTTTTGGTAGGGACATTTGATGGGATGAAAAAAAAATCTGCATTATTCTTTCCCCCCTCTCTTCCAGACATTAAATCAGTGCTGGAGTTATGGGAATCTACACATTCATTATCCTTCCCGCTGGAATCAAAATATGTGTGTATGAAATGTGGTGTTCAACTTTTTTTTTTTTTTCTGGGTTAAAATTCATGTGCAAACTAAATGTGATTGTCTGTTTAATCTATCTTTTGGACTGCCACTCAGATAATCAGAGGGTAAAAAGCATTACTTGTGGTGACTGAATGAAGGGAAAATTTCACTGACTTGGTATTGGCTTTAAAGTCATCCCAGATACCAGGACCTATAGAAGAGCAATGTTTTAACAAACAAGTTAATACTTGACAGTGAAGTCATCGGGTATCCAAGGTCCTGCTCTGGAACATGGGTTACTGATCAACCTGGGTCACTAAAAGTTCAGGTTGTCCATCTCGTACTTTGCAGACAGCATGGCTGTTTTAAGCAATGCTTCTGAAGCTGAAAGACATAAATATCACGTGCTTGGGTTTGATCCAGGTAACACCAGCAGGTCCATTTGACCACAGCTTATATATATATGTAACGCAGGACAGTAAAGGAAAATGTTGTCCGTCTTCACCCCTGCAAAATATTAATTGAAACACTGACATTTTACTGCCAGTTAGGCTACAAGCTTTTATGAGTTAATAACAACACTCTTTCTTGAAACACCCAGGAGTCTAGAGCAGAAATTACAGCTGAAATAAATGGGCAGGAGATCTTTCTCCTTTTTAATGCCTTTATTAAGAAGAATCAGCTCAGGTGGGGAGAAATCGATGGGTTGCGCCCACACCGCCGTTGCTCCCAGGCGTGGCACGAAGAAGGAGGACGATGCAACTCTGTCCACTGGTCTGCAGACAGAGCTGGGGACTCTGTCCTCACGGGAGAGTCGTGGAGTCCTTGTCTTGTGTGTTTAACACTCCGGGATGTCTTCTTAATCAGTATCTTTTAGGTTAGGGTGAGAAACAAAAAGGTCCAAGCAGGTACAGGACTATGCTCCCATCCTTAGACGTCACTTAAGTCACTTGTTGGCTCGTGATTTTAGGGGTTTTTCTTGTAAAAACTGTAAAACTGTAAAAACCCAGGGTGCACTGCATTTATTTGCATGTTGTCTCTGGTGTCACTGCCCATTCTCTTTACCCTGGAGGGTTTCCCTTGGTATCTTTTTGGCAAACGGCCAGCATCAGAGGAACAACAGTTAATCACCGGCCATTAACGGGTGATTAAGGACTTTTTCTTTGGCAGCACACCCAAAGAAGTCTGACCGGTTTGACTTGCTTTTTTTTTTAACTCTGAAACTAAAAAAAATACAATTTTCTATTCATAACACAGCTGTTTAGAGCTTTAAAAAAATGTTGCAGATTTCTCATGCATATAATCTTAAGTTTCTCCTGGGTCACGATGCATTTTGATTCATCGCGTAGATTAAGCAGGTGCCATAGGAGCTGAGGTGAACATCAGATGGTAGTTTCACCAGCTCTGTTGTGTTTTAAAGAAAATGATAATGGAATGCTGCTATAAAATCACAGGATCACACATGTCAACTAGACTACAGCACTAAATGCCGTATCCAGGATTTCCGTAACTACCTCCAGGGACGGTAATTCCACCACCCCCCTGGGAAGCCATCCCAAGGTCTGACCACCCTTTCTGTGATGAAATTCCTCCTAATGTACAACATACAACCCCCTGGCCCAGCGTAAGACTGCGTCCTCTTGTCTTGTCACTGGTTACCCCATGTGACTAGAGCCTTCTTTCAGATAGTTGTAAAGTGATAAGGTCTCTTGATCCTCCTTTTCTCCAGGTTAAACAGCACCAGCTTCCTCACCTGCTCCTCTCAGGACTAGTGTTCCAGACCAGCTTTGTTTCCTTTCTCTGGACTTGCTCCAGCACCTCAAGTGTCCTTTGTGGACTGAGAAGCCCAGAACTGGACACAGTACTTGAGGTGTGGCCTCACCAGCGCAGTATAGGGCAAGTGCTGTGTATAGGGCAAAATGATGTATCTGAGCAAGAAATAGCACCTTAGAAGCAAATCACACTTGAAAATGAGGAGTTTTCTCAGAAACACCTGGCGAAGTGAGGGATGGGAAGAGCGTGAAACAATAAATGGTAAATTCCTGGGAGTTTATAACAGCTGCCAATTAAAGGGCCGGGAAGCCAGCCCTGAAGCGCCGGGCTTTGGCCGGGCCAGGCTCTCCAAGCTCTCCCCTCCCGGGCGCTAACACACACGCTCGGCGGCGGCCCCGCCCGCCGGTGGCTGCGCGGGGCGCGGGCGGCCCGCGGGGAGGCGCGGAGCGGTGCCGGGAGGGCGCGCCCGCCCGCCCGCGGAGCCCGGCCCGGCCCCGCCGGCGCGGAGCGGAGGCGGAAGCCGCGCCGATGAGTTGTGCGCGCTGGGCAGCGGGTGTGCGGAGCCCCGCGCTGTGCCGAGGTAAGAGCGGAGCGGCCCTGCCTTGTCCCCGCCAGCATGTGGGGACGGGCCGCTGTCATCGCCCTGGCCGCCCTGGCCGCGGCCCTCTGGCTGCGGCGTGACGAAGGTACAAACCTCCGAGCGCCGGCCCGGGCGGGAGGCGGGGCCGGGTGGGCGCCGGGTGCTGCCGGAGCCCGCGGGCGGTCGGGCCGGTGCGCGCTCCGCACGGAAGGAAAGGTCGCCGGGCCGAGCAGCCCGGCCGGGGGCTGGGCCGAGGCGGGACGGAGGCGGCGGCGGCCTCGTGACGCTGCTGCCGGAGAGCGAAACCGCAGCGAAGGGGCGGCAGCGGGGCCCAGCGGGATGCAGCCCACCCCCGCCTGCCGCGGGGGCCGGCCGGGCCGCTCACCTGCTCCGCGGAGGGACGGCCGGGGGCGGGGGAAGCGCTCGCAGACCCGACCCCCAGCCCCGCCGCAGGGTCTGCCAGGGGCAGCGGCTGCCGGGTCCCCGCGGGCCTGCGGGCGGCGCCGGCTGCGGCGCGGCTGTCGCGGCGGCCTGCAGGGGCAGCGCTGCCGCGCGTGTGTGCGCCGGTGCGGGGTGCGGGGGGAGCCCGCCCGCCGCGGGCTCGCTGACACGGCGGCCAGGGCGCAGCGATGTCGCTGCCCGCGCTGGCGCGGCGCGGCCCGGCACGGCGGTGCGCGGGGGTGAGGTAGGCGCCGAGCGGAGCTGCAGCGCCTTGTGTGTGGGGGTGTGTGCGTGTAGGGATCGCGCTCCACTGCGGCGGGGAGGGAGGGAGGAGAAGGAAGGGAGGGAGGCAGGCGCACTGTGATGAGCAGAGCCTCCAGGTCCAGCCAGCGCCGTCGTCCTGTCGCTCCCAGCGGAGCCCGGGGCGGGGGAGCGGCAGCGCACGAATGACTGCCTGAGAGGGGGGGAGGCGAGCACCGCGGCTCCACGCCGGCTGCCTGCTTGTTTATTTATTTACCATCATCGTTTTCGGAGAGGGCGAGTCAAGGGGAAGAGGCTTTTTTCCTTTTTCCTTTTTTTTTTTTTTTTTGCCACCTCACTACCCCTCTTGTTGCAGGTGGCCGCCGCACAGAGCGGCGCCTGGAAAGTTTTGTTTGCGTGCGTGCGGGCTGCGAGCGGCGGCGGCCCGGGATGCGGGTCCCGGGGCCCGGCTCCCCGCCGCTTCCCGCCGCACCGCGGCCGCCGGGGCTGGCGTAGGCGCCCCCTGGGAGAGCCGCGTGCGGGCATTAAACCCCCTCCCTCCTCCCCGCCGCCCTCCTCCGCCCCCTCCGTCCCTCCCTCCCTCTCTCCCTCCCTCCCTCCTTCCCTCTCCCCGGTGCGCGGCCATTGCAGTGACCCCGGCCGGCCAAGGATGATTACGAACACGCGGGGCTTCCTGTGGTCGGATCTGGAGACGCGGGCGCTTCTGGAGATCTGGGGCGAGGCGGACGTGCAGTCGGCGCTGGACGGCAACTTTCGGAACAGCCATGTGTACCGGGACGTGGCGTGCCGCCTGGCCGAGCTGGGCTTCGAGCGCACCCCCGAGCAGTGCCGCATCCGCATCAAGGGCCTCAAGCGGCAGTACTACCAGGCCCGGGACGGGCTGAAGAAGAACGGGCACGCCCGCAAGATATGCAAGTACTACGACGAGATGGACCGGATCCTCAGCTGCCGGGGGGGGCCCGACGGCGCCCCCGAGCCGCTGGCCCCGCCGCCCGACGGCGCCCCGCCGCCCGCGGGGCCGCTGGCCGCGCCGCCCACGCCGGGCACGCCGCACAACAGCCGCGAGCTGGACGCCGAGCTGGACGAGGACGCCGGGCCGGAGTCCCCCCGGGACAACTTCACCGAGGATTCCGGCGAGTGCTCTTCCTACGCCGACCACCCCATCAAGGTGGAGTGCCCGCCCTTCGCCATCCCCGTGCCGCCGGGTGACGGTGAGTAGCCTGCGGGCTCCCGGCGCCGGGTGTGCTCCCCTCGCCCCGCGGGCTCTC
The DNA here is from genome assembly GCF_036417665.1 of Passer domesticus. Lineage (NCBI taxonomy): Eukaryota > Metazoa > Chordata > Aves > Passeriformes > Passeridae > Passer > Passer domesticus. Next base: position 25,573,922 of record NC_087475.1, read on the forward strand.
GCAGCCCGGCTGCCGGCGCTTCTCCGCAGCTAGCGCGCTTCTGAGCGGCTTCTGCCTTATGCTGCTGCCTCCTGCCCCGTCCTTCGCGCTCCGAAACCCGCCCGTGCTTCCCCCCGCTCTTGCACCTTGCGCGTCCCTGTGAACTGGGGAGCGGGCTGCTGCCGCTGCTGGAAATGCTGCATACCGGGGAGGGGAGACGCTGCAGACAGGGACCCTAGTGAGTTTTAATCGGTATTTGTCAATGGGAAAACTAGCGCGGAGATTATCGAGACAAAGTGTCAGGTAGCATTGAACAAGAAAATAAGCATCCTTCTCGCTGGAGTGTTTTCCCGTTCCTTGCAGACTGAGTGCAGTTTGCTAATCGGTATTAAAACGGTGATGACGATAATACCTGAAAAATCTCCTTATTGTTGCAGCTGGGCCAGAAAGCTACTAGGGGAGAGCTTTCACATAATAAATTGCACGGGTTAATTCAGAAACAATGTTTCTAACTTTACCGGGCTTGCGGACAGAAACAGCACTTTGATAAAGCCGTCCTTTCCCTGTGCGTTCTTTACCCTCCACATTTGTATTGTGGAGGTGCTGGGGAAATGCTGCTTGTTTGTTTTCAATCTGGATTAATGCAGGTTTGCAGGTTGTTTAATACAAACATGAACCTGTCTTCAGAAGTTGACATCACTTAAGCATCAGCCAATTGGTTGACGTTTAAGCAACCTTCTTTTTACATTTAAACCCCATCAAAGAGTTGTTTACACTAATGTTCTTTTGAAATGCAAATCTAGAATGCCAACAGACTGAAACTCAGTTTAGATTAATGTGATTATCTGCAATAGACAAATGAGGCTATACTATTTAATAACCTTCACTTAAACCTTTTTAGAAAATGAAAAATACTCCTATTGTTGAAGTTTAGCACTACAACAATTAAAAAATGGCTCTGTGATTTTTGTGTTACCCTTGCAACTTGGTAGAAGTTTGTGGATTTGCTTTGGTACTCTGAAAGAAGTACTATTTATCTCACGTAAATACAGTTCACATTGAGAAAGTGTAACCTAATGCTTTGTGAGACGTTAGGTCACATCTTGTAGGGAGATTTTTTTGCTGCTTTCCTCTTAGAAAATTGTTTTTCATCAGAAAAATAATAGATTCTTTCCTTGCTTTAGGCTTTAAAGAAGTCAGTGCTCCAACCATTACCCCACCTCTCAATCAGCCCAAAAGATCAAAAAAACGCCATACCAATTTGACATTGGATAAAATGATGGAAAAATTTCTGCAGCAGAGCATGGATACAGATGAGAAATTTTACAGATTTGAAGAGCAGAGGCTCAAAATCGAGGACAAGCGTCGGGAAGCTGAGCATGCTCGAGAACTCCAGATGTTACAGATGTTGGGACAGATGTTGGCTGGAATTTCTTCTACTGTATCACAAAGGTCACAGTCTATACCAACAAGTCCACCTCGGAGAACAAACCACCGTTCATATGCGGATAACTTTAATTATAATGCTATGACAGCAACACTTTCTCCACCGATAGGTACTTCCTTCTACAGCATAAATAAAAACTAGGGTACTTTTTAAAACTTCTGTGTGAAAGCACTGGTAGTAAGCAGCTTTTGAAAATAAAAGCTAATTGGAATTATTTAATCCTGTGGTGAAGGTGTTTGTCTGATGTGGAATGAAATTAAATCATTATTGTACTGGTTATTTAATACAGGTACATTAGTTATAACAGATTTTCATGAGCAAAATTATACCTTTTGAACCCTGTAAACCTTGGGAACTTCTTGCCACATTCACGTCTCTGTACACTGAAGCGAGGAGAAGTTATATATGTAAAAGGCAAGTAGGAGAGTTGCTGGAAGCAATCTGGAAGCGTTAGTTACTCTGTAGCAGAAATATTGCTGCTGTTTTGCTTGAAGTTATCAAGCATAACCCAGTATATGAAGTTAAGGCTGTGTATGTGTTTTTTTAGGGCTGGGAAAAGAGTGGAGTTTTTCCTACACTGAAGTCATCAGATGTTAAGGTCTAGCTTCTTTAAAATAAATTTCTTTACAACAAAATTCTGGAACTTATAAATTAAATATTGTATTATTGTAGTAGGTGTAATAGAAGATGAAAATATTTGCTTTTTTTTTTTTTTCCTACACGAGCTCTATAAATTCTATGGGCATCTGAATTTACTTTAAAGAAAAAGACAAAGCAATATCTCAAGAATTGGTATTTATGCACAAACTCTTCCTTCTGTACCTCATGTGTGGGCCAGAAGCTGATGGTAGCAATCATTAACAAACTCCTTGAGATCTGTGTGCCTGTGGCATTTACCTTTGTCTTGGTCTCTTTGTACCTGGAGGTAGACTGCATGGGCAGGAGGAAATCGGGGATATTCCATCAGTGCTGGAACTAGGGTCAGATTGGGGGCTTAGTGATTGTAGCCTGCCACATGGAAATGCAAAAAGTGTTATTCTCTTCTAATTCTGAATTTTACACTGCTTGGAAGGAAAAAAGTGTAGTTCGAAAAGAGGGGAAAAAAAAAGGGAACCAGGCGGCATCAGTGTTGAATAATAATCTGGCATGCCAGATCCTAAGGGGCATTCCCTGAGTCCTGAGAGGCCCTTGCCTCTCAGGAGTGTGTTAGTTATTGTTTCCCTGTAAAATGCTGGGTGGTTAGGCCTGTTGAGGGTTTAGGCTGGCAGATCTGGTTGTGTTTCTTGAGGGGATAGTTGGTGTATAGGATTTCCAGGTGGCAACAGACTTTTGCAGATAGATTATGGGATGTGAATGGATACAGTGTTTCACTTCTAAAATTACGGAAATTGGTGTGCTTTAGAAAACCCCATAGGAAATTATTTAAGGTTCTAGACTGGGGTGAAGGTACCTACAAGGCCTTACCATTACTTCTGAAAGTTTTTTCCTGGAAAGTTTAATTATGTGTAGCAACCTGAAACAGGTTCAATTTTTCTTTTTGGATTTCATCATACAGGTGTACAGGCATATTGCACTATGCAAAAATGCATTTTATTTATTTAACTGTAGCAAGAGGAATTTGAGATTCTAATCTTCTAATTGGCAAGAGTGTAAAAAAGTGTTTATGCTAAAATGTGAGCATAATGCTTCAGGCAACACATCTTTTAAGGAATTAAGATTTAATTTGTTAAGAGCTGAATGTGCCATAGTGATTCTGTAGGTAGAGTATGGCTAAATTAAGAATGGCTTTTTGCATAATTCTCTGCTTTCTCTCTATTTATTATGTAGTCATTTTATATTCACATGTGAACAAGAACCAGCAGCGAATTAACACAAGGCCATCTTAGCAACACTGCAGTTTAAGGGTTCCAAGCTAATAAGTAATATTCTTGTGTGGTTGAAAACCAGCAGGTGTGTGAAGTGTGATTTAAAGAAAATAATCTGCCCTATTTTCAGAGTAGATAAGGATTTTGTTCTCCTTTGGGTCACTGCAATGCTATTTTGGCTGTAATCCAAAACAGGTAGTGGGTTTTTTCTTTTATTTTAATTCCTTTCTTTTTTTACCCCCCTTTTTTAATTATTTCTCAGTAAGACTGGGATGCCTGTATTCAAAAGCAAAAGATCAGCCGAGAGTATTTATCATTATTGAAGACTAAAACATACTATTACTGAAGATTAATATGTCTGGTTTAGATTCTGTGAAAGATAGAGAAAAAAACTGTATTTTGCTGATAGCACGCAGATTTGTAATTTTCTTGTTTATTACATTTTTTCCCCTTTAATTTGCCCAGTACTTCTGGAACAGAATTTTTTTTCCCTTCTTTTTCCTCCTCTCTGTATTTTGGAGTTGTGGGTTGGGGTTATTGAGTTGTGTGCAGCTGAAAGTAAGGAGTATCATGGGAGTTATTTTCTACATAATTATGTTATATATGTGTAGCAGTTCTTGAAAGCTTTTAGAAGATCTGTAAAAAAGAAAGTAAGCATGGCTGTGGTCTAGGACGCTCATATTAGCATTCAAATAAGCCACTCTTCTGAGCAAAATTTTACTGGTAATGAGGAGCTTTTAAAAACTTGCTCTTTTAGTGTATTTGTTGCAGTTTATAGTTAACGCATTGTTGAGAGAAGTAGTGATCTTCACATTTTTCCCATGTTAGGTAAATGTTTCAGTTCTTTCTAGTTGTGATTGTTGAAGTAATTTTTCCTTCTAAATTTTTGTAGCCTTTTGGAAGAGTCATTTGATATATAGCTTACTGAGTGTGCAGTTGTTTTAGTATGTGGCTTGACATGTAGCTTTGCATCAGAGATCTGGAGATGTATTATAGCTAAAAATGATCTTTGTGTGATATTTGTGATGTTTGCATCTAGTGCGTTGGATTAGAGTTTTGCAGAAAGACTTTCACTATGCTTTGTAACCGCCTACCAAAATAAAAAAGCAGTGAGCTAGGCCCTGATTCTGCTAAGAGGTGCAAGTCTTTAAGGGGAAGCGAAATAAAAGGTAGGGTGTCCATTTAAAATTTGGTTTCAGTTGCTTTGTGCTTGCTCTGTGGATGTGTTCAGTCCTTACTAAGTGTTCCTATTTCAGTTGAGATTAATTATGGAACTGATTTCAGGCTGAACTAAGAAGGTATTTCTAGTTACAAAACGTTCATGTAACTATTCTGGGTTGTTGCTTCTTTCTGTACCTGAGCCCTAAATTAGAACTGTGAACAGTCAGTGCAAATATTCTCTTCATCAGACCCTGAATGCATTTTTATAATTATCACCTTCCCTAGTTACTCACCGTTCTAAAGGCCTTTAAGTGACAAAGCAGTTGGATTTTAGAAGTATGTCACTTCGTGTATCTTTGTGTAGTTTTATTAGTGTACATGAGTGCTTAAAAGAAATGCTTGGCAGTAGTTTAAGAAAGAACATTCTTTGAAGTAACACTTATTTTCTTCTTTTCAGTTATAGAGAGGTCTTTTTCACTGCACAGAACACACACTCTGAAGGATATGGAGAATATTTTTCAGCTGGTGCGCAATGTTATCCCTCCTCTAACAGGGAAAAAGCATAAAGGTCAAGATGGTCGTATAGGCATTGTTGGAGGATGTCGAGAGTAAGTTAAATAGAAATTTGATTTTTGCTTCTGATAAAGCATCAGGATTTCATAACTGCTTGGAGAAGCCATTCAAACTCACCTTACACTTAAAGCTCTCTGGAAAACTGTGGTTTAGTACTCCATCATCATGACCATGCATACTTAGGAAAGAACATGGTACCTTGCAGATATGTTGCAAAATTTTTATACTGAATGCTATGGGAACTTAAAATGCTGTTTGTGTCTACCTTCTCTGTCTTTTTTGACCACCAAACTCTGCTTTCAGTGTTAGTCTTTTCCCATTGCATGGTGAGATTTTAGAATAAGTAGGTAAGACAGTGGCACATCTGATTTTTTGCCTTTGTGGGAACTGTGTTTCTATTTTCTTATGCTATGTTTTCTTGTGTGCTTTTTATTTTGATAAATATTGGTGTTTAGTGGATTCTGTCAATGCCTTGCTTTACGTACTGAAGTAATGGAAATATCCTATTTCAGGGATACTGCATAAATCATTAAATTTATACTGCATAAATCAGTTAAATGCTGTATTGACCTAGAAACAATATTGGCCACAGTACTTTAAAGGAGCCACTACACCTTCCTTCTTTTCATTTTCCTCTTTTGAAAGAGAGGTGACATCTTTCTCCTGTATGAGAGATCTACTGTTGGACATCTGCTGTGAATAAACATTTCATAAAGAGCAAAAAGGTGCTGTCTTGTAGCTGGGTCAAATAGCCAGGAGTTAGAAGCTAATGGTCATAGGTTCTTACCTCCTGGTTGAAGTAAGCTCCTTTGGAGAGCAATTGTGTTCATATCTCTCTCTTCAGTCTTTATAAAGAGAATTTAGGACAACTGGAATCACAGTTTAGGCACTTTAGTTAAGCATGTAAAACCAGATGGGATTGATCCAGGTCACAGATCCCATATTTAGCTTGCAAACAGTTTTTGGCTCTTGTTTGTTTGTCTCTGAAGTTTTACCTCTTTTACTTGAGAAAATTTTGCTGGTTTATGGCGTGATCTGTGTAAATATTTCTATACAAGATCATTATCTAATCTCATTACTGTGGTTCCTAACCTAAATTTTATTTCATTTTAGATACACTGGAGCACCATATTTTGCTGCAATTACAGCTCTCAAAGTGGTACGTGTTCCTCTTTACAAGTCCAAAATGAACTTTTTATGATTTCTGTTGCCTAGGTGTAATTTTTAAAATATCATTCATTGTGTAGTGCACATGAACTTTGAGCTCTAGAAGGTCTTCTCTTAAGCAAAGAAAATCCTTAGTTCAGAATTTGTAGAAATACTTTGTAAATGTGTCACTTACTGTGTTTCATTCACTGTGTTTCCTTTCTCTATGTAAGGTGAGGTTAGAAATATGTCCAAAGTTTGACAATTTCAGGGAGTTGGATAGGAAATTTCAAGTCTTGATGGAATGTTTGCTCCAAAAGTGAACAATAAAATAACCTTAGGTTATTGTTTAGTTATGTTTTTGTGCTATTGTGAGTTCTTCAGATTTTTTTTCTGGACCTGATAGTTAACTATGTTGAATGAAATAACTTTCTTTCAAAACTTAAAACTTTAGCCTAGTAAAATTCTTACATGCAGTAAGTTTAAAGATTGGAGGTGGAATTCCATGTAATTTCTCATAGCCTATTTTATTTGCATTCTAGTCTTCAGCAGAAGTATTTTCTAAGCTTTTTTTTCTAGAAGCATGAACTTCCTTATTTTATTGACACATTGAATGGCTAAACAGACTACATAAATACAGGGTGTATGTAAACACACAAATGTGAACAAGTCATGCTTGCATGATACATCTGATTTTCAGAAAGCTGTGTATAGTTTGTCAGTACTTTCAGCTCATTGTGTGTTTTTCTTTTTGAAGATTTCTCTCAATGTGTAGGCAACCATCCCAGATATTTCCAACCACTTTTTCCCTCAAACCCTTAAAGATTTGAAACTGAAATGATAATATTTAACCACTCAGCTTTCTGTCCACTATGTGGAAGTCCAGTAGCAATAGTAGGAGGTTCCTTACTGAAGTCAGTTGATTTCAGACTGTTACACCTGCACATAAACAAGTCAGAGTGGCTTGAACTGTTCAATGTATAGCAGTAAAGCAGAGAAGACACTCCTTGATAATGGGAAATTTCAGTATGCGTGACCAATACAAGATCACTGGTCTGGTCACTGCTTACATAATTTTATGTGTATTCTGATTTTTTGAGATAGTAGCACAAGCTTGAGTCTCAACTCTTCAGCTTTAATGTTTATTTAACATAGGGTGTGTTGCTGAAATTGTGCCAGCCTTTTTCGTGTATGAATTTGGCTCATTGAGTAAAAATGGTAGGACTAGAAATGTAAGCATGGCTCACCATAGCTATATGCAAGTATGTTACAGTAGTATTATGACTTTCTTAAGTAGTTTTACTCATGTTCATCTGTGTTCTTTTGTACATGAGACATTGTATTCTTTGCTTATCTATGGATGAGAAACATTTCTCAAGTGAATAAAAATTTGAGAGTTGTGTTTTCAGTCATCCTGTTAGTGAGAAACAGAAAAAAAATATATTGGAAGTTAGATACAAAAATAACAGAACATTTCATACTAGTCTATGCTAAAATAGAAGAAACATAATAAAATTTGTTTAAATTATCAAGAAGAAAGAATTCAGTTGAATTATTAGTTGAGTAATCTTTGGAATGATAAAGTTGTTATCATTAAATATAAATTTGATAATACTGTTTGCAAATTTTCTTTTTTAGGGTGCAGATTTATCCCACGTGTTTTGTACCAAAGATGCAGCAACAGTAATCAAATCATATAGTCCAGAGCTGATTGTTCATCCAGTTCTGTAAGTGATTTATGTTTTGTTTAAATGAGCTAGTCAGGCTTACTAGTTTTAATATTTCAGTCTGATAGTTGATTACTTTGTTATTTCTTTTGCTGAGTTACTGGATGGATGAGCTGGAGATTACAAAAACTCCAGGCTTTATCCTTTCATTATGACTAGTTTAATATTTAATATGGGACAGTCAGCTGTGAATTTCTTTTCATGTCTGTCTAAGTACAAGTTTTTAAAAGCAGAGATCTTTCTTTCTGCTTCTTTCTGACCTGTTCTGTGATTGTAATGCATTTCCCGGTGAACAGTAGCAAGATCCAGAGCTACAAATTACTACAAGTCAGCATTTTGCAATCTGCATTTGAAAGGCAAATGGAGTGTGTTCTCTTGCTTCTTCAGCCCTGATAGTATTTAATAGTAGTGTGTCTGTTTGCCTCTCACTGCTGTGTATATAGACACCTAGGTAAAATTGCAAGGCAAGAGAGATGCTAATTCTCCTTTTTTCTTCATGAGTATGTTGCTTGAAATACACACCTGTTCTTCAGAATAAATAGATGTTCCAAAATTATATAAAATAAGGGTTTAATTAACAAGAAGATGAAAAGTTTAATAAGTGACTGTCCTCTGATTGGGAAAATCTGTGTGTGTGCTTCTCTGAATTTTTGTTCTGAAATGTGTTACTGATTAATGAACTTTCATGGGATAAATTTGTTTCAATTAGGTGTTATGATGGTTTGCAATGAGCACTGCAAATTGAAATTAAGATGTGTGCCTTAGGTGTGAGTTTAGCTCGCACCAGTGCGTGTCACAGTCTGCTGGTGTACATAGCAAAGCTGTGATGAGGGTAGGAAAAGCATAATTTAAAAACATGTTTGTCAGATATTGCTGTCAGGAAGGATTTATGACAGCAGGAATATTTTGGTGTCTGAGAACAAGAATGTGGTCTTCCTTATGGGAATGCCTGTGGCTGGAAGTCGTAAGTTTATTGTGTTCTGAAGGTGGGTTTCATTCCTCTCGCTGGAGACAGAGGTGCTTAGAAGGAAGGCAGTTAAACAGGGTTGTGTTGTGTTGGCTGCTTTTTCCCCCTCTCCGCAAAGGTAGAAGAAACCCATAACTTTATGGATTTCAGACCAAATAAAAATGATGTTTGAAAGCAAGGGAGAGATGGGTAGGGTTTTTACCAGTATGACAGTTTGCCTCTTCGGTCTAAAAAGCATCTCTTCTGTTGATGTTCTGTCTGATATCATATGATAGCAAATGCAATGGAGAAGCCTAATGGCGATATTAACATTTAACTTGGGGTTTTCTGGATGTATTTCACTTGAGGTACAGCAGATGGTCATCTTGTATGGTAACAAGTTGACCTTGCCTTGGGAAAAGCTTGGTTTGTGTACTCGGTGGTTCTTGATGTCTGGTCATGGAAAACGTTAATAGGAGAAATGGAAGCAGCACAGAGGAAAAGGGAGCTGAAAACAGGGTTAACAGTAAACTTTCTGTTCATGAAGGACCAGAACAGGCCTGCTAAGTAAGAGTGGGAATTTTTTTTGTATACAGATTCTCAGTGTCTTCTGTGGGATTTAGATTTCAGTAAAAACTCTGATCTTTCTACCTGCCAAGAGAACTTTTGATTTTAAACTTCTGCTCTGTCTATGAGTTCCTTGAGACGTACCCAGTATAGTTAATCTACAGATTTTCATATGCATGTATCTTTTAAGTCTGTGACTCAGTATTTAATATTTTTAATAAAACTGATTAATTTCATGCAGACAGCTGGGCTAATTGCATGATGAAGTGGATCTCTAAATACTGTGTACGTGACATTCAAAATGAAAAAAATGCAAATGTCTAAGTGTTCAGATTTTATTTATTGAATTTTCTCATATTTTTATATCTTCTGCTTCATTCTCAAACCAGGACAGAGGGAAAGAGAAAACAGTCTTTTCTGGTTAGAAAAGAAAGAAATCTTGATTGACTCTACTTAGCGCAGGTTTTATTGAAATTTACACTAACAGCCTATTTTTCTTGTGAGGTCCTTTGTGTTCAGTGTCACACTTTTCATATGATCCTTTATGTGTTGTGGAGCTGTTTGAGTTCCGCGGGCACGGCCGGCTGCTCCTGATTCAGAGCCTGATCTCCTAAACAGTCTTTGTGCTTTCTCCCGGGCCGCGCTTCACGCATGGAGGAACCTCCGGGTAAAACCCACGAGCAGCTATGGCATTGTTTTCTTTTGTGTCTCTCCTTAAAACTCTGCTTTGTTATGATTTCTCCATGACCCCTCAGAGTAACTAGGTAGCTGTTGTACCACTCTCTTATTATGCTAATCATAATTATGGCCCCGTGTACTCAACTCCCTGTTTGAGCAGCTTGGCACTTGGCCAGGGTTCAGCTGCCATTTTGTACTGCTGGGAGTCTGACATTTTATCTTAGCTGCCACTGCTTTCTCTACTGCCTTCACCTCACAGGGGATCACCTCAAGGGAAGAAAATACTCTCTTCTTGCCCTCTCTGGATGCTCAGGCTCTTCTGGCTCATTAGAGCTGCTGTTGTGGATCTTTGCCAGTATGACTGGTGAAGGCATGAGAGAGTTAGAAGTTGGACCGGGGCGTTTCAGGTCTTTGGCAATCACTTGTCACTTGAAGGATGCAGAGAATGTTATGTGAGAATCATTGAGCAGGATTGCAGAAGGAGTTATGAAAATGAACATCCATCTTCCAGCATTGCCAGGGCAATTCCATGTGACTTCAGATGTAGTCAATCCTGGGAATCCTTTTGGTGTGACATTCCATGCTGGGGACACCCATAGTGCCATCCTCTCTGTGGTTTTTGTTTCTTGACTTCATTCCCTCTAAGTGAATGTGAGAGCTGGGACTGCATGTGGCAGCCTGGGATCTGGAAAAATGAAGCTTCAGCACCTGGCTCTATGTCCTCACTACCTGAGCAGAATAATGAAAGCAGAGTGTCTAGGGGCTGGGAATAGTCAATATTATCAATAGTAACTTTTCCTTTTTATTCAGAGATTCTGTCAAATGCATTATGGCCCCTTCCACAACAGCCTGATATTATTCAAAAATTTACCAGCTAACCAGTTCAATAATATTGATGTCTGACTTTTTGCTTTCCTGCGGAGAAGCAAAAAATGTGCGTTGCAGAAGTTGGGGTCTTTCGAATAGTGGAATATACCCAGTCTTGGTGACATCTTGTCTCCTTGATCTTGTCACTGCTACCTCAGGTTTGTGCTGTGTTTTCCTGTTCTGTCAGCTAATGTGCTCCTACTGTGAATGCTTCACAAATATAGGCAAGACAAAGCCTAGCTTTGGCATTTTAATAAGTTTTATTGCAGGTGTTCTGTGTGTGGATTTTTGCTGTAGATGTGTGCACACTTCCTTCATGCTTTCTAGAGAAGAGTTTTCAGCAGCTTTTTTATATTTGCCATGTTAGTAGCCTGGCTCAGATCAGGTTGAATAGACTTCTTGGATATCTGGGTTAGCTTACCCTGTCCTGGTAGGCAAGTGATCACAGAGCTGAATGAGCTGTAGGAACCCGGGTGGCTGTATGTTAAAAGAAGGGAGAATAAATCTATTGTGCTATTTTCCCCTTTTGCAGGGACTTTTCATAATTGTACAGAGATTTTCTTCTCTGTAGGCCAGAAAAGAGCCAGATACTACTGAGTAGCCCCCTTGTAAGCTGGGTATCAGACAGTTTGTGAAATCAACAGTCAGTATACTCCTTGATCTCCAGGGTTTTATCAGAGAAGCAGAATGAGGTCATTAATTTCTTGTGGTGCCAAAGAGGTGATGTAATTTTACATTACCCACCAAAAAACCCACCCTTGAACAAGGCATGGATTTAGAACTAAAACTTTTCTCTTATCTGGTTATATCTTTGGGTTTGTGTGCACTAGGAAAGATTGTGAGAATTACTTGAAGTCTTACAGTTAATTGCAGAGTTGAGGTTTTGGGTTGCATTTTGGAAAAGATTATTCTTTTGAGTTTGAAATAAGAGTAATTGGGAAGAAAATACTCCTGAGGCTGGACTGTTTCTGCAGGCCAATTACTTTTAATGAAGAAACTCAATGAAGATCAGGGTTTCTGGAACATATTTTACCTAGTTGTATTGAATTTTGTCTATGTTTTGAGCATTTGAAAAAATCATGAAAATGAATCATGGGTAGTTGAGGCCCTGCTAAGTTACTTGAGTACTCTGAACCAGTGCCAAATCTCTTATAAAAGGCCCAACAAAAAGCTCGGTATTTTTGGTCTCCTGTAATTTATTACGTGGAGAGGAGGTGCAAAAGCATCGATGCGGTGTGGGAGGACGCTCATACATTTCAGTTGTGTTAGCTAAGGATAGCTATTAAACACTACTTTGGTGTAATGCTGGCACTAACCTCACTTTTGGATCAGCTGCTGGAAGAAGTGCAGAGTTGCTGTCACCAGGGAAAGTCAGGGGATAAACAGAGATCCCTCCAACAATCAAAAAGATGTCTCACAGGTGACTTGGCTGCTGGATCACTATTACACCTGCAGAGAAGGTGAAGGAAGATATAAACTTTGTGTTCTTTCTTCCAAAGCCTCATTTAGACATCAGCCTGGCTAGGAATCACATGAGAAAGTTCAGGGTTTTTTTCTTAAGTACTTAGCGGGAGACAAAGGTCAGTTTCTATGTGCTGACTTAAACAATTTATATATTTAAACTCTTTCTTGTTCTGTCATGCAATGCCGTGGCCAAAACTTGCTTATGGGCCTGTTTTCTGTGTCCAGCTTTCTTGGCAAAAATCTGCTCCTTCTTTGCTGTGTTGCAGAGTGAATAAAAGCAGGGAGGTGTATTCACCCTGTGCTACAGTCCCTTTCCTTCCTGTAATTGCAGAGATCCCATGTGATTCCAGCAGAGGTTTTGTCACCTCCTCAAAGTGTGAGAAGTAGCCAAAGATTTTTAGCATTGCTGCAGGGAGTGCTGCTGTCCTTGCTGCTTTCTGATATGTCAGAAAGAGATGTGCTCCAGTTAGATCTGGCCCAATTTATCTTCCTGAATGCTTGCCATACTGCTGTGATTTGAAACCAGGATCAAATTTCTTTGGTTTTCAATCTTCCTTGAGTTTGAGTGAAGGCAGGCATCCCTGGGGTTTATTTTTGAAGGTTTTAGGATCCCCACTTTTTTTTTCTCCAGATGACAATAAGCAAAGCAGATACTTAGGCTGAGACCTGTTCTGTCTTCTCATGTGTCCACAGCTGACTGGAAGTACTCTAGCCTTCTGGGTATGCAACTATTATTTTAAATGTGTTCCTTTCTGAGGGAAATTTCATTGTCATCTTCTGTCTATGGCTTTTAAAGTCACAAGTTTGGTTGATTGCTGTCCATTTGAAAAATATTAGCCAGATTGTATTTATCAATTCAGTTCACAGGAGTTATAATGGGTCAAGACCACTTCCATGAACTCTGAAAACAGGGGGTCAAGACATTTGGTTATCATTATGTTTTTGGAGAGGATTGTCATAATACACACGGGTAATGTGGTTGAGATCAAAACAAACTACAACTGATTTAAGTATTGGTATATATCTAAGTGCAGGTCATAAAATGATTGTGTTGGTAGCTGTAGTATCTTTACAAGGCTAGGTAAGGTTGACTTTCAGCACTGTAGTCTTGGCTGGGTGAGAAGTCTCAGCAAACAGTCAGGCAACAGCTTCTTCTCCTTTGGGGAGAGGAGGGGATGCAGGGGGCTCTGCTCTGCTTAAGAGAGGTGATCCCATTTGTGTGGTGCATTTGGGCTCATTGTTAGAGAGGCTGTTGTTGGCTCCAATGCCTCTAGAGTGTGACCACCCTAATTCCTAATGCAGCAGAACATCTGATACCCAAGTGAGTGTCTGGTGTCCAAGCAGCAGCCATGGAAAACACTTTCAGTCATTGTCATTATGAAACAAAGCCCAAAACAACGATGTGGTCAATATGGCATTTTTTTTCTAAATGTTTGCCTCAATAGGTCATTCAAGCTTTTACTGCCTTGAAGGTAGAATAGGGAGCAAGTAAAAGCTCTGGTATCTGCACATTGAGAGTAGCCCCTTCCTATGAACTTGTGATACCACTGCTTCTCCTGGATAATGGGTTGCTGTTCTTGCTGCTGCTAATAGAAGAAGCCTACCAGGTTCACTTCTGGCGTCTAAATTAATGTACTCAATGTCTGGAAAAGAAGATTTGAATAGAATTCAATCCCTCTCTCATCAAGGTCTTTATTTCTCTTTCATTTTCTTTTCTGTTATTTAATCAAATTGTAGCTGGAAAATATGTATTGTCTATACAGTGTTTACAGATTGTATACAACTTAACGATTTAAACAGCCTGTTAGATGAAAATGACCCTTTTGTATTCCAAACTTGGGGGGGGGGTATTTTAATATGCTAATCCTAATTTAATAAATGTTTCTCTTTTTGTTCTCTAATTGCATCCAGACAGCTTCATGCCATTGTGTTGTCTTTGTGATTTGCTCTACCTGACTGAGGTGCTTGGTGAGAGACACAAGAGTTGATAATAAGCTCAATGAGCTTCTCTGGAAGCTGTTATTTCCAGTTCTGTTCATGGGACTGAAAGAGGCTGCCTGAAGCCCTTGGGCTTCTGGAAATTTGGCATTAATTTACGAGAAAGATTATTTAAATGTTGGCAAATACAGCCACTTTTAGAATAGAGAATTAGTTTAATTTTATGCTCAACATTTTTTTGCGTTGTTTGGGTTTGCTTTTCGTTCCTTTGACCCGTCCTTTACAGGATAATTTCACTCCCTATCTTATTTTCCCAATACAAAGCTCATCCAAGGTTTACCACAATTGATAACAATTAGTTTTCTGAGAGATCTACTTCAGTTCTAGAGCTACAAATTGTGTCCCATCTTTGGCTCTTTTGATATGTTGTATTACATGAAAGTTCCAAGTGTCAGTAGGTCTAACATTTGATTCACATTAATTATAATTACCTGCAGCGTTTGGACAAACAAAACTGAAACTCTTTCATCCTCAGATCAGAAACTTTTTCCCATCTTTGAAGAGAAGTCTGTAGGTTTGCTATGAAACTGCCCCCTTAGTGTCGCTTTGTCTGAGTTTGCATAAACAGCCTTGTGCAGTGGTACAACTTAATGCATTTGGAGTTGCCTCAGTCATACCAAGTGTGTACAGATAACAAGCAGAATTTGAATAATGTACTCTCCAGAGAGGAGCCATATAGTCAGTCAGGTGACAGCAGTCTTGCTTTTGTCCCATGTTCTTCTCTAGCAGGAGGTCCCACTGATTGGCATTTTCTGGTGTCCAAACCACATCTCTGATTGCTAAGGCGGTACCAGCTCTGCCTGAGACCCATGTGAAGAGCTGCAGTCCTGCTGCCTCCTGTTTGTGCTGTCATTCATGCTTATCTACTATTTCTGTAGCTCCTGGTTATACCCTTGCTGACTTTGCTTCACATTTTCTTGTTTCCATGTAAAATTTGACAAGGCTGCACCTTATCTCTTGTTCCTTTCCCTCCTCCAGAAAGCAGCGACAGAAGCTGTCATTCATTCTGAATGGGGAAAGCTGCTGTGTTTAGAGCTTTCTATGATTATTTAAAGCTGTTGCTTGGTGGCTTTTGATGATTTGGTAAAAGCCAGTCTTTGAATAAAGTGCAGCATAGAACAAAATTTTATTTCTTCGGAGGATTAGGGATGGGAGTGGTGTTTCAGGTCCTAGCTGTCAAGTGTCCCCCCACTCTGGGCAGTGACCAGCCTAGAGCAGACTTTCAAGCAGATGGCACCTGTCAGATATCTTTTACAAACAGCTCTAGAAGATGCTTGGGAACTGTGGGTGATACTAGGGCAGTAGCCACCGTCTTTGGTGTTTGTTGGGGATTTCTTGTTTGTTTTTTTAATGTTATGAGTTTTTGTCTGTTTGTCTGTTTTTGGAAAGATTAATACATCAAGCTTTCCCTAAGACGAAGGTCTACAGAACTGTGTTTTAGGACAATTTTTATTGTGCCATAGTGAAATATAGAAGAGTTCTGAAGAGCAAAAAGTTTAACTTAGTTCTTCTTTCTTTATTAGCTCTTCCCCTCAAGGCTGTCCCCAATGGCTTCTCCCAGTCTGTACTCAAATCTAGAACTGGCCCAATCCAGGTGCAGCACCTTGCACTCCTTGAACTTCATGAGGTTAATGTGGCAGAAGTTACCTAAAGCCACTAATAATTTAGAGAAAATTTGTCCTCACAATTTTAGAGACTTAGTGATGTTTAATTTGAAGAATCCTTGTCTATTTTGCCAGGGAAAGTACTTTCCTCAATATATTCTGTAAGCAGAGAAAAGAGGAAAAAGATAAACATGCAAGATACTGAGCACCATACCCTGGTCCTGTCTGCCCAGCAGCTTCAGAGACAGCAAATTATAAAGGTGTTGTGTTTGCCTTCCCAAGACATCATCAGTCATCTCAGCCTCTCCTTACCTCTCATTAACAGCCAAGGAAAGCTGATCAGACCCCATCTCTGGTGTCCTTTTCCATCGTGTGCCTCCATGTAGCCCCCTCCGTCTGCTTGCTTGTTTTTTTAGATCTGACTAATGGATAATTTGTGAAGTTGATTCCAGGATTGCTGACGTTAGGTTTAGACTCTTTCTTACCTACACAGCTTCACAGATATGACACAAGTTACAAAAGTTCCTTCAGTTTTTCTTATTAGTTATTCTGTTGTCTTGCAGTTGTTATTTATGTGTTTACCCTGTGATAGTTCTTCAATATGTGCAGTCAGAGGTTTATTGGTTGCTTTGCACACAAGGTTTTGAGGAAGTGTTTGGGAGTTTGGAGAGGTGTTGCTTAGTTGTTTGATTGAACAACAGTGAGTTGTCATAATGTAGATTTTCATCAGAACAGCATCTGATAGCATGTCTCATAACACCTGGTGATTAGCTGGCAGTAGCATTCCCCATTTATTCCCTGATGTGCTTTGTCACTAGAATCTTTTTTTGCACACATCTGCGCCATGGTATTGTAGTTCACACTCCATGTTTACAGGTGTAACTGCTAGGATTGAGCTTCCCAGTTATTCCTGTTGTGTATATCCATGGTGCAGAGTTTGTATTTTTGCATTAGGGGAAAGCCAGACTAGTTCCCAAAGTCTTTCCCTATCACCTTCCAAAAAAAAAAACTTGCTTTATTTTGAGAAACACCAGATTTTTATTTAATCAAAGTCTCTCTTAAAGGTTTTTACTCTCTTCTCAGAAATTGAAATACTGTTTTCTCCTGGCCTTAAGAGATTTTCTTGCTCCTTTTTATATTATTACTAGCTTTGTGCTTTAGAGTTGGGGATATTGCATTAATGATATCTCTTTTGGAAAATAATCAAGTTGGAGATCATATGGCTCTGCACCTCTAAAGACAATGGTGATTCTTGCTCACTTCATTCATTTCTGTCAAAGCTTGAAGATCGCATCTCTTTTGATCAAGGGGAAGTCTTCTTCATACCTCGTATCTTTCTTGAGAGGTGTTGGGGCTTTTATAAATACAGAGCTAATTTCAGTTGTTTCAATGTCTTGGGCAGTGGAGGTGATAAGTAAAAGGATGTGTTTGAGATCAGGTTAGTAACCAGGCAGAGAAATTGGCATGACGTGACAAAGGGAGCTGACTCTGTCCTCTGTGTGAGTGTAGGACATGGTGAGCAGCTGAGAACCTGATGTGGCATTCTGTCCTGGTGCCTCCAAAGGAGTTTTTTCCAAACACATTTTTGTGTGGTTTTGATCCACAGGCAAACAAGAACATGCATTGACTTTTTCTGTAATGATAAACTAAATACTTATTCCTCAGTACCCAAGCACAATTATTTGTATAGGCAAATCATCCAAATGATCCTTAGCAAGGATTTTGATTCATGCCAGTTAGCTTCTCCCAACCATTTCTTCCACTGATGAGGAATTACCATGGTCCAGGAACTGTGCCCAACAGGCAGGTTGAACTTTGTCTGTTTTGGAGCCTGAGAGTGCAGAGGCCATCTAATCTCAAAGTCAGAGAGCTTTTCTGCATGTGTTCAAACATCATTTGTAGACTGTAACTGGTGAGAGCTAGAGGAATTTTTGCCTTTGTGCTAAATCCCATGGTCAGGAACATTCAAGGTTTACCCTGCCTGAAGAAAGCTGCTTATTGATCATTTGTACCCTATTAGCTTTAAAATGCTACTGGTTTGATGTGTGTGTGTGGACATAAACTGTAGATAGCACAACAGCCCTTCCACTTCCAGAGCAGCTGTAGGAGCAGGCTGTTGGTACAATGTTTGTAGCTGTGTAGCACAGCTGTTGTGAGCATCCAGTGTCCTGAAGTGAAGCTGGCATGATGCTGTTGTGAGACTGTATTTTCCTGCTTTCTTGATGAAGATTTAAAATCCATCAATTATTTACAGCATGGTTTTATAGCTGATTTTGTAATGTAGTTGTCATTACCACCATTTTTAATCTCTTGACCCTTCACATCTTGGATTGCTTCTTGATGTGACATTGGAAAGTAGCTGAATATAATGTTTGTAAAATGCTTTGAAGATGAAAAGCTCCACAGTAGGTTTTTATTATTACCAGAGGCAAAGTGTGCAGGAGTGGCTTAATATTGGACTGTTTATTTCCCAAGAGACGGCTTTGTTTTGAAAAGTGCACAATTATCAATTGAGTTTTAGACAAAACTATCTTATTTCAATCCTGCATATAAATAAATTGACAAACTTTTATGGTTAGATTATTTGTATAAGTTATTTGTAGACGAGCAGAGCATTTATGATACTACCTATGGCTCTATTCTTAGCTTATGTTTAATTAAGCTTTTTTTTAATGTATTTGGCTTCTACTATCCAAAGGTATGTTGAGTCCAGACATCCTTATATATCTAGAAGTTGCAGTGTTCTTACAACTACGTGGTATATGGATATATTTATTTGAGAAATATATGTATATTGAGATATATATTGCTCTTCAAAGATAAAACAAGTTCAGTATGCAAACAAAGAAGAGTGGTCTGCATTCAGAAATGATGATGTTTTATTAGAGTTTGGTTTGCAGGCAGTTTTTCACACGTTCAACCTACCTCATATCAAAGTCCTGTCTTCTTTTTTTTTTTAATAGTGCTTTATCTATTTCTTGAATAATTTTTATTTCCAGCCTCTATCTACATCATGAACTGATAGGTGATTGTACAGAGATAAATAAAAAGTGAGCTGTTTAACAGTTGTCAAGTTGGTTTCCATGTGAGGTAGAGGAGGAGGGAGGGAGCTGCAGTGCTCAAATGGAAGAAGTTCAGCTTGCTGAAACAGGGACTGCTCCAGGGACAGCGATGTCCTGTGTGCGTGTTCACTGCCTCCCTTGCCCTTGCAGGGTCGTCACTCCCACCCAGCAGCCTTGTTTTGACAGAGCTGTTTTGTGGTGTCAGCACAGGGCTCCTCTGGGCTTTGGGAGGCGGCTCTTGTCAGCAGAGGGGTCGCTGGGCTGCAGCCAGGCACCACATCCCTGCGCCCTTGAGCAGGATGCTTCGCTCCCTGCAGCTGCAAAAGCTTTGGGCTGCTGCCTGGCACTTGCAGGAATCATTGTGGAATTTGCTGATTCTGCCAGACACAACCTAAACACTTGTTCCCAAGTGCTGCGTCCCATCAGGACAGCTGTTGGTTATGAAAACCATGCAGTGGCTTTCATCTGTAATAATACAGCTTTGTTGGACTATTGCAGATTCACAATAATCCGAGCAGTACTGGGAGGCAGTACCCCCCTGCTCAGCCTACACGGAGCTTTATTCCCCCGTGCTTCAGTTAGGATGTTCATTTATTGTTGTCACCAATGTCAGAGATGGGGGGGAGGGAGGCTAAATTTTCACTCCATACTGTCAGTAAGGATTAACTGCAAATGCTGGGCAGTGCTTTCAAAATACTCTGACCTATTTACACAACAAAACTGATCAGAACAAAATAAACAGTTCTGGTCAGTGACTGAATGCTGTATTGTGGCAGCTATATTTGGCAGTGAATTTTCTCATCATTTTTCCAATGTAGACAAAAAACAGAATGCCATAGAAATTTTAAGCATTATAAGCAGATAATGCCCATACTGAATAGCTTGTTTCTCCTGTTGCCTTTTGGGGAAAGAGGACAATTTGGCTGTAATTCAGTTGGAACAAATTCTTACGAAGCAACTGACAAAAAAGCATATGAGTAGATTTATCATTCTGCCATGTGGGGTAATAAACAATTGCATCATTTCCAGCAAGCTGCAATATATACCTGCGAGATGGTAGATCTCTCTCCAAGGTATAACCTCTGCAAAGAAGCAGTAAATAGGGAATTGTGACAGACACTAAAAATTGTTGGTTTCCTGCTTGGATTTTATTTTTTTATTTTGTAACAGCTGTAGTGGATACTTGCAGTTACTTCCTCATTTTTATGTGGTATCCCCTAAAGAATGAATGGAGAGAAATTTTTCATTTTAGCTATTTGGAAAGCCATTCTGTATTTCCTGTATTTCTGGGTCACAGATTCTTGGTAGTTTGGAGGATAAAATTGCCTGACTCTGTCAAGATAGAAAATACTTCTTTCTATCTTGTGTCTTAAACTCAGTTTCTAAGTATACTAAAATGAAGCCTTTTAAAACTTTTTTTTTCCCACATTCTTCCCTGTAGTGACAGTCCCAATGCTGTCCATGAGGTGGAAAAGTGGTTACCACGGCTGCACTCGGTTGTCATAGGACCTGGCTTAGGTAGAGATGAAGTTCTGCTTGAGAACGCTAAGGTAATGTGCATACTGACATTTTATCCTATGTCTTCATGTTGAATTGTATTAACCATTCCTATATTTGATATCATTACACAAATGTTCTTTCTGTTATGGTTGCTAAATATCAAATTTAATAAAATATTGTTGACTGACAACTACAGTTTTTATCCATGGCCTTCACTGTTAAACTGTAACCTTCAGTCTGAATTTTAGGCACCTGTATGGTTGTTCTGATTTGCTTTTGTTTAGCTTGTCAAAGTCAAGAATTAAGAAACAGGTGTTGGCATATCTAGATAAAAGGCTCTGTGTTTTCTTAGGTTCAAAGCACCAGTGCTGTAAGTACATAAATATGGATTTGAGTTCATAATTTTTGACAGCTCGTATCAGATGCACCAAAGAACAGGAACTGGGTCCTCTTGCTATAAGAAATAATACTCTTAATTATAAAATGTTGCAGATTTCTACTTTGGATAAAGAGATAATCCTATTTTCTGTCAAGCCTTAGTGGAGAGCTCAAACAGAAGATGAGATAGTCTTTTACTTTAAATAATATGTACTTGGACCATCTTCCCAGTGATGTTTTGTATTACTGTCAACACATCTTTGTGCGTTCAAAGTGTGTCTTTCAGTCTAATGTCAATCTAACTTTGTACAAGTTAATTTTTTTTTTCCTGACCAGTATTACTGAATTAGTCAGTGGCACTAACAAGTGAAATTAATGTAATTTACAGAAATGGTGACAGTTATACAGTGAAATCACAAAACAGAGCAGGCAAGAGACTGGAGACCATACTATCCAAGTGTTTAGAATACCTTGAAAACTATGAAAGGTAGTTTTGCTAGGATTTTGTTAGAGAAAGTTGCTATTGGAGTTTCTTGCTTCTTTAATTTTCTTTTTGGACGGCAAATGTATATATTATGATAAAGAGTTGCAAAAGTAATAAAGATTAGAAAATAAAATAAATTTGTTACAAGTGATGAAGAAATCAAATTATATTATGACTGAGAAATTTAAACATATTTTATTAGTTTTTTGAAAACATTATTTTCAGAATTTTTTTTACAGAAAAAATACTTGACACAATTCTTTGGTTTTTTCTAAAAAAATAAGTTTGATGGGCTTTTTTCCTAAAGGAGAACAACTTTAAACAAAAGAAAATAAGAGTTCATTTAGAATAGCTAAGATAAGCTTCTTTTATGTCAGAATTCCATCCAGGGTTTATGTGCTTATCTGTACTACAGAAGTATCTGGAAGATTTCTTGATTGTAGTTTTTTCCTCATTGCTAAAAATAACATTGCTTTCCTAGGAATTACAAGCATACTTTTACTTCAGTTTGGCTGTCCTGTGAAAGCCAGCTTAAAGAAACAAACCCAGCCAGTAAAGAGAAGGCATTTGGAAGTCACTTTGTGCTAAAATCTCAGGGCACATTCATATGAGCTGTGGATCTGGCCTTATTAATTTCAAGTCACATTAAAGCTCAAGTTCTTTGTTTGCACTGTAGTTGTGTAAGTGTTCATTAGTTACCCAGTGCTGAGGTTTTTAACATGCCACTGGGGACAAGTGAACCCTGGCTGCCTGTCTGAGGGAGAGTGGTGCTTCTCTGTGCTGAGGGAAAGCTGAGTCTCCCTCCTGCTCCAACAGCAAATTTCAAGTGTCGAGAAAAAAAACAAGAGGTGATAGCATTGCTATTTTAAACTTTTATAGGAGGCTGGCTTGGTGTAAAGTTTTCTGGTTTCCCTTTAAGCTAACTGTGGTGCGTGTGAGCACCAGGCTGGGAGGTAGGTGGGTGTCTGCTTTCTGGCCAGGGTTTTGTATCAGTGCTAGTGATGGTGAGATGGAGCTTCCCCTCTCTCTCCTTCTGTCCCACTAAGGTGCTGAGGCATCGAGTTCTGGCATCTCTCTAAAGCTGTTTTTATGTCAGTTCTTGTCAGTATTGTGCCAGCACATTTCCAATTAATGTGCTTCTCCAAACAGTCATGTGTTTGGGCTGCTTCCCTCTTCTGAGCATTGAGAAATTAAGAAATTAATTACTAGTGCTGTAACCTTCAATTTCTGGTATATGGCCAAGAGACAGTGTTTTGTTGTGGAATAGCTTGAGTGCTTGTTGACCAGATGGTGCATCATCTCCAGATCAAAGAATGCTTTGCTTCCTCAGCATCTTTAGTATGTCACCTGCCTCCCTCATTCTTAACGCCTGCACTGCTCACTGTGGCATTTGAGCTCCTTTCAACAGTCTGATTTAAAAAAACCACCTTGTGATCAGTCTCCTTTGATTTGATGTTTTTCTCCTTGAGCACTATGATAGTGTCTGAATACATATTTACTGGTTTCCTGCAATTTTGTGGGTTTGGCTGTAATTCCATTTACAAGTCCTGTTACAAGAAGCTACTATGCAAGTTATATCCTCCTTTTACAAGCCACTTGTGTGGGTCTGTGCCAGAACCCTCCCATGCTGTTACTCAGTTGCTTGGAGCTGATGCTCTGTCAGAGCTTTCGAGCCATGGGTTTATGAGGCCAGGAGCTGCAGCTTCAGAAAATTCCCCTAAAGAAAGCATTTGTTGTGTCCTGATAGCTGTACACCTGGATCCCTTGCAGATGTGGCAATTCTAGTTTCAGCCTGGTTAGACCTTCCAATTCCAAAGCAAATAAGCAGTCCAAGCAGTCTCTCTTCAAGAGAAAAGAGCAAAAACACATTTCTGCTCCACTTCTCAGCTGTTGAGTATGCAGATTGAAGCATTTCTGCTCCCCATACTACTTCAGACTTTTGAAATGCTGTTACCATGTCTGATGTGAGAGTTGGCCACGATGTCTGCTTTCTTGTTGGGAGCATCAGGCCATCTGTTTATTCCTTTCAGTGTCCATGACTGATTCTGGCCAGAGATACCAGTATGTTATGTCACCGAGTTCAGCTCAGTTGGAGTGCTGCTGCTGGTGCTTTAGCTGCTATGTGGAAGCAAGGCCAAGATCCCAGTGACTGTCCTCTGCTTAGAAGCAGCATATTTCCAAAGGTATTGGATATTCTCCTTGTTTTCCCACAGCAGCAGTGTAACGTCCCTATCATATCTACCAATCGCAATTTACTTCATTCAGCTGTTGCATGTATGTTTGCACTTCTGGCTTTACTGTGACCTGATTTTCCTTTTAGGAAAAGCTGGGAAGTAGGGAAATTTCTGCCTGTACCATCAAGAGCTGTTTCTTGGGTGTGTGAGAGAGCCAGAGGTTCCTCTGCTGCAGGGTGATGAGTGCACCTTCTGAGAGGACTTGATTAAAAATAATGTTCCTTGCATAGCCTCCTGGGAGAGCAGGAGATGCTGCCTAATGCTCCAGGATGTTCTGCATTCTGCTGCCACCTAGCAGTTAGGCAGTTACAGGCTGAGCTATGTCCTTCATCAGTTTCCATCCTCTTGTCATCTCCTTTCCCCTATTCCTTATGGCTTTGAGGCCAGATGGACTGATACAGGATTGCTGCTGGGATAGCAGTTACTGTAGGGATCACACAGACAAGCATTCATCCTTATGAAGAGCCCTCTCCTTAACTGAATTCTTCCACGTTAAAATCTTCCTTTCTTGTCACTGGGTTCCTTGCCTCTCTCCTTGAAGTGGGAACCCCAAGTCCTGCACCCTGGTCTTCCAGATTCCTGTCTTGCTTGAAGTCAGAATGCTGTTTTCAGCAAAGCATGCTTGCTTTCCTCCTGTAGGAGAGAGGTAATGATTAATGGCAAGAACAGCTCTGTGTAATTCAGATTACATGATGAAATTGACTGGGTTCTCAAACCATATGCTTGTTCCTCTTGCTCAATTCTCAGTCTTTGTTTTAGCTTCCAGAACATGTCAGGACTACCAGCCTGGGTTTTCTTTTGGCTGAGGCCCTGTTTAGCTGCCATTTGTGCCTGTTGCTGTTTTTCTTCCCTCAGCCTCCTTGTCCTGCAGTGCTTCCTTCAGACAGTCATTTGTCCTTAAAGATCTCCACTATCTCTTGGGATATAAATTTCAGGATCTCATTTTCCACCCCTTGTGACGTCATCTTAATGTCATGTTAAAGTGTCTTGGCTGTAGTTAACATCTACATGGTGAGAGAGGTTTGGGCCCTTGTCAAAGATCATTTCCATCAGGTGTGCCCAGAGAGAGCCCATTTGAAATTTTTAGGTGTGTGGATTCTCAGTTCCCACCTTGACTGAGGCATCAGCCTTTCTGTGTTTGGTTAGTTGGATTATTTTCCTCCTTTCAAGCCTCATGCATTCAAGATTTAGGCAACACTTCACAGCTCTAATAAGTTGTGAGAATGGGACCAGGTGCCTCACTACATATCTGCACTACTTTTCTGCAAGATGAAGAGCTCTGCAGAATACAGGGCCACCTGTTGTTATATAGGTCTGTTGGAGTTGAATCTGTCACTGTGGGCCTTGAAAAGGATTTTCCTCTTGATGTCTACTAGTCCTCTCAGTTCTGTTTGTGTAAGACACCTGAGAAGTGTCCCAGGTGAATGTTGCAGGTGACAGATTAGTATTGCCTACCTACCACCATGTACAAGTATGAACCAACTGAATGTGTTATTGTTTGGAGTCACTGCTCACGGCAACTCAAATCAGCACAATTATTTTCCAGAAACTTCATTCTTTAGTGTGTGTCATGTGCATTTGCTTCCTCCCTGTTGATACCCTTTGGAGGTTCTTGCTGTGGGGATGCAGCAGTTCATAAGGAACTGAAGTAGCAGCAAGGGCATGCCTCTTTCTCTTCTCAGCCCTCAGCTAGGAGGAGGTGAGGTAGCTGGAACTTTGTGTTTGGGGTACTGCAAGGGCAGCACAGTGGGATGTGTGTGCCCTCTGTGAGAACGTGTGTGCTGTCAGCCCTCACCCAAGGCCCAGCATTGATGCACATATCACAGACAGAATCCAGTGACAAACTGATCTCCAGCTAGCCAAGCTTCATTGCTTTCAGAAGGCCTGATGAGACTCAGAATTTGTGGATGTTGTCACATAAGGTGGGGCAGTTGCTGGGTTAGAATGCAGGTCTTTGTGATGGTGTTACTGGTGTGGATGAAGCTGGGGAACACCAGCTCAAGGCAGAGATGCCCTCTTGGTTATGGCAAGAAACTACTGCTGGTTGAGCTAAGAGCTGTTAGTTAGTTTGCAAGCTTTATGTAGCTTGCAAACAGAATTTATTTCTGATATGTGTAATGGATCTTGATGAAAGTCATTCACAGTGAAGTGGGATATTTATTTGCTTTCTGTGTGTAGGCTTATATTGTTGTTTAACTTGATTTTTATACTCAAAAGCATTTGTAAGCAAAATACTGGTATTGGATATCTTTTCAACTCTTTCTGAGCTCATTCAGCTAGAAACCCTAAAAAGAAATTGGCAGTGATAAATTCAGTTCATTAAGTTCATTTTAAGCATGACAAGTTAGTTTTGAGTTTATGTTTATTTAAGACAAAGTGCCAACAGCTGACCATGAATATCTGATGCCAAATCTAGTTAACATAATCAGTTATAAATTGGAAATTTTGTAGCGTTTTAATTGTCAGTGAACATTAAGTGAATGAGAACATGAAAAAAATACTACTTTTATTTATTCTGATGTAGATATTTATACTTTAGATTGCAATAAAAAGGATTAATACCTAAAAATGGATGGTCACGTTTTTTTAGGGCTGAAATGTACGTATAAATGTAGCTTCTCAAATGGTCTCTGGTTGACCATGGTTTTGGGGGAGCACAGGCAAAAAGGAGTGTTCTGGATTTTTTTGTAACTAGGACAGTATTTCAGAGGCTTTGGTTTTTCTTATTGTGTTCAGGCATTACTTTGGCTTATGTCACTTCTTCAGGAATTTAGCATGTGATTGAAGATGATATTAAGAAACTGTTAGTTGCCGTTTTCTTCCATGCTCAAGGCAAGTGATCTAATTTTTAATTCAAAGAAGAATTCAAAGAATTCAAAGAATCTACAAATGAATAATTTTTCATCTTTTTTTTAATGTAGGGTAGAACAGTTTTGATTAGTTGACATCTACAGTGTCTTCAGCTTTGTTATTTGTAACAGCTTCTAACATCTCCCAAAGCGTTTAATGAGCCTGATGGTGTAGAGGGGTAGAGTCCTTCTCACACTCTGCCTGGCTTAAGTGAAACATTTTGCTGTGCACCTGAAAATCTGTTTTGGAACACGGGGCCTAGCATGTGGTACTACAGTTAAAAGACAAAAGACTTAATTGAATGGAGCATAAACCACGAGATGAAGAACCTATTTGTGCTAGAGCAGGGATATTCATCTCTATTAGGTGACTCTTCATTCACAAGTGGCGATCATTCCTTTCATAAGGTTTGAGCACTTAGTGAAGCAATTAATGAGTTTGTGACAGGTATGCATACAGAAATACATAAAGTAAAAGTCAGGCAATTAGGCTAGTTAAAGATGATTTATATATATATATATATCTTGTCCACGAAGATAGATTTTTGTTGTCTTTGCTGAATTTTGAAAGGAGGATGAGTCTTTGGGTCAGTTTGTGCAGTTTAAGAGACAACTGCACATTTTAATCAGTGAGTCAATAAAAGCCTAAAACCAGTTTTGAAATGTCTGAAAATATGGCTCTAATAGGAAGAATCTCAAACAGTAGAACTCCATTCTTAATGTTTTCCAAACTTCTTGCATCAAATAGAATATATTAAGGGAAGCTTCTCCCCCCTGCCAGCTAGGGCTGTAGCCTCGAGCACAGCCTGTGCTGGGCTATTTGCCTCCTTCTAGCTGTGCAAGATTACAAATTCCTGCTTGCCAAGCCCATTTTCCAGGCATCTCCACCAGAGAGCTGCATCCTGACCTCTATTGCAGCTGAGTCCCTGCTAACTCTGCATTTATCCAGACTTGAAGCAAGAAATGCTTCCTAGGGCTTTCAGTGCCTATTTGTAGGAATCGATTTGCAGCGTGTTGGGGTGGAACTTATTTGTTCCTCCCGGTCACCTTGGGGAGGAGGATGTGTGGAAATGCTTCGAGCTGCAGCTTTTACAGGAAAAATTTCGCTCTTTTTTCTTTTATCTCCCTGTTTCAGACAAAATCATGGATTCAGGATTGCTGGATGGGAGCAGCATCCATGCAGAAAATAGAAGCAATTATAGATGGTGTTTCAGCAGCAGTTTCTGATCCTAGCTTTCAGGAGATGGTTCTTTGTGAAAGGGACTGCCACTCCCAATGCCAGGTTATGCACATTTGCATGTCTTTACCAAACCAGAGTGTGTAATTACATACTCAGCATTTGCAGGTTGCAGTGGAGTGCACTTTTCAGTGGGCTGAAGGCACTGCTTCCTAAAGAGTTTGGATATCATTTTAGTCAATACTGTCCATTATTATAGCATGTTAAGGCTTGAATTTCTTTTTGAGAACATGAATAAGACTTTTCCTGAGAGTGGGTCAAGATATGACTTGTGAAGGGACTGAGGAAATGCAGTGTTTATTGCTGATGTCAAGTAAAGCAGTCTTTTCTTTGCAAGGTAGAAAAATGATGGTGTGAAAATTAATTACTGTTTTGGGATTGATGTTGCTTTATATATTCTGCTAGTCTGGTTTTCTCTTCATTTCATTAAAATTCAATCTTATAATTAAATGACTGGTTCTAATTTCCTGATTCTTCCCTTTGTAAACACCAAATGCCAAAGTTTTCTGTAGCTGAACTAGCTCATGAGGAAGAACATAAGTAGTGACAAAAATATTAATATATTAAAAGTCACTGCAGGCATTCTTCTGCTAATCCACATCTAATTAAAAAAGCTGAAAAGTATATCTGACTTAGGTGTGGCAAACCTACATAATTGTCTTTTCTGTGGATCTGTGGAAGATCAGCTTTTATGCTGTTCCATGTGGGCAGCATAAATAGGATGGGTGTTATTGCTGGCTCGTGGACTTGGGTGCAGAAGTCCAGACTGCAGAGTTTCTTTCCAAGAGGCTGTGGGCACTCCTGGGAGAGTGAACAGGTAAATTCTCCCCCTGGGGCCTCTGAGTGGCTGCTCTGTGAAGACTTCCATGGCTGATAAGGAATCCTTTGCTTGTACTCAGGAGCTCCACAGCAATTTATTCCTCCCTCACATGTTCCCCACTATTCTCCACGTGACTATTTCTTAAAACCAGTGGCTCATCTCAGCCCCATTCCCTTTTCCATAATACTTGTGTAAGTGTGCAGGAGTCCTGGATGTCCATGTTAGTGCAGTGCAGGTGAATCTTGTGTTTCACAGCACAGCTGCGGGCTGTCAAATGGTTCAATCACATCATGCTTTTCTGCATTCCTGTGTCCTCTTTCAGCAGTGTCCTGTCCATTTGTTCCTTCAGGCTTCTCCCTCCTGCACTCCTTTCCACCCTGAAATAATTCTGCACTTGTGTGTGTTGTACAGGTATCCATGTGTTGTGGGTTTTGTGTTTCAGGTTTATTGGGGGAAGTGTGGTGGTTGGTGTGTTTTGGTTTTGTTTTGGTGGTTTTGCTTATTTTGTGTTTCAGCTTTGTCTTTTGGGTTTCTTTTAAAGTTTGGAATTTGGGCTTGGGAATCTGTTTTAAAATTCCCATGTGAGAGTTGGGACAGGAAACAGATTTCTATTACAATGAATAAATTGCATTTAAGGGAATAGTTTCCATTACAATAAAAAATAATGAAAACAGATTAATTTTTCATTCTTACTTTGTAAATTTTTGAAATTACAGTAAAGTGTTACCTTTCCTCAGATGGACCAATGGTTTCTACTGTGACAAGTTCTTTTTCAGTTTTTACTAAGTAGGCTGCTTGTGTAAAAATCCTGAATAATGAGTCAAAGAAAAAGGTTTTTTTCAGGAAATAGTGTATTTCAAGAGTAGAGTAGGAGTAGATTCAGGTTAATTTTACCGTCTCTGGCTTTCTTCCTCTTCACCACCACCACCAAAAACTGCAATGACTGAAATACTATTTTGGGCAATTCTAAATGTCAAGTATTTGATGCTGCTAACAAATGATAATAACTGTGAGAGAGCTTGTCCCATAGAGCATCTTCGTGGGATGTGTGAATCCCAGGTAATTTCCTCTTTGGCTTAATGAGGATAGAAGCTTCAGATTTAGTCTTGTTATTAGGAGAGGAAACTCCTGTTACAGATTTGTTCTAGCATGAGTACTGCAGTCCAGCAATACAGTTAATCATCACTGATTTTAATGAGAGGGAGTTGACACCTCTTTTCCCTTTCTCACACAAATGTTGAATCACTCTTTCAGAGGACTGCCAAGTATTTAGCCAGCTGGTACAAAGAAGAAGATCTCTAGCAAGAGATTGCCCAAACCCTGTTATTAAGAGTCTCAATGTAAGAGGCTGAGGTTTGGCCCTGGCTGTGAATTGCAGAGGAAGGATCCAAACAGTCTTTGATATCTTACCTACACAGTGTGGCTGTAGGTCATAAGGTTGGGTGACAACAATCTTCTCATCGTTGTCCTCTCTCTTTGTGACTTGTGCCAAGATTGCCTTGTGAATCCAGTGCTTCAGTTTTGGATGTCCTTCAGGGCTTAGGAATGAACTGAAGGAATTCTCCTGCCTTGCTCCAGGCTGAACCACCACTGTTATACATAAATATATGTATAAATATAATACATCTGTGCACAGAAAGTTTGTTCAGTGGGCTGTCCTGGAGCTAGAATTCTCAAATTCTTAATATTCAAAATGCTGTTTGAAGGGAAGGGGTGATATCTTGGGCTTATCATTGACATCTGTATGTGTTGCTGTTGTTCACTTGTCAATGGTGTTTTGATTTTTTGTTTTGTTTCAGCTTTTGTCTTAGTGACATGTCTCAGTATTTTTAATTGTCAATGTTCTCTTCTAAATCCTTTCCCATAGAAATAATTGTTGCATTGGATAAAACTGAAGATATATTTTCTCCTCATACATAGAATTCTGTCAGGAACTGTTAAATAGGTTTTGGTGTGAAAGGAGAGTTAGCTTGAGCTATATTAATTGGGCAATTAACAGTGAAGGTTCTTCTGTATCTACAGGTACTAGCCAAAAAAAGTCCATGCCAAATACCAAGGTACAAATACAAGTGAAAACTGATTTTTGCTAATACTCTGCACAGAGGATGTTGCCATTATTGCCATAAACTCCTGTTAATGCGAATATTTAAGGGTTTTTTTTTTAAATACGGTATTTGCAGAAATAGAGTGTTTAAAAGTGGGCTTCATCTCACCTAATTCTTGGTGTCTAAAAATAAACAGTAAAGTGTCTCTGCACCCCCTGTGACAGCTGAGGAGAGACAGGTATGTCTGTTGGCTATTCATCCCACCCTGAGTGAGGTGTCTCAGCTGCACGGGATGAACTGCTCTCCCATGGTCCTGTCCACAATCAGTAGGAAACAGGGCTTCTCCCATAAATGTGGTGTCTTAGGGGGGATCCCTGATCTTTACTGGCTTATTGCAGTTTTGAAATCATCCCTTCCCTCCCCAGAACTTCCTCTGTGAGGTTCCTTGTCTATCTCCAAGCAGTTTCTCTCCAGGTTTAAGGAAGGAAGAGGAAAGGAAAATTATTGGGATAGGGGCTTTGATTGTTTGTTTGTTTCTTACTGGTTGGCTTTTTTTTTAATAAAAATTAGTTTTCTAAATAAGACAAACAACTTTGTATCCCCTGATTGTTTGTTTTATAAGGAGAGGAAGGACAAGCAAATATCATTCAGTATGTTAGATTAGAAACTGATACCTCAGAGACTTGGTACATAATAAAAGTTGCTTGCCCAGTGGTTTTACTCAGCAAGAGGAGGAGGTCAAATTAGAGTGGAGGTCAAATATTTCAGGATTGTGGAGGATGTGCTAGAGAGGTAGGAACTCAAAACATGATTAGGAAAAAAATGCCTTATTTCTCTGAATGTACCAGTGATCTGACCTTCCGGATGCTATTTAGCTGTAGATACAGTCATGCTTTGTGACTTCCACTTTTTTTTTTTTCTATTATACATACATTCTTTTGGGATACCATGAATCTTCAGGACTGCTTCTTTAGTAGAGAGTGAGACATTCCAGTAACCAAGATGACAGTTATGAGGAAACATGAAAAAGGGCCAAACAATAACAGCTACTGCCAAACTTCAGCTTCTTTGGGAACAGAATTTTGGCAAAATTCCTTCCCTAGATTGCTTATAATACATTTAAGAGAACAGTTTGAAAGGATAAGGACTCCTGAGATCTGGTGTCTTCCTTCAGACTTCCTTACTGACTCTGTTGGGGAAATCTTTTTTAGTTTAAGAACATCAAGTGTCATGAAAGGCTGGCTTACTGAAGTTGACATACTAGAATAAACTGGTGATTCATATTAGTGGGAAGTGGAGCAGTAATCATTTTAAGTGTACTGAAGGAGTTTGCTGAAGCTGCTAATGTACAAAAATATTCTAACCAGTTAGAAAACCAGGCTGCAGCAAAAGGTATTTGTACCTTCAAACGCTGGGGGAGGATGGTCTTGCTGAGATCTGGGTCTCAGTGCCCTATGATATCTTATCAGAAGAGCTTAGTATCATTCAAAAATAATTGAGCTGTTGGATCTGTAACATGCATTTATACAAGGAAAATACAAACAGCAAACACAAAATCTGCTTGCTAGATCCACAGCCTTGTTTTATTATTACAAAGTGAGCCAAGTTAAACATAATTCTTAATGAACTTAACACAGCAGGGGCAAAGCAATGCGGCTTCTGTGAAGGGAAACTGAGCTGTACACATCTGTGCAGATTAACATGAATGAATTAAGAAATTACTCTCTCATACATTTCTTGAAAGCTTTGATAGTGAGGTACTCTGGTTTTCAGAATGCTGCAGTTAATTGTAGATATGTTTTAAGACTCCATCCTCACACAGCTCTTAAGTGTGCTTGCCAGTAAATTTGAATAACTTAGCAGTAGCTGAACAGTATGAGTTGTGTAAAAACTCATACTTGCAATTGGTTCAAAATTATTCAGGTAGCTGAGTATAAGAGAAGACTGTGGTGTTCCCTAGGGATCTCAAAGCAGAAAGGCAGCTGGCAGTCTGACACACAGCCCAAGTTGTGCAGGTCGCTGTTGGAAAGGTTTCTGTTCTCTAGCAGCTTCTGCTGTAGCCACAGCTGTGTGTTGAGACAAGTCCTCAGGCTTGGAGCAGTGGATAGTCTCATGCTTCCAAACTGCAGACAGTGCCCAACAAAGAAAATGGAAGGGAAATACTTTCCATTGGTATTGGAAAAATCAGAGTCAGGTAGTAATGCTTGTAAGGATATGTATATGTCATATGTAATAATTTACAGGGACCAAGGTGGGTGGTGTTTATTTTGACCACTATACAAGAAAAGAGAGATGTTCAGTACCCTGACTATTAATTAAAAATTGCTTTCTTATTCCTTACATCATGTCTTGCTAACCTGTGAAGCTCAGTGCTGTATGACAACTAATCTGAAGAGATTAATAACATTCAAAATTAATTAAAATTTCAGATGGATACCATGCTCTGTTATCTTATACAGGAAAAAGATAAGATAAACCCTCCAGCTTCAAAGATGAGTTAGTAATAACCAGTGCTGAAGAAAACTTGACTGTTGGCCACTGTTCATTAAAAAGCCTGAGGATCAGTCATTGCTGCTGCTGGGTTAGGAGAGAGAACAAGGGCAGACAGTCTGCTCAGAGATACTGCTTGCTGGAAAGAACACTTTTACAAATGGTCTGTTGCCTGGGCCACCTTGGTTTTGCTTTCAAAGCATGAAACCTCCAGACACACAGGTGAAATGACATCATGCATACTGCTCATCTCAGATGTTTGTTTGTACATAAACTAATCCTGCAGTGGGGCTGTCAGCAGCAAAGCAACTGAAGTTAGTTATTATAGTTATTGGTAGATTTCCATCAAGGCAGTACTCACTGGGATTTCTCTGGTTTTATTTTAATTGGAGATGTATGTTTACTATGTGTGATTTGTGTTGGCATTACATGCCTCCTACAGCAGGCAGAGTGGGTGAGATTGCTTGTTTGTTTGCTTGTTGTGGTGGGTTGACCCTGGCTGAGTGCCAGGTGCCCATCAAAGCTTCTCTGTCACTCTCCTCCTCAGCTGGACAGGGGAGAGAAAATACAACAAGAGACTTGTGGGTTAAGATAAGGACAGGAGAGATCATTCACCAGTTACTGTTATGTTGAAGTGTGTGCAACAGACTCAGCTTGGGGAAATTGAATTTTATAACAAATGAGATCAGAGTAGGATATTGAGAAATAAAACTAAATGGTCAAATACCTTCCCTCCACCCCTTCCTTCTCCCCGAGCCTGTTTTAACTCCAAAATTGTTCATTTCCCTGCTGTTAGTGGTGCAGGGGGTTGGGAAATGGGTACTCTGGTCAGTTCATCACATATTGTCTCTGCTGCTCTTTCCTCCTTGTGGGCAGGGCTCCACGTTCTTCCCCTGTTCCACCATGGGGTCCCTCCAACAAGAGACAGTCCTGCACAAACTTCTCCAGTGGACTTCCCATGGACTGCAGTTCTTCACAAACTGTTCCAACATGAGTCCTTCCCATGGGGTACAGTCCTTCAGGAGCAGACTGCTCCACTGTGGGCTCCTGTCTCCATGGGGCAGGTCCTACCAGGAGCCTGTTTCAGTGCATGCTTTCCGTGGGGTCACAGCCTCCTTTGGGCATCCACCTGCTCTGCTCCCCTGTGCATTTCCATGGGCTGCAGGGGCACAGCTGCCTCACCATGAACTGCACCACAGGCTGCAGAGTCTGGAACACCTCCTCTTTCTTCTTCACATGTCTGCAGGACTGTAGCTTTCACATATTTTCACTCCTCTCTTCTCTGGCTGCAATTGATTCAGTTACTTTATCCTGTTTTTAAACCTGTGATCCCATCACTGTCGCTGGTGGGCTTGGCTTGGCCAGTGGCAGGACTGTCCTGGAGCTGGCATTGGCTCTGTTGGACATGAGGGAAGCTTCCAGCAGTGTCTCAGAGAAGCCCTGTAGCCCCTCTTCCCCCTCCCAAAACCTTGCCATGAGTACACAGTACACATACCAACTCTGTGGACACTTAAACCAGGGAGAAAAGATTGTGACTATTAAAATTACCTGCTGATATGAAAATGTTCTACATTAGTTTGCAGAATATAACAGATTTTTTTCTATCACTTTGTAAAGTGATGGTCAGATTTATTGTATGAATTTGGTTTGGATCTTATGAAATCTAAATTAACAAGCATCTTAAAAGTATCTGCCTTTTTTGCAGGGTATTATAGAGAAATCAAAAGTGAAAGGAATTCCTATCATTATTGATGCAGTAAGTATTTTCTTTATTTCAGTCACAGTGGTTTAACATTTAAGAATCTATTCAGTAAATGTTCTTACTGTGTTTTGCAGGATGGACTGTGGCTCATTTCCCAGCAGCCTTCTCTTATTCAAGGCTACCAGCGAGCTATTCTTACTCCAAACTACATGGAGTTCAGTAGACTGTATGAAGCCATGGTGAGCTGCTTGCCTTTTTGTCCTTGAAAATACGTAACTTATTACTGGCTTAAATATTATGTACTGCTTCTTGTATATGAAAGAAACACTTTCTGGGTTATTATTTCGTGGGATGATTGCCACAGCAATCCATATTCTTAAACTGAGCTCTATTTTAAAGACCCATTTTCATGCATTTTTAACATTGCAGTGGGTATAGAAAAAAATACACAGACTGATGATGTTGTTTTTTTCCCCACCCCATGCATATGTAACTAGCTTGTGTTAGTATATGTTGTTCTAGTACCAAAATATGTACTGTGTATGGAATTCTTGTGTTGTAGCTTAGAGACCCCGTAGACAGTAGTGATCATCATGGATGTGTGCTAAGACTCAGCCAAGCCATGGGGAATTTGACAGTTGTGCAAAAGGGAGAAAGAGATCTTATTTCAGATGGAGAGAAGGGTAAGTGAAATCTTCTGCTTTTAGCAATGTGACTTTCTGTTCTGTTTTCTTTCAGTCAGAGTCCAGTAGAGTGTATGGCAATTGGCAGTATTCCCCTGAAGATTGGAAGGATTGCTGCCTTTGCTGATCAACTTAGGTGATTTCTGTAAATTAGTACCTTAAGAGTGCAACTAAATTTATTTGCTGAAAAGAGTTGCTGATTATATTTCGCATTCATTGATGTTATATTTTACATTACATGGTTATTGAGAAATTAATTATTTAATCTTTGTGAACTATTTGAAAGTTCTTTGTTGAGTTGGTTTATAATTGGTTTATAGTTGGTTTAGCAGCTGTCATTGCTAAATTGATACAAAATAATACTGTTAGTTCAGGATGTATCAGTGTGTGTGAGAAGTGAAGAAGTCTTGCAGCTCATGACCTGCTCAGTTCCTTGATGCTGTCCATCATGGGGCTGCAGATTAGCTTGTTCATACATAACTTCTCAGCAGCCCTGACAAATTAAAAATTAATTCTAGATTGCCATTACAACAGTCTCATACCAATATGGTTTAAAGTATACTTAATAAAATTAGCTGCTTGTCTGATGCTTTTTATACTGATCATGTACTGTGATCAGTATAAAATTAATTCACGAGTGCCTTCGTCACATTTTGCCTGCATGGTCTTATTTCACATACATAACAAGCAGCAGCTCTGCTTTTAATTACTTGAAATGCTAATCTCTGATAAATGTTTATGCTACTTCAGAACTGTTTTGTATATACAGCCAATCTTTCATTACTGGGAGCCATGGAGGTCTTTTATACCAGAAAAGCAGATGTAATATGACAACTGGTTTGTGCAGAGCCACCTTCCACATACCCCATTAGGGCAGATGCTGTAACAGACTGTGCAACAAGTGGGACTTGGAAGCAATGTGGTGACATCTGTGTGGGAAAGGACCTTCCTCGCACAGTACCCAGCTTTCCCCACAGGAAGAATTTTTTGTCATATTTGCACTTGCAGCTGACTTGATTTGTAACCATGGACAGTCAGGCCAGGCTTAAGGGTGGATGAACTCTGCTGGAGGATGAAATGTCTTGACTCCAGTTTATGCCATCTAGAGAGCTTTAGAGCATTGTATTTGTCTTCTTCCTCTGCTTTTATGTCAATAATGTTCTTTTTATACAGGATTGTTGCTTTTTAAATGAACGTTGGGAAGACTGGGTGAGCACTTTAGATTGAGTACATTATCTAGTATCTGTCTGTTCTCCTTTTGAACTCTTGAGATAAGTGTATCCCCACACCTGCTGGAGAGAAAGGACAGGTCTCCAATGTCTCTTGTCATGAAGGATTAAAAAAAACCCAAAAAAACAGGAAACAAGTGAATTTCCTTCCAGTTTCAATTTTGAATGTTCATTTGTGGCACAAGTTCACATATGTCTTGTATGCTTTTGGGGCTTTTTCTTGGTTTTATTTTTTCCCCATCTTGTTATTTGTCTCTGTTGTGTTCTGGTATTTTCTTCTACTAATGAAGTGGCTTTTGGTTTTGAAATAAAAACAGTTCTGTGCCTTTATAGTAGTTCATTGATGTCCAGCTATAGGCTGCTTTCTTGTTTTTACCTTGGTGTTATCACTGGTGCTTTGTTGGATTACAGACATTACAGGCAGCATTGCTGAGCTGAGAAAGAAGGTTATAATGTCTGTAACAAGAACTGTTTTTAGAGTTTGCATGACTTTGAAGGAGGTTCTTGAGAATTTTGCAGAAACTGCAGACTTCACCTTCCTTTTAACAACAATGTTCTTTGGGTGTGATCTGCTGGTCATTTTTTTTAAAGCTTCTCAAATGCAAAATTACATTGAGAAAGGAGATTCTTCTGTGTGCTCTGTGGCAAACATGGAATATGTTGTCCTGTTACTGACCTTGAATTCTTCAGATTTTTTTTTTGCTCTTGTTTTTCATCTGTCTCTTCTTTTGATCTGATGTCATTTTTTTCCAGCTAAGACTACATACATCAGGGAAATCCAAGGTTATTGGATCGGGCCAGTGTCCTCTGAGCACAGTCAAACATTATGAAAAGATCTGTATACTCCTCTTGCCTTTTATTTGTCATGTCATCATCCATTTATAGTGCATAAGCCCTACCTATTAGGCATTTCCTGTTTGGCCTCCTGTGTTCAGCATACTGACGCTGTAGTTTGCATATATTACTTTTTCCTTTGGGAAAATACTGCATGTGTGCTTTCCAGAAAAAAAAAGAGAAGAGAAAAGTAAGTCTCAGTGCTCTCCAGGAAAACCAGAAATCGAGAAATTGCAAACTTAACTGTGTAACTTTAGTGTTTTATGCTTAGTTGTTGAGGAAGGAAGGCTTTCTGAAGGTGCCAAATTTTGCAGTAGGAAAGACTGGGTTTGTGAATGCTTTATAGCTTAGAGTGATTGTAGTGGTTATTTTCACAGTAGTTTTATTCATGAGTCTGTAGGAAATGCAGCAGACAGTTTACTTCTGCTGCCCGAAGACAGAAAGGGTTACCAGGTGATTTGGTGTCAGGTATTGCTGAAGAATTACTCTCAGCAAAAAGCTTTGTAATCTATACAGAAAGGCTCAGTAAATTCTGATTGGAAGCTGAAGTTTAACAAATTCAAAGTAAGATTTAGACAAATTAACTAGTACAGCCACATACCTGAAACTTTGCTAGATTCACAAACTTTGAAGTGTCTGGATACCTCTAAAGTTTGTTTTCACAGATCAGACTAGATGGCCTCAAAGTCACATACTGTCCTCTGTGAAAGCAGTAGCAGCCCTCCAGTATAAAGGAGGTTTTTCTAAAATTTGTCTCCAGTTCAGTACTGAGCTGCCAACTGGCCTATTAAGTTTTATATATTCTTTTTCTCTTTCCTTTTGCAATTTCACATTATAGCTTGGTCTACAGTTGTTGATTCCCTGCTCTACAAAGATGAGCTTCACCATGCTCTTGGTAGGTGATATCAGTGCCATCACTGACCAGGGTAGGAATGAGTACTCAGCCTATGGGTAAAAGGTAAGTCAGCTTTTATTCACTATGGCACAGCTCTCTAAGGTTATCTTTTTATTATTCTTTGGAGAACTGGTCAGTAATAAAGTGTGGTTATACCAGCCTTAGTTCCTAACATGTTTAAAATTTGGTTAGGTCCTTGAATTAGAGTATTTGTATTTTGGTTTTTAAACATTATAGTGAGTTTTTCTGTGTTTGACCCTCCTCCCTTCCAAAAGGCAGGTTTCATGGGAACCATGTCGGTACTACCTGGGACTACTTCTACCTGGAACCAGTAGCCAAATTTGGTTTCTCTCTTTGGTTTCTTAGGCAGAATCCTAAGTACTGGCTATGGGGTAAAAAGCCAACTCTTGCCTTAAGTCCCCAAGTCATGCTTTTAATTCCAGCCGTTCATCTCCCCACACAGCTGGAAAAGAAGCTGTCACTGACTGGCTCACTCACAGCTGCTGAGCAAATCTCATCTAGATTTATAACTGAGAGGCAGCACCTTTGTCTCCAGTGCTGCTTCTGCAGAATGAGCACGATGAGGAGGTGATGGTTCCTGTCCCTGGTGCCACTGTGCTGTCTCTGGCACGTGCAGCCCAGCCAGCTTCTCCCTGGCACTGTTCACCTGGCCCCTGGCTCCTGTGCCTATCCAACAAAACTAGTGGAAAATGTGGGTCATTTTCATCTCAACTTAAACTGACTGCTCTGTTGCACTCAAGGACTTACCTAAGTTTTAAAAGTGTGATTAGGAAATAAAAAAGTATAAGCACCCTTTATATAAAAGCCAACTTACATTTTCCACATCAGTTGAGTTGTTTCTCCAGCCAGAGTCATTAAACTTGGTTTCCCTGTCTGTATGCACTCTGGGACATGTTCCTGGGAATTCATGATCTCCAGCTATTTGCTTTTGTGAACTAACTTGCAAAAGGAAAAAGATAAATTTCTTACTAGTGTAAATACATGCGAGGTCAGAGATGAATATTGGTAAGAGATTTTACTAAAAATCTGATACTGGTGTGAATCTTGCATTGATGGGGCAAAATGATCCTTGGTAGCTGCATTATTTGCATAGAAAAATGGAAATCTTAAGCCTTTTAATTAAACTGGAGTGTGTTTGTTGTGTGGGGTGGCTGTTAGCTGATTGATCCAGTTGAGTCGTATCAGAAGTTAGAATGGTGGTGTCTCATACATGGATTCCTGACCACATTAGGGTGAGTGTAATCCTCCTCCTTTCTAAGAGGAAAACAAGTGCAAGGAATTTGTTCAAGATGTCTGAGATTCAGGAGTTAAATTTAAATCTCCAGTCTTTCAGTCTGCCGTCTCAATAAATGCGATATTTCACATAGGCTCTTCAGCCTTCTTGACCATCATCAGAGCACCTAAAGTATCCTATATTTCACATGCCATGCTCTAAATGAAAAAGTAAAAACCACCCAGAGATTCATTTATATTTTTCACTACTGGGTGAACATGGTGAATCAAGAACAAGCAGACACACACTATCTTTTGTACTTAGAAAAACTTCATTTTTCTAACTGTGCTGTATCTGGGGGCTGGCATTGTAATTGGTGCTGCCTGCATACAGCCATATCAAAATCTGTGCTTCCCAGTTAACTTGTAGTGCTTGAAGTCAGCAAAACTACTACATTGTGATTTTTTTCCTTCAAAGAGAGAACAGCTATTTTCAATTATATAACAGACTTGTGGGTTTTTTTTGTTGTTGTTGTTGTTGTTGTTTTTATTAAGCATACAATGCCCATAAATAGGTAATTCTGGACTTTTGGCAGCAGGAAATTTGGGCTGGGAGTTCTTTCAGCTTAAAAGTTGGCAATGATACAGCTAGGTGTGACACCGTGGTCTGAATGCTTTCACAAATTTTAATGTGTATCTTACCATCACTCCCTTTTCAGCACTACTGAAGATATTGTAAACATAGACCTACTAAATGACTTGGCCATAGTTACCCAGAAAGTCTGGGGCAGAGTTTTGAATTGTTTGAAGCCTAAAACTCCTGAATTTTACTTTACAATATTCTATCAGTGTGACAGCCTTCTGTTTTTTGTTTCGGTTGCACTCAGTACAAATTATTTCCATGGGTTTAGGTACACAAGAAATCCATGTGATTATATGTGAGGGACGTGTTGTATTTGCTGCCTAAAGCTCTGGCTGTGATGTTTACTTGCTGAGATTGTGTTGAAACTGTTGAATAGGACTGTGGCTGTTCTGACTCTAGCAGATCTCCTTGCAGGCATTTCTTCAGTGATGACATTTTTATTTCATCTAGCCTTTTCTTCTGTGTGTGTGCTGCATGGATAAGTCCTAGGGAGTTGGGTAATTTTTTTTTTCCCCTGAGAGTTACTTGGTATAGATCATCTTTCATTGAAAAACTGTCTGCTACTTATACTGGGGTGGGTTTTCTTTGATTCATTACCCTGAAAAATGACGACATCAGATTTGGTTGCTCAGACCTGTTAGAAGACAGAACTAGACATCCTACTGTAACAGCCAGCTTGACCAGCATTAATTGTGTGTTTCTGTCAGTGGAACTATAACTGAACCTCTCCAATGTTTTGATCCAGACTGGTGTCAAACTAATTGACCTTAAGTGGCCCTGGCTGCTGCCTTTTCAAAACTGACACATTGTGGTGATTTCAGTCTTTGTAGTTTCCTTGTTGTCCCACATTCAGTGGTCTTGGTCTCCTCAGCTCTTCCAAGAACCTTGTTTCTATGTTTGCTGATGTACATGCCCATCCCTAGTTGAACTGCTACAGCCTCACTGAACACATCAAAACCAGCTTCATCCTCACGTAGGCAGAGCACTGTGCATGTTTCCAGGGAACAGAGCTGCCCACCTTCTTGGCATCGTAGCTGACTCTTCAGCCACATCCAGCTAATGGAGGTCTGGTAACACTGCCACTGGTTGTGACTGCTCAGTGCAGTGTAAAGGCATCACCCCACAGTCCTGAAAGGGATGGGGAGCTGTCCTCACAGCAGGGCTCAGACATGCAGTGGGGGATGTTGCACTGGCACAGTGTGAAGACAGCAGTTTTGTTTTGCTGTTCTAGAAGGGTGAGAAAAGCATCCCGTGTTGATTCGGCAGTATGGTGGTTTGTCTTGATGCACTGTGGGATTCTTTTTATATTTTAAAAGCTCTTAATAATGGCTGTAATTCAGAAGTGGTTTTAAATCCTTTTCCCATTGCCTGTCGTCATGTTCATCATCCTTTTATTTTGAGATGTTCTTTGATCAGCCGAGCCTCTGCACAAGAACTGTGTTATATCTCCCTCCTCATTCAAGTGAATTTCCTCTAGTTCTGCTTCTTTGAAGGTATTCCAAGGATTTGTTTTCCAGCATCTGTGTGCAGAGTACAAAGGTCTGCTTTTGTTGTTGCCTGTGAGGTAGTCTGCACATGTTTGAGACTTACTTTTTAAACCACAAACAAAAGACCACTTCTTTCTTTTTTCTTTTTTTTTCTTTTCTTTTTTTTTTTTAGCAGAGTATTATAATTGGCCTAGTTTGAGATCTTGCTTTCCTGTACAGCTCAAAAGTGACTGGAAGGTTGTGGGGCTACAGAATAGTGGCAGATGGTGACATACAGCTAATAAGCAGGGGCTTGTGCTCAGCTGTCAGTCAGAAGGCCCCAAAGCTTTTGAACAGAGGATTTCCATCCTGCCTCCTGCCAGGAGTTCAAGCCCTCAAAGTGAAAATTCTGTGAGATAGCATCTTCAAAGTAGTAGAATTAGAGGTAATTTCTCCAAAGCACTGTATTTAAAATAAAAATAAGAATAAATCACTCCACCTGAAAGGGCATACCTTCTTCAGATAGCTAACTCAGAAGGGCATTACACTTGTGAAATTTGACATTAGCTACTGCTCACTGAGAAACACATCCAGAATCTTAATTTGAGAGGGGGAGGGGGAAGGGGAGAAGAGTGATTGGGAAAATGAACTGCTGGCAAGGCTGCAGTGGTGTGTTCTGTGCTCGTGGTGACTAATGAATCTTTGCCCTCTCAGTGGCAGCAAACACGCACAACTGCCTGGCCTTGTGAGCCCCACAATTACTGCTGGAAGGATTACTAGGAAATGGAAGTGAAGTACAATTTCTTTGCTGCTGCACATAACAAACTGGAAAGGATTTATTGGCATTATGTAGTTTTTTACCACTTGCGAGTTAGGAAGATGTATCTGCAAGTCCTTCAGTTCTGTGCAAATTTTTTCCTTTTGTTTGAGAATAAAATTTTTTTTCAAATGCTAAAAATATGGATAGCACTCCCTCTAAAACACCTGGGCTGCTGTATTTGTACTCTTTGGAGAAACCGAGCCCAGGCTTGAGGTAAGAGCTGTTGTCCAGGCAATGCCTGGACTTGCCTTATCCTTTGCTTGTATATTTGGCATGCTCAGCAGCACACAAGTGATTGTGTGCACAGTCCTGAATCCTGCAGCAGCTCACTGCAGATGCTGAGGATCACACTTGGCCAGTCATGATTCCACCAGCTCTTCCATCCTCTTAGGAGAGGAAAATAAATTTCTCCTGTTTTTTTTTCAGAGCCAAGCAAGAAAAAAAGCTAAGGGTAGGTACATACCCACAAGAGAGTTTGGAGAAGGGTAGCAGAATTGCTGCTGTTCTCTTTTTATGTGCCTTATATGTCCTCCAGGCTTCCTGCTTGGGCTTGTTGAGAGTGGAGAACAAAGGAGTTAAATGTAGTGAAACCATTTGTGTGTTCCTCATAGTTAAAGCTGCACAAAGAGATCAGTTTGATCAAGGTCCTTTGTATATTTAAAATAGAAATGTAACATCTGATATCCTGACACAGCCTATCCACAGTG
This sequence comes from Passer domesticus, assembly GCF_036417665.1. Classification (NCBI taxonomy): domain Eukaryota; kingdom Metazoa; phylum Chordata; class Aves; order Passeriformes; family Passeridae; genus Passer; species Passer domesticus. The sequence goes on from NC_087475.1 coordinate 25,617,255, forward strand.
ACACTGCTGACAGAAACATACACGGATGGTGAGGACACTGTCGATTGGCAGAACAAAAATAAATCTGTCTTGCGTGTGCTTTTTACAAAGCCTAAGGAAAGGGCTGTTTCAATAAAATATTTTTGTGATGGATATGGTAGAACATTTGAGATTTTAGTTCTGTTTTGCATTTGCTTTTTGTAAGCACGTTGGTTTACGTTGGCAAACTGTGAAGGTCAGAGACACTGAAGAGTTACGTTTGTGCAATGGCTTTGTGGAAGGATCTGGTTCAGTTTGGGGTGATGGCTCATGATGCCACATAAATAACTAAACTCACCTGTGCAGGCTGAGTGAAGTGGAAAAAGTGTGTGCATTGTGCAATGTTACGTGCAAAGGATTAAAAGATAATGAGAAAGGTATTTTTAAAACTGTTAATGCATTTTTTTAAGAACAGTGTATTTCAGCGTATTCTGCTGCCTGTGTTAAGTCTCCCACCTGTTAGTTGCTGTGTGCCTCAGAGGGTGGCCCTTGCAGCTGTCATTGCAAACAGAGGGATAAAAGCACATGATTCTGGTTTTGGTTTGTGTGTTCACAGTACTTGTGTGCAGTCATGAAGGAAGCAGCCGGCGATGTGGTGGACAGGGGGACCTCCTTTCTGGTTCTCTTGGAGTCTTGGCACACTGGGCATTTGTTGCTGGAGCTGAAAAAACAAATGGGTATGAATATTAATTAATCACTTATTGCTGTGAGCCTGTGTTCACCTATGGTAACTGTTGTAGACCTGCTATTTTATAAATTTCCAAGTGAAATTTGAGATTTTGGTAAGAAAATATCCATGTACTTTTAAAAAGAGTGTTCTAGAGCAGTCTACATAACAGTAATAATTATAGTAAGACAAACTCTTCAGTAATCTAGCATCTCCCAAGTCTGGGGCAGAAGAAGAGCCTCTGGATCTGTTCATAAGGACATTTATGTATGAGGTATGTGTTTTCAAAACAACTGAATGTAGGCAGAAAGTAGAAAGGATAAATAAGTGGTAGTCATTGGCAATAACATCTCTGTAATTCAAAAGACATGTTGTTTGGCTTTGTTTTTTTCTATTTTGGTGAATCCTCCTGCATTGTGGCTATGTAATTCAGTGGGGCAGGTATGTTAAAACTTGCAAATAAAATACAACTTCAAAGAGAGTAAATCTTTTAAGGCCAAATGGCAGTCCACTTTGGTTGTTTATAAAGCAGCCATGCAGATGGCTTTTTAGTTAAATTACATCAGTTCCTGCTGAACTAGCTGGTTCAGATAGTCATGGAGTCTTTCTGTGAAAGCATCAGCTTCAAATAAAGTTGAAAGGAATGTAAGCAGTCAGGGAGTTACAGTCTCTCTTTTCAGTAAGTCAGGAGCTGTGGAAGCTTGAGGAGTGGAGACCTGTAGTCTTTGGGATGCTGCATGTGCACAGTATCAGATGTCCCTGGGAATTATCCAGGCTGTGTTTGTGTTACCACAGGGACACTGCACAAGGTGCCCAAGGCTTCAGAATTCTAAAATCTAACACACACAATCTTGGTTTCCTTTGTCATTCTGGGTATCTGAATTTGCAGCTGCCACTAAAGGAGGAATTCTGTTTTAAGTTGTTAAAAGAGTGACTTCATTTTTGCATGGGGTGCAGCACAGCAGTATTAAATTGCTGGAGAGATTAGCAAACACAGCATGTGTTTTCCAGGCACTCCTGACTTGAGCTCCTGTGGCTTTTCTAAACGGCTCGCTCGGAAACGCCTTTATTTTATAGATGAAGGAAAAGTATAATTGGCATCAGCAATGCATTGTGTCTCCTGCAGTGGTGTTAAGGTGACCCTTCACAGACACCTGCTGTACCAATCCTGCCTGCCTCATGTGTTGCAGGAAAGGAGGAGCTTTTTGGGTTCAGTGAATCAGGGCATCTGCTTGGAGACTGCACTGCAGGCAGTCCAGCCAGTCCTTCCAGCTTCTGCCTGGCTCTGGAATGGCTCTGTGCAGAGAGGTTTTCAAACACTGAGATTGCACTGGCTTTTCAGGGGTGCTAGTGGTACCTGTAGGTAGGATTCCTCACTTGAGTAGAGAGGATGTTGATGTGTTTGGTGCTTTAGCTGCCTTGAGCCCAGGAGCCTGTACACAGCTCTTGTTTCACAGCAGTATTTGGGCATCCAGGATTACTCTCAAGGTGGTTTAAATACACCTGCACCTTGATGAGCACATGGAAATTTTGCTTAGGTAGCATCTAATTGTAAAGTCATGTCCTGCTTTGTCTGTGTTTTACATTGGGATCCTTCACAAAACTCTCACTTGGCAGAGGAGTCAGGAGGTCTTCAGTGTGTTCCAGGCAGCAATGCTCAGCTGAGGCTGAGCTTTATGAGGTTTTTGATCTGCCAGACCTGAAGCACAGCACTGGCTGCTGAACTATTCTGCAGTTGTTTTCTGTTTTAAGGCAGCTTATGGCAAGCAGCCTATGACTAGATGCTCTGGAGGTGAAAGGTAGAGGTGGCTCTGGACTGTGCTGGCTTCTCTGGGAGAGGTTCAGCATTACAGGTCTGGGTCTGGGTGCACACTCTTGGGCAGTTCATAAGTGTGTAGAGGCATTACAGCAGTGCTTTAGCTTGTGTTGTGGTCTTCACTTGCCACTGTACCCCTTTTAAGCTCATCTAATGAAGTCCCTGGGGCAGTCGCTGTGGCCCTGCTGAAAATAATTTCTTGTCTGCAGCCCCATGACCTTCCCCCACCCCTGCAAGACAAAAACTAAATGGAGTTACCCAGAGAATGGAGAGGAAAGGGGGTGAAAGGCTGTCGGGTGAGCCTTTGGTCTTCCTCTGAAGGAAAGCATGAAGCTTCACATCAGTAAAACTAGACATGGAGCACCTTCCCCACTTCTTAAGCCTGTTGGCCTTTTGGGTGCTTTGGCCCTGGTGGTGTTTCTCACTCAGTCACATGCTGTGCCATGGGTAGGGAAGTACTTGATTCAAAAAAATCAGATGAAGATGCTCTGCAGTGCAAGAGTGAGAGCATGTTTGCTTAAGAGGCCTTCCTGGCAATGCTAACATTTATGGGTATAATGATGTCCACCACCTCACAGATTGCACAGACGTGTTGGAATTCTCTTTATAATGTTGTTTTTTGGTTTTTTCTTCCTTTCAGTCAAAATCCCTTTCTAGTGGCTGCATTTGGAGCTTGCTCTCTCACGAGGCAGTCTAACCACCAAGCCTTTCAGAAATTCGGACGTTCAATGACAGCCTCTGACATGGTTTCAGAAGTTGGAACAGCTTTTAACAAACTTTTTGAAACCTGAAGCCAAAGCAGCAAAGAAGAAAAGAACAATGACTGCAAGAGTAATTACATGTACCGTAGAATTTACATAATGCACCCTTTCAAGTGCTGTAGCAGCATTGGTATGTTAGGTAGATTTTTTTTATTTTTAAGAATAGAAAAATATGATTAATGTAGATATTTTTTAAGAGTTTGGAATACAAAAATGTTTTGGCTGAAATAAGCTGTAGTTGCAGATCTGTTATAATATAATAAAACTAAACTGAAAGTATTCCTCTGTTCTTTTTGATAGTTATTGAGCAATAACTAAAGTGTGAACAGCAAAAAAAAAATGCACTTGATACTTAGATAAAATTCTTCCACCAGCTCAACTGAATTTCTTGGATTTCTCCAAGGTTGTCACTTGTCATTCTTAGACCCTCTGTCTAGAATTAGCTATTGCACTTCATTTTTTGCTATGCTAGTAGAGTAAGAAGCAAAACGTAAGCCTCTTTGGAAAGGGAATGCATGAGAGTTGCTGTAGATTTTGAATGTAATTAGTTGCCTTTTCCCATTCCCGGTCCTAGAGGCAGCATTCATGTAGACAAGGCATCCCTTCCTGCAATGTCTTGTTAGTTTTTTTTAAAGGTTCCCCCTTGGCGGAATAAAGATACGCTATAGGTATCTTGGCAGTAAAATTCATTAATAATTAGGCTTACCTGGAAAAGAAATAAATTTGTGTTTCTTTATCTGGTCTCGACTCAGTATAACGAACTTGTGAAATTGTCATTTGGAGAGGTACTAGGTGGGGCACGAAACTCGGTGATACCCAGCAGAACTGGTTCAGCTCTCAGTGATCATGGAAGAGTGAAGTGCTTCTAAAATTCCAGCTGCCTGCTGGGTTAGAGCTCGGAGCAGCCCAGCACACAGATCTGTAGGTGGACAGCGATGAGCCAGCGGGAATACAAGTTGAAGGAACAAAAGGCAGCCCACGGCTCGTACCTGTGCCTTCAGGGCAGAGTGCAGGCAGCATGTGCTGCAAGTCAAAGGTAGAAACAGAAATAGGGTGGTCAGTCTTTGAGCTTCAGGTGAAGTACTTAGTATTGCAAAAAGCAGGAGCTTTTAGAGCAAAAAGCGTAGAGGCCTTTACTTGATCTTTGCAGGACAGACACTGATCTGGTGCGCTGGCAGAGCAGGCAAGCATTAGGTGTAAAGCAGAACTTCTGTGGGATTTGCACAGGACCATTCCTTAAATTTTTGGAGATTCAGTCAAAGTATGTAGAGACTGAACATGATTGGAGAGGGAAGCAAGTTCCTGCAAAGAAAATTTAAATGGGTGCTGCCCTTGACCCTCCAACCCAGCTCCAAGTGTTGCTGCTCATTGTAGTGCCAGAACAATGATGAAACGCATCCGGTTCCTGCAGTGGATGTTGCCTTTCAGCACAGCCACCCCTGCATTCCCAGCTGGAATGTGGTGTCCCAGACCACTCAGACTGTTCTCATTCCTTGCAATAGCTGCCTGCAGAAAGCACCCAGAATCAGAAAGGCTACTCCAAGTATTTTCCTTCAGCCCTTAGAGTTGGTATTTATGGATGCACTGTGACTACTACCTCACCCTGATGCATTTTTCTTTTTCTTTTTAAACCAGTTACCTATTTTTAAAATAGGATTTGAAGTGTTTGCTTGTGTTGCTCTATGAGGGTTCACAGACTACTCTTAAGAAATGAGGTTTTAGTGTTTAATTTAAGCAGTTTTATAAACTGTCTGCATCTTTGGGGAAAGTTAAGCTATTATTTCCCCCCCTTAAATGTATTTGAGAAACCTGACTACTTTAAAATGAAATCAGAAAGTTAAAACTGATTTTAAAACAGCTACTGCCTTTAAAATAAGTGATTTTTCTCTTGTGATTAGAATATCAGTGGTATTATACACTAACAGAGCTCAGTACAGATTTCAACTTGCCCTGTTGGTTTTAAAACTACACAGAAGTTGTAACTCTGTTATTCACTAATGTATATGAATTGTTACAATTTTTAAACATTCTGGAAATGTAGCAGTTTCTTTTGGTAGGAAATAAAAATAATAGCAAATTGACTGGACTTTGTTTGGTGTGTGCTGATCCCATTTCCCACAGCAGCTGAGCTGCTGCTCACCATTAGCTCTGTTTTGCTAGAACAACACTGCCACGAACAAATGTACAATAGCAGCTGTGTCAAATAAACACCTGTGCCCCAGTGCTGAATGAAGAGACACCCCACTCTTCTCTGGAAGTACAGATAATGGAGAAAGGGAGCAGAAAAAGAGCTACACATTTTGGTCTCAACACTATAAAAGAAAGCCTTTATCCTTTTGAACAGATACTTTGAAAACACAAAAGTGCCTTGTAGATGAACCCATGTTGTTGGGTCTTATGTTTTTGTAAATTGATTTAAAGAAAGTGGAGGTAGCAGGTAAGTGCCAGCCCTGTATCAACACAGGCCCTAGAACACAGGTCAGCTCAGGTGTCAGAGATCTGCCCACAGACACAGCAGCCACGGCCAGCAAAAAGTAACTGAACAGGTTAAACTTACTTTATACTAATACATATACATCCTAATTTTATCTTCCCAATTCTGGTGAGATCCTGAGCATGCTAGAAACCCAGTGCTAGAGAAATCTCCTTGTATTCTGTGCAAAAGCAAACAGAAGCACCAAGCCTTACAGGTAACTGGATACCATATTATTACAGGTAAAGGTTTCACAGGATCAAAGAAGCACCACTGCAGTAAGGAAATACTTCAAGGTTAAAAGTATCCCCCATTCCTATGTCTGAGAGAAACCGAACTGTCAGACCAACAGGCATAAAACGTGTGTGTTTTCACCTTAAAGACAGGCCTAAGTTCTTGCCTCTGCCTTCACTCTGTTTAAACTCTGTCTCGGGTCAGCAACAGGGGGTGAGGGCAGGTGAGGAGCCTTTGGGCTGGGGCAGTTCCTGCAGCAGAACACACCCATGCCTCGTGGTGTTAAATCAGTGCAGCTGCTCCTGTGCTGCCTTGCATTCTGGATGCTCCCACCACCTGTGCTGCAAGCCCTGTATTTATTTACCAAGTACTAGTGCCAACAGTTTTGCTCAAATTACACGCTATCATTTTTAGCCATTCTGTTCAACAGATTTTATTTTGAAAGAATTAGTATTTACAACAGTTGCTGAAGTAGCTGAAATAAAAAACAAGTCCAAGGATGAAGGATCAGCTTTTTTTCTCAGTCTGCTTCTCTGTCTGGCCTCCTTCCACAATTTCCCAGGTTGAAACAGCAGCTCTGTCCTGTAAGAGAAAGTAAGCAGGTCAGTCCTGCCCAACTGGATCACAGGTTTTTTTAACCAAGATTCACTCAGCAAAGCTATTCATCCAATTGAGCAAAAAAGGTGGCAATACAATCTCACAGGAATGCCACTGCTACTAATAATGCTCAGAGTTGTAAAACAAAACTAGACAATTTTTCCTAGCTCAGAGGGAAGAAATACAGAGTAGAAATGTCACCTCTTCAGCGTGGAATGCTGCAGTGGGTGCAGCCTCTCACATGAGTAGCTACACTCAACTCATGAAATCGTATTTTCAAGTCTCAATGGCTCATGTTCCTGAAAAAATCTCAATACATACAAATATATTGCTAAACATGTTTCATCTGAACTCAGGACAGAAGCCTGTTGGTTTTACTCTCTGTAATGTGATACTGTCATATTTTTGAAAGGCAATATTACAGCTAAATTAAACATTCTATTTAGAACCAGCTGTTTGATTGCAATGGTTGAAAATGAAAGTTAATCTGAACATAGACACACAACAATGTTCCATGAGAGCAGCTGGAATTGTTGAATCTTTTTTTACATGCAAATGAAAACTTTTTGATGCCTAAATACATTTTACTTGGTACCACAGGTTCCAAGCATGCCACAATGACAGGAAAAGACATGGATTTTTTTTAAATCAGTCTGTTACAAGATATGTAACTTCAGCCAACATCCTTTGCAATGAGCAACCTGACAGAAGAAACCAGACTAGGGAAATGACAAGCTACAACCTGAAGGAGAAACTATCCTTTCTACAAAGCTGATTTTTAAGAAAATTAAGCTTCTATTCAAGCCACACCCTCCCTGCCCTGCCTCCAACCAGGGGGATCCCAGTCTGCACTGGATGGAGCTGAGGCTTGTCTGCTTCATCTGTTCTGCTGCTTTTCCACCTGCACATGGACTTTAGAAGTTGCTGGCTTGCTTGAGCCTCACATGACAGAGGGCAGCATGCTGGCATTAATGCATGTAGATGAGAGGTTCAAACATTTTGTGGACATGAGGGCCTGGACAGAAATGAGAAATTCACGTAACTTCCTCAAGCAATTATTAGGCAAGCAGGACCCCTGTTAGGTGCTGTTTTATCAGGGCATTTTTGGCATCAGCTGACCCAGCCAGGCAGACTCATGCTGAGCAAGAGGGTGGGGAGAGCCCTGCTTTGTGTAGGCTGTGTCTTGTTGCACATGTGCTTTGGTGAGCCTGTGTGAGGAACTGCAGAGCTGCATCACTCAGTCTGCAGGACTCTTTGGGATCTGCAAAAGCAAGGTATAAGCTAACTTCACAACATGCCTTCAGCTACTTCCACAGTATCAGCAAAAAAAGCAGGAGTTCAGCTTTGGGTGCTTGCTCTGTGTGTGCTCCTAAGTGCATTTGTGCTTCGTCTTCTGGAGCAATCTAGTCTGGGATAGATTATGCTGAACTTCAGGTTATTAAAATTTTTTTGAAATAAATGGAATGGTTTGAATCCTTCAAGCTCAAGACTAATTTGTGAGGTTTTTAAATGTAAATCCCCTTAAAAACAAACCAAAACAGATCTGCAAAAGGATGGAGGTGGAGCTGCAGCAGGCTGCTTCCCCAAGACTGTCTCAGCGTAGTTGTTGCATTTGCAAACTTGCTTGACAGGTGAGTGTAGTAGGGATTTACAAACAAGTTAAAGGCAGCAGATGTTGCAGCTTCCCTTTCCTTCCACAGGTGCAGCTCACCACCAGCACCACGCTCTGCCCTCAGCCCGGTTTTTGCCGGCACTCTCGCTGTCATCCAGGAGAGGAGAGCCCTGACAAGGGACAGCCCTCACGCTCGGCAGCGGGAGCGGATGTGTGCTGACACTCCCTGATGTCACTGTGCTTTCCATCCTCCCACTGGTAAAATGATGGAACCAGCCTTGCCAGCATCAGTTCCCAAGGAAAGGAAAAATGAACAGTATGAACTGGATGGAGGGAGAGAATGTGGAGGATTATTCTGCACTCAAGGAGCAACACTGACCCTCGCCTCACAGAGGCAAGAAGGGCAATGACCAAGAGAACTGGAAGAAGCAGCACTTTAAAGAAGCAATTCAGGTCCTTGGAACCAGGAGAAGGCAGTAATGCCATAGAGGGTCTTCTCTCGAGCCAGAGATGCCATTGAGATAATGGGAAAGAACACTGGCATTAGGTGTAGGCTAAAAGTAGAAAACAGGATAGAGAGAGGAGCAATACAGGAATCGGGCAAAGTCCCTGTGGCTCAGGAACAACTGGAAATGAAGCTGCTGAAGATGGAAGAGGCTTTCTAATGAAGACTTATTTTTGGTGGGGAGTGTGGGGTAGGTAGAAGGAAGGCATTATTTTCACAACTCTGTTTACTTTCCAGTTCCTTTGCAATCTTTTTTTAAGACTGCACACATTCCTCACACCCTTCCTTCTGGATTGAACTTGGGCAAACTTAGGGATTTCTGAATAACATGAGATTTTCATATTATGAGTGCCTTGCATGGAGACACGAGGCTGAGGGGGAGCAGAAGAGAAGGCAGCAGTATAGCCAAACAGGGGCTTGACTTCCAGCTCCTGCTCTGCAGTCACACAGGGAGCAGGGCACCACACCACAAGCTGATGAAGGGGAGTGAAGGACAAAAATATGCGTTATCTTAAAAAGTGACTGAGCCTCACAAAGGGGTTACTGTCTTCTACCTTTATGTGGATTCCAAAGGCAGCAAGGTCTCCACGCAGACTGTCACAAGCCTCCAAGAGGGGCTTTCTCTCCTGCATTAACTGCTTCCTCTTCTCCTTCTGCTCCTGTTTGGGTTCCTCGGCTCCTGCTGTTTCCGGCAGAGCCAGCGCGTAATGCCGGACCTTCGAGCGGAACCTCACCAGCTCTTCAATGACATTGGAGAGCACTGCAGACTTGTCTCCTCCCACAGCCACCTAGAAATCAAACAGGGCTTTACAAACATCTGATATAAAAAAATCAACATCTGATATTAAAAAAATCAACCCCATATCCACAGCAGTGTGAGGCTCTATCATCTCTCTTGGTTGTGCACCTTCCATATATTGGTAGGATTAAAATGTCACCATCTCACTAATGCTGGACAAAAAGTCACAGTGGGGTCACACTTGGAAATAATTCAGCATATTCCTGCACAATAAAGCATTTACCTTGGAGCACAGTGCTCTCACATGAGCACAACACACAGCGTAACCCAAGTGGGGAACTTATCTCCACAGGAAATCTTGGATATGCCAAAATGTGCGTAACTTAAAAAGGGATCTGACAAGTTAATGTAAGAAAGGCCTGGCAACAGGAATCCAACACAGCAAAGGAAGCCTAGCCACCAGTTCAGACAGTTCCTTGGCTATAAAAGTCCAAAGACACAGAATACACCAGCCCCTTACTCTGTCTTGGAGTTCCAGACCACCTTCAGGAAACACAAATCAGGAGAAGTATGTTGGCTTTAAGTCTCCAGTCCATCCTATCTCTTCTCCTTTCATCTACAGAAATCCTTCCCATACCCACAGAACTTTCATCTGACCCACCTTACCCAATAATAAGTTTCAGCCACTCAAGAAAACCTGACAGAAGCAGCAGCTACTGCACACAGGGCGTGGATATTTCCTGGCTGCAGCCAAGCCCCTTCCTCCCCTCAGCCACTTCCAAGCATCCCTGGCCCCTCTGGCTTGGCAGGAGTCTCACTGGTCAATGCCTCAGGAAAGGAACAGACTCCTCCTCCTGCAGAGTCCTGCTCCAACAGCTGCCAGGACAGGAGCTTGGGAGTTGGCTGAAGAGGAAGGCCACTCCTCAGCACTGGCACAGCCAGGCTCCTGATCTCACCCCTGGCAGAGAGACCTTCCCTGCTTCTCATTAGAGGCAAACTCCCAAGGGGGAGCAAAAGGACAAACCTCCAACAAACAAGAGAACCTCACCACAGTGTTTTATCACTAGGACACGAGAGCAGGAGCACAAAGCACACCAAGGCCATGGGCAAAGCTCCTGGCAGCATCATCTGGGAGCAGAAGGGCAGCTGAGTAATTAAAGCCAGAAGGGACTGGGTTTAGTCACCAAACAGCAGGATGGAAACGAAAGGGAGCAGAGCTTCAGAGGTCACAGACAAAAAAGAGGAGCTGGAGGAGGAAGTGAGGGAGAAGCTGTTGAAGGTAAGAGTGTGAAATGCAGTGAATTCCCCAAGCTTTCAAAACATGCAACCACACTAAAGAAAAAGTTTATGAGATTGAAAAAGGTAATAAATCTAAGTGTCAGAACGCTCCACAGTAACCTGTGGCAGGATAAATACTTAAATACAGAAGGGAAAACCATGATGATGGGAACAAGAAACATGCCTCTACAAACACCACTGAAAGAATTCAAACCAGGCACCTGGAGTGAGAGCCTTCAAAAGGAGGAGCAGCTTTAGGAGATGAACCAGTCTGCCACATAAAACAGCCTCTCAGGGCTGATCTCAAAATTTCTGGCCCTTGCTTATTCCACAGATTGGCCCCAGCTGCACCTGCAATACACTCAACACTCTGGACTCTTTGGGAGAGCAAAAGCTTCCCAGCTCTAAAACAGGCACAATGGTTTTCACTCATCACCTTTCCAGATGGATTCATCTTACCTCCCTGTGGATAAGATCTTCTCTTGCCAATGCAGAGGGAGAGACAGGCTCTCTTACTGTAATACAGCCACTAGACTGAGATGAGCCACTCCTCAGCATCCCCACTGATGACTTCAGAAGCACAGGCAGCCACACTAGCCTGATTAGCTGAGATGAATCCCAGCCCAGGAGCAAGACAGACCCACAAGCTACATGCAAACATCCAAATGAGGGGGCCCAAACACTGCTGCCTGTATCCTCTGCACTGTTAGCACAGCAGTGGCCAGGCCAGGCAGCCCTGTCCCACACATGCCAGCACCCACTGTGGTCAGGGACTGCTCCTGGCAAGCTGCATGCCTGGGGCTGCCTGGCTAAGAGGCAAGAAAGGCTGGATGCTGAGCTGTTCTGGCTGGTCTCAGAGTCAGGGAACAATCCCTACACCATTTTATTTACTAAACTGTGGTAGCCCATGGACCTTTCTGATAAAGACTTTGACAGATTCATTTACTGGAAGCTGAAAGAGCAGAGGAACAGAGAGGAGTCTGATGAGCTGCTCCTTTCTTCCTGCTTATCTCAGACCAGCATCTTCTGCTGATCCTCCTGCCACACAGAGAAAGGGACTAGCACAGCCTAAAACAAAGAAAGGCATTCAGATACTTGTTTCAGCAGAAATATAGGTGCAGCAGACGCCTGCATGCAGACAGCCCAGAATCTGGAGGAATGTCTTTGCCATCCAGCTAACAAAAAATGTAAGTGTTTAGTATGCCACTAAAATTAACATGCAAACTACAGGCTGTGAGGAGTAACACACAGCCAAATCACATCCAGACACTGTTTTGAAAGTAATTTTGTGACAAAATCCATGGAGACAAACTAAATAAATGCATTTACCACTACACTGCCTGATTTTTGGAGGATGAATACTGTTATATACATTTTCTTATTCTCTTCTCCCCTCCCCAAATTAACAGTTCTGTTTTGCAGAACAGTTTCTCTACAGAAAGTTTTCCACTACTTTGCATTCAGCTCCATATTTGAGGAGAAGAGCAAAGAACAACCTGCTATTCTCCAACAGTGAAGTCTCATTTCAAATGCTTCCATACACTGGGATATCACCTCCAAATTGACGACTTTCTTTCCTGTTCAGTACATTGCTTTGAACTGTTTTTTTTCAGCTCTCCTTTTTTAGCTCTCCCCATTCCTATCTTTCCAAAAACTAGTTATGTAAGGGCCCCATCCCCAGCTCACTGTCCTCCCCTCTCCATATCCCCCCCATGGCTCAAGGCAGAGCAGCCCCTTCCCCTGGCTTTCTGCAGAGGAGTGGGATCCCTCACAACTGCAAATATTCACACAGCTATTGAAGCCAGCCTGGATGCAACCATCAGGAAGAAGAGGAAAAGCTGGGGAAAGCCAGAGACATTACAGGACAATTTAAATGCCTCCAATGCCTTTTTCTTGTTTTGTTCCTCTGTCTTTCATTTCCACAGCAAAACTGGTGCAGAAATCACATGGGAGTACTTCCAAGAACTAAAAAGCCCACACTTTGTACCACCTGCTCATATACTCTCCTAAAACATCACAGGAGAAACTGCAAGCAGTGCAGAAAGGTTTACTAAAATCATAAATAACTTTGTTACATCTGATGCTTTCAGAAAGCACTCTATGAAACACAGGGGCTGCTACCATATCATCGAACACATAGAAGAGGTATTTCATTACCTGTCTTTCTCCAAAGGACATCCCAAGGGCACTGAAAAAGCCTTCAATATAGGAAATAATGCTTCCATACACAACAGAGCTTCTAGGAGATCCAGCATCCTGTTTAGAAAACACTCAAAAGAGATTGTCCAGTCAATACACATTACAGAGCCCAGCATCTCTCTGCAGCCTAGTCCACAAGGGAAAACTACTACTAATTATAAAGATCTACCTCCATCAGGAACTCCTGCCCAGACAAGCAATCTTACAGAGATACAAAAGCACCTCACAGCACAAAGGGAAGGGATTTAAGTAAACAAGGGAAGGGAAGAGCTTATCGCCAGCCTGCGCCGGCAAGAACAGATGTGAGAAGCTGCCACACATTACATGTGTGCAGTAAATTAGAACTAAAAATAGCACTTCTGGGCATGAAAGGGCTGTGTGTATAGAAACAAAACAAAAAGAACAAAATCCCACATTCACAGGCACCTATAATATAAAAGATGAAAAACAAATTCTTTGAGTATCTTATTGATTTGATCCACGTGGAGACCACTTTGAGACAGTGTATGGCATTTTGTCATGCCCTGGTAGCACCAGCAATCAGCAGCAGCAGCAACAATAAAATAAAGATTAAATGACAGAATGAGGAGCAATTTAAGGGACTAACCCTTGCCTAAAAAAATAAGAGTGATGACATGCACAAGCAAATCAGCAGCTGGTACTGGATTTTATCTGACATCTTCCTTAGGGCCTGAGATAAGCCATAATCTAAAATGTATAGGAATATCTGAACTGGGAGGAGCTGGAGCAGGGCACTGGGAGAAAGGAACAGAAGCATGACATCTAAGCTGAGAAATGCTTAGCAGGAAGGCTAAAGAGAGGCATAAGTAGTTATGTGGATTTACTCACAGTTCTTAGGGAGAAAAATTACACTCATGATAGAGAGGGAACACTCCAGACAGCTGGGCTGTACCCAGAAAAGCTCCACTACCTCAACCAGAAATCTGAGTCAGGTGCCCCACAAATATCCCATCCCATTCTCAACAAAACAACTGACAGGAGGAATTCAGGGGGAACAAGCAGTGACTGACAAAATGGGGTAGCTGTAGCTAGGAGTGGCAATGCCATTACAGATCCCTGCTGCAAAGTGTTTCAGGTCAGGGATCCGCTCAGAGAGTCAATTTGTAAAGATAAGGCTAAGGACAAAATTTAAAGCCAATGCCAAAACAGGACCAGAGCAAGGCAGGATTTCTAAGTCAACAGGCTAATTCTCTCTTAAAACCAGTCATTACCATGTACACAACATTTATTTTACTACACAAACATGGTGAACATGACACCATTACTCAAGGAGCACAGCAACACGGGTGAGGTGCTCACCTTGAGTAACAAAGGGAGCTGCTGGTAAATGGAAAACCCAGAAGTGCTTCAGATAGTGTTTATTGCTCAAGTCTTGTCCTGACCAGATTTTTTCTTTGTATCAGCATGAGAGATCTTAACAGGGTCTTAACTTGCCAAAAGCCACCTGAAGACAGACTGATGCTGATGCCAGTTACAGGAGACAGCAGAAGCCACTCAGTCCCCAACGCTGAACTCGCCACCACAACTGTCCAGTGCACCTGAGGCTGCTGGCCAAAGCCCCTGCAGCAACCACCCCCCACCACTTCCCAGTTTAGCTTAATTTCTCTGCATGGATATTAAGCAAAGAAGCAGGGTAAGAACACAGAACCAGCACTAAAATTAGCAGCATGTCACAACAGCTTTAGGACTTCCAAAAGCCTTAGGTATAAATAATATAGGGCAGCAGGAAAGAAACATCCTCTGGACACAACAGAGCACAAAACAATAGCCATGCACAATTCCTGTGATAGGGTCAGGACATAATGGGCTCCACTAAGGTCAAAAATTTATGGAGCTTTGTTTCTGCTGGTATCTTATGTGAACAATAAACTAATCTGTCTGCATTAAGCAGTAGGACAGTGGACAGCTGTCATTTTCTGATCTCTGTATCCTAATGGGTTACCTTAGTAACAGCCTTAAGCTGTCTGTTGCCATGGTGAATGAGGTCCATAATTGCTGCAACAGCCCTGGAGGTGTCAAAGTCATCTGCAAACGCAGCCTTCACGGTTACTTTTGTGTTGGCTAGCCTTCAAGAAGAAAAGGTAACATTTGAGATAAGACAAACAAGATGCCAGCAGTATGCTGAATTCATCAGCCATTCAGCCAGAGGGAGTCATTGAAAGGACACTGCCATCTCCTTCCCAGCTGTCCTGTGATGGGCAGTGCTGCACTCATCAGGGAAAATACATCTTTCTGCTGTGAAGGGAAAAATCTTTTGCATGTCAAAATCCTAAGTGTTATCCATTCAATAAATATACATGGCTAATCAGAGGGGCCAACAACAACAGAGCAAAGTTTGCCTCAAATAATTTAAAAACAGATGGAAAATGAGACTGATATTAAGCATATCAAAGATCTCACTGAGTTTTGGTTTTTTTCTCCAGCAGCCCATTAATCATGCTAACAGCATGTTTCTCTTCCAAAGGCACATCACAGGCAGCTCTCCAGTGCCTGGCAAGAAAGCTGTCCTGGGGTTGGCCAAGAATCCTGTTGTCAGGATCCGACTCAGAACCAAGCACTGCCTCCTCATCTCCCAGGGGAGCCCAATGCCAGTCCCAAGGGATTCCACTCACCATGGCCCAGGTGGAAAGGTCCACTGGGAATATTTGTGTAGCAGTGCCAAAAGCCATGGGAACCAGCACTGATCACCACAGAACCTGCACCACCAGCTGCAGCCACTGGGAGAGGGAGATGAGGAGAGCAGCAGGGATACATGGAGAGCTACAAACAGCTGCTGGCAGCATGCTCCCACACACAGCCAGGTGAACCAGAGCTTGACAGCACTGGCCCAAGGATGCCATTTACCAAAAAAGTCCAAGGAGCAGGGGAACCTCAAGCTGTCCTAGCATCTCTGGGACTGTCCTGAGCCTTATTTTGCCTGTTTCTGTAATTTTTTGCCTGGAATGCCTACCTCCCCTCAGATACTGGATGGCTGCTGTTCTAATACATTCTTCCCAACACTCTTCCCTGCAAGCTTACTCCTCTCCACTGACTACCTAACACTTTGCTAATTAAGAGCTTTGTTTCATTTTCATTGTTTTTACACCTAGGAATACACAAGTTGTGCCCTCCCACACATCCCCCACTGATTATCCATTTCAACTTCCTCATGCCTCTCAGCTTTATCTTGCACTAACAGAACTCCTGCAGACTCCTGCTGAAGGATTTGCTTTTGCCAAATACCACAGCTAGTTAATGCAACTGCACTTTCCCGTAACAGGCTCCAGTGTCCCTTGCAACCTACCAGTGCAGCCACAAGCTTCCCCATCAGTGAGGCACCTGAGCCATAAGGAAGCTGCCTCTCACCTCCACAGCACAGACTGTCTCCCCCCTGATTCTACAGCCAGAGTTGCCTGCACTAACTTTGCTTTGTGGCACTCAAAGCCCCTCCTACCCTGACTCCATGCTCTGCTCTCAGCTCTGCACCCAACACACAGCTCACCTCAGTCCTGAAGATCACCTGGTTTTCACAACGGACTCCAAAGGATTCTCGTCATCATTGTCAGGGTAACAAAAACTGTAATTGCTTCCTTCCCTGTGACATCCCTGCCCATGGCCAATCTCTCAGCAGCCCCTTCTCTCCTCTGCAGCACACCACAGTGCCAGCCAGCCTGCTTACAAATCCACGTGCCCAAGGTGTGTCACTCTCCAGTCACCCTCTTTCTTCTCAAATCACCACTGCCCAGCTCTGCTTACGAACTGGGGAGCCTCACAACTGCCACAGCTTTGCCTCCTACACCACTCACCAGGGGCAAAGATGCCTGTGTTAGGACAGGCACACCAGATAAGTAACAGTGATTTTAAAAACACAGTGAACTGAGTATAGCAGACTAAGAGCAAAAACAGCAAGCTAGAAAGAGACTTTTTGTTTTAATTACCCTTGGTTTTTGGGGTGGGAGGGAGGACTGCTGCTTAGTCCTTCTTGTCCTGCTTCTTAAACAGAACCCTTGAGTCTGTCAGCAAACTATTGCTCACATAATCACAATCTTCTAAGATATGGGAAGGGCACTTACCTTTCCCACAATATGTCTTCTCTAACAGGGTCACACACCAGCTGTCCTTTTATATAAGCATTTGCATCTCTAATAAATGAGGAGATTGCCTGAAGAAGGTTCTTTGCATCTTCCATGCTCTCCTCACTAAATTCTACTGCTGAGAAAAAAGAAATCAAGGCATTATGATGGAGAGAATGTTGTCTGTCATACATAAGAACAGTATTTGGAAACAAAGGAGAAGCTTGTTATTATTTGTATAGCAAACTTCTTACAATTAATTGCACATTTAATTAAAAGCTCCATTTTTCATGCACACCAGGTGGATTAAATCAATATAAAAGACGATCACTACATATGACAAAGTATAACCTACTGGAACACTTATCAAACTGATTCAAAAAGTTGAATCTGGAAGTTTACTGATGCAATCACTATTTAATTTTAATTTTTTTCCATTATTGAATTTCTCTGCAAAGTCATCAATCCAAAGCATTAGGATTTAATATACTTCTAAGCGTTCTAGTTATGGCAACACGTACCTCTAATTTTGTGCCTATTCTAATTTAGGTAGACACAATCTGTATTTGGAGATGTCCAAAGAAGCCTAACCCTCACCACTGACTCTGTTTAAAGGGCTGCCTCACCAACATCTAAAATCAAGATGAACTTAAAATTTGTGGTGTAGCTCCTGAACAACTCCCTCACAACATCAGAGCTAAACTGACCATACTACTTTGAGAAAGCTATTTTTAGAGAAAAAAACCAAATGGCTTAAACTCATAAGGGCACGTCTAGGATGGGATTTATCACACTCACACGTATCAAAGCCTCTTATGGCCACTGGAAAGAAAGATAAAACCTCGAGGTAAATGACTCCTTGCATCCACAGCTGAGCTCCACTTTACGATGAGATGTGCCACACAGGAACCCTACAGAGCTTCTGTTCCACCAGCCACAGTAACATCAGCCCTACCACTAACAAGGCATCCATGCACACAGACATCCCCACTGCACCCAGGCAGACCCTACCTTTGGCAGGCAATTCCACTTTGGGAACTTCCAGAGTCCACTCCTGCTGGCAGGAGTTCAGCAGGCTCCTCTCACCTTGCTTGTACCCTGTGAAGTGCAGGTGTGCCAGACCAGCTCACTGTCACTTTTACTGGGAATTGCTATCAGTGAGAGGCTTTTTTTAATTTGTACAGGAATGTGCAATTATCTGTAGAAAAGCTTTTGGAGCCCACATAAGAGAGCTCACCTGACCTCAGTGGAAGCGGTGTCCTTAGGACAGGCCTGAGTTTGACTGCACTCCTTCCCCCAGGATCACACCAGACCCATCCACAGCCAGAGCAGCATTGCTTCACTGCTGTACACCTGACCTCAGCAATATGGTACATCCAAACTACAGCTGCCAGCACGTTCCTAATATCATCAGCACTGAGCATCACCCATCGCTTCCACAGAAATCTCACCTCTGCTCCTGCCTGTGGTGCATCCAGCTGCTTTGCAGAATTACCCAGTGCTGCCCAGACAGACTCTTTAGATCAGACAGTTCTACCAAGAGGACAGATGTAAGAGGGAAAAAGCAGCCAGATGTGAGATCCAATCTAATTTCTATTAGCCTAATTCCCAAGGAAGCCTAACTATTTAAACAGACTTTACACAGGATTTACCCCAGTGTAACAAAGGCAT
Source organism: Passer domesticus (assembly GCF_036417665.1). Classification (NCBI taxonomy): domain Eukaryota; kingdom Metazoa; phylum Chordata; class Aves; order Passeriformes; family Passeridae; genus Passer; species Passer domesticus. The sequence goes on from NC_087475.1 coordinate 25,635,898, forward strand.
AAGTCTGGACCTCTATTTGTCAGATTTTTCACTGCCTCATTAAATCAAGCTTTACTCAGTTTTCAAACAGACCTCTATAACACAATGAGACACTGAGAGTGATCATTTATATACACTAGCATTACTCAACTGATTAACCTGCTTACAAGAATTCTGCAAGGAATACTTGATAAAAGTTTATCCTGATGAAACCTACTTTCGTTCAAGCCATTCTTCATCCCCAGTTGAGGGCATACTCCTAAACCACTGCCTGCAGGCACTGCAAACCCACAACGCAGCACAGGCAAGCCTGGCCCTATAAACCTTCACTGTGCTCCCCACTCCTTCCCTCCTTCGCCACCGACAGCATCACCAATGCATCATCAAATTACAAAACATTTCTTTATTAGCACCAACCAGTAATTACACCTCAGAGCGGTCAAAACATTGTAGTTCACTCAGGTTCACAAAATCACCAGAGCATTTCTGGTGATCAGGAGAACATTCTGGAGACAGAACCCCACTGCCCGTGGCCGGGCTCACAGGCCCTGTGATTTATCACACTGCATAAAGTGAAGCCACTGCTGAAGAGATGCAAGAGGAAAAGTGCTGCCTCACAGCAGGGTCCCACAGGACTTCAGAGATGGCACCTGTCCTTCCAAGCTGCATCCAGAAGCAGCTGGCACACTGGTCACCATGCTGCTGCCTCGGGTACCTAGGAAAGATTTTCCCAACAGCCCCAGATGTGCCACAGGGTGGTGACTCAGGCCAAGAAGGGAACAGCCAGAGGCACCAGCCAAAGCAAAATGCCCAGATAATCACCACTGCCCCCAGAGCTCAGCTTCACCCCGAGCAGCTCTGCCCCACCACCAGAGAGGCAGAGAAGCAGATGAAGCAGGGAACCCCATGCAGAAATACATTATGGAAGGATGATCCAAGTCTCTTCTCTCTGACTTTTCTCCTCTTCCCCACAAGCAAGGCATGCTGCTTTATCCTTCCTCTGACAATGATCATCACAGGAAGGGACTCCACTCTCATGAAACACGTGCACCTCCCTGCACTCACCCCTTTCAAACCCTGCCCCTCCAAGGCTGGGCTAGTCTGGAGTCACATTTGTCTCTATTTGTGCCTGTTAGCATACACAGAGACAGGGGGGTAGCCCAGACAACAAAAAAGGCCCATTCCAAGCCAAAGAAAACACATTATCAAGCATGAGCCATTCCCACTGCCAGCAGCTGCCCCCATCCACATGCCTACAAAGACCTTTTTTTACAGATTTAATCCAACATTTGTGGTACCACCTGACCCACAAACCTGGATTTTATAAAAGGCTTTCTTCGGCAGATAGAAATGGCAGCAACCATCACCCATGTGTCTAGGCTATAAAAACCTTTTAAGAAACAAGAAGGTGCTTGGGATCTCACTTAAAATAAAAATACCAGCAGACAGCAAGATGAGGAGTGCAGTAAACTTAAGTTTAGACCAAAGTGAATACTGATAGCAGGGACACAAGCTGACAGGCAGCACAGTGAATACCTGGCTCAGCAGAGACCAACTCTGGCTCTTTACTGGGCACATGGCCTTGTAAGGTGGAGGTGGGAAGTGCAGACTTCTGAGCAACCCTTACCTGCCAACTGGCTTATACTCTGATATCACACCAGCACATCCTTTCATCAAAGCCACCCACATCCACACAGGTAGCACTCTTTTTTTACCTCAGGGGGTGTTTATCCTAGAAGTAATGCAAAAAGCACAGGCTCAACTGCAACCAGCTGACAGGGAGTGAAGAAAGCCTGCAGGCAGCTCTCCATTGCAGGGCTCCAGTGCCATTCCTTGTCCTGAGGCAAGGTTAGAAACTACCAGACATTTAGCTCTTGCTCACATGACAAACATATATATGGTAGTGGCAGCAAGTGTTAGTCTTTCCTCATGTTTTAAACACGCAGTTGTTCATGACCCCCAAGTGCCCCCAGCCAAGGAGCCACCTAAGTGTACACAAGGTATTTCATCTCCTAAAAGGAGCAACCAGTCAAGTGTGCCACTGCCCTGCAGCATCACCCCAAAACAGCCAAGCATGCCACCAATCCTCTGCATTCCCAAACAGGATGCTGCTCTGCAGCAGATCTTCAGCTGGATGCAGCCCTCTCTTTCTGTGACAGTGGCAGGGAAGTTAATAACCACCTCTCTCTTTACTACCCCATGCTTTGAAATACTGCAATTGCTCAATTCCTGATGCCTTCCACTGTCCTAGGAGAGGGAGGATCCACCAGGAAGATCACATGGGTGGCTCCTGCAAGGCAGCTAGCAGTATGAACAAGCAGAAACACTTCTCAGTCCAATGACTGGATGACTATAAAGCCTGGCAGCACACTGCACACTGACAGGCACGGGCAGTGCCCCAGAGCCTTGGCCAGGCCAGCTCACAGTCACACTGCTACAGGTGCTTTATCCAAGGCAGACAGAGGCCCACTGGACACCACAGCAGCTGCTGCCCATGCTCCACTACTCCTTTGCCATGCCAGGACAGCCAACAAGCCAGGTGATCCAGCAGTGGTTAAGGAAATACTATCTGCTTTTGGTAGGTCCCAATAAACTGGTAGGAACACAGACATACGAAAACCTCTTCCAGCTCAAAGTAGCATCTACCTGCTGGAAACACTGTGGTGTACACAGGGAAGCTGACAAAATCTCCCCACTAGCAGAGAGATGATCTGCCAACTAAGGTGTTCATTAGGTTATCATGTGCTGGTCTAAGTGAATTGCACTGCACCACAGAACTGCCTGAACACTCAGGAACTCCACAGGACAAAAATGATAACACAGCAGGGAGATAAAAAATTACTAGCCAGCCCTCGTCATACCCTCTACAGGAATATAAGCCACAGCTCCATCTAGATACATCTCCAAAACCAGCTGATCGTGACTGCAATACACGTAACTACAACAGAGGCAAACCAGAGAGAGAGGTAATTCATTAATTTAAAATGCAATTAACTATGAGTCACAACTAAGCTCAAGAAGGTATTTAAATGAATGGTTATGTACTGTGCCCAGTAAAGACAATTTTCTAAATGTTAGCCAAAGAGCAGCCCCAGAGAGCACCACCAAAACCCTTCCACCCACAGCACTCCAGGAAGCACACAGGGAGCTGGCTGTGGGAAAGGCGTGGGGAAAGCCATGCAGGGAAGGGGCTGGTCCTTACCTGAGCTGTATCTGCCACGCAAACAAAACATTCTGAATTGATCTGATGAGCATTTCTCCAGGAAATCCTAAACTCCATGCACAAAAAGACAGCTTTAGCATGATATCAGTTTCTTCAGGAGCTCTTTCACCCCCTTGGTTTTCAAACTAACACGACAAACAACGCATCTCTGCAATTTAAGACAGGCATAAAACCTTTAACACTGCTTTAAAACCTAAACTAAATAAAATTCAGTTCCATATAAGATAGGTGTGCATACATATATACAAGATATAAATATACGCACAATGTCCAATAAGACAGTGAAAATTACTTTGCTGGTACAATCAAACATACACTGTAAAAACACCTTTGCAAAAAAACCCTAAAATGAAATTATCAGACTAAGTGTGGGATACAATCTTACAGAGAGCAAAGCTCCTGAGTTTTGCAAACTTTACAAATACAAAGATTTATTGAAAAAGAAAATAAGTGCACTTTTTCTACAGGACTAGAATATGAAGAAACATAGGGAGTGAACATAATAAATCTTAGCAATATAAAAAGAGTTATCTGTGTTAATTAGGAAGCCTAATAAACTCCACTCTAATATTTATCTAGCTTTACAAATAATTTACTCCAGTAAACTACTAGTATTACTACTAGTACAATTAATTTATATTAGTAATATAATGAGCTCTTTAAATGTTTGGAAGGTACACTGATAAAACATTCAATCACCTCCAACCTGCTCTCAGGCAAGGCTGGACATTGCGATAGATTGGTAGATTGACTGTGACTATTGCACTTTTGCTTTATTTTTTTTTTCACCTGCAATTATTTTTTTTAATTTGCAAACAGGTGAGGATGACTGAAGTGCCACAAAAATCAAAAATAATAAGAAGACAGTACAAATGATCAAACATGGAAAGTGTCATTTGCTTAAATCTCACATTTTTAAATAAGGCTTCTGGTACAAGACTAAACCAGCCTGAACAGTGGAAAAGCATCAGCAATGTGCTGTCTCTCAAGTGAAAACAGAAATAATTGAGGCAATCACAATCAAGAAACAGTAATACTGATTGTTTTGGTAGGTGTTCATTTGTTTGTTGTGGGTTTTTAAAATAAACTGGATAGAAATGAGTGCACCCCATATGCACAGCAGCTTTACACTAATATACAGAGGTAGAACAATATGAGTACAGTACAGAAATCAATTCAAATTTGGGAAAGGACCATTCAAACTAGAGAAAACAACTCTGCATTTCTTTTAAAACAGAGAACAGATGAAGAATCACAGCTCTTTGAAAGCGGGTTGCTTGGCCCTGTGTTATCACAATCTCTCTGATTTTCAGGGTCAGAATTAAATTTTTTAATTAATTCATTTTAAATTAATTTTTTTTTTAATTAGCTATGAAAGAAAAAACTGGAGTAGGGTACAAGGGGAGGGAAACAGGGCAGCTGGATGTAGAGGATGGGCTGCTGTGCCCAGGTGACAGCCTGGGATGCAGGTGGCAACTGGCTGGACCAAGGGAAGATCCTGGACAGACCTCCCATCTTTTGGCACAGGCACAAAACCCTCCATGTAGGGTTTAACTTTCAAGGTCAAGGCAGCTGTAGAGGAAAAAATTGTTTCACTGGACTGAAAATCACTTTTCAGGAAAGATTAATGCTTGTTACCCATGTGTAAGGGCAGACATGAAAAGCAGAGACCGACAAGAAAAGAGAGACAGGCCTGAAATATTTGTTTCCTCAGCACAAGCTGTGCCATCATGGAGGATGTGGAGAGGAACATTTGACATGCTGCTTTTAACTCCATGCACTGCATTTGTGGTCATCTCTACACCCTGTCCACAACATCTGCTGAGACTTGTGAGATTTCTGTGAAAATTGTGAGCTCCAGGGAAACAGGGCTTAACTGTACCCAGACAGCATCAGAAGACTTAGGAATAAAGCAGCTCATATTGAACCTCTTTTTAAAGGGATTTTAATTAATTTTTTCAAGAGGACAAAGGGGAACACATATGCCAAAGCAGTTTCCCAAGCTTTGTTTAAAGGAAGGAAATCACCCAATTCCAGCAGTAGGCATCAGCCAGTGTGGGAGCCACCCCAGCACCAGGCACAGCTGTAGCACACACAGCTGGCAGAGAAACCCTGCTCTGGGCCACACCAAAGACCTGGGGACACAGTGACATATCACACAGCCATGTGGCTCGGGGGTATCAGAAGGCAAAGCTTCTGTGCATCAGCAAGGCCACCTTATAAAAAATAATGGTAATGGGAGAGACTGCTGCAATAGTGTGGTTCAGGATACCCTGAAGCTTCCTGACAAAACACTGACACTATGCCCCATTTCACCTAAAGAAGGACTAGGAAAAACATCCATTTTTTTCCAAGTCCATGCTTTTTCAAAGCATTATTAAGAATAGACCAATGAGAACCCATCTCTACAGAACAGAATCATTCAGGTTGGAAAAGACCCCTGAGACTGCCAAGTCCAGCCACAAATCTGCAGTGCAGGATTCTGGTACTGGGCACAAACTCTGCTCCTACACTCTCAGCTCAGCACGATCCATTGTTATAAGGAAATCATGAATCTGAGCAGGTATCCTTCCTCCAGATCCACAATAACAGATACATCTGTACTAGAGAAACACAGCAGCACAAGCACACACTCCAAAGCTTTCTCAAAAGAGGGCTGTGATTAATATTTACATATTATAAACCTACAAACTTGCTTCAATTCAAACAAAGAAATTACCTTAATTGTTATGTAGTTTTTTAATGACTTTGACATTTTTTCTTGACTTCCTTTAACATGCAAATGCCCTATAGTAAAAAAAAAAAAAAAATTAATCAGGATAAACAAGTGTGCTTCTGAATAGGGAGCAAATGAGAAAGACTGCACTGAGACACTGTAAATGTTGGAGGCAGCATATGCTATAATGGATACATGCCAAACATTTCAATGTAATGGGTACATTTTTCAATAGCTTTGCCTACAGTCCTGCACACATCTCCATCCTAAAAACTTCCACTGGGTGAATTTTAAAATACAGACATTTAAAACATTAAAAAAAAAAAAAACAACAAAAAATCCCCACCACTGCCATGAGTCTCCCTGTTCAAAATTGACAATAAACTGGTAAAAACAAGCAAGTAAATAGTTTCAGTCTTCACAAGTACCTTACCTGTTACTCTTGACTTCCCAGAAGTATTTTAAGAAATATTTTCCAGTGATCTAGCATTTAAAAATCCTTAAAACTCAATCTTCTGTACTTACTACTTGCTGATGGCTGTTAACATTATTTTTTTACCGCGAAGTTTTATAGCACTGGTTCAAAATATCTTAAATGCAAAATGAATTTTCTACAGATTCTCAACTTCTCCAGACTTGTGAGACTGAGAAAAAGCAGGGTGAGGGAGGGATGCAGCTACAATACCTAATTTGAATTCGTTTATTTTAAAGTGTGATCTCTGAGCATTGCTAGAACATTCAATAGTCACATAGATCACTGCTTTGCAGGGCTGTAGCACAGGAAAAAGGTAGTAACACTGCATTTAGGAGAGTATGTAGAGCTTGGCTTTAGGATTGAAAGCTCTGTTGAAGAAATACAGGAGAGGTATAGCCTGAGGTTGCCTGCTTCCAGGTCTCACGCACGTCTCATTCCAGGTCTCATCATGGCAGCACCACTGATGGAAAACACCAATTATTCACAGCACCAGAGAATGGCAAACATGCTGCCACTGAAAGACTACTCAGCATAATTTCAGAAATGTTGTTAAAAGCCTTAATAGGCTTCTCCTAATGAAAGAGTAATTCTGTAAGTTACCAACCACCCACAACTAACGTGAGATTTCAGGCACTTCTCTGACCTGCAGCATCTAGCACTTAATCATACTTTGAGACAGATTTTTAAGCATAAATTTATCTTGCTCTGTAATACCCTACCAGCACTGCATTCTTTCACATTTGGCAGCCCAGTGCTACCAATGCCTCAGAGTGCAAGGACAACGTATGATCGTGCTCCTGCTTTTATGAGTGGTGACAGAAGTGGCATTTCTTGCTCAGCAACCCAGCAGCTGTCTGCATTTTGTGCTACTCACTACACAGAGCTGCTTTGCAGCCTTGCCCGAAACCCTCTTGCTTCCACAAGTAGATAAAATCCCCATTGCACTCATCTGGATATGAAAACAACAAGCTCAAGCCTGATAACTGGACCTGAAAAGCTCCTCGTTTCACTTCTCAGCTATTTCTGATAATGATTCAAAGCAAAAGGAACTCACCATGGGAAGTCCTACCCTTACCACCTCAAAATTTAATTTTGCACAACATACTCTATGGAGAGTAGGAATGAATCAAAATATCTATTGGTGCAGAACCAGCTACAGTAGCTACCCATGATAAAAAACCTTGCTTTAACAGTCTGTCCTGTCTGCTAGCAGGTGAGGCCACTTTCACCACTGTATCATTAAACCTGGGACACTCAATAAGCATATTCAGGCTGTCAGACTCAGCTGGACACCTGCAGCTCTTGGGACTCAAGTAAAACCCACAGCCAAAATTCTCCTCGGAGAAGGGGAAGAGCCTGGGTAAGATTACTTCCTCTCTCTTTTGCAAAGGCATTTAAATACTGACTTAATTAACTTCAGGCAGACAAGCTTAAAAATAGTTGGACTGTGTTTTCCTAAAAAGGTACCAGTAACATCTGAATTTGAATTAATACTCCTCTTCCAAGAGTTTCAGTACTTAGAATGATTTCATTCAAGAACACAAAATACAAGGATTTTCATAACTTTGGTTTGGCGCTCTTCCCAGAGTACAAGTAGTCTAAAAATAAAGTCCTTATAAGATTTATCCCCAGTGCAGGGATTTTCTTCCTCTAATGGGGACTGCTCCTCCAATTCTGAGCTGCTAAAATTCTGAAGTCTGTTAGCAGAATAAATTGTTTCTGAAGCTGATTCATTTGCCCTAAATAATTCACACCATCATCCTCCAGCAAGACTTTCTGACTTAATGAATGCAATCTGTCAGCTCCTAGAGAACTTCAGTATAAAAACTGCCCTTGGAATTAAGTTCTCCCCTTTTCTTTTTTTGATTTAATTGACTCTTCTTTATTTAGCTGGTATATTTCCCCTACAGATTCAGTTCCAAGTTTGCAAAGCCAGATTCACTGGTTTGTCAACAGAAGGCTCCCCTCAGCAGTAACCAGTGCATCTCAATGGAAGTGCAGAGGATTCCACAGTGCCTCGGGAACAAAGCACACCCTGGAGGATGCACCAGCCTCTGGACAACTGCTATAGATTTACAACAGGCTCTACGCTGGGAACTGAAACTAGAATTCAATATTCAACCCAAACAGTACAAATATATAAAAATGAAAGCTCACATAATTCCCAGAGTGCACCACAGGCTTAACTCTGCAGCTCTTCTATTCAGAGAAGCAGCCTCAAGAGTTCATAGAGACATCCTGCCCAAAATACTAATCAGCAAAAGAGAGGCTGCAGGCTTGAATCTGACTTTCTATTGACTTCAGCTGTCCATCCAGAGCCACCACAACTGCAACAGGAAGAAAAAATGCCAAGATTTCCATCAATGGGAACAGCACTAGAGCCATCAGTGACGTAGTTCACAGCACAAACTTCCCTGAATGAAGCACTTTTATGCAGAGGGAGCAAGGAGCAGTTCTCCATAATGCCAGGCAGTGAAACGTGTTCTCACAGCATGAAATGCCAAACTTAAAGAACCCAAACTATTGTATTTGTACAGGCCTCTCAAGTGATCAATATTTTACTTACCAGAATGCAGAAAGTAATTCCCCCACTGCTCACACTGATGATACACCTCACACTGTGCAATTTCATTTTCATGATGAGGAAATGCAAGATCTATTCCACCGGTATGGATGTCCAGCTGCTTTCCAAACACTGCACTGTAACAATATTTTCCTGATCAGTAAGTAGAACACCACAAAAGCTTTTTGTAAAAAGCAATGCAGACAAAAATAAGATGAAACAACATATATTTAAGTGCACAATTTAGTAACTGCAGTTTTAAAACAAGACTTTACACATACCTTGGATACCAAAACTGCAGCAGAACATGTATGGACAGGACCCATATCTATTCACAATTACTCCTCCTTAGTAGAAGCAATTATTTTTCTACCTTCAAGGACAGCAAAGAGGATGTCTCCTTTCCTTGTTCTACTACAGTTTCAGTATCACACAGGTGCCTTTATGTGTAAACCTAACAACTTATTTCTATAAATTTGGTATTACTCTTCCTTATCTTGTACCTTTTCTCTAAGAATTCAAACAACAGTGTGTGCAGTCAGGTCAAGCTTGGCAGGTTAGCAACTTTATTTTGCCTGTTATACAAAGTTCACACTTACAGCCTCATAGGGATGTGAGTCAACCTCAAGTGCTCAGAAACCAGGAGTACTCAGGCAGGGAAAGATGCAAGGCCTACAAACACACAGGTCTCCCATATGTTACCTTAACAAGGTGCTCATGGTAGCTGGCTAAACATTAATACTTTGGTCCCTTTTTGAGACAAACACCCTGCTAACACTGAGCCACACAATGGCTTTGCAGAAGCTGTTGGGGCACAGGAGGAAAAGACAAGGAGGAGAAGAGGGAGAAGAGAGGAAGGAAGGAAGAGCAGCTGCCACCATCTCCCAAGTTCATCCTTCTCTGCTTCTGCCCACTTCAAAACCAGCTAAAGCACAAATCTTCCCAGGGCTGACCCTCACCTTCCTTTGTGCCACCTACAGAGGAGCACTTGCTGTTTCCTCCAACAAAACCACTAAGAGCTGGAGAGAGGTGCCAGATGGATATGGCAAATGCACAGGGACAGGAGGAGCCACCCACCTCACACAAGGAAAAATGCATAGAGAAGATCAGACCTGAAGGGGACAAAGCAGGGGATTCCCTCCTCCAGGGCTGCTCTAGAGACCAGAGACTCCTCATTCACAGACTTATCAAAATTAACTCACCTAACATAGTTAAAGTGCCTTGAGATACTTGGCAAAACAGACAGCTAAGCAAGTATTGCTTAAAATGGACCTTCAGCAGCTGACTGGGTCAGCAAATTGGTTTAGGTCACTTACCAAAGTAAGCTCTCAATTTTTCACAGTCCAAGATTACTACAATCATGCTCTCTGTGGGTCTTTTATTTATATGGCAGAAGCCTCATCCAGCCTCAGTAAAACACATTTTTAGAGAAAGAAATGCAGACTATAAGCAGCACTGCATTAGCAGACAAGCCATGTTGTAACTGGCATTTCTTATCTGTGCACTTCTGTCAGAGGTTGTACATCAAACACAGCATGATTTTGTGCACTTTGATTGCTTTAAGAGCTGCCTCACTATGCTGAAACTATTTACAGACAGAAAATCACCCTTATAAACACTTTCCACAAGCAGGTGGAAAAGACTAACAATACCAGGTGCACCAGAAAAGCATATGAAAGAAAAACCTAAAGCAGCTGGTTCCACCTCCTTTCAGCTTTAGCTGAAAATTTAAGCTGAACAAGGTCAGATCTAAACTATTTCTTATTAGCTTCCAAAAAAAGATCTGAGTCTAATGCAAAACTAAGTACACTATCAATCTTCCAGGAAAGAAGATTTTTTCTCCTGTGGTGAAAATGAAACTTCAAATTAAGAGCAAATTACATCAAACCAACTGCAAGCAAAACACTACTCAGCAAGAATGCTGAATAGCACTTAGATTATTAGCATGAACATCCACAGCTGCTGTTAAGATAAGGCCAGCAAGACCTCATAGATCAAGCTGTAATCCCACACCCTGTCCTCCTGACACCTACATCCTGAACTAGGGCTGATGAAGACTGCTAGAAGTGGAAGGGAAGCAAATGGAAGAGGTGCCATAATTTCCACCACACCTCTGGTTACTCAGCTCAAGTTAAAAGACTGCTAATGGACTGTGATCCCGTGTGCCATATCTTAAGCACCAAGTCTGACTCAAGAGAAGGTGCCAAAACATAGAGACAGCTGTGACAGTAAGGTGAAGCAGAGTTTATCTGGGCCACATGTGACATCCCAAGTTGCATAAAATGGTCACATTAAAACCAGTGCTACCTACTGATTAGAAAACACTTTCAATACTGCTGCTACCATTGTACTGTGACAGAAAACAAAAAATAGCATTAGATTTACCAAAATCCAAGAAATCTGACCTTGATATTGTGGAACATTCAATGTGCCATCCAGGTCGTCCTTTTCCCCAGGGAGAATTCCAAGATAGCTCTTGAGGCTTGGCAGCCTTCCACAGGGCAAAATCTTTACCATGTCGTTTATCAGAATCAACTGGCAAGAATAAGTGATTTGTTAATGGGATATGCCTCAAAGAAAAAAAATGACCAAATGAAAGCAAGAGGAAATGTGTATTTAGTGAACTAGTCTGATTTTAATCCCCTTCAATCAACTTCTTTTCACTACAACTTCCTTCTCTTCCCCCTCACACAGGGGAAAATTGAAATATTGGAATATTGAAATAGATTTCAACAAGCTACAAAGATGGATTCAAGATTCCTTAATACATCCTACCAGTCCTTTTATCCTTTCCTGGTTTGCCTTATTTTTCATTCATTTAGTTACATATCAGCCAGTTTCCCCAGGACAAATTGACTGCACTACAGCAGGAAAGGTAATAAAACCAAACCAAAACATACAAACAAACAAACACCCTACATTTTCTTCTCTGGGACACAATTACTTTGTGTTTTAGATTTTATAAAACAATGTGTACAGAGATAAGAATCTATTCTTGGACAGTAGCAATTTTTCAGTACCGTTTTCACCAATGGGTTCTCTACAAAGGCTTCCTCACAGCTATATTTGCTCTTTCCTTCACTACATTGCCAAGGATGCAGTCCTCTTTGTTACAATACTGCAGGGCTGCTCATCTCTGCTGACTCCTAACCTCCAGTCAAATACACAGCAAACCCTGGCAGGAGCCACAGAACAGGGCTCTGGACTCTGGACTTTCTTTCAGACAAATACACGACCTCACTTTTAGAATCATACAACTCAAAATTCCCAAGAACTAAAAATACAGAAATATAAACCTAGTTTTTCCCACTGAATCTTCACCTGGGCTCTTTCACTAGATTGCCAAGTTCTGAGTGACCAGTATCTGTGGACTCCAACCCTCTTTTGCCTACAAAAGAGCACTCTTCAACTTCTCAGTTGTAAGCAAAACAAATGTCAAAATCTTTAGAAATAAGAATGCACTTAGTTGTGACTAGAGGAGAAGCAGGGTAAAACACATAATCAGTCTCAGCTGAGGCTGGAAGGCACATCTGGGGACAGTCTAACCCAACCCCCTGCTCAGAGCAGGAGCAGCTACAGAGGCTGCCCAGGATGGTGTCCAGTTAGGCTTTGACTGAGGATGGAGATCCACAGCCTCTCTGAGCACCATGGCTTGTGTTACCATCCTCAGGGTAAAAAGGATTTTTCTTAGCTTTAAATGAAATTTCCTAAGTTTCAAGTCATCATCAGGGCCTCTTGTCCCACCACCAAGCACCACAGAGAAAAGCCTGGCTCCATCTGCTCTACTCCATCAGTATGAGTACACATGGGTAGGATTCCCCTGAGCCTTCTCAACTCTAGGCTGAGTGGTCCAGCTCTGTCTGCTTTTCCTCACATGAAAGATGCTCCATCATTATTGTGGCCCTTTGCTGGCCTTTCTCCACTGCTGTTCTGGGGAGCCCAGCACCAGACCTGCACTCCAGAATGTCTCACCAGTGCTGAGCAGAGAACGACCACCTCCACTGAGCTGCTGGCAACTCTCCTCCCTGTGCAGCCCAGGAGGCTGCTGGCTCTCTGCAGTCAGTAATTACCTCTAACTAACTGTTGACATTCCCCCTGGAAGCCGTAACGCTGAAACAACTCCAGAGCAGAGCTGTGAGAAGTTCTGGCTGGAGCTGAGCATCAGCCTCCAAGGCATTTTCAGTAATTACAAACAGATTTTTTAAAATGATGAAATACTGAACTTTAGTTTGCGGAAGGATGCAGAAGACCTGAATCAAATTCTCTGATGCAGAGACCTGATCAGATCCTTACTTACAGAGGTTCAGCAAAGCAAATCCTGCAAAGCAGGAACTGGAGCAAAATCCCCACAGCCATGGTACAGCCCTGCTCTAGCACAGCCTATGAAGATTGCTCACTCTCACACAAAGAGGCTGCTTAGCCCAGTGACAAGTAATGAAGGAAGCAATTCACCCAGTAAACTTCAGAGCAGTGCAACTGCCCCAAGAAGAACATGGTAGGTGAGGTTTCCTTGTGTTTTCCCTTGAGTACCTCACTGCTGGCTACTGCAACAGCAAGAACACCACCTCACTGTGAAGTTTCTATGTAGCACTGCCAAGTATATAATTAAAATTGCTTGAGAATCCTAATTGTTCTAAGGTACCAGAACAAATGTATAGAGGGAAGGATGAAAGGAAGAAGAAAAACCAAGTTTCCTCCTGCACTGGCAACAGTGAGTGCTTCAAAAAATAACTACACAAGCACTGTAACCTTAATTAACCAGAAACTTAGCTATACACAATGGGTTAGAAAACTGTATCAGACTGTTGAATGAAAGTTTGCATGCAGATGCAAAATGCATTCAAACAATGCATTAACACAAACTAGCTCATGCCATAAACTTACCTGCTTCATCTTGGGTATCAGGGTTAGTAGCAGTGAACACTCCGTATTTTCTTCCCCAGGATTTAACATCAAAATAAACATTGCCTAATACAAAAGAAATGTTTAGTTGCATACCAAAAATGGGGTACATTGATGAGAACTTGGTAACATTTCTCTGAAAGCAAAATAAAGTGCTCTTCCACTCCCATGTGAAATTCTGATTTAGAAATTCAGAAATACTGCAGAAGTAGTAACAGATGTCCCATGTTTTGCAGCAACCTTCTGCCCACAGCATAACTTTGAACTCTGGGGATCTCCCAGGTTCTCCCTTGCCCATGCACAATCAGCAATGCCCTCCCCTACTGCAGCTCAAGCTACACCTAGTCCAGTTACAATGCACTTGAACTCTTCTACAACCACCAGCTCTGCTAAAAAAGAAATCCACACATTTTGCTTTGCAGACACATCTTTTACAGCACACAGGAGTACACAGCTCCTCTTCAGAGGTTCCCCCAGCTTTCTTGTAGAAACCAGGCCAGGATTTCCCCAAGGAGTTTAGACAGCAGTTTATTACAGTAAACAATTACAATAAATAATAAGCTACATTTAACTTATAAATTGAGTAATAGCTGTTCTGCCCACTCATGTCATCAGAAACAATTCACTCACACCCTGTTAAGCAACAGAAGGAAAGCCTGGCACAAGGTATCTCATCTGATTCCAAAACAGGATTACTAAGAGCAGTGGCTTCCTATACATGTGCTGAACAAGGAGTTACTTTGCTCAAAGTCTTACCTTGCGAGGTTGCATAAGCTTGCCCACTGGAAATTATTGTTTTTATAAAGGAAATGATTTGAGGAATATTGTCAGTCACCCTCATATATACCGTAGGAGGAAGGACCTTAAAGAAAGAGTAACATCGCATTATCACACTGCCAATGAGTTCCTTCACCCTAAGAAACAAACTAAACATTCTCCTCAATTGTATCTTTTAAAAAAGTTGCAAGTATCATAAAAATTGATAAGCAGTATTTAAGGTAATACACACATAGAAAAAATATTTGAGAGGTGGCAAAGAAAAGCCCTGATTTTCCCAATGGCTCACTCTCTGCTTCTGACAGGGAGACAAGAAGCAAAGTCACCTGAAATCAGTCAAAGAAGATTTTGTGTTTCCTGTGCTTTCAATCAGGCTATTTCTGCATTATAGTAAATATGCAATATCTGTGAATCAAGGATCTACTAAATATGGAAAAAAACTGTTCCTAAAGAAATGTAACTTGCTTATTCCAAAGCTCAGGATTGCTTCTCCCCACATTTCCTTACTCAAAAGATGTGCAATATCATTCCAAAAGAATGAAAAAGTAAATCAGCACTCAGTTTCCAAGCAACAAATTTATTTTTTCAGATTAAACTCTCAAAACCAGATTCTTTACCAAAATAATTGCTTAGAAATAGTCTTAAATTTAGAATCTTGAGTATTTGTACCTTTAAGGCAGCCATATCTTGTTTAAAGTCTTCTTCATAAATACGAGCAAGAGCTACTGGCGATATATTCATCTGAAAAAAAGAGAAGCAGATTAGCAAATCATAAATCAGAGTAATGATATAAAATATGGCAATCTTTTCTCAGACAGCTAATAGCTAATTGAAAGACTTAGAGAGCCCCCAAGGTAAAGAGTCAGAAAGGCTTATTAATCTAACATTGACAGGGAGGAGATGTAAGTTATTTATAACTTAGAAGTAGTATTTCATTTATGCTACTCAATTTCCAAATATTAATATATCTCTTTTAAGAGAAAGCAACTAAAGACTAAAATAATAAACTCCTTCCCTCTCTTATTATTTTCCTTTTGAGAGTGTCTTTCATTTCCAGTGACAAAATATACTACCATACACCGAGATAAAAACCATTCAACTTACTGACAGGAAACACCAATACCACCTACGCGTCAGAAAGACAGATCAGAGACTTGCAGGATGAGACAAGATATTAATTTTCAGTGATTAAGAAAAATAAGCTATTTCAGCAGATCATGGGTACTCATAGATCTCAATATTAAAAGCCAGTTCCTCACTTTGCCAAGCCCAGCGTTTCTCAAGCACCTTCTCTACATTTCTCATTCATGGGACATGAACAGGTTCCTCTTGCAGAGGGGATGAGAAAATGCAACCCAAAAGGAAAGGTACTTGCCCATGGTAAGGTACTTGTTCTCAAATACTCAGAAGAGGCCAGGGATTGAAAGATGCATGACAGCAAAACCTGCCCTAGTAAGCAACAGCATGGTATCAAAGTGTTTCAAATGCATGCTTTTACATCTTCTCTGAGAACAAACTACTGAGGAGAAGACAACATACTGTCAGTCTCTCCATCTTGCAGGTAACTGAATCATTAACAACATCCATCCCATTTCATCACTTCTAATTCATTACTGGAGCATCTGTACGGGCTCCGATTTGAGAGAGCAGGTGGCTACCACTGTTTGTACAAACTCCTGGACAAAGCAGGGGTTCTGGTGAAGACAATCCAGATGTTCATGCAGCAATGAAATGAGGACAATGCTCAGCACCAAAAAACAAAGACATGCCTCTGCCTACAGACCAGTGACTGGATTCATCTTCCCAGACAGCTCAGCTACTTCTTTGATCAAGAAAGAAACAAAGGTGCCTACAGAAAGAAGAGGGGGAATTTCCTCCTGTCCAGATGGATGTTCAACACACAGAGAGTCATCTCGCTCTCAAAGGACCACTGATGGCATGCAGTTCATCACAAACTAGTACCCAATTTTGAGGTTTCCCCATGATGAATCCTACCAGAGGATGAAGAACAAGCTTCGGCATATCGATTCTACCACTGTAATGCTTCAGGTGCACAAGTTCCAACAACAAAAGCAGGCTACTGAGGTAAAGGCCCTGGCCATCCAAACCAAATGGTTGAGCAAACACTTCAAAAGGTCACCAAAAAAAAAGAAGCCAAGAAAAGATGACTTCATAGAACCAAAGAATGTAATAAAGAAACACATCTTTCAAGAACATGTCATTCCCCCCTCCTCAAAGACAAAATCTCTAAGATGTTCTGTCAGTGAGGAAAAATTTTAAAATGCCTAAATTTTGGAGGGGGGTTGCTTGTTTTGGAATTGTTTACTGCCTTAGAAAACAGCAAGTAAATGGACTAAGGGAACAGACATATTTCTAGATGAGTGGTGTGCTAGTATTCATCTGAATGCAGGGGCCTATATTTAACTGAGAAAGTAACTGTTTACTTAAAGATAAGTAAAAGGAACAGCTGTCAAATTATCTGGCTCCAATAAACTATTTTAAAGCTTGCAACTGCAATTCAATCCAATACATTCACTTATGATCCCAAACATGTGAGTTATAGATTCTAAAATCAAATTTAAAAAAAGGACTCAAAATGCAGAATAAAAATACAGAATACACCGTTAGTGCTTCAGGGTTCAAAAACTGTTTTTAAAACCATTAAAAAAAAAAGAATTTAAATAATCATTCACCAAGCTGATCTGGTAAAAAAGGTCAGACTAAAATTCAGCTGAGAACCACTTACAGCTCCTGTCTTATCAAGACTTACCCCTACACACCACGTTAACTTTCCTGTGGGTGACAAATTCAGGCAGGGCTGGGGAAGCTTTCCCAGGTGCTGACACTGCAGCTAGATGGTGCTCGGCACCTTCCAGGAACTGCCCTCGCCCCACGTGGCAGCGCTGTCGGTACCGCCTTCCATGATCCCGGCACACAACACTTCTCCAGAACTCGCCCAGAACCCTTCTGGCTGCTAAGTTTTGGGATAATTCCACCGTGCTGAGGATTCACGCAGGGCTTTTGTTCCCTTCTAGCCTCTCAGGCAGGGGGAGAGGGCAGGAGAATCCCAGCTGTGAGTGCTGTAAGGTAGCTCCTCTCTGCCTCCCCCATCACACAGCTCTGTACCCATTTACCACAGCTCTTGACACTCAGCCCTCCTCACTCCCAGACCCATTACAGCCACACTAGGGGACCAAAAATCTCAACTTTTATTACCTACTAATTAAAACAAACATAACTCAATAAAAGAACCCCAAAGCCAGGTTAATTTTCCTATATAAGAAGCTTAGAAAATACCAAAAGGTTAGTCAAAGACTGCAGCAAACACCTACCTCATTGGCTCTTTTTATTATCTTGTCATCTATGTCTGTGATCCCCATCACCATGATAACTTCAATTCCAAAAAACCTTGTCATTATCCTTCGAATTATATCAAACCTAACATAGGAGCTGGAAGAGAAAGAAACATGAGCTTTTGAACATGCAGTAGTAAGAATAAACTTAAACAAAAATAACCAACAGCCACAGGGACAATCTAATTCATCCCAACACTTGCAATGAAAAGATCTTCAGTGCATAAGGTGTTTTTCCAAAACCACTTGCTACCTGCACAAAAGTCAAGCAAATTTCTCTTGAACTGGCCTACCCTCTTCTGGCATTAGTGACACATTACATCAGATTTTCTGAGTGTTTTCTTTTGTTGCATCTTTTTATTTAAAGGGTATCACAAGCTACATGAGCCTGGAGAGTCTTTCAAAGCCAACAGGACAAAACAAGACACAGAGATCAGATGTTCTTGAAACACATCCCTTGGGCTTATATATCCTAACAAGTTTTCAAAAGTCATGCAGCAGAAGAACACGGAGAAATAAAGCAGGATTCAAATTAATTTTTCTTAGGGTTGAGTAACAACAGATACCAGCCACCAATAAAGTATTTCAATCACACACCATCACAGATATTTTCTGATAGCAAAGAGTAGATGCTCTATAGCTTATTCTATTTACACTTGAGAATAGAGTTATTCTGAAAATTATTCAGGGCTTGTGCCACAAAGCAGAGTATTTAATGCTGATAGACTGATGGATATACAAGCTGTATATAGGGCTGCTGCAGCTCCTTCTGCTCACAGACTCTCCATTTGTAATTCTCAAAACACACTTTGAGTTAAACCAAATTACTAGGTGGGAAACTAGAAGGTGACTATAATCTCTGTGTCTGCCCTGCAAGATGATGAGAATCCTCAGCCTTTCTGGGCTCTGTTTTCTCTAAAGCCAGCAAGGAGGTTCACAGACCTACAGGTTCCCATCTCATCCACAGCATCACACAACCTGCAACTCCCATGGCCATGAGAACAAAGAAGTGTAAGCAACTATAGAAATGGATTTGCACCCTTCCCAGCAGGTGCCAGGTAGCACCAAGATACTGATTTACGGATGCATAATACCTTGATGAAGAAAAATACTTTTAGTTGTTGTTTGTGCTGTGCCCATGCTGAAAAAAGACTTTTTGAAAGCCTTGCTGCCAGGGAGATAGTTTTTAATGAATAGCAGCTCACTGGGAGTAAGGCTCATCTAATGTGGTGACATGATTCCATAAGAATATTAAATTGGCCTTTGGATCCTGTTCACAGGAACAACGCCAGCATCAAAAGCTTGATATTAGATTTAACAGCCCTGCAGTCACTGTTCCCAGAGCAGGCACAAATTTCACACTGTTCCCTCTCCTCTCATCTTCCAACTGAATTAATGGAAGAAACTCTGCAAGAACAAGAGCAGAATTCCTGATACCACAGGGTCTTTACCACTTCAGGACTGATAAAAAAAAACCAGCCAAAACAGACAGTGAAGATCAGGGGGTGGCAGAGCACGTGCACGAGAAATCTCTCGTGGCTGGTTTTACTCTTACTTCAAAGCATTCAGCCAGGAACCTGGATGCCAACCAGGCTGCAGGTCAAACCAGTACAACCAAGGTCAGACCCAGAACTGGGAAAAAAAATAGTATTCTTTGCCTGTCTTACTTTTTTCTCTATACAGAATGGGTGTTGGATGTCATATGGAGGCAGACAGAGCATCTGTTTTTAAGACTGGAAGCACAACATACTAAAGAATGTTAAATTATTTAGAGAAATAAGAACTGCTTGTGGAATGGAAAGAGGACAGGAGAAAAATAATGCCATTATTTCCAAATTCTCCTCAAGGATCTCAAACTCATTTCCATTATCCATTTCTGCTTTATTACCTGCTCCATTTGTTGTATTTGACACAAGTCAAGTACAAGACAGAGGG
This sequence comes from Passer domesticus, assembly GCF_036417665.1. Lineage (NCBI taxonomy): Eukaryota > Metazoa > Chordata > Aves > Passeriformes > Passeridae > Passer > Passer domesticus. The sequence continues at coordinate 25,655,821 of NC_087475.1, forward strand.
GAAAAAAGGGCATTCTAGTAAGAAGAGAACATGTGGCAGAAGTACAACAAAATGATGGTATTTAACAAGAGCAGCAGAGTAGCAACAGCCACCATTCCATTTGACTTCATGCTATTTCCCAGTGCCTCTCCTGGCCCCCAACAGCAGCATAAATTTCAGCTGTTCTATGTCTGGACCTAACTACTGGGGAAAAAAAAGATACCATTTTTAAAAATAAAGAAATAAATAGAACCAAGAGTGCTCCACTATCCTGAACAAATCAGCTGAGCAACACAATGTCAACACTGACATGTGTAAGACCAGAGATACTGGAAAGGAACAGCCAACTCCTCCCACGATGAAGGGTTTAACTGATGAGAAAAGAGAGCAAAAGGTCTTCAGCGCAGACACCTTGTCATGCAGCAGGAACAACACGTGAAGGTGCTTAAAGAGGTGCTAAAGGACAGAATGATACCTGGTGTATCTGCACGATACACCAAAGGCAATATTCAGCACTAACCATTCTTTCTTAAATTAGCACGTGAAGAGGTCAGACCCGGGTGACATGGCAAACCTCCACAGTGGGAAAGCTTGAAATTGCTAGTTTAGACATGGGTAAGAAAGGTGGGTAAAAACCAGGCAAATGTAAGCAAGGCCTTTCTACTCCCTCTTTTAATCAAGAAAGTCTGAGGGCAAGAGAACCACTGAAAAAAAACCAGACATTTAAAAGCCACAGAGAGCTGCAAGACCAAAGGGTCTATAAAACATTGTGGTCTAGATCAAATATACCCCTTAGGACAGAAGCACCTCTGCCATTCCCTTCCCTATTACACCATGCCAGGGAAGACAGGCCCTACCACACCAGAGAACCTCAACTGAGGGATAAAGACAAGAAACTTATAAACATCTTTTTTACACAGTCACTTTCAAATGATGATTTTAAATTGTAATTATTTCAATGTAAACTGTAATGGAGCCTGCATCACAAAGAGCTGATTTAAATACACAAATTACTATGACTTTCAAATAAAAAGTTCCCCTGAAAATACTTAGTACAAACAACAAGTCCAAGATATCATGTTCTTGATTTTTAGGTCACCAGTAAAAAGCTAGGTCAGTTTTCTGCTGAGACTTGACAAAAGCAGGGAGGAAAAGACACCACAACATATACACAACAGTACAGTACAGTAGCATTAACAGTACAGTAGCATTAACATTAGCACTGGCAACAGTACTTTCACATAACTGGTATTTTAAGTCTTCCTTTTTACAGAACAAAGCAGCAGTTATGCAGTTACTGTGATGGCTCAGTTCAGCATGAGCAAGATTCAATACAAGTTTCTGAATGAAGTTGAGACAAGATGAGAAGCTGTGAAATCCCTTACACTGAATGGGAATTATTCAGTTACTGAAATGCACAATGTCTGATCTCATACAGATGGCAATTATCTGATAAACCCCTGTTCTTCCAAAGAGCCCACCACAACTTGCTCTTTAAGAATGCAGAGACAGAACCTTAAGAGCAGTTTGAGCCTCTGCAACTCCCCTCAGTTTCACAGGAATAGCAGACACCCTGGCATGTCTACTCATCAGGTGTGTTGTTCTGAAACAAATGCCAGCAACCTCTTCTGGTGTGTTTAAAGTACTTTTTCAAAGTTACTTATAATGAAGCTAGCTTATTGTTCTAACAATCCTAATGAACTACAGAGAAAAACCTGTGCTGTTCTGGATTGGCTTTTTTTTATTTTTAAACATAGTAAGCCACTGCAGTGTTACTCTGCAAAAAGGCCTTTAAGCTACCTGGACTTGCTGAGATTTAAGATGCGATGTGTTCATCTATGAACCTTGAAAGTACCTTTCCATTAGCCAACCCTGCATGGCTTTTCCTTGGTGCCAACACAGTGCCCGACCTAACCTGAGGTGAAGCTATCTTTTCGCACAGCTGAGAGGCTCTGCTCCAGGATCAGGACTCCTCCACGTGAGAGCTCACACTACGGTGATACAATTTGAAACAACTAACAACTCACCCTACCCAAACAAACTGCACGTATTCCTAATGCTTCTTCCCAAGACACAGACACGCACTGTCTCTGCCTCAGCCAGGCAGCAGAACCAACAGCCCCGTTACGGACTACCCCAGCCCAAGAGGAAAAAATACATAACAAACAGACTTTTGCCCTTTGCACGGCACAGGAGGTGAAGGGCCGGGCCTTGTGTCACCAGTCACAGCTCTGTCAGCAGGACACACACTGCAGCGTGGGGATGTCCAGCACTGTGTATCTGCCTGGATCCCCTGGCACCACTGGCACGGAGAAGTCCAGCACCGCATGTCTGCCTGGATGCCCCCTGCTGCAATCCACACTCACCAGGCGTGCCCGAGGTGTGCATGGTCGTACACTGTCGGCCCGCAGCTGTACCTGCAGAGAGGAGAGGCAAAAACAGAATCACAGAATTGCTAGGGTTGGAAGATCACCCAGTCCAAACCCCTGTAAAGGCAGGGTAACCTACTGCAGGTGACACAGGACAGTGTCCAGGTAGGTTTGGAATGTCTGCAGAGAGGGAGTCTCCGTGAGCCACCCGGACAGCCTGTCCCAGTGCTCTGCCACCCTCAACACAAAGAAGTTCTTTCCCATGTTGAGGTGAAACTTCTTATATTTTAGTTTAAGGCCACTGCTCCTCATCCTGTCACCAGGCACTGCTGAAAAGAGCCTGGCATCATCCTCTTGACACTCATCTTCGATATATTTATGTGTGTTGATGAGATTCCCTCTCCGTCTTTGCTCCTCTAGACTAAACAGGCCCAGCTCCTGCAGTCTCTCCTCTCAAGAGAGACGCTCCGGTCTCTTAATCACCTTTGTGACCCTTCGCTAGACCTTTTCCAGTAGCTCCATGTCTGTCGTGTACTGGAGCCCAGAACGGGACACCGGAGCTGTTTCCGGACACTGCTGTCACCGCCGCCACCCCCACGCCCGCCCGCCGCGCCGCAAGGCGCTACCAGGTCGCCACTCCTTCCGTGGCCAGCACGAGCGGCTCCTTGCTCTGGCTCCGGCTGTTGTACGCCACGATCCCGCTGTCGCACCCCGCCGGAGGCGCCCACTGCCGCCGCCGCGCAGCGCCCGAGCACCGCCGCGCCCCCGCCTGCCCCCGGCCGGCACCGGCACCGGCACCGAGCCCGCAGCGCCGGGCGGCCGCCGCCGCCCCGCGCAGCATGGCCCGCACGCTGCCGGGCCGCGGGCGGAGCGGGCACAACCCGGGAGCCGCAGGAGAGCGGGGCCGGCGCGGCCGGGCCGCAGGAAGGGGCGGGCCTGCGGGCGGGGCCGGGCCGGGCCGGGCGCCACTGCCCCCCGCGGGCCAGCGCCGGGCTGCCCCGGCGGCTCTCGGCTCCTTTTGCGGAGCGCTGCTGCGGAGAGCCCGCGGTGCGGGGCTTGGGCCGGCCGGGTCCCGCTGGCACGGCGCGTGCCTAGCCTTGTGCTTCGGTATAGCCCCAGCGCGGCTTCTTCTTAGGAGGTTTTTAAGAAAGATGTTTGTGGGAAATGTGTGACTAAGTCAGCATAATGGTCTCCACTGTGTCAAGTCAATTCGGTCACTTTAGGAGTGAATCTATTTTTGCATTGCCTTTCAGGTCAGAGAACGGCTGGCAGCCTGTTAGCTCATGAAAATAAAACATGGTGTGACATTCCCAAACTGGACTTAATAAAACGGAGTCTCAGAAAATACTTAACGTGCCCCCCCCTTGTACAGACTCCCACATATTTGTATAAAGTGTTACCTGACCTAGACATTTTCAAAAATGGCAGCAAGTGCTGCCGAGTACCTGGTGAGGTACCCTGGCCCTTAGCCCAGCTGACTGTCACGGTCTGCTTCCTCACTGGGGATTTTTTTTTCTCTCTTTCAGAGCTTATCGAGGAAATGGAGCTTAACTGGCTGCAGTACCTTGAACCACGGCTACTCAACTAGAATGAATAACAGTGTAATGGAACAGACATAAGGGTACCAAAAGTATTTTTGAATGGGTACCTTGTTTCCAAAAGTGACTATGAGCAGGTACCAAGGAAACAAGTGAGAATTGCACAAGATTATAACCACAAAGTTGATCAGAGGGATGGAACAGGTATGCTCTGAAGACAAGCTGAGAGAGTTGGGGCTGTTCAGCCTGGAGAAGGCTCCAGGGAGACCTTACAGCACCTTCCAGTACCTAAAGAGGACTTACAGAAAAAGGGGAGAGTGACTCTTTACTTGTACAGATAGTGATAGGACAAGGGGGGAACAGTTTTGAACTCAGGAGAGATTGAGATAGATGTTAGGAAGAAATTCTTTACTCGCAGGGCAGGGAGGTTTTGGAACAGGTTGCTCAGAGAAGCTGTGGGTGCCCGATCCCTGGAAGTGTTCAAGGCCAGGTTGGATGGGGCTCTGAGCAACCTGGTTTAAGTGAAAGGTGTCTCTGCTCACGACAAAGGGGTTGAAACTGGATTATCCTTAAGGTCCCTTCCAACCCAAGCCTTTCCATGATTCTGTGAATATTTTCCCAGATATTTTTCCAACTTCCAACCAGATGGCATCCTCAGCTGAATATCTGTGGGTTTGTTTTTTTTTTTTGCCTCACGCCCCCAAGGTTTTGTACCCATCCTCATAGATTGCTATACCATTAATTTCTTCATTCTCTGTGAACCCACATCAGTCCCAGGCTTTGCCAAGGAGTACTGCAGGTCTAGTGGCATCTTTAGGAAGCACCCTCTTGGCATGTGTTGAACTCAAGGCCTGTGAGCTCCAATTATGGCCACCCTTGCTCTTGTACAAGGAGAGTGAGTGAGCTGCCAGTGCCAGCATGTTGTCTGTCCTGCTCCTGTCTTCCAGCCAATCCTCTAAACAGGCTGTTCAGGGCAGAGCCTTTTCAGGTCTCTCAGACCACTGTGTCACCTGCTAAGGCACCTTGCTGGTCTTTAGGAGGAAGGCAAAAAGCTTTTCTGGACTGGATGCTGCAGGTCTGCCTGTGGTGAGCTGTCTCACACAAGTGTTTGTATTGTTTCCTCTTCTATCTGCCAGGGATGACTTTAATAGATTTTCCTCATAAGTAATAAGATCATTTAAAATTACTGCTTTTACATAATACTTGATGTCTGTCTACACCTTACTTAATTTTAGAGCGTATCAGATATAAAGACCTACCAGTGGCAAATGTTTCCTTTTTTATTTTAATAGGTACTTTCCATAGAATTTGTCATTTAACAATCTTAACTTTTTGATCAAATAAGAAACCTATTTTATGGGCTTCTTAATTTAAGACTACCTAGGATGAAATTCAGGATACCATCCAATAACCTTTGTAAATGTTTGCTTTGTATGTTTCTCAGGAAGCTTCACAAGCCAATTATTTCAGCTTCCATAATGAGCTGGTTTTGATGTCTTGCTGTTCAACACACATCTAGTTAAGAGTTGTCATTAACTCTGTTGTCTTCTTTGTTCTGTATGGTTCCAAGCACTTTGAGAGAGTTCAAATCAATACTAAGTAACAATGGATGTTTTTTAGGCTTAATTCCAGGTTTAGCTATCATGGATGAAACTGCCAACAGATCAGAAGAATGCAAGAGCCTTTTCTTTCCCATTGGTTTCAGAAGGCTTAGAGTCTGTGCTAGCCAGACTGGCTTTTAGCATTTAGTCCCAAAACCTCTATGTCCTGCTGTAAAATGTTATTTTCTGATGGTGGGAAAAGCCACAATTATTAAATGCCCGAAATAAACAGCTAACATCATTCATGCTTGAGATTTAATGCAAAAGAATACATCTAGTGGAATGGTGGAAAGTGTTCTTCAAACACCAAAGTGCAAAAAGAACCTAACTTCAAATAAAAGCAAAACTAATCCTGGTGGATAAAACCCATAAATTATTAATATTAAAAATACCAGCATTCTCAGAATCAATAGGTCTGTAAGCATACCTCCACTTTATGCCACCTATACCTGTACCCTTACTCCTGCTCTGGGACATGGGCACAACAGTCATCTACCAGAAAGGCAGAACAGCAGCAGCAGATTTTATGCCATCAGGAGACCTTTGCTTCCACCTGGAGTAGAGGATGCCTTTGGAGGTTTCAAGCAGTTGGAGCCAAAGTACACATGATCAGTGCCAGGCCTGGGCCTGCTGTACTCCTGTTGCTTCAGCACTAGCTGAATAGCCAGGAGGAAATGTGATCTGCAGAGCAGTACAGCTCTTAGTCACAATCCCACTGCAGCATGTCTGCCTGAGCTTCAGGTAAACTCTTGTTTCAAGGGGACACATGTATTTAATATTGTCAGGTCATGTTCTCATGTTTTTCTTAAGAGTCATCAAGGCTAAAACTTCCTTTAAATTAAAAACTGAAGCTCAAAGGTAGAAGGGTGACTCATGAACACCTTAGAAGGGATCTCTATGTTTTCTGTTCCTTTATCTACATGTGTAAGAAGGCAACGTTTGCCCTCCATCCTTGATCAAGAAGGAAGTCTGTTAGAAGCACAGCTCTGTGTGCTGTCCACCAGCAGTGCTGGCAACATTTCTGTGGTGAGCAGGGAGGATCTTTGGGATTTTGGCTCACCTGGCTTCTGTATTTTCCAGTCCCAGGAATACCTATAAGATTTGCCCCCAGATGTAAGATCCCAGAGCATGTTTTGTATCATACATGAATAAAGCTAAAAAACAATTTTCTATTTCCATGTATTATTAGGAGACACATACTTTGTAATTTTTTACAGTTTCCCCCCTACTGCTAAAGGTGATGTACTTTTTCTTCTAAAAAATTCAACCACACCATCTTAGAATTGTTGGTAGAGGAAAAAGGCTACATTTGCTGTGTTAGCAAGAGCATGTTTCCATTATCTGTGGCCCTTCTCATCAAGTTATAGTTCAGAAACCTGGCAAGGAAGCTGAACCAGAGAAAATACGGGGGCAAAGGTTATAAAGACAAATTACAAACCAGAAGCAAAGATGAGCTAAATCCACTGCAGTGGACTGAATTCCTGCTGGTGCTCTGTAGTAATCTGTAATTACAGACACATTGGACTTAACTTTTCTAGTCTTTTTATTTTTAAAAAAATGTAGGTGCCTAATGGTTTGTTTCAGAATCTTGTTTGATTTTTAAAAGGAGACTAAAAATTGCCTCTATCTTGTTACAAATGCTTGGCTCAGAAATATTGTAAATGTTGAGTGGCCATTCCACCAAATATTCACAAAGTAAAGAGTATGTTTTATAAAAGAGAAATCATCTTGAGAAACCTATTTGAAAAGAGTAATTCTGGGGACAGGGAATAACACTGCAAAAGAAAAATTATTAGTGGTGGACATATATAACCAATTAAACTTTCTTCTCTTACCAGAAGTCTATTAGCTCTTAGCATAACCTACTACTGTTCAGAAAACCTACCCACCAACTGCTCTGAGATACATTGCCTGGTTTTCATTGGAAGTGTTTGGGTCCTGCACCACAGCTGACCACAGGTCTGAGGGTTGGTATGAATTCAGTCAGGGTTCAGACTGGTGTCTTCGTCAGTGGTTTCCAGCTGCTGAGGTATATCTCTCTTGAATTCATTAAGGGAATGCAAAGCTCATGGAATATGTTGTCCTTGATCTGTGTTCATTCTATTGACATTCTGGGACAACTCCTATGTATTTTCCTTGGCCTTCTACTGCAATGCACATTTACTTTTCCAGTCAAAATTTTTTGCTGACCTTTAATACCAGTGTAATGCTGTTTAAGCTCACTATGCTTTGGAAGTGCACCAGTGCAGCAGGTGCAAAAAAAGAAGGCAGTAGCCAGGAAGCAGGTGTGAGAAGAGGCAGTGAGTGCAACTGCCTTGGGGCAAGCAGAGGAGGAGATATGAAATACCTGATAAAAAAAGACAGAAGTTTAAAACAGCAGGCCAATGTTAGGTAGGCATTTGGAAAGTTCATTAAATTCTTGAGCCTTTACTGGGAAGCAGCAAAAGGACAAACACAACTAGATTAGTTTTCCAGATTTTAGAATCTATTCATCCAACGTTATTTGGTGACATGAACGGGTATTTCTGGCCTAAATATCTGTAAATGGTGTATACTGTCCAGGGCACAGCCAATGCATATTGCATGAGAGGGTGAGCCATGACTCTGCTGGTCTTCACACTTGCAAACCTCAGCTCTGCTCATCTTGCATGTTAATTGTTTGTACTTTTGTTTCAAAACTTACAACCACAAGCAAAATTAACAGGCTTGTAAAATTCTATTACCATCATCCACGTAAGCATGAATTTAGCCTCATAAAGAATAAACAGACAAACAAGCAAGGAAAAAACCCTCCAAGCATATGTAACTATAGAAGAGGGATTAAGCCATTAAATGGTGCGGAAACAGCAATTCATTAGCAGGAATAAACCCATCTGATTCGTCTGACTATAAAGTATAATGACAAATTATCAGAAGACACTATCTTTTCTAATAAACAGAGACACAGCTGTAATGATTACATAGGATTTCATATAGCAATATTCAGCTAAGCCAGGGAAGGAGAAAGGAGGCAGCCACAATTCCTTGTACCAGCTACGTAATGCGTGCGTTTGTGAACGCTTGGAGGTTTGGGATTTTATGTTCCTCATATCAAGTGTTCTGAACTTTGTGCTGATTAGCTGGGATAACCATTATGACTGGAACAACTATAATTACTAAAACATTCCTATTATATGAAGTGTATTTTGTATATACACACATGGTATGTATATGACACGGTAGTTGTGCAAGTTGTTGATCTGGTAGTTGATCACAATTGCTGTGAGTTTAGATCTGTAGTAAGGCAACAGCTTCAAGAAACTTCTGAAAACCTCAGATATTTGGGGTTCTAAATAGGAAAGATTTTTTATAAACAGAGGAAAGGGGCTTGGGAGCCCAAGGTGGAGAGAGATATCTTTTGTCTTCTGTCAAATATAGGAAATAGGAAGAAAATTAACCCCAGGAGTCTCTTCCTTCTTTGATACATGACATTCACTTCCTGAGAATCCTTCTCCAGAGTAAGAAATGGACCCCTAATATGAAAAGAATGTCTGAAATTCTATTCAAAATCTCCCATCTCTCACCTATTTCAGTTCAGAGGCAAGAGGCCAAAATAAGAAGAAAGCAGAGGAGAAGGAGGAAAAGCAGAGATGGGCAGTGGGCACCAGCTCCACATCTTCTACAACTTTCCATGCTAGAGATGTACTCGTACACCTGATTTTATCTTTCTGTCCCCCCCACCCAACTTCCTAAAACAACGGCTGACCTGCTGCTGAGCTTACAGCGGGGTGCAGAGAATTGATATTTCTGGGTACAGGTATATATTTGATTACAGCACTATACAAAGCACTGAGCATCATCACTGAGCTCAGTCCCTTCCTGTCCCAAGGATTTGTGCAAATTTCCATGACGGTTTTATCTGTCACTCTTCTTCTAGTAACATACAAGAAGCTAAGAGAGGAGGATCTAGTAGACAGCACTTTTAAAAGCCAGAGGATAACAAGCTCTTTAAACTCAGCACATCTGAACTATCAATACTTTTGTTGAAAGATAGTATTGCTGCAACTTAGCAGGCTACCATTACACTTCAGTGTTTCCCTTCCTAATTTTTTTCTTGTCTACTAAGAGGAGGGACAAAAGTTCCTGTTTAGTAAATTAGCAGGTACTTTTACACAATCATTTTTTATTCATATGTGTAATTACTTGTGTGTGTCTAGAATGATGATTACCTTTTTTGCAAGAATGACTCTTTTTAGGACTCATCTGTATTCTTTTCAGATGTATTGCCTCTACTGAGTCATAATTATTGGCTTGGATTCCTACACTACCCAGGGGACTGTTAACTACCTTTAATTGCTGACAGTGGCTCACCTTCTTGAAGGCAGGAAGGCTTTAACTACCAGATAGGTGCCAACAATCTAGAATTGGAATAGGAATACCTATTCCCAGGCTAGTGCAGCCATTAGACAACTCTATGCCACAGTAAAGCAAAGCACACAGGTCCAGAAACACTGGCTTGGAGCAATGCCTAGATGCCGTGGCGCTTTTAAGTTAAAAACCTGAGACCTTGTGTATGTGGGTTTTATTTATTTAGTTCAGCAACTTTTTTTTTTTTAACGGCAACTACTGGAAACAGAAAATGAGAGGAAGAAAATAACGGGAGAACTTACAGGGATCTCCAGAAAACAAGGAAGTGCCCTCTGACATCTGCCCGAAACAGCGGGTGGGTATCAGTTCACTAAGTTTGGTCTGTGGTACCGTCTCCGCTCCTCAGAAAGCATTTGGGTGCCTGTCTCCCACTGGAGGGTGGCAGGGAGGCTATGGCAGTACAGCACAACAGCTGCGGGTTTCCCCCTGCACCCTGCGGGCCGAAGGCAGCGGCAGCAGCGCTCAGCGGGGCACAGCTGAGGGAGCCCGGCCAGGCCGCCGCTCCCGCGGCCAGCGCCTCAGCGAGCAGCGACCGCACCGCCGGCTCCGGCCGCTCGCAAGCCATGACTCAGTCTCCCCTAAATTAGGGGATTGCCGGTGACGTCTGCTAAAAAAAACAAGAGCAGAAAGCGCGCGTTGTTTTGCTCCAGCAGAGCGGGGGCAGGTCTCGCCAGCCCCGCCTTCCCCGCTCCGGGCAGAGCCTGCAGGCTCCGGGACACGGCAGCGGCTCCGGGACACAAAGGCGACGCTGACCGCAGCGGGGCTCCTCCGCACGGCGCCGGGACACTGTGGCGGGGAGAGAGCGGGCGGCACCGGGCTGTACCCGGGCTCCCCTTTGCTCTTCCCTGCCGGCAACCATGCGGAGCGGGCGCGTTCCGCCGCCGCTCTCCTGTACAACGCAGCCCCCGGCGGCGTCCCCCGGTGACCCTTCCCTCGCCACCGCGCGGGATAAGGCAGCCGCAGCAAGCTCGCCCGCTCCAGCACTGTCCCCTCCTTCCCTTTTCCTCCCCTCCCGCCCTCCAGCCAGACATGCCTCGCGCATGCGCAACCGCCCGGGGACAGCTGGGAAACGTAGTCCCGCTGCGTCCCTGGCGGCTCCATTTTCTCCCCGTCGCCAGAGGAATCGCGCGTGCGCAGGCCCGCCCCCTCCCCTCGGGCGTTACCGCCCCCTCTGCCGCGGCGCGCGGTATCCCGGGCAGCGGTGGCACGGCGGGGATTGGCCGAGGGCGCCGCGGGGCGGGACGCGAGGGGCGCGGTGATTGGCTGGGGCGGCTGTCAGGCGCCGCGGGGTGATGGATGCGGGTGCCCGCTGAGGAGGGAGGGACGGAGCGCTCCCCGTTTCCCCTCGGCGTCCGGCGCCGCGCCGGGCACAGCCCTGCCCGCAGCCCTGCCCGCAGCGGGGGGTGGCGTCGCATGGTTCTCAGTGTTCCCCTCTCCTAGGAAGGGCTTCGGAGCCGCTCCATCCCGGGGCGAGCTGGCAGGAGGCGAGACTCCTGCAAAGTCCCGGTACCCTACCGCAAAAGCATTCACTTGCCCCCGCGTTCCCCCAGCCTCCCCGCGGGCCGCTCGCCTCGCAGCCTCCGCACAACTTCACCGGAGCCTCCGCCTTCCCCGGGGCTTCCTTCACCCACGCCCACGCCGGCCCTGCACCGCCCGCCCCCTGGCTCGGCCCGCATCCCCGCCGCCTTCCCTCCCTCTCCAAACGTGAGTAAGGGAGGCGGGACGATGGATATGCGGAGGTTCCGGGCGGGGGAAGGGATTGAGTGTGTGCGGTGAGTGTGTGAAAGAGAGAGAGAGAGAGTGTGTGTGTGTGTGTGTACACAGCGCTGGGAGAGAGCGCATGCGCCCTGGCTGGCGGGGCCGAATGTTTCCCAAGTGTTTGAAACTGGTATTTGGGTTTTCCACGTTGGATCTAGCGCGGCGTATGGGAGCGAGGAGGCTGCGTTGATATCGCCGGGGAGCGGCGGCGGCGGCGGCGGTGAGGAGGAGCGCGGGGAAGGGGGGAGCGGAGGAGAAGCGGAGCAGAGCGGCGCTGGCGCAGGCAGAGGGGCTGCCGCTGCCTCTGACAGACACTTTGCAGAGCACATTTTGTTTCCAGATTGTTTCGGAGGAGCTGGTTTAAGCCCCCCTCCTTTCTCCTCCTCCTCCTCCCCCCCTCCCCTCCCCACACACACACACACACACACACACACACACACAAATCCCTCTGATTGTTCTTACCACCTCCTTCGTGAATTACCCACAACGACAGCCATTCAATCAGCTGCTGCTGGCTGTAGGGGACTAGCGGAGGGTGTGTGTGTGTGTCTCTCTCTCCCTCTTTTTCACACAAGAGGAGTCAGATGTAGCTTCCCTCGGATTTTTCGGGGGGAGCTACCGAGAGAGGTGGGCAGGGAGTGAGACCTTCATCGGGGTTACCGTCTTTGAAGGGAGCAGCACTTGCTCTCGCACGGAGAGGCGTGGGGAAGGATTTTTGTTTCTTTGCCGGATGAAAATGTTGAGTCCTGCAAACGGAGACCAGCTTCACCTAGTGAACTATGTGGAGGATTATCTGGACTCCATCGAGTCTATGCCCTTCGATCTGCAGAGAAATGTCTCCTTGATGAGGGAAATTGACGCCAAATATCAAGGTAAGTGTTTTCTATATATGTGTGTGTCCGTGTGTGTGGTTCGGGGCTCAGGGGGGAAGGGTGTCTTTCCCTTTCTTTTCTTTAGAGCTGAGCCTCGGCTCCGTTTGCCCCTCTGCACCCCACAGGGATGGTAGCTTTATTTTTGAGAGGTAAAAGGAGGAAGAAAGCCGGGAGGAAAGATCCGAGGAGAGAGAGGGACTGATCTGCAGCGTTAGCTCTTGTCATGGGGCGGAACAAAAGGTCTCCGGCTTTTCTTATTAAGCAAGGACTCTGCTTTTCTGTGTAAATTGCTGGCCAAGAAGGCGGGGGCAGGGCAGTGGGGTGTGCGGTGCACAAAGGGGGGCCGTCCCTGGCCGTGGGGCTGAGGTGGAGGGGTTTGGGGGTACGGAGGAAAGTGCTGGGTGGATAGAGGGGGTAGAGATTACAGCACAACATTTAGGAATGTACAGTATTCATTATGGCTGTAGTAGGGGAGAGAGGCAGCTAGTGAAGGAGGGAGGGAAGGAGGGAGGGAGAAGAGGAGAGGGGGGTTAGGCGAGAGCGGGGGGCAGGGTGTGCTTTCTTCGCTGCCTCCTCGGTGGGTTTCGTTTCACCCGGGGAAACAGCCCCGCTCCGCTGGGCGGGGGGGCCGAGGGGGCAGGACCGGCGTGAGTGGGGGGGACGGCACACACGGCCGCCTTTACGGCTGGGCTGAGGCGCCCTCTCCCTCGCCGCGCTCGGGGCACGCCGTCCCCGTCCCCGGGCCGAGGGAAGGAAGGGGAGGCCGGTCTGCGGGACTCGGGGCAGCTTTGTCACTTGGTCGCTGGCGTCCACTCGGGAAGGGAGGGGGAGGGGGGGGCGCTTTATTCTGTGCCGCAGGTAGCGCTGACAGCCGGGGTGCCGGGAGGGGGGACCCCCTCTCCCTGTCCGCGCCCCCGTGCATGTGGCCTTAGGGGCGGTGGGCTGCGAGCCCTGCCTGCCGTTGCCTCAGCCGCTCCTCGAGCAGCTCAGCATGAGAGCCCGTCAGCTCCCGGGGAAAGGGTCCGGGGGAAACTTCTTCAGAAGCCCGCGGGTGCTTGTCGGGGGTGGGAAAGGAAGAAAAGGACAGAGCGGGCATCACGCCCCACGAAACCGCGTCCAGCGAGCACCTCCGCGCTGTGCTAGGAAGGGGCGTCCGTGCGCTTTTTATAGACAGTCCTCGTTTGCATATCGCGGTTGGCCACGCCCGTCGGGGGCGCTGATAGGGCGGGGGCGTCCCCACGGGCCGGCCTTGCCCCGCCTCCCCGCGCGGATTGGCTCCGCCGCCGCGCCGACCCGTCTCGCGCCCCCGCCCCGTCGTGACGTTTCGAGAAGCAACTTTTCCGTGGGGTTGATTTGAATATCTCGGCCGGCCCCGGCCGGCGCGCTCTGATTGGTCGGGTTCGTAGCAGGGGGCGGGGCAACCTTGGCCGTCCGGAGAGTGACTGACGTGTCCGGGGTGGGGGTGGCGCCGCTGCTCCAGCCGCACCTCGCTCGTGACTGGCCGGAGGGGGCGGGCCCGAGCGCGCTCCCGCCCGTCGTGATTGGCCGCTGCTCCGTGTCAATCACTGTTTGTCGCCCCGCTCGGGTCCGTTCGGCTCCGCTCGGGACGCCGCGGGTTCCCGGGGCCGGCCCGCTTTCCTGCCCGAGAACAATGGCGGCTCCGTCACCTCCGGGGCGGCCCCGCGCGCCGCAGAGGGGCGGGGGAGGCCGGGACCCGCTCGGGACCCGCTCGGGACCCGCTCGGGACCCGCTCGGGACCCGCTCGGGACCCGCTCGGGACCCGCTCGGGACCCGCTCGGGACCCGCTCGGGACCCGCTCGGGACCCGCTCGGGACCCGCTCGGGACCCGCTCGGGACCCGCTCGCCGCCGGCCCGCGGTGTCCGAGCCCCGAGAGGCTGCGGAGCTGCGCTGGCACTGAGGCTCCGGCTCCCCCCCGCTTGACGCCGGCGGCGCGGAGCGCGGCTTTCCGCTGCCGCCGTGGCAGCCGGCGCGGCGCGGAGCAATGCCGGCACTGCCGTGCCCTCAGGCTCCCTCCCGAGGCGGCCCGGCGGATCTCGGCACCGGGAGCACCCCGGCTCTGCGGCGCCGTGCGGGATCGCGGCCTGCCCCGGGAGTGCTCCCGCTGCCCGGCGGGAATGCCAGAACCGGGGCTTGCCCGGCTGCGGGCGGCATCGTTCGGTGCTCTTCAGACAGACCGGTCTGCAGAGAGCGTGCCGCCCACCACGTTCAGAAGGGTTAAGCTGATGACATCAGTCAAGTGCCAAAGCATAAAACTTCTGCATTTCAGCCACCGAAATCATTAACTCTGCTTTTCCAGCCTTCCTGAATGCACAATCTGCTCCATGTTTGAAGGATCTTTTGGTGGCATCTTGGGTTTGGATTTCTTCTTGATATTTTTTTTTTGTTGTTCTGTTTTGGGCTTTTTTTGTAGGTTAAAAAAAAACCCACCAGTTGCTTAAAATTGTTAGTAACATATCGGAATACTGATTTGGTCAGATGGGTTATGTTGCAGAACCAGCTGACAGGTCGTGCTTAACCAACGTGTGAAACACAAGCTGCAGCTCTAAAATGTGAAGCAAACCTTACATAATATTTCCACGTCTTCACTGGAAATCATGTATGTTTAAAAACTGCCGAGGAAAGCCAAAACCTAAACCACAGGGTAACTCTTGGTTTGCATATGTGTCACATTCTCCCATGAATAAATAAATAAATAATAAATAAATACTTTTTTTTAAAGTTTTGGTAATGGCAATGGCATGTATGAGAGATCCTGGTTTCTGTTACATTAATTGAGGTCAGGTTTTATATATTTTTTAAAAATATATTTTGCTTCTCTGAGATGGAGTTTTTTAACTTGTGAGAAAAAGAAAATTCAGAGAAGAAAGGAGATGCAGGAAAAACATTCAGTGTGTTTTTCAGGACTTAATATGGAGTGCTGAGTGTCCCGTGCCCTGTAGTTGATTTGTGTATCATAATGAAACTCAGAAACATCTTCTTAAAAATAGGTTTCCAGAGCCATTCTTGAAACTTTGTGCATTGTTGTTTTTCTATAAATGGTTAGAACAATCCTTGAGGTGCAATTCAGGATGTAGCATATTTTAAAGGAGACACTGTAGCTGCTCCCCATTGTTGCCTATCGTCTTTAATGTTACCTTTCAATTTTATCTCCTGCTCTGCAGGAAATATTTAATGAAGATAATATTTTTGTGTTTTAAAGAATAGCAACATGTATTTTACGTAAAGTATAGGTGGGAAATAATCTGAGCATCCTGGATATTGTAGTCCTAATCCTGCAATCCAGGGATTTACATGGCCTCATATTTTCAGCAGAAATAGCTCGACAGTATTGGATGAAATAGCTTTGGGTCTAGACCATGTATTTGGTACTTCTGCATCTCCTGGGTCAAATAACCCAGCAGCGTGCTTCTACACTGGTTTGTGCTTGCTTTCTGTCCCCCTCTTTCTCCCACTCTGTCATTCACTGAAAACATTAATTTGTTATACAGAAAATGTCCATTGATTTCACCTCTGATTTTGCAGTTAACCTTGGAACTTTTGATGGTATGTGTATTGGTTTAGTTAGTTCCTTTTAATTATTGAAAAGTTCAAAGGGAAGTATTGTCAACATATATAAAAATATATATTTAGTCACTTTTTTTCTCCTAAGTCAGCATTTGCATTCCATTCCTGTGGGACCACCTAGACCAAAAGGAGTCCAGTGGAGTCATGAGCTGCTTGTCAGATACGAGCTTCAGGGCGTCTGTCTCTGATCGGTGCTGCGTGCTACAAGAAGCTGTTCCTGTATGAAAGAAAAAATGGGAGGTTTTGTTTTGCCATTCTCTCTGTCAAAAATATTTATAGTTTTTATTTCTTCTTTGCAGAGATTCTGAAGGACCTGGATGATTACTATGAAAAATTTAAACGGGAGACAGATGCTGTGCAGAAGAGAAGAATGTTGCACTGCATACAGAGAGCCTTGATTCGAAGTCAGGAACTGGGGGACGAGAAGATCCAAATCGTCAGTCAGATGGTGGAGCTCGTTGAGAACAGAACAAGGCAAGTGGACAGCCACGTGGAACTGTTTGAGAGCTGTCAAGAGACTAATGACACCACTGGAAACAGCGGGAAAGCCAGCCAGGATAAGTCGAAGAATGAGACAATCGCACAGGCTGAAAAGCCCAACAACAAGAGATCGAGGAGGCAACGGAATAATGAGAATCGAGAAAATGCCTCAAATAATCATGATCATGATGACATCACCTCAGGAACACCAAAGGAGAAGAAAGCAAAAACATCCAAGAAGAAGAAACGATCCAAGGCTAAAGCAGAGCGGGAAGCTTCTCCCCCTGACCTTCCTATTGACCCTAATGAGCCAACATACTGCTTGTGCAACCAAGTCTCCTATGGAGAAATGATAGGATGTGATAATGATGAGTGCCCCATTGAATGGTTTCACTTTTCTTGTGTGGGACTCAACCATAAACCAAAGGGCAAATGGTACTGCCCCAAATGTAGAGGAGAAAATGAGAAAACTATGGACAAGGCATTGGAGAAATCTAAAAAAGAAAGGGCATACAACAGGTAGTTTGTGGACTTTTCATAGTGAAGGAAAAAACCCACCAAACCAGTGTATTTATTGTCAGTGTCACCTTTGTTGAGGTGAAAGGATTGTAAAATGTATATTTTTAAAGGAGGTTTAAAACTGAACCATTCCTGTTACAGGGACGGCAATAAGAAATTTTGGGTTTCATTTGGTAAGCTGTAACAAGAATGTGGTCTGTGGACCAATGTATTCCAAAAGTACCATTATAAGAATATTCGGGTGTTTCTTAAAAGATAAATTTTCTTTATTTCTTTTTTCTTTTTTTTTTCCTTTCTTTTATTTTTTTAAGTGCTGGTAGCACTCTACCCATTAAAATTTTGACAAATATCTCTGAAGTGTAATTTTATTTTCTTTAATGAAAATTGTTATTTACCTTTTGAACAAAATTGATAAATTGTTTAACCACCTGGCTGTATCTGAATAAAGCTGCAGTGCATTGCAAATGTAACTTCTTTTGGTGGTAAGCAAGAACAAACAAAAGGAGAGTAAAATTTGGTTCCTGCTACAAAGTGTCAGGATAACAGTTCAATAGCAAATGTTTAAATAGGCTTAGAGGATTATTTTTTAAAACAAAAAGTTAATGGTTAAATTTTAAACAACAAATATTTTATATGCTGGCCAGGTACCACAAAGGCCATTTTTAAATGATTGAATATGTTTTGTATTTAACCAGGAAGTGGTTTAGTAATGAGACATAACATAAATGAGGCTTTATACTGTCACAGATAGTGGTGTAGCAATCCTTAATTTGTTTAAGTTGTATAAATGTACATTTTAAGTGGAGTTGCACTTACTGTATTATACTTGGAAATGCAGCCAAATGCCATTGTGTAACCAATGTGCATTTCCTGCTGTATGTATGAAAATTGTACAGATGTGATATTAAGAAATAAATGAAATGAGTTTGACAGTTTGCTTCTTTAGCAATGTTGTTTAATCATCATTCATATAGCTCAAAAAACCAAGGAATTTATGTTTGACCTCAGCAGCTCCAGCACGTTGCTGCTGGGAAGCCTGAAACTGTTGTAGTGGTAACCAAATTACAGTTCTGATAAAGAATCTTCATAGAACGTGTGGCCAGCAGGGTCGTAGGAGAGCCAAAATAGCATTCAGCTTTCCATCCAGATCTTCTCATCTTGTGCTTGCAGTCACTCCCAGACACAGACACTTACCTGAAAATCAATAGTACAGAGCTGGTCTTGTTCAGTTTTTTAATGCTTTTTTCACTGTGGATATAGATGACTCCATGTTTGGTATTGGGATCTTTTGCATTTCGGCATTTTCGAAGCATTACTGCAGCTGTTCCAGGGCAGGCCTTTTTGTTCTTCATGGTCACCCCATCCAAAAACATACTTGCTATCACCAGGAGCTATGCCAGGTGTCCAGTGCTCCGTCCCTTGGATGGAAAGTGAAGCTTGGTCAGCCTGTTTGCTTCACCGTCGTGGCTGGAGGGGCCGACATTCTGGGTGAGCAGATTTCATCCCCCTGTCACCCTGCGGGCCTTCATCCAGGTGAGAAAGGAGCAGGACCAGCAGCAGGAAGGCCAGGGAAGGAAGGTTGTGAAATGCAGTGGATCAGACAAAAGACTCACGTAAAAATGTAGGAGCCTAGGGTTGGTTTTTTTTTTTTTAGAACATTCTGTGTATAATGGTGGTGTTCTGTTTCCTGAACAGTGAAACCATACCACTGAAATGACCCTTGTATTCCAGAAGATCCTTCTGTAGGAAGTAAGGTTTGGGATCTAGCCATACATGACACAGCTGAAGGGGTTCAGTGTTTTCTAAAAATGTACTGATGGGCCCCAAAATGCACTGCATCACCTTGCATGGATATTCCCTGCCAGACAAACATGCTCACAGTGACAAGTAGTCCTGTTTTACTTCTAAATATGTGCACTAAGTGTGTGCACCTGCAGTCGTGTTTCCAGTCCCTTCAGACTGTCAGGTTACACTGAGCCACCTGTGCCCAGGGCAAGTGCCTGCTCCAGATCAGTCTCCTGCTCCCGAGGTGGTTTAGGGTTGGTGTGTAATTTTTCTGCTCTCTTACATTTCCTTCTCCTTTCATCTTTTCTCTAAAGCCTTCTGGTTTTCCATTCTCCCTAGACACTTAGTGGTCTTTCCCACCCTCTCTCCCTCCACCTGCTGTTGTTGTGGCTGATGCTGATGTTTCTGGCCTTTTCTGCCTCAGCTGAGGCATTCTCCCACCAGCCTATGCTGAGAACATCAATACTTAGCAGCAGGACTGTACTAGCAAAACCCCAGTGAAACTTTATATAGGAACTAGTGCAGACAAGGTTTCAAACCAAGCCTTTTTCACAAAATGTCTGCATTGATTCTGAGGGACATTTTGAATGTGAAAAGCCAGAAGGAAACAACAAAAATGCAAAAGAGGATGGTAAGAATGTTCAGTTATAGATGGAGCCATATTTATACTGCTCTTAAATATTTCCAGCTACTGAAGGCTGGCTGTGGTCTCCCATTTTTCAGTCTTTTGCTGAAGGCAGTTGCTGATCTGTAAAGTAACTTGGAGTTACGTCCCTTTCCACATTTTTTTCCCAGGCTTGTGTTACCTTCCCAGCCCAGCCTGTTGCAGGCTGCAGCTTTGTTCTGCTCCTTGGCCCTGAGGGCTGAGTGGACTGGCACGGGACAGCCTGAAAGGTCTGGTTTCAGTCGATGGGCACGATCAGGTGGGTGCGAGGGGCTCTGCAGTGGCACTAAGCTCTTTGTCGATGGAAGTGGAGCCATCTTGTGTTATACTGACACACTGCCAAGCGCTGCTGACTCTGCAAACTTTGTCCTGGCTTTGGTACTTTGTCTAAAATGCTGTCTTAGTTATTTGCAGCGAGTTTAATGGCCACAAGAAACGTCTATCTTTTGAGCCAATTTTTGTAATTTCTGCACAGAAACTGTGACAGATCAGTTATTTTGCAAACTTTCTTATTTTGCCCAGCAGAGCGATTTGGGGAGATCATCTGCCTGGTTTGAGAAAACATGTGATTCTCTTGGTGACCCTTTTCCACTGAGGCTGCCAACAAAAGGTTTGAGTGAGAGGAAGGCTCCTCTAGGAGCTGAGCTGAGACTTCATCTCCATTTCCCACGGGTTAGTAAACAGCTCTCAGGTGTCGTAGCATCAATGCAAAGTATAAAAATCACTGGGTGTCTGCTGAGGAGGAACTCATAGCAGCAGGAGTCACAAACTTAAACTTCTCATTGCAATCATTCAGGCAGCTGTAATTGCTGCTCTTCTGTGTGGTAGGGGTAGCAGCTATGTCTGTATTGTGTGGCTGAACCCTTGAGCTGGAGATAAAGTCCTTCCAGCTACTGAAAAGTGGCGGTTCAACACTCAAGGGAGCTGACAGCAGACCTTGCCCCAGAGTCGTCCCTGTCCTCGGCAGCAGATTTGTTGTGCAGTGGGCCAGCTGGCAGCGCAGAGCTGGTGCTGGAGGCACGAGTTGGGAAGTAAAAGGCATCAGTCAGGGAGCCCTTTGGGTGCTATGTCAGCTCCAAATGCAAAATGTTCCCAGCCAGCTGGGGAGAGAGCAAGAGAACCACTGCACGCCTGAAGCAGCAGAGCAGAGCATCAGTTTCAACAATTACACCGTCTGAAAGCATCCCAGTCAAGCAGAACTGCTGTCTCCATTGAGCAGCAGCAACCTTGACCATGCATATCATTAGGTTTAAATAGGTTTCTTACTAATTAAGTACAGTTGCTGATAACCTGTATCCTAATTTCTTGGAGTGTGCAGAATAAATGCAATCGAATTGGACTGCTCCACTGTTTTAATTTTCATTGGGTATTTTTAGTTAATCTTTTAAATTGTTATAACAATGAAAGAGATAAAAAACACTGTAAACAGTTGCAAAGAATATAATTAAAAATTCTGTAAGAGAAATGCTTTGAAACAATGCATCTTTGTACTGAATTCTGTTGCTTTAGATTTATCATAATTCTCATGGCCTATTTGCTATTTGTAATGACCCCCCCCCCCTTGTGCAGGAGTTGCTCAAAAGAGCTAGCAATTTCTGAGTATGAAAAGCAGTGTGAGCAAAAGTAGTATGAGTATCAAAAGAGTAATGTGAGTATTGTAATGTCAAAAAATAATCAAGCTGATAACGATCCATGCAGTTTCTTACCTTCCTGGCTGTTACTGAAGTTCCAAATATAACAAGCAGGAGGAATGATACAGTGAGGAAGAGCAGCAGAGCAAATGCAGTATATATAGAAAGCTCTGTAAACAGTATTAAGGTTTTCTCCCAAGTTTAAGATTACATTTCCAAGATTACTTTTCCCAGTAAGCATTTATTTTTGTTGGAAGTTTAAAAAATCAAAGGAATCTCTGTTCTGTCTCAAAACAGAAAATCTGCATTAGTGGCTAGGACAGTTGTGGCGTTCCCCAGTTGCAGCCAGGATTCCCAGATTAATTTATTCCTTTGGTTCACTTTATAAACAGGTTGCCAATAGTGGAAGGAGAAGAAAGGTGGGTGATACCAAACTTTTAAAAACAGGTACCTGTATTTAAATTTCAAGCTCTTGAGAATTGTGGGTTAACTTTGTGGCTTAAGATCCCACGTTGGGTCTGGGTGAGATGGAGCTCAGCTTTCACAGGCTGTGCTTTGCTGGACAGGAGCTGATAGCAGTGCAGAGTTTTGGCTGCTGCTGAGCAGCGCTGGCACAGCCTCAGCGCTGTCTCTCCGACATGCTGCCCCCACATCCGTAGGCTGGGAGTGGGCAAGGTCTTGGGAGGGGACACAAGTAGGCCAGCTGACCCAAAGTGACCAAAGGAATGTTCCATACCATATGACGTCTGCTCAGATATAAAAGCTAGGAAAAGGAGAAGGAAGTGGGGAACATTTGTTTTTTGCATCATTTACCTTCAGAGGAACTGCTACATTTCCTGAAGCTGTGCTTCCCAGGAAGTGGCCGGACATCACTTGCTCAAGGGAAGTAGAGAATAAAACCTTTGTGTTTTTTTTCCTTTGCTTGAGGGTGCACAACCTTTCGCTTTTGCTTTGCTGACCTGCCTTATCTCAACCTGCGAGTTGTTTTCCATCTTATTTTCTCTCCCCTGTCCAGCTGAGAAGGGGGGCGTGATAGAGTGGCTTGGTGGGCACCTGGCATCCAGCCTAGGTGAACCCACTGCTGTCCTTTTTGGTGCCTGGTGTGGGGTGAGGCAGTGACACCTCTTTATATTTATTGCATGCTACAGCAGTGTTAGTTATCCGCTAGCAAGCTCCTGTGCAGAGCACAGTTTGCCAGCTGCACTGCTTATCTCTTTATTTCGCTGAGTTTGGGAACATGCTCACACAAACAATGGCTCTGTGCTTTTCCCTGGCATTGATGGCCTTGCTGTGCTGGGGGAGCTATCTGGCGGAGACAATGAGGGAATACATCTCTCTCTTCCTACCCAGAATTTATGTGGATTCTTTTATTATGCAGGCTCCTGCACTCCTTGTTCATCCTTACATGATCTGTTTAATTTGTACTGTAACCATATCATGGGGTTTGTGGAATCTGATGTCATGGTGGTGTATGAGAAAACAAATTGTGAGTGAGGTGTTACCAAAATGTTCCCTGAAGAAGTCAGTTCCGGGGTGGCAGGGTGTGTGGAAGGATTTGGGCAGGTTCCTAGGGCGGTTATCACCTCCCGTTGCCTGGGAGTTTACACATGAGCAGGCAATGAGCCCTGACAAACTGACCCGTCAGCTGATAGAGGGGTGCCTTGCCCAGCCCAATGAAAGCCAGCAGCTTCCTGCCCTGTGCTGGGGCCTGGCCTGTGCCTACCGAGCCACAGTCCAGCACTCGCAGAGGAGTGTGGCTGAGGCTGGGACACAAACTGTGTTTGAGGACAGGATGGTTGAGATAGGAACCCAGACCACAACAACGACTGTAACTGTCCCTGTAATGGAAAAGAAAAGGTGGACAAGGAAATCAGCAAGTCCTTGTCAATTAGAAAGGGAGGAAGAAGAAGAAGAAAAAGAAGAGGAAGAAGAAAAGGAAAAGGAAGAAAAAGAAGAGGAAGAAGAAAAAGAAGAGGAAGAAAAAGAAAAGGAAGGAATAGAAGAAAAGAAAAAGGAAGAAAAAGAAGAAAAGGAAGGAAAAGAAGAAAAAGAAAAGGAAGAAAACAAAGAAAAAGAAGAAAAAGAAGAAAAAGAAGGAAAAGAGGAAAAAGAAGAAAAAGAAGAAAGGGAAGAAGAAATAAAAGAAGAAAAAGAAGAAAAAGAAAATAAAGAAGAAGAAGAATCATCAGGAAAGGAAGGGTCTGATCAAAAAACCAGTCCTTCAACAAATGAATCAAAGCCAGGAGCGAAAGAATTCAATCAGGAAACAGAAATTACCCAGCCTCTGACACCATCAGAACTTCAAGACCTGCAGAAAGATTACAGCCGGCAGCCAGGTGAGCGGATTTCTGCCTGGCTGCTTCGATGCTGGGATTGTGGGGCTGATGGTCACCTGCTGGAAGGTAGGGAAGCCCAACAGCTGGGATCTCTTGCTAGAGATCGGGTAATTCAAAGAGGAATTGGAAAAGAGATGGCAATTTGCAGTCTCTGGAGACGACTCCTGTCAGGTGTGAAAGCAAAACATCCCTTTAAGGAAGATCTTGTGAACTCCCCAGGAAGGTGGACCACTGCAGGTGAAGGTATCCAGTACCTGAGAGAATTAGCAGTGCTGGAAGTCATCTATAGTGATCTAAAAAATGATAACATCTCTAAAGATCCAGAGCATGTCCCTTGCACAATGGCCATGTGGAGGAAGGTAATTCAAAGTGCCCCTGCATCATATTCTAACAGTTTGGCAGCAATGTATTGCCCAGAAATGGAGACACCAACTGTGGAGAGAGCATCTTTTTGGCTCCAAAACTTAGAAGAAACTCTTTATATCCAGGCCAGCACCTCAGCTGTCAGGGGTAGTCCAAGAAATCAGTCTTGTCCTGCCCTGATCAGAGGGAAAGAGAGCGCCAGACACATGACACGTGGTGCACTGTGGTTCTTTCTGTGTGATCAGGGGGAAGACATGAGGAAGTGGGATGGTGAACCCACCTTCAAACTGGAAGCCCGTGCCCGTGAACTGAGAGAGAAGAAAGCTGAGAAAGGAGAGAGCTGTGAGAGAAGAGAGAAGGGGCCATCCAACAAAGCTGTCAGAGTAGTTTCTGCAGACACAAGACAGCAATCAGCAACCTCCCAGACACAGAAGAACTGACATTACCTCTCTTGATCCTGGTGAGGAGATTTCTGGTCTGGCCCTGTAAGGGTTAGACAGTGAATGCTCTAATCAGGAAAAAGAGTAGAGGGTCCCTCCCTTCTGCCAGGAGGAGGAAAGGGATGACTGCATGTATTGGATTTGACAGCCTGGCATATCAGACCCAGAGAAGTATACAAGGCTTTGGTAGATACTGGTGCATAGTGTACGCTGGTGCTGTTGGGGCACAGGGGCTCAGAACCCATCTGGATCTCTGGATTGACAAGGGGATGCCAAAAATTGTCTGTTTTGGAGGCTGAAGGGAGCTTAACAGGAGACAAGTGGGAAAAGTGCCCCATTGTGACTGGCCCACTTGTATCCTTGGCATTGACTGTCTCAGGAGAGGGTACTTCAAGGATGTAAAGGGGTACCAATGGCTTTTGGTGTAGCTATTTTGAATAGAGAGATCAAGTAGTTATCACCCCGCCTGGCCTCTTAGAACATCCCTTCCTTGCAGGAGAGCTGCAAGGGGAAGAACAGCAGGTGACAATTGCTGCCAAGACAGTGCATCAGCAGCAGTATGGCACCAACCGAGATTCCCTGGCTCCCATCCATGAGCTGATTCCTCATCTGGAGAGCCAAGGAGTTATCAGCAAGGCTCACTCACCTTGTAACTGTCCATATGGCAATTGCAAAACTCTGATGAAGAATGGAGGTTAGCATAGGCTATTGTGGCCTAAAAGAAGTCACAGCACCCCTGAGTACTGCTGAATCAGACATCAGACATGTTATCCAGTGTGGAGACTGTCAAATAAACCTGGAATTGACATCCTCGGGGGGTGGAAACACAGCCCTAAGATCTTTCATAGGTGTATCACATCCCTCATCACCCACAAGCCTCTGGAAAGATTGGGAGGTATAATGTACTGCTGAAGACTATGTCGAGAGTTGTTGGGCAATGGGGCATGGAAGCATTGGGATGCAAATTGAGCAGAAGCCACTTGGCTGGTTAACTCTAGGGGATCTGCTAACCGCCCTGGTCCTGCCCAAGCTGTGGGAGGAGATAAGGTCCCTGTACCACACACGGGGAAGTAGCTGGGGGAGTCAGAGTGGGTTTCTCCTCCCATGGGAAAAGGCAAACTCCTTTGTGGGATTGTCTTTGCCCAAGGGCCTGGGTGTACTTGGTGGGTAATGTGGAAGGATGGGGAGACCTGGTGTGTGCCTCAAGGAGATTTGACCTTGGGGGGAAAAATAATCTGTGGTGTGAGTTTTATGTTGCAGGAAGTGAAGAAGCAGGAGTGACATGAACTGGTGAAGAGTGAATTTTGTGGGGAGCAAGGCAAGTGTGACAGCAACCTGAGCCAGGCTGGTGTCAGTGTCCAATGGCCAAGTGTGCTGTTTCTCCTGTCCTGAGCACCCATCCTGATGGAATGGAATCCAAGTCATGGACTGTTTCTGAACGTCTGGAGGGGGAGAGGAAGCCCATGGAATGGGAAAATGATATCTGTGAAAGGACTGGGGATAATAGTTAAGGAAAATGCATGGATCTATATGTTTGGTATAAAGACGGTTTAAGGATGTAGTTTAAGGGCTAAGTGTTGGTAAAAAGGGATTTCAGTAATGAAAAGTAAATACAGTGCAATACTTAGAAGATTAAATTTTGTGGGATCTGAGTATGACACAAATGGTATGGAATAAGAGGTGGAGATTGTATTTGGTCTGGCTGAGGTGGAGTTTGTTTTCCCCATTGCACTGGGAGCTGGACAGGAGCTGGTAGCAGTGCAGAGTTTTGGCTGCTGCTGAGCAGCGCTGGCACAGCCTCAGCACTGTCTGTCCAACACGCTGCCCCCACATCCATGGGCTGGGAGTGGGCAAGGTCTTGGGAGGGGACACAAGTAGGCCAGCTGAACTGAACTAACCAAATAAATATTCCATACCATATGATGTCTGCTCAGATATAGAAGCCAGGAAAATGAGGAGGAAGTTGGGAGCATTTGTTATTTACAATGTTTGCTATGTGTCCTGAAGCTCTGCTTCCCAGGAAGTGGCTGTTCATCACTTGCTGATGGGAAGTAGAGACTAAAATCTTTGGGGTTTTTGCATTTGCCTGTGTGTACACAGCCTTTTATTTGATTTTAGTGAACTGCCTCATCTCAATCTGCGAGTTGTTTTTCATCTTATTTTCTCTCCCCTGTTCAGCTGAGAAGGGGGGCGATAGAGTGGCTTAGTGGGCACCTGGCATCCAGCCAGAGCCAGCCCCTTACAAACCCTTGAGAAGGTCTGCTGGCTCTGCTGTCCTTTCCAATACCTTGGTAGTTCAGGGTAATCAATTTTAAAGACCTTGCATACTATACATGTAGTCATAGTAGATGATTACTACAGATACTACAGTAAGAGTATAAAATTAATTCCACCCAGGTAGATGGAAACTTTGCAGAAGTCAAAATTCTTTTTAGTTGTTGGGGTGAAAATCTAACCTCCATCCAAATTTTAGGAAACTAGTGATGTAGGTAGCATGTGTCTGAAATTCCTTTACTGCAGAATTACTGTACTGCAAAATTCCTTGCAGTACAGAAATTTTGTGTAATATGTGAGTGTGCTGTAAGCACCATGTGCCTGTGCACTGAGTCTGTCTTACTCAAAAAATGTTTCAAGGCAATTCCTACATGTAGTCCTATGTACAGTAACATTAATTTTTAAGGTGCTTTAAGTTGCTGGTTTTATTTTCTGTAGTTTACTTTAATAAAAAGTAAAAGCTGCCTCCTGTGCCCATCAGCTGAGAGTGAGGGCTGGAACAGACTCCGTGGGATCTGCAGAGGATGCAGGCAGTAGGTGACTTCATGGTGGTGGCACATCAGTTGTCCAACACTGATGCTGGCTGAACTGGACCTGAACTTCTGCTTGTGCTTCTTGCTCTGGGGAAAGGATCCTGATGCAGAGAATATGGAGTTGTCTCTTGCATTTGGCTTGCTGACAAATGGGGCCCTAAAAGGTTAATATGTCTCAGGCTCATAGCTCAGCATTATTGGAAAAACCCCAAAACCAAAAAACCCCAAAAACCTTAAAATAAACTTGGATCCATTAAGTGAGTAGTGCAAAACTTGGGTAAGGCAGATAGAGTCACCTTTATGCTCTCACTTTGTGGAAGAATTAATGCAATTTAAATACCCTCAGTGGTATACATCCTGAATTCCCTCATCATACAATACACTTTGCTAGTTCGATTTTTTTTCAAAATAAATCAAACTTGGAAGAAAAAAAAAGTATTTAGTGATAAGGATTAGAAATACAAGTGAATTGTGTGTAAATTATTCACCTGCATACAGAAAGGGATGTTTTGCAATGTTAATTAAAAGATATATATCAGGGGACTTTTCTTTCTGCCAGCCTCCTCTCTCCTTGAGATTTGTGTGGTTGCATCTGAAATAAAATGCTCTGCTCTCATAATAGCTTCTTCAGTCTTATGACTTTGGGAACAGACAATTTAGCAAGAGCCCTATCAGTAAAAGATGAATTGTTAGATTCATGTTCCACACAGTGATTTTATTCAACAGCTAAAAGATTAAGGGCAATTCTTTCAGGAAAGTCCCCTGAGTTCGAATGCTTTCATTTGTAGGTGTCTCTGGAGGACACTGGAAGTAGAAGGAAATAAATGTAATGTCTTAAACTTTAATCAAGTCTAATGTATGGTCAGAGGTACTTTAAAACTTTGGTCATGTTCATATCATTTTGCCATAGTGTCACTGCAGAAGAGTAATATGATTTTTGGAATGCCCTGATTTTTCATTTCCATGCTTTATCAGGATTTTATGTGTTTTATGTTTTGTCTCAGTTTTTTGTCTGCTGACCCTATTCTGCTTGGATTGGAGACAGCTTCAAGAAGACAAAAGTAGTATTTTTAAAGTAAAATTACTGATACTCTCCATCTTTGTTATCCACACTAACGTTTGGGTTTTTTTTAATGTAGAAGGTGTGGTGAGAGCTCCTTTATGCTGGGCCCTTAGATTCAGCACAAAGGAACTTTTACAAAAGAGAGAGACTTGTAAAGAGTGGAAGTAAGGCTACAATACTGAGGTAAACAGTGGGACTTCACTTTCAAAAGTAATCCTCCCTGGGCTATAATAGTTTTAAAGGAATTCTATCTAAATGGGCTCAAGGGAAATAGAGCATCAAGTTTCCAAAAAAAGATAAACACAAATTATGTGACACTCCTACTAGCTTTAACGACAGGACTGGAGGCTGTTATGTGTCAGGGCAGTAGTGACATTTTGCAAAGACAAAACTGTGTCATGCTGTACAAGAGAATAAAGAAGAACTGTTAGAAATGGATTTCCAGGGAGTCCTGCCGTCCACTGTTGTTATTTTATAGAAGGCACCACTGGCCAGAAGGTAGCACTCATGTCCATGGAGATTTCAAAGGAAGACAAAGAACCTTCTTTGTTCAAGTCAGAGGCCAAGGCTTGTCTTATTGTGTCTGACAGAACAGAAACACACAAAATTATATTTGCAAACTCACTGTCAAGCCATGGCTGAGCAAGATTCTCAAAAAACCACAAATATTATCTTCCATGAATAAACTGTTCATATTTGCCATAGGTGACTGAGGCAAATGTCATGTATTTCTGGAAATATTAAGTGAAGAAATCTGTTATCTAGTGCTATTAGTGACAAAAGATGAAAACAAAGGAACTTCTGGAGGACAAGTTGAATAGGTTTGTACCAAAGCTCAGAAAGGGCAGGTGTATCTTTATTTGTAAAACTGATGTAAATATTATTTCAACAGTTTCATCTAACTTTAGGAGGGTTCATTGCCCTATCCTTTCTAATATAGAGCCTTTTAGATCAATTTCTTGCTTGAAGTAAGAACTAGAGCCACAGACTCAGATTTGCTATCAGTGTGGGTGGCTCCTTTCTAATCTGGACCTTCACCTGTGTCTTTTTGGATAGCAGAGATTTCCCCCAGAGAAAACACAGGTAAGGCATCTCTACTCTGCAGCAAGCAGCTGCTGGAGGCTGTTTCATTAGCACCTTGAAAACCTGGTCAGCAAAGTTTTTTGTTTCTGGGATCCCTATTTCAATGGAAACCACTTAGGACATCCTCCTGGTAGGTAGACAAGGACACACGCACTCTTCTTTCACCCCTTGTTTATGTGTGGGTGTGTGCTTCAGAAGGGTGTAGTAGACAAGATGAGTGGATGTGTTTCATTTTCTGCAATATACTGAATTAACTTTTGAAGGTTTATCTTTCTCCTTACCTGTCACTTTCTTCTGGTGGACAGTCTATGGTAGTGGATGCACACTGGATTGGTAACTTCTGTACATGCTTGCAGCATGAGGTGACAGTAACAGCAGAACCACTTCTCCTTGTCCAGCACTGCTAAACTTGCTTTAGGGAACAGAGCTGGGTTTTTGCAGGAGGAGCAGAAAGGATTGTTATAGGATTGGATTCCCAGCTGTCTGAAGAATTTCTCTTCAAAGGGACTTGAGCATTTCTCACTCCACCTTCTGCTCCCCCCAATAATTTTAGGTAAACTGGGATGATCAAAAATATGGCCACAGGAGAGATGTGAAAAGACTTTACATAAATTATGCCAGGTGTGATGACCTTTTGTATGTGGAAAAGGTTGTTATATATGATTGTCTTTAAAAGAACCAGAAGCAAAATTTGGGGACTGATTGGCACATCAACCTTGTTTCAGTCTCTGGCAAAATCAGGGTGTCCATTTCTGGGCACATGAAGAAGAATGTGAGAGAGCCCTCAGCACAACTTTACACAGGAAAATCATACCTGCCCAGCCTGTTTGCCTTCTGTGATAAAATGACCACAGCTGTGAATGTAGGGAGAGCACTGGATCTCATTTACTGCAGCTTTAATGATGTGGGCTCAGTTCATGTAAACTTTAGCAAGGCTTGAATATGTTGTCTCCCATAATATTCGTGCATCTAAATTTGGAATTTGTCATCTGAATGGGTGGGGATCTAGATGGGCAAGCAGCTCTTTGGATGGCTGGGCTCAGAGGATCAGGGTTACTGGGTTGTAGATCTTTCCTGGGAGCTGGTCCTGAGTGCAGTACTGCAGGTCTGTCCTGTGTGACACCATTGCCCTGGAGGGAGTGATGAAGAGCCTTGGCAGGGCTGCCAGGGTCACCAAGCTGGGAGGAGGGCACCATCCATGCTGCCTTCCAGAGGGACCTGACAGGCTGGCGTGGGTGTTGGGCAGAAGCTGTGCTGTTCAACAAGCACAGCTGAATTCATGCAGCTGAAGTCCTCAGGAAAACACCCACTAACTCTTATTTCAGAGGTAAAAATCCATTGAAGCACTGGAGACAAGTTTTTTGTTTCATCTGTGGGGATCAGCACCATAAAGAGCAAATAAGCAGAGTAACCAATTAACCCATGCTGAAATGATCCTGACACAAGTTTACAGCTCTGCAAAGTGTCTTCTCTGTTTTTTTTCTTTGGACAAAGATATTCCTTGGTGGTATCTCTCAAAGAGAAATGGATGAAAATATATCACCACCTTTTCTAAACCTTTCCTGTAATTGGGATGAAGGAGAAGGGAAACCCTGGATTATGTAATTTTTTATGTAATTATTTGTGTTTTAGTTTTGCTGTGCCTCAGGCAACTTCACAGCTTCCCACATCTTGTTTATGATACATTTTTGACAGATTCAAAACTTGACAACTATTTTGGGCTGCTGTATTTTTATTACTACTTCAGCACCTGGAAGTGAACAGAGCTGTTTGAAATGCTCACAGTGGTAGCAAGAAGTTTCATGCCAGCACACTACTTCTGAATTTCTCAAATAAACTTCCACAGCAATGGGATTTTCTGAGCTTAGCCTTCCATATGAGTGGAGCAACATGAAACTTGTCTGGTGTTGGAGTGGTGTTTTCATTATTGCAATTTTCTTTCTATATATCCCGTAACTCGAGAAACAGGAGCTTTCCAGTGAAGAGACCAAATTTATTGGAAAGGAAGGTGAAATTTTTCATGAAAAGGGTGAGAAAAAATGGCCTAGAATCACACACAGGCGTACATTGTGTGTTGAGAGCTGATGCCTCTGTGCAAGGTGTGAGCTCCCAGCCTGGAATGGCTGTGCTTGCTGCTGCTGTGATGTCTGGAGGTGTGGGCACAGCTGCACTACCCCACCTCCCCAAACTACAGTGATCCTGTAGGCTCTGGGAAGAAATGAAATTTTTCCAATGGAGCTGAACCTGATGCAAAAGACATCTACGGGGTGCCACTTGATTGAGTGCACAAGGCTGCATGTCCTGGGACCTGGGCATGAAAGAGTCATGCACTGGTGATGTAGGTCCACTTCTGTGTTCCAAAGTGTGTCCAAGAAGCTGGGGAGAGGGTCCCACACAGCAGGTTTATTTAGGCACACAGTCATGTTCAGGACTCTTTTGGGAAACAGTCCTCTGCAGCAGCAAGGTGTTGCTGGGTATTTAGTCTCATTTTTTCTTTAGGAGGCCAGAAGGGAGGTGCAAGTGTCTGGAAAAGTCATGAGGCAGGAGAAGGGCACTTCAGTCCTGTTGCAAAAATATCAGCTTTGATCCTTGTGGAGGATTGGCATGGGACAAGGATGGAATGAGCAAGTGCCTGTCCCTCTGTGCACCTTGGAAGGACATGGGGCAAGGTGCTCCAGAGGGCCATGGGGTCATGTCCAGCCCTAGAGAACATGCAGACTTTCAGCAGGTGTTTTTCTTGTGGTAGTGTGACTGTGAAGCTACAGTTTACTGGTTTGCTGCAATTTATCTGCTTTATGATAATAGAGAGCTGTTTCTGCAACTTTTGAATTTATTTAGCCCGAAGCAAGACCAGCCAGCTCTCTTGTGTATACTAGAAGCCTACTGTAAGAATCAGACAAACATAAATGAACCCAGAAAACAGGTGCTGCTGTAGAAGACGGGGAGTTGGGACTAAATTCTCATTCACATGCACAAGCACAATTCCCACTGATTCCATATCTCACATCTCTACTGTCTACATGCAGAGTGTCTTGTCACCCTGTCCTTGCTATCCTTTCCATCCTCTGTGACCAAATTTGCTATCAAATGAATTCCTACAGCTTTCACCAAAGCCACTTGGAATTTCAAATATGTTTTACATTATATTTTAAGTGGAAGTCTTGTTTTCACAAGGCTCAATACAACTGGGAATTCATTTTGTTGTATTAGCAGGTCTTGATTTTTCATAATGCAAACATTAGTGGGCTTTTCTGAGATTGGACACATTAAATTACTCCTCATGATTCCCCTGTCATCATGAAATGTCTTGCTCACAATACCTGGGTAAGTGCAGATTTGTTAATCATACCATGGGGAAAGAAAAATAAATTTGCTAAGCAGACAAGGAAAATAAATTGGTGTCTGTTAGCTGAAATTGCTTATTAAAGTGTTAAAAATATTTATGTAATAGGATGGTAGCACTTAAAATGTGACTCTTTAGAAAAGGACAGAGGCAGAGATTGAAGTCAGTATGGATAGAAACCTTGAGACACTCATACCAAAACACATCTCTGCTCCCACGTCCTGTTCCCCACTTGGGCAAAGACCTGATTGCACTCACCTGCCCCACATCAGATTCCAGTACCAGCATCAACACTTTTCAGTTGTCACCGTGTTGTGATCCAAGACCTAAATTCCCACCAGGAAAGACCAGACACAGCTCAGGCAGCCCCACACCTTTTCCCACGATGCCATCCAGGGAATGGTGGCCATCCCTCCGCTGCAGCTTGCAGCTCCAGAGCCAGACCTCTGCCCAAAGCAGATTTGCCTGCAGTCCATAGTGGGCTCGTGGAAGTCCCTGTTCACACACAGAGAGTGTGGAGACTCCCAAAGGAAAAGCTTTTGGCGGCCCCAGTCCCTCCCGTGGGGTCAGAGCCCCCCACGCTGTGTTGGCAGGAGCGGGAGCAGCCAGCGGGTGAGGCACGCTGAGTGGGAGCCCTGTTACACATTTCCTTGTCACTTCCCCAGCAGACCTGGCTCTGTTTACTTCGTGTTTATTTAGCAGATGATGAGCTGGTCCTTTTAGCTGGAGAGTGAAGGAATGGCATCAGGAGCTAGGGCAGTGACTCTGGCGTTGTCTCTCCTCCCCATTGTGCAGGAATGAGGTCTACAAGGGTTATGTCACACTCAGCCTTAAGGAAGACATGAAATGAAAGAGACAGCAGGCAGCTAGTGGCAGAGAAAGAGAAGGAAAGAAGGGAGTTTAATGAAAGGTCTCTGTGAGTGGAAGGTTGACACTGTGATGCTGGTGGGATCTCTGCAACGTGAGATAATCATTGATCCAAATGAGTACAGGTACTGACTGGAGCCTGGTTCAGCTGGGTAGGGCAACTGGTACACTGTTTAATTGCAGGCCAGCTTTCCATATGTAGTTGTTGGCTACTGTTGTAGACCCATAAATTGTTTATACATGGTTTGGTTGGTTTTTTATTTGCCTGAACTAGGTATTAAATAATTTTTTTCTCTCTTGGAAATAAGCAAATGAGGAAACATGCAGTATTAGAAGGGTTGCTTTCATGGAATGTGAATAGACTGAGGTTTGAATGGCCAGGTCCCCCTTTGAACACTGATATTCTCAGTCCATCATTGCTCAAGCAGCTTCTCACAAACCTCTAACTTTTCTTGGTTTCTCAATTGTTGCCCTCCCTGAAGAAAAGTGCTTGCAAAGTAAAATTTAAAAAAAATAGCAGCAGCGTTAGAACAAATGAAATCCATATTTTAGAAAGAGTTGAAAAATATTAATAGTTTAAAATATTAATAATTTTAAAGACCAGCAAGTTTTTACTTGAGAATTTCCATGTGATCTGCAAAAATTATCACACCATCCCTATGAGGAAGTGAAGACTGAAGGAGACAGGAGGTATCCATGTATTCAAGTGACAGAACAAACTGATGGGAAGCATGGATGGAACAAGCTGGGAGTTTGTAGCATGTTCTGAGGAGGGCAGAGCAGAAGGTGACATTTTGGCAGCCAGAATATTTTTAAACGGGGCTGTGGTTACTATTTCCCTTTATCTTAGAATTTGGCTAAATTTTAACTCATTTTCTTTATTATTATTTAAAACACCGTTTAGCAATCAGGACACTTACAGAAAGGGGTGGCTGGCAGCCCTAAGGAGCCATGCCCTGTCCCTCAGTCTGGGGACAGTTTCTCCATGCACATTGCCCAGCCTTCCCTGGACAGGCAGCCACCACTGCCCTCCTCACGTGGCTGTGGCCAGCCTCTCCTGCAAGGAATGATGCTGTGATGCTGCAGCAGGAGGCCCCTGGGAGAAACCACACTCTGCTGGCCTCTGGGTCTTGGGTTATTTGTCTTCATCTTGCCTGAAGCCTGAGCTGCCAGTCCCTTCTGGGACACCTCTGTACCTTCACTGTTGTTTCTGCTCCTGTGAAGCCTTTTATTTGCCTCATTCATATTCTTGGGAAAGTGGCTAAATTAAAATAGATTCTGTAAATTGCATGGATAATATAGAGCTTCAGTGACATGGCCTGAAGTTTTTATTGGTAACTGTTATATCTTACTGCAAAGTCTTTTTTGCACACAATTCCTCCCCACTAGGTTATGGAGAGGTTATTGCTGAGGCAATAATTTTCTCATATTCTTGTTTGTGATTTTGTTCTTTCAGCTCACAGGAGAGAGAAAATCACTGTCCAAAAATGGCATTCAGAGCCAGGTGCCCAGCTTGAAAGTGTGATGCAATTTTGGTATGGAGAGAGTGTGAAGCAGGAATTTCTGGATGAAATTTCCCAATATGTGCTGCGCAGAATTTATAGCCTGAAGGATTTCCCTTGGCATTACCTTTAATCAGCGAGAATCTTTCAATCATTTGTCTTCTGCCTTAGCAGCACATGGACAGGTGTTTGGTGTTTGATCATGACCCCAAACTGTGACCACTAGGTGCAATCCTGCTGTTTGCTCATGCTGAGGAGGATGACAGAGCCTGATTCCTGCTTCCACCTCTTCCTACTTCTTGTCTCTACCACACTGGGGGCACTGCCAGCAGCAGACAAGAAAAAAGTAGTCAGTTCAAGGCATATATTCTTCCCAGTTCTTATATGGTAGAGTAATGAAAAAAAAAAAAAAAACTTTGCCTGGAGATCTACATTTTCAAGAGTTACTACAAGCTTGGGGAAGTAGTTTTACAGGATGGTCAGACCAGAGCTGTGTGTCTCAGAGCTGGGATCATACCTGCTAGCAACCAAAGCTGCACAAGTCTCTGCTCACATTTAAAGTTCTTGTACTATATCAAAAGACATCCAGAAATTTTGCTGGGGGTCTCTGAGCTGTGCCAAGGCTGCCAGTGCCTTCACTGGACCCAGTCATCTGGTCCACCTTGCACCTCCTTGGTGGACTTCATCTCAAGGGGCTTTCCAGCCTTAATGATTCTCTAATCCTTATTTTGCTCCCCAGTTTACTGAGCCCTGGCTTCCTTCCAGTGTGACAATCCTGGGTAATTAACAGCTGCATTTGCTTTGGACACTTGGTGAAGAGGGTCTGTGTGTGTGTGTGTGTGTGTGCGTGTGTGTGTGTGTGTGTATGTCTGTCTGTCTCTCTGTCTGCTCAGGGCAGGAGGAAAACAATGCCCTCAAGGATGGTATGTCAGATGCTTCCTAGAATTGCAAATTACAATACTATGTAATGCTTATTAATGTTCTAGGTACAACAAAATAAATTGACTAATCTATTCATCCATTCTCTGATGAAAAACTACTCATTTGGACTGGCCTCATTTTCTTTGTCTGCAGCTCTCTGATCACATCCTATTTAATTTCCTCTTCCATCGAGACACCACACATCCAAATGTGAGTGTTGTTACCATGTTCTGCCTAATTAGCTATAATCATCCTTGTTGAGGGAGGCTGAATTCAGAAAAGTCCAGTAAAAACTGATTCTTTTCCCCCTCCCCCACCATTAGCCTTGACTATCAGGCAGGTTTTTTGTTGTTACAGTGCTAACCACAGCTGGTATAATTTCCATAGCTCAAAGGCCATTAGTAGGGACAACTGGCATGGAAAGCATCTGGTATCTTCTGAAGGAGGATGAAGGCAGGCTTGAGGATGAAGGCACCATCCTCCAGCTGGAGGGAGCCAGCAGAGGCCTTGGACCAAAGCTCAGTTCATGATGTACTACTTCCAAAGGGGGTTGTGGCATTTTATTTACAGTAGCTGAAGGGGTGGGAAACCATGTCAGCAGGGATTTTAGGAGCCTCCATCCATCAGCTGGGTGTTCTTACACCTGTTACTTTCATTTTTTTTCAATGATGTATTCCTTACTTGATTTCTCAATTGTTGCCCTCCCTGAAAGTACTTTTTGGAGAGGTTTACACCCTGGTCTTGATGGAACTTTTCCATACCTATGCAACCAGTCCTGCCCATAAAGGAGGAGGAGCCCAGGCTGGCATGGAGCTGCTGATCCTGCAGGTGGGCAGACCATGGATTTGTCACCTTGGATCCCACTGTGAAACCAGGTTGATAGCCAGGCATCCTGGTGAAAGATGTTTTCTTGCAGAAACAGCACGTTGTCTGATGCATAACTGCATCACTTGGCCATATGTGTGCAATGTGTGATTGTGCCCTGGATGAGCCAGCAGATGATCCAGCTCTGGGTGGATCTGGTGCTGCTCCTCAGGAAGGCACTGGAGCTGGAGCCACTTAATGCTCTCAGGCACAGGGTGAGATTCTGCATTTAAACTCGATGATCCCTGTGGGCCCCTTCCAGCTCAGGATATTCTGTGATTTTGTCATTCACTTCTGAGGCTTTGGACACTTAGGAAGCATTGGACTTCCAGGTCCAGGCAGCAGCAGCTCTGCTGGCTGTGCAAGGCAATGACAGGCATGCAAGGTGAGGGTCACGCTGTAAGGGCTTTTCCTGGGATTCAAGAAAGCTTTGTAAATGAACCAGAGAGAAAAATGGCTGTAATTTTTCAGAGCCCACTGTATATAAAGATGACATTTACCCAGAGGAGAACTGTTTCCACAGCATACAGACATCTGGAGTACACTGTTAGATTGATCCCTTGTAGGGGAAAATTACCATTACTGTTCAATTGCACACAGACATCTTAAATTATTAATGGAATTCCTGCCTGAGGGTAAACATTGTAGATTCACATTCTGAGATTTTCTGAGAGCTCTTTGATTGCTCACAACTAGGGCTGTTAAATACAGTTATTTGCTTTATACATTTTAAATGGATCGATATCAACTGAAGAAATATAAGGGGGAATGGAGAGTGAGAGTAAAGGAGTAGGAGTAAAGCTACCATCAGTATCCCTTGAATCTTAGGGATTTTTAAATCTGGCTTGAGGTTTTGTCCCTTAACCTCTATGGAGCACCAGCCCAGACCTGCACACTGCCCTTATAGTCATGAATGTCTCAGGGGCTGTTTGCTGGGGCACCAAAATCTGCAGTTTATGAAGGGGGAAGGAGAAGACCACATGGCCCTTGCAGCAAGGATGCTGTCCTGGGCAGTCCCATGAGTTCTTGGTTACCCAGAGAACTCATCTCTGTGCTTTCCTTTGCTTAAGGGAAGTTATATTTTACTCATGGATATGAATAGCTTTCTGAAGACACACCTCTAGAGATTCCACATGGAGTTTCAATCTGCTCTTTGCCTGTGTGCTGCACCTTTATTTGGCACCTGTGGCCACTGCTATTGCTCTTTCTACTCCTGTCCTCTCACCAGCTTCTTAAAGCCAGCAGCAACAGAAGAAAAGCCAGGCTGAGATGGAAGAGGGTGCTTTGCCTCCTTTCCAGGTTGCTGTTTGTGCTATTCCTCCTTTTGCAGCTGTCTTGGGGTAAGGTTTCCTAAGGTGGTGTGAGCCAACAGAACAGCTCCCTGCTGCCAGGAGGGGGTGGTTCCCATCCCACCCCTGGCCAGAGCTCCTGCCACCACCTCTGCCAGGGATGGCAAGCACCAGGCTCCTCTCTGAGCAAAAGCAGTGCCCAGGTTTAGACATTTTGGTAGGTGAATGGGAACAGGAGAGGCTCTAAGAAGGTGCTAACCAGGCAAGGTGCTGGGGTAGTGGGGCCAGCAGGAGCAGAAGTGGGACCAACTCCCTTTCCTCAGCCATGGGCAGCTCTGCAGGCTCAGCTGGGCATCCAGCTTCAGCTGCCAGCAGCAGCTCAGCTTTCTTTCTGCAAGTGCTTTCCAGGTGCCACCTCTCTCCAGGCAGAGGGGAAGAGCCCTCAGGTTGAGGCAGACACCTGCTGTGTGCTGTGAGAGGGTGCCAGGTGCCCATGCTTGCAGGAGAAATGCAATGGAGATTTTGAAGCCCTCCCTTTTGGCAGGATGGTGCTGTTTGCTATTGCAAACTCAGCCATGCAAAAAGAGGAAAGCTTCTCCAGACAAAACTGGCACATAAGCAGAGTGCCAAAGCTTTGAAAAATACTTATGTCTGGGCTCTGAAGTATGTTTCATTTTAATTCTTGTAAGCAAAATAACTTTCTCTTCAGGGAAAGAGAGACCAACCCAGCTATTTTCTTTTTAACTCAGCCTAAATCTGTGAAGGCATTGGCACATCCTTTCTTATATCAAGATTCATCCTCACTCATAACATTTCTATCTATTCCATTCAATCTACACATTTTTTCATACAATCCTGCTGCCCTCTGACTCCCCAACAATGTCAGAAAACTTCAGCACTGAAGTGAGGAAAATGGTGATTTAGTATGCCCCGCAGGAAAAAGAGAAAAGATTCTTCTAACACTGTGGAGAGAACTGTTGTTATATTTGATGCCCCATTTGCCACAAACAATATGTTAATACAAACATGTTTCACAATATGTTAATCTTAAATCAAGCATGTAATTATTAAGACTGCTGTAACACACCTAGAGTCACAGCACAGTAATTAGTCCTTACAGTGCCATTAGTTTAGAGCATTTTAAAATGAATGGTGACATTCAGAGATATCGTAGGGTATGTTCACAATTCCCAAACAGTGAATCAGATCATTTAATTCATCCCAATGTCAGCAAACAGGTGGTCTCCTATAATACACACAAATGTATTTGGGATTTGAAATTAGAATTAATTGACAAGATATGTGGGTCTGGAAAGATTGGATGGAGTTCCAAAGCCAGCATTTGAGCCATATATTAAGTGGATTCCGCATCACTTTGCAGTGTGACCCACACATGGTGG
Source organism: Passer domesticus (assembly GCF_036417665.1). Classification (NCBI taxonomy): domain Eukaryota; kingdom Metazoa; phylum Chordata; class Aves; order Passeriformes; family Passeridae; genus Passer; species Passer domesticus. The sequence goes on from NC_087475.1 coordinate 25,695,288, forward strand.
ACAAGCACAGTGTAAGGCCCAGAAGTAAGCAAGCAAAAAAAATTTAACCTCCCTGACAGCAACAGCACTGCTTTTGATGGAATCGCCTCTTAAAAAACTTTTAGAAGGCAAAATACAACACAGGAAAAGCATGATCATTCCAAATGCCCCAGGAAGCAAAAGCATGAGGGATATCGATACTACAGCATGTTTTTGAAGACTGAAAACTCAAATCTGACCCCTGAGGACATATTTAGCTGGACTTGACATTCAGGCCCAGAAGGCTATGCCAAGTCATTTGAAAGTCCAGGACCTCGTTTTTAGCCGGCTGTTTCTCCATTACAAATGCACAAATGCCATTCAAAGTTGACCTAGAAAGAATTACATGACACTAATGTTGCAACATGAGCCCACCTTCAGGAGATGCTGCACAGCTGTGATTTTCTCGAATACATTCTAGTAGTAAAGCTGAGGTTCAGAAGGGCCAGTGCAGTCATTTGTTAGCCCTGGAGTGCAAAAGCCATCTGACATGAGACAGGAAAATCCAAACCTGTGATATTTCAACCATGTACCAGGGCTTCTGAAAAAACTACCCCAAATCCCCCAAAGTACTTGAACACTTTGAATGTATCACAGTCCATAGTGTGGCTATCAGGGTCAGCAGGTCAGGCTAATGACCATCATCAAGTCAGAGGTATTGCAAACACTTTTCAGACATTACGAGGTCCAAATCTTTCCGTGGCATAAATCAACCTGATTAGAGCCAAGGAGGCAATAAATGGTCCCCTTAAATCACAAACCCCTCCCGTGCAAGTCACTCTCCATCAGAGGCATTTGCAGGGGCCACGGGCTGGCTGCCAGGGCCTCTTTGCTGGGCAATGCCTGAACAGAGAGATTTGTGGGTGAAGGCACAACACATCCAGGTTTAGGTATTGGAGTCTCCCATTTCTTGTGCCCTCTGCTTATTTATTACTCATTGGGCATTGAACATATTCTTCTCAGCTGTGGAAAAGCTGCAGATTTTTTCCAAAGATGTTGTTAGAGAAAATATTTCTCCTTTAGCTACCACTTGATATTACTAGCTCTTACACTTGCCAGATGACTTATGACAGAAACCTCTCTGTGTCTGGCATCCTCAACACAGGTGCTGAACTGTAAGCACTGTTACTTTGTCCCAAGGCATCCTGTTCAGCAGTTTGCTGTTTCTGTAAGGAACATCCCCACCTCCTGGCTTACTTTGAGATCACTTCATTGCTAGACAAGGCTCAGAAAGGAAATAAACCAGGTTTATTTGATCAAAGTGTCAAACAAGTGTGAAGTGCTAGCCTGCTTACAAAGGACCGTACCTGCTGCCCATCCTGTGTTTTAGCTGTTCTTTTCTCTTTGACTCTTCTCCTGATTGGCACAGCTTTACTTCAAACAATATATTTTAGCAAGGAATCCTTTTCTTAACTCTTTTATTCCTGTTTGCATGTGGACATTTTATGTTTGCTCTTGATGTGCCAAAGCATGTGGCTTTACAAAAGTGGAGTACCTCCATGTTGTGTTGATATGTTTATACTAATGAAGTGTCTTTTAAATGTGAGCTGTTTGAGTAGAGAGTCCTTGATCTCCAGTTTTTCCTCATCTATTTACCCCTTCTCTCAAGTGTCAAGCAATTTGCAACCATCAGATGACTTCCTAACATTTTACAAATCACACATACAGAAGGAGCCCTGGGGGACAGCACTTTTTTGTCTTCTCAGAGATGATGGGAACCCTTTCGTGAGCTGCATGAAAATTTGCCACTTACAGAGTCTAAAATGCATGACTTTGACACACTGCTATTTGTGTAGTTCATGTGGTGCCCTCAGTGTCTGCAGGGGCTGCACATGACTGTGGCATCACAGATGTCTGACCCAGCAGGCCAGGTGCCAGGGGATTCTCTGGCAGAGCACTGGTGTTTAAGTTTTGTGAGAGAAGTGCACTTCAGGAGAAACTTGAAAAACTAATGAAGTCACCAACACAATGAGCCTCATTGTTTCATTTCAGCTTTTTTGTCACCAGTCTGATCTCGATCTCCCTTGGCAATTTTTTCAGATTTCTCCTTCTGAAATTGGTGCAATAATAGACTAGTGAAGATCTAACTGGTAAGTTGTATTACTCCAGCCCTGACCTTTAAAATTCAATGCTAACATGGTTTGAGGCTAGTGAACAAAACAAAAACAAAAATAAAAAAACCCTATTTTTTATTTAAAGGGATTTTTGTCTCTCTTGCACAGTAATCATTCCCACTAAAGTAATAAAAATTGAAGAGTCTTCAGACCTCTGTCTTATATTGACTACTGAGTTCAGAATTAAGTTCTGCATCACTTAGATTAGGCTGTAGGAGAAACAGCAGGCAAAAAAACCCCAAGGAGTGGGTGAGCTGGTCTGTCTGTACTGTGACAAACATGAGGTTAACAGCAGTTTTCTTACTCCCCTGTTGGCTTCATCCAAGTGGAGAGTAGCTCAAGCAATCCCTCATCCTTCAGTGTTCCCCCAGCTCTGGACATGCAAGAGCAGGGATGGGCTCTGGTGGTTTTTCTGTCTCACTCCAGGAGTGAGCAGTGTAAGTGTACAGGATGGGAATTCCATGTTTGCTGTGGGCTGGAAACATCTGCAGGTCTTGCCTGAGGGAGGGCTGCTCCCCATGCCCTGTGGAGAGAGAGCTGTGTCCTGCACATCCCTTTATCCTGCCAGCCCAGGAGGTGTGTGGGGGAGGTGGGCTTCCAGGAGAGTCCCCTTGGGGGGCAGTGTGCTTCTTCATGTTCCAGCCCATGTCAGACCAGGCTGCCCATGGACTGATGGCACTGTGAGGCTGTGGTAGGCATTTCTGAGCAGTCCTCTCCCATCTCAGCTCTCTCCCATGCCTTTCATAGCACAGCTGGAGCAAGGACAGGGGTCTGACTGATGCTGTGTGTGCACAAACACGAGCCTCTGTGTCTGCAGAGTGCCTGGTGCTGCCGTGGCATCAATGCATGCTCTGCCCTCAGGTGCCACCTTTGGGGTTTCAGGGCAGAAGATTGGCAAGGCCACCACAGGTTATTGGGGCTGACAGTGTAGAGGTCTTGTGGCTCTGACAGGGATGGCCTCAGCTCCAGCATTCCCACCTTTCCATCTCCCTTGACTTCCCCAGTCCACCTGCTCTGCTCATAAAGACGAATACCTGTCAGGCTGGTGACCCACAGGGGGACAACCACACAGTCCTAGCCCATGTCAGTGAGCAGCTGTCTGATATCTGCTTCAGGATTTCAGGACTTTTCTAGGTGAGTTCTCCTGATGGCTTTCCATTAAAGCATGCACCTTCTCCCTGTTAAGAGAGTCTCCCCAGGCATAAAAGCATTTCTCAAATGTTGCAGTAGAAGGCATACAGGTGGCACATTTCCACCAGGTCCACCTTGGTTTCAGGAAGGTTATAGAAAAATGCTGGTTTTGCTCCAGGCAGAGGCTACTCTTCCCTAACAAAGCCATAACCAATGGCTTGCAAAGAGGCATGTGGTGAGCCTGGCTGTGGGGCCCCCCAGCACAGAACCAGGCAGCCCCGAGTCTCCACAAAGCCATGGGAATGTCCTCCTGTCTCAGGGATGAGGCTGCTGCTCCTTGCAGAGCCAGTGAGCAGGAACCTTCCCCTTGTGTGCTGTGATAACCATATGGCAGCACAGCCTGCAGCTCACTCCAGCACAGCCTTCTCAAAGGAGGCTTTGTCCTGCCCAAAGGGAAACACCCAGGTCTCTCCTACCAGGGCTGCACTGATGTGGTGCCACTTACCCACCCTGGTAAAAGTGACTTTGTACTAAATACACATTTAGAGCCTGCATTATTTGAGAAAGACCAGTTCCATGCAGTTTCTAACAAGTGTTGCAGATTTTAGGTTGTGGACATCTGCTGCAGGCTGACCATTCTCTGAAAAGTCAGGTCAGGCCAGTGGACAGTGCTGGCCTTTGGTTCTTCCCCAGGTGGCTTTATGCAAGATCTTTGAGGAAACAAGGATACAGAAAAGCTTTAACGTTAGCCTTAGGAGTAGGGATATAAAAGTAGAGATAAATAAGCAGCTGAAAGGAGGATATGGGTGAAGTCTGAGAGAAATTTATGTTGTGATCTACATTATTCAAAATATTTGTAAGTGATGTAGGAAGAAAAGCATCCGTCATGAGGTGGGAGGGTTTGTTGGTCAGAGAATCATAGGATTGTTTAGGTTGGAAAAGACCTCTCAGATCACTGAACCCACCTGTTAAAGCAGCTTGCCATGTCCACCACTAAACCATGTTCCTAAGGCCACAGCTGCAAAATTATCCCAAGGAATCTGAACTGTGACCAGCTGCAGAAGATCTCATGGTACAAAATAAATAGAAATAAAGGCAGAGGTGAAAGCTGGTGTTACAGCATTCACCACAGGTCACATAAGGAAAACAATCTTAACTACATACATACAAGTATTGGTGGGCTCTCCAAGTGCATAAGAAATATCTGATAGTGCTTTGAGAACACATTTGAGTGTTAAGGAGTAAAGAGACTGTTGGTAATTACTAGGAAAAGAAGGGAGCACAAAACAGCATGCATCATTACACTGTAAATTTATGATGCATCCTCTTTTCATATACTGTCATCTCTCTCAAAAGGTTATCATGGAAATGGAAAAGAGGTACAGGAAATAACAAGAATATGCTGTATAGATCCACTTCAAAAAAGCACTGAACAGAATGTGATTCTTCTGCTTGGGAAACAGATGATTGAGGAGAAATATGATGTAGCTCTACAAAATTGTGTGCTGCATGAGAAAATGTATTCACTGCTTCTCACAGAACTGTGGGTCACCAAATGAAACCACCAGAGACAGCATATGAAAAGGAGCACTTTTCAGTGAAAATTGAATTTTCACAGAATACTGATTTTTTTATCTCATTGGCAAAGGATGTTATAGTAGTCAAAATTATGAGCAGTTTCAAAAGTAATGAGACAAACTGATGAAGAGGAGGCAGTCAAGGGATATGGGAAACTGGTGTGCAGATACACTCTGGCTGGGGCCAGAGCTGGTAGCAGAGGCAGGCAGCAGCAGCTGGGCTGCAGCAGCAGGAGCACAGTGAGGAGCTGGGGCAGGAGCCCGTGCCCAGCACTCGTTGTCAGAGCCCATCTGGGCAGCACCAGTTTGGGGCCCCAGAGCAGAAAGGCGCCGGGAGCCGGAGCGAGCTCAGCCTGCAGCGCCCGGGGCTGGAGCCCGGCCTGTGAGCAGAGGCTGGGGCTGAGCCTGGGCAGAGACAGCTTTGGGGGCACCTCACAGACACCCTGAGCCCGGGGCGAGGGGAGGGAGAGGAGGCAGCCGAGCTCTGGCAGAGGAACTGAAGGGCTCAGGGTGGGCACTGAAACATTTCCATGAGGAGAGGCAGGTCCTGCACAGGGAGGCTGGGCAGGCTCCATCCTTGGGGGATTATGAAACCTGGCTGGGCAAAGCCCTGAGCAACCTGGTCTGACCTCACTGCTGGCCCTGCTGTGGTGCATGAGGCACCTCCTGTGGTCCCCTCCAGGCTGAATTTCCCTTATCTTCTGATTCTCTAATCCTAATTACTTTAGGGATAAATTTTCAGAAGTCAGAAAGGGAGAAAATGTATGGGGGAAAATATTATATTGAACAAGACCCACCCTGATTTGAATTCCATGCATCTGTTTATTTTTAATGTGTTCTTACAAAGAAATAAATGTAAAGAGTAAGAAAAAAAATTTAAATTTAAAAAAAAGTGGAGCACAGTTCTGGGGATAACAGAGCATGTGAGGAGAAACCCTGAAGCCTGAGAGTGACCTGAGCCTTATGACAGTATAAAACTGTAACTGCAGTTGATTCATGTCTGTCCTGAGGAGCTATTTCAATGAAGAGAAAGTAGTTTAAGGCATCCGTTCTGTCTTGTACATCTTCAGCTGGTTCCTTCTGCAAGCTCCTATTACTCAGCCAATCAATCACTCCTGCCCTGTGGCTGCAGAGGTGTCAATGAAAGCCTTCACTACCTTGCACAGTCCTGAATGTACTCAGCAGTGTGTCAGGCAGAGAAAAAAACAAGCTCAGACCTCTGTTCACAGGCTGAGTTTGGAAGATTTGTGGCTGAGAAGACCTAGCACAGGGGTTTTCCAGAGTGACCCAAGATATTGGATCTGTAGTGTAGAAAACACAGACGAACTTTTCAACTAATTTCACACAAGGCCATTTTTCACCTAATTTCAGCCCATGTTTTGGTACTGAGTGAATTCCTGAAAGGGCTGGAAGTGGAAACTACAGTTAAAGAGCTGTTGGTCTCTTGGAAGTCCCAGGGTGATGTGTCATAAATGTCCATGGTGTGGGGAGGCTGCAGCTCACCTACTGGTGCAGAACAGATGCTGTATGGACTGCAAGGTGGGAACAGTGTGAGAGACATTCCCAGCCATTTATGGGTTACAGAGGAATCTCCGTGCTGTTCAGCAGCATTCATCCTTTCTTCTCTTTATAGCTTTTTATAGGAAGGACAAATCAGCTCCTCCATCAAGTGCCAGATAGATGCTGGCAAAATTTGTTTTTCTCATGCCATGGGACTCTCTGAGATAGTTGTGTGTTCATGGGTCATTTCAGGATGATGCACATTCATTTTACCCTCGGGTAAATTTTGGGCACAATGGGCTTTCCCAGCAGAGAAGGCCTTGGTGACATTGCATCCAAAATCTGGACCTAGCACTGCCATCTCAGAACCACAGAGTCACAGAATGTATCAGGTTACAAGGGATCACAGTGGTCACCTGGTCCAACCTCCCTGCTCAAGAGGGATCATCCCAGAGCACAGAACACAGGATTGTGTTCAGGCAGTTCTTGAATATTTTCAGTGAGGGAGACTCCACACCCTCTCTGAGCAACCTGTTCCAGTGCATGGTCACTGCACAGTAAGGAAGTTCTTCCTCATGTTCAGGTGGAGCTTCCTGTGCCTCAGTTTCTGCCCATTGCCTCTTGTCCCATTGCTTGGCACCCCTGAGCAGAGCAGAGCCTGGCTCCATCCTCTGACACCCCCCTGCAGATACTGGCAGACATTGACACAGTCCCCTCCCAGCTGTCTCTTCTCAAGGCTGAACAGCCCCAGCTCCCTCAGCCTTTCCTTGTATGAGAGATACTCCAGTCCTTAACCATCTTTGTAGTGCTGCACTGGACCCAGTCCAGGAGCCCTGTGTCTTCTTTGTGCTGAGGAGCCCAGACTGGGACACCACTGTGTCTTAATCAATGCCTTGTTCCACTCCGTGTAAGAGCTGAGGAACAGGCTTACAGCATCGTGTTTTCCTGTCCCTAAACAGCAATGCCTGATTTCCTAGGGCAAGACATCACACTTCCACATTAATCGATATAGATGTTTCCAAAGTTTGATACTACAAATCAAGCAAGAAATTAATTTCAGAGTGCAGGAGCCCTGTACTTTCTTTCCCTCTCAAATCAGTTCCAAATGCTTCACTCAACAAGTTTCTCCTCTTTTCAATTACAGTTCTCCAGTGGTAGCAAATAAATTTATTTCAAACACACACTTTTCTCTTCTTTTCAATTATAGTACCCTCTCAAGTAATTTAATTTCTTTCAAGTCTTCAATTCACATCCAACTTTCTCTCTAGCAAATGTATACACCTGGTAACAGAAATGCATTCTGGGCTCTATTTTTCTTTGGAGGTTTTGTAAGGTGTTTTTTTCTCCATTACCTCTGAATTGACTAAAGCAGTTCCACAAGAGATACTTACTCATAACACATGAAAGCTGCACAAGTGGCCTTTTGTTTGGGCCATCTCCTTTGGTTCCAGCAGCTGCCCTAGTCCAGCCACAGGAGGGACTGGAGTGCTGAATTCAGAGTTCAAAACCTTATTTCAATAAACATTTATTTACTATGATTTGCAGCACTAGCTGATGTGATAGTGAAACCCAAGAAAACCTCATCATTATCTGCTGAAGGCTGATATTTTTCTCCACCTTGTCTTCACAAAGTAAGAGAAGATGTGGAGAAGGACAGGGCTTATGAGGCACGTGAGGTACAGACAGAGGGGTGAAGGAGCTGCAGGTTGGTGACTTCCTTGGAGCTGAGACTGGGATGGTCAGCACAGTGTCTGGCTGCTCTGGGAGGGGTGTCATGAAAGACTGGAGGACAAGGCAATCCTAGGAGAGGTGTCATGAAAACTGGAGGACAAGGCAATCTGCCAGTATGTGCACTCGATCCCTCCTGAGAATAAACACAGGACTGAGGCGACCATTTGGCCACAGTGTTCCACCTGTGCAACAATACATATTCAAAAGGGGAAAGGTGGTGAAAAATGCACACAAATTCATTACAACAAGCACTGATTTAAACTGCTCACATGACAGTAAGGGGTTCAGGGAGTGAGGCAGTGCATGGGTCTCGCTTAGCATAGCAGAGATAGGTGGTTGGACTCTGGGATATTTGTTAATTCAGCCAGCTGAGTCAGTAGCTTACTGAACAGACACAAATATTTCTCTGATGCTTTACTACAGCCACCTGTCAGAGGATGGGTAGAGCAGTCAGTAATCCACAGAGATCCCCAAGGAGCTTTCTGCTGCCTGTTGGCTGGATCACAGCAGTGAGTAGCGATGATTCAGGCTTTCCTTAGAGCCGTGTGAGGGTTATGAGAGTGAGGGACAACTCTCCTGAGTCAGCTCTCCTGAGCTCCAGTGACCTGATCTCGACAGCTTGCACGTAGGGACTGAGGTGCTGTGGTGTTTTCTCTGTTCCCACTGGCTCCATCCCCTGGCAGGTCACCAAGCAGGCAGGATCGCTCCTCATGGCACTGGGCAGAGGGAGCTCAGTGCCTGTGGTGGACAGCCACCACAGCTCCTGATGGCCATGGGAAACAGATGGTCACACTTGCTTTCATTCTGGACATTAAAATAGAAAGCATGTTTCTGTCTTCAGGCTCCTCAGCTAATAGTGGTTTATTTCTCTATGGATTTGGCTTTTATTGTGCACCCCAACTGACACCTGCTGTTTGTTTATTGAGTCTGTTTTGATGAGAGTCTGTCTTTTTTTCCCCTTTACTTTTTTGTTGTTGTTGTAATTTTGGGGTTTTTTGTTTGTTTGCTTGCTTGGGTTTTTATTGATAATTTCTCTCCCCATTTCACTGTGGTTTCAGTTCATTCAGTAGCTTCCTAGTTCTATAGCTCTGACCCAGGATCTGGCACAGTACTCAGTCTGTCTCTCTGCCTATACAATACCATTTCTTTCCTTACAAAGGCTTGTTTTCCTAACATCTAAATTGTGCAGAGAGGCCCATATGTTTCCATAGCCCATGTGCTCTAAAGCATAGCAAACCACTATTTAGAAAGAGTGCTCTGCAGTCTCCTGTGCAAGCCAAAACACACTCCTTGGCACACTGCCACTCCCATTTACAGAACAAAGCAGTCTCAGGGAGAAGGTTCTCAGGAGGGCACCAGAGCTGATGTGCACAGCAGAAATATAGGTGCAACCAGAGACCAACACAGCCAGTACGCTCCACATGTAATAATCTGCAAGAAAGAAACCTCCCACATCTTCAGTGCCACACAAGGCTCATGCTGAGCTCCCCTTCCTGAGGTGTGCAATGATTAAACTCCTTCAGAGGTTCCCAAGCACACTGAAACCCACCTCTAGCCATTTGGAGCAGACAAGGGATTGTGTGTGAGTGCACAAAATGTTTGCTGGAGCTTCATTAAATGCCTCCCCCACTTTGCTTTTGTCCTTTCCCATTTTTCTTCTGTGTCAAACATCTGTTCTCACAACTGTCTCACAATTTACTCCCCTCACCTTTTGAGAGGTATTTTTGTTTTCTGCACCAACACACCTCCTTGAAGGCCTTGGTAGTGGAAATGATGGGAGTGACTGGATTTTGCTTGTGACCTGCCACAGAAGGCACCTACTCTCTGCTGGCAGCTGTGGCTTCTGCTGCACAGGGGAGCTGCCCCTTGCTGGCAGCCCCAGGCAGGGTGGGGGAACCTCTGCTTGCTGCAGGCAACAGTGACAAGGGAGCTGTGCTGCATCTGCTAGGGAGAGCCCGTGGTTCTGCACACCTTTGGGTTCAGACACTGGGAAGGGACAAAAGGACAAAGTAGCTGCTGGAAGGGCTCTTCCAACCTCTCGGCTGGTTGTCCTCCATGTCAATCCTGTTTGATCCAGTTAATTGTTTCCAGGTGGGAAATTGGATGTGGAATCTGCTTCTCACTGCAGAGTCTTCCTGCAGCGTTTATGCTTCCACAAAGCAAGGAAGCCTCTCCAGGACTGGGACCTCCTTCCCACCCTCCCTCCTCCTCTGAGCTATGCACCTCCTTTGCTGCAGTTTGATATCCCAAGTATTGTTTGTCCTTGTTTTGGTTTCTTTTTCGTAGCAGATTTGGAATATTCAGTTTTGGCTTCTTTCTCTTTCTATTTGCTGGTGCCTCTTCGCTTTCAGTTTGAGGGTATTGCCCAAGCTCTGCACACCCTCAGGGCGCAGCAGAGAATCCAGGGTGGGGTTAGAGCAGAGCTGCACTCAGGGCTGCAGATAAACAGTGTAAGGATGGATGGGGAATCCTACACATTTGTGTTACTGAGAAGTCAGAATGGGGTCTTAAAATGAAATCTGAGGTAAAGGATTTTTTTTCAGACTGACATATTACACGAGCAGTATGTGGAGGAAGACTGTTCCTAAATGTATAATAAATCAAACTTTTCTTGCACATAATCACAGTGGGACAGAATCTGTAACATTCAGAGTATTTGATATTTTCAAATAGGTTCCTATGGGAGAACATATAGAAGAAGAAAAGAGAACATCTCAGTGTTACTGCCACTCCATGTTGGAGCTGCTGTTTTCTGAACTTTCAGGATGAAAAGAGGCAATCATGCTCATGTTTGCTGTCTTTAGTCTCACAGTACCCAGCTGACCTGTCCAAGAGGTCACCTGTGCATGACTTGGTTCCTCCACTCTGCAAATTGAGTCCGAGGGATGATCCTGTTCTCCAGTCTCTGGATTCAGCAGGATTATTCCCTCAGCTGTTCTGCCTTTTACTATTGGGGTCACGGCAGGCTTAACCTCAGGCAGGCTACCAAAGACCTAATAAATAGAGCTTGTTGTTTTGGGCTTGGTGCCATGCTAACCTGGTTACAGATCATCCAGCTGGCACACATCTGGCTGGGGCTGTGGCACACATCTGGCTAGGGCTGTGCAGTGCACAGAGCAGCTCATCAAGGCTTGAGGAACACTGAGCTGCTGCAGCCCATGTGCCCAGCAAGCCTGTGCCATTCCCAGCAGGGGATGCTTGGCACCAGGGACTGGGAGGGCTGCTGGTCCTGGTGTGGAGAGGGATCTGCCAGAGGTGAGGGCCACGCTGCCACTGCCACTTTCCTTCCCTCCGGAACCTTTAATCCTGCAGCCCTTTGCCCCTGCAGGCCACACGGCAGGCTTAGCACAACTCCACCTGCTGATGGGCAGGGGCTGCCCGTGTCAGGAGGAGCTGGCTTTGCAGGCACCTTCACACCACATAATGGTGACAATGATGATTCTCTAGCTCCAGAAGAGCACTTGGAATACACTTGCCTCCTGTAAAACTGCCATCTACCAGAAGTGGCAGGACAGCTGCCCCTGCTGATGGAGGCAGCGCTGCTCATGTAGAAATTGCTGTGCATTCAAAAAGGGGTGAACAACAATGTTTTACTTGATTACTGCCAGCAATGCCAACCCCTACCTGCAGGATGATGCTCCGAGATGGAGAGTGAAGATCTGTCTAGGAAATGGTGACAGTTTCAGTGAAACAGTGTCCAACCCATCAGCTAATGGAAAACACCTCTGTGATTTATCAATACTAGAATTTCAGCTAAAAGTGCAGACTTGAAATATTAATTATGAATATAGTCCAATAAATAAATCCCTAGGCACTTTATTAGATGTACTGTATATTTAAAAAATCCTAAGAATTCTACACTTCCTAGAATTTACAGGATTTTCTGGTTGGACATCTTATAGTAGGAAGAACTGCTTGATCTCAGGAACTACCATTTAAGTAAGTGCTTTTCTACATCAAGCATATACTTTTTGCTTGGTTCTTCTTACATTGTGTACCTGCCTGATTTTCATAATTTGTCTTTTTGGTACTGATTTTTAGAAAATATTTGTATTATACTGTGTGTTGAATATGAAGCAGAATAAATTCAGGTTCTAAGCTAGGTAGCTGACACTTGATCCAACTCACAACACCTTTTAGAAACAATGAGAATAAAGGGAACAAACCTCAACTTCTCCTCCCCCATACAAAACCTGCAGGCACTATGAAGTTTGTGGTTGGAAAGCACAAGTATCTGTGGTGAGACTGAGCTGCCAGCTAGCCCAAACAGCGCCTGACCTTTCAATAACATCAAAAAGAACACTCTTCTAATACATGGTATTTCCTCTGCAGTAAGATTACATCCTGCCTTTGCAGCAAAACAAACTCAGACAAACTTACTTTTCTCCTTTAACTTACAGTTTTAGCTGGCAAGAAGAAATATAATTAAGACTATGCAACTTAATTTTGTGTTCAGTTTCAAGTATTTGGTTACTTCCCTTGTGGAACACTGCTCAGGTTAGTGATCGAGCCAGGGCACTTGTCTTCAGTGTCAAATGTGTGTCTCCTCTGACTGCACTTCAGCCAGTCAAGCCTAATTCCTGCTGATCTGGAAATGGTTATCAAGTCCTGTATGTGCAGCTCCATCTCAAGGAAGCAAAGAGAAGTTACTCATCAATGCTTAGGCTTTTTGGTGAGAGAGATGATGCCCAGCTTTCATTCTCATATCACAGGTAACATTCATTATGCTTTTTGGGGGTGGGTTAAGATTTTGAGAGTGGCAAAGCTTTTAAATTTGATATTAATAATTCCCATAACAGACTGAAGTAGATGGCTCTTTTATAAATTATTCCACTGTATTAAAAAAAAATTAAAGCCAGATATGCTTTAAAAATAAACCATCTGCCTTAAACCAGAGTTCTTTTGATCCTTGCCTGTGAACAACCAGGCACCAATATGAGACAGGAAACTCTGGGAAAGGAAGGAGAGGTGTGAAATGTCTGGGAGTCATTAGCAGTGCAGCAGAAATGTAGTTACCAGTTGCCAGGAATAGTAAATCCTGCTTACACAAGACTTTTTTTTCCCCCCTCATTCAGCTGGGTCTCAAGGATTTCGGGTCTGTGAATCTGTGTTCCCCAGCCCTGCAGCAGCAGGAAAATGGGATGCTCCCAGGGTACCATCTTCCACTCCTGCCTCTTATGCTTCAGCCTAATTGCTGCACAGCACTGTCCAGCATAGGAAGGTGCCACTTCTACTCCTTTTTGTCAATGTAAGACATCCACAACACTGCTCCATCCCCAGGTTACCTGACCCCAAACATGGCATCCAGGACTTCCATCCTGGAGCATCAAGAAATTAATTTTAGTTGCACCTTGACACTAAGCCATATTTGTGTGGATTTAGGGGCAAATAACAACAACAACAACAACAATGACAACAACAACAAAAAAACAACCAAAAAAACACCAAAAAACCAATCACTTAATAGAGTGACAGAGAAGGTTTTTGTAACAAAGGCCCCTAAAGGCACAATTAAGAAGAATTTCACTGGGTTAGTAACCAGCCTGGAGAACCCGTACCAGGGTTTGAATACGTCAGTGGGAAGCTGCAGTGTGTGTGTGTGTCACTTGTGATGGCAGCAAGGGAGGAGTGCTCCAGCTGCCTCACCCTCTGCTGCTGCTGCCTGCATTCCCAGCTCAGGGCACACAGAGGACGTGCTGCATTGGCTGGGTCAGCGTGGAAACACACACTGGGCAGCTCTGTGCTGGGAAGGTGGTTTGTCACCGACTGGGAGAAAGTGGCAGTGCACACAATAGGTGGAGATGTGTGCAAGGCTGTGGCTGAGAAAGTGTGTGTGGAGCAGCTGTGCTGTAGGTTGTCCCTGGTGGGACAGCAAGGAGCCCTTTTCCATACAGGTGTGTTTTCTGCTCAGGATTTATTTCCATGTGTTGTGAGGCAGCTCTTTTGGATATATTGCATCTGTAATTGGAGTGGCAGAAGCTCCGTAGTAGATTTGTAACTTGGATATAAGCAGGAAAGTGGGGTTTAGTTTGGGACTGCAGGAGGCCAAGCCTTTGTTCAAGCAGTGAAATACACTGTATTTCACAGTGTCTTTTTCTAGCTGACCAAACGAGAGCCAGAGCGAGGGTCAGGATTTGATCAGTAAGATGCAGGGCCAGCAACCAGGAAAGTTCACAGGATGTGAAAGTTATTTGCATCTGCTCTTGAAGCCAAGCAGCATCTCATCTTAATCTAATACCTATCTCAAATGAAAACCTTCCTTCATCACTGTTAGAAGTTTAGCATAGATTTTATTTGGAATCAGGGGATTGTTAAAAATATTAAGGACTCTAACTACGTAAGAGGTAGTGTAACATTTCCCTCTTCCAACGTTGCTAATTTTAACTACTCAGTCAGAAATATTCTGTATCAAAATACTGCCTGAATCTGTACTGACTTGTATTTCTGCCAAAACTCTGCAAATGGTTTTGAAAAACAAAATAGGAAAGGAGCTACATTTAGAGGGAATTAGGGCAAAAACATCTACGTCAGCCAGAAAGAAATAAACTGAAATTTCACACAAAATTGAGTCAAAGAGATTATGAGGAAAATGGTGAGAATAACCAGTTAATGAACTCCATATGACATTTGCAGTGGTGCTATCGAGTTGCATCTGTCAGATGGAAAGAAAACTTTGCTTTTGGACAGCCATTTCCAGAACCAAGGTAAGAGTAAAACAAAGCAATACCTAAAAATAAAAAGTTTGCTTGATGCAAGTATTGAGAATTAGAGACTTGGACAGAAGTGCCAAGTATGAACAGTCCTACAACAGTACTGCCCTTGCCAGGCAAAGAGCTGGTGAGACTTTACCTCCAGGTGTTTCAAACCCAGCAGTCTCTTCAGAACTGCCAAGCACAGCTTCATTCAAGCAGCTCAGCGCTGCTGTCAGCAGAATCTGAGACTCGGGAACTCAGGCCTGAGCAGGGTTTGTGAGCGCTGACAGGCTGCCCAGACCACCTCAGCTGCTCTAGCACAGCAACCCCAGGGAAGTCCTCTGCATTTCAACAGCAAGATAGTTAAAAACAAGGCCTCTGCATCATCAATAGCTGTATGTACCTGCCCACTGCAGGAGGTTTGGAAGCAGATGATTTTTAAGGTCATTTCTACCCGGGCCATCCTGTGATTCTGTGGTAAGGGAAGACACAGCTGCATCCAGCAGAACTCATTCTGTGCTTGACAATCCTCTGCTTACCAGTCCAGCACAGGAGTGCAGCTGGATCTGCTGAGCTTATTACTTTTATACCTTATTGCTCACATGCATCTCAAATTACAAGACAAACTGAATCCAGAAAATTCCAAGGAAGCATGAGAACTTTTTTCCTGTGAGTGTGGTATGGGCTCACAACAGCAGCATACACTTGGGTACGTATTCAGCAACCTCAACCACGCTGGGATTCTGTGATTCCACATTTCATGTTTCATTGAAGATTTATGAGATAATTTAAAAACAAGAATTTAGATGGCCTTTGCAGTAAATAAATATATTGTCTCAAAGAGCATCTGCAAAAATGCCATCTTTGAATTCTTATCCTTATTTGATGTTTTAAAATGTATACACCTCAGCTCTTGCCTGAGTCATACTCTGTCACAGCGGTCTGCCTTTGCAACATGAACTGTAGACAGACACCTGGGGGACACACAGAGTGCACCTACATCATATGGCCCTTTCTCCACACAATCCTAATTTAACACTTGGCTTCAATGGGGCCTGACAATAGATACAGACCTTGAAATCTGTCTCTTTATCAGCATGTGGCTGAACACACAGGCACAGAAGTGCTTTTTCAAATAATTGTAAGTACAATGTCTTCTAAGGTATTTTTAGGTGAAAATGTGTGAAGAGCAAGTGAATGAAAACCAAATGTACACAGATTTTAAAAATCTTGCCTTATGAACAGAATCTTATCTTGCTAAAATTATCTACCTAACATTACACCCTCATATGCCAACTTACCAAAGTTGTACCCAAAGCAAGCTCTCCAGGGACCAGTTTACAGCCATGGTAAGATGGAGTAAGGAAAGATGGCAGTGCTTATTATGAGCTGCTTTCATTTATTTGAAGAAGTACCAGAAGGCATGTGGAGCAAACTCGGCAAATACTAAAAAGATCCCGAAACCCAAATGCTACAGCAAACAGGAGCCACTGTCTCCTGACAGTACAGGGCCATGGCCTGTGCTCCTCTGGGCACTGCACAGCAAATTAAACCACCTAAAACCAGGGCCCAGGTACCGCTGTCCAAGCACAGACACGTGGCTAATGTGCATGCCAGAGCAGCTCATCTCAGGTAACACTCAGCTCTCATTAAAGGTCTTTTTTTTTTCCTTTTTTGTTCATTTCCAGAAAGCACTGAGGAGTTCTGCTGGTCTGTGAAAGAATTGGTCAAGTTTCCTGCAAGTCCTACTGTCAATCTGAATACACTGTGAGCATCTTGTGCCCAGTGAACCACTCAGTGTAAAGGCTAATTCAAACACTGACGTCTCTAAAATGAATAGCATTTTGCCTAAAAATGTTTGAATGAGACTATAATTTTTTATTTACAGACAAGCAATATTTTAACCAGGTATTTTTTAAGCTGAAGGCTGATGAGAGCTGTCATACACCAGGTATCCAGTTTGTGTTTCTGTAATTCAGTCAACGATAGCTTGTTGGGCTGTTCCCATTTGCTTTCATATATGGACAAGAAAAAATCCACCAGCAGCACTGAGCAAGATTATGAGAATTGTGACTTATACACTATTGAACACTTTTTCAACTTGCCGCTAAAATAATAACATCTGAACAAAATATTCAGATACAATGTAATATGTTTCTTTATTTATTTAAAATCCAACTTGTAAAGGTCCCTTTTTAAACAAAACAAGAACAAAAAAATCAACACAATTCAGAGGGCTTATCTCATTTACCATATTCTTCCCCACTCTTCACTTATAACACAAGCAGCAACTTATAGTATTAGTGCTCATATAGTGCACTTATATGAATTTTGATTTGTGTATTAAGCATTAAATACAATGTATTTTCCGTGAGCATAGCCCAAAGAGTACACAATGTTACATTTTCAAAGCATATGTTAAAAAAAAAAGACAATAAATGTATATCCAGGACAGTCAAACTCAAATATTTTGACTTGGCAAATTCTATAACGAGTAACAGCAATTTTAAACTGTGTACAAAGCAGAACAGTGCCAACATGCCTCCAGTCTGTGAGCTATGGTAAAACATCAAGCACACATACAAAGGAGAGAAGCCAAAGAAACCCACCACAGAGCTAACCTGAGGCACACCCAACTGCGACCGAACAAAGGCAGCCCACGTCCCCACTCTGTAATGCAAAGAGCCCAACAACAACAAAAAGCATTCTACGCTACAGAAAGTGAAACAGCAACTTCTTCCAAATTTGTCTCTGCATTTTTAAACAACTCGTTCGAAAAATTTAAAGATGAACATCTAATTATACCAAACAAATGTACAAACTATAAAGTCAGAGAAGCTCCAGAAGATTGCCACTTTCAACCTTGCATAGTGAGAGCTGGCATTGATATTGCTACCATAGCTTCAGCAGAAGATACGGAAAAGAAAAAAAATTACCTCTAAGTGATGCACATATGTAGCAATTTCTTCACAAAATTCAGTTAAACATTGTTTTAATAAAAGGGAAAACAGCTCTAAAAAGGGAAAGATAGTGTTCACAAGCTTAGAAAAAAAATACAAAACCAGAACATTCCATAATAAAAAAATAAAAACAATAAACATTCCATCATGACAGCACCTATTTTATCACTAAATAAGCCCCATACATGCAACAAACTACAACTATTGTATAAGGCCATCAAATTAAAGGTTTACTTTTCATATAAACAAAGTGTAAAAATAGCAACAAGTTGCGATCTTCAAATTTAATGCTATGTGAGGATTCTTTCCCCCCAGTTTCATTTGGTAGCAATTTCAATAAGCATTAGATATGTCATTGATCTAGGAACCGTGGTACAAATACATTGTGCCTAGGACAGTATTGTCATATCTCTGTTCGACCTTGACAGAATTGGAATGCTCAACAACACTACTGAGTTCAGGGATGCTTTCAGCAGTATCCCCAAAGCCATGGTAGTGTCCATAGTGCAAAGTGTCTCCAGGGTCTTCCACCCACGAGGGCCGGTTAGAAACGCAGCTACTCGGGCTTCCGTTCAGGTGCAGAGATCCACACATATCAGTGGAATTACTCATGGCTTTTTCGGGCTCCTCGGTGCCGTTACTGGTATGAATCCGATGCCTGCTGGGAGAAGTTACTCCAGGAATGACTCCGTTAGGTGTTAATGCTAAGCACTCCTCACGCCTGGCATCCATCCCACCGAGCTGCTGTGCGGCGCTGAAATCCAAATGTCCATTGATGGCACATCCATTTGTCAGTGCATTCAATATGGAGCTACTGCTATTCATATCTGCATTAAGAAATACACCTGTCACCAACAATTACGAATAAATCGAAATACATCAAAATGTCTCCACTATACTTCATTTACTTAAAGACGTTTCCATACACAGCTTTGAAAATGAATCTATCCTTTCTTTATAACAATGTAGTTCGAAGTAATGAGATCTGACCAGTAAATTTGTGGCATGGATTCTTATGTTGAAAACAGAGCTATCTATCCACATTTGTTTTGAAAACATAGCTGTATTAATCTTTGCAAAGACAATGTGAACTTCTCAGTTTGTTTGTTTGGGTTTGTTTTTTTTTTTTTTTCATTTAACTGTAAGAACTAAGTGCAGCTGACAACATTCTGGGCAGTATTTCCAAGGGAGGAATAAAAGTGATCTTTCCACCTTAACTACAATGCCCTCTTGGAAGGTTATGTACATACAAGAACTGAGAATCTGTGAGAGGGTGAAGGGTGGTTTTTTTTCCATTTTTCAGCTGTAATTTAATTGTGGCATTTTCTTTTTCTTTTTAATTGTAACTCTCACAGTACAGTATGCACTGAAGTAAGTCACATGAAGAAATGTTACATTGGAGTGCTAATATAAAATGTTTCCAAGTTCCTTTATTCAGAAAGTACTTCAATGTACCTAGCAGCTTGCTAAATAACATACTGGGCAGGTTTGTATTTAATGCTATGTTTATAACAGCATGTGTACAATCCACATGCAAAATGCCATACAACAGCAACAGCAGAGTGCACAGAAGACTAAAAAATAGTAGTAGGAAACAAAATTCTAAAAATGTGCATGCAAAAATCACTGACAACTGTTTTGAATCAATTTCTCCTTTGAAGTTAGCAATTAGTACAGTAGGTTTTGTTTCCATGAACAGATTTCATCAGTCTGTCTGAAATGCATGTTTTTGCAGTGGTACTCAAAAGTACTAGCACAAAAAATGCATGATACATTCTGCCTTTAAAATATAATTTATGTCTATATGGGTAAAGATGAGCAAGGCAAACATAGCAACTACAGAGCTATGTGGTGACATTTAAAGATTTTACATTCTGTGATTATCCTTGGATACATGCACATATGTTTATGTCTCCATGAACGCATAAACCCATGTGCAAAACAGGATTGCATTTATGGCGTGTATGCAAATTAATTCAGTTAATTTAGTCTGTTGGCAACTTCCCACATTTGTAAAACACTGGGTTCCCATTTAAGTGACACATAATGAGTACCACTGTCTGACAAGGAAGAATCTGGAGTTTTGGTTCTCTCTGTTTTTTGCATGGCCATTATTTGAATTACAACACTGACACTTCACAGACACCAGTATGTTACACAAGAAATGTGTCCAATTTGTAACTTCCTGGATGTACTAACTGGAGTTTCCCATTCAGTCCCTGCATCAGTTAAAATAACCACATCAGCTAACCTCACTAACCATGAATTCTCATTAAAAGTGGAAAAAAAACCCCATAAACCCATCACGACATCAAAGTTAATACTTCAGTGATGAAAACGCACAGAAGGAGTTTCACATAGTGTTTATTAACTTAAAAGTGCAAAATTTTAACTGTTTAAAATAAACCATTATAGGCTGGTTTTGCCAAATAAAATTTAATAAATCTGGCACTTCTATTAGTTAATATGCAAAAGTAGGTAATGAATAGTTTTAGTGATAATTATAGAATGTTATTATTGGTTAAAAATGAGCACCTATAGCAATACAGCAATAGTATATATTTATGAAAGAAAATAATTTTTCCATAAATAAGAACACTTAGTAATTATCACTGGAAAATACCATAGTCTACTTTTAAAGTATTGATTATATATATGTATATCTATTTATTCCTAACATATTAAAATATCTATCATTATAATTCCTTTTGTTGAAGTGGATCTGTGGTACAAAGCATAAACATATTTCTGGCAGAAAAAAAATTAATAAATAGGAAATTAATTTCTGAATGTAATAATGCACGACTGTAGTAACTCCATGTCTTAACCTACAAAGTGCAAAAAAGGCTGACCCAAGACAGTTTTAATCAAACTCTATAGGCATCCTGTCACCAAAAGCATCTTGATTAAGCAGCCCTTAAAAAATCTAGAGCATTAAAATTGACCAATCCTAGTAACATTTTGACTGTTTCATTATGATTGGTACAAAACACAAAATCTGTTTTGCCAGGTACACCAGTTCTAAATAGTAGATTAGAACTGTGATGTCTGGTCTTCTATTTACATAAAAAAACCCACAGCAAGATTCTGCCCTTATGTCATTGTGTCTGAGAAAGTTCTGAACACAGGGTTTATGTGTAGACTATTCTCTATAATATTTTTGTACTATCTTGAATACAATTTTATCACAACACCTTATTTTCAAAGCTAGAATATGCTTCCCTATCAAGTCTTCTTACTATCCACTCAATCAAAATTAAACAAATAATTTAGCTTATTTCTGAATTTCTTTTAACTCATAATTATAGCAACTAGAAGCAAGGCACAACATAAAACAAGCCTCAGGTTAAAAGAGAAACAGCCATCGTGGACTTGTTTACTTGAAATGTTAAGAAATTACTAATAAACCTTCTCTTTCACCATTACAATACATTGCATGAAACAGCTAATTTTTGATACCTACTAAACCCCCAATATAATGGGTGTTACAGCAATACAATAGTTTTCAAGACTCCAGACAACAATGTGCAAAAATAAAGGACTAAGTTTTATACTTAAATTAAAAATAAAACGCATATTGATTCTTGCAACGACAAGGAGTTTGCATTGCAGAAACAGTGTATATTTCAATTTCTTTTGGTCCAACAGAAGTACTCTCCTGTTGTTTGGTGTCTTCAACCATTTGAGTGTTGTAGTTAACAGGAAACTGTCCACTCCCACCTGATACAACAGCAAACTCTCTATCAACGTGCATATTGTCAGCATCGTCCTCAGCTCCTCCATTCAGCATTGGTATTAAGCCATCAAAGCTGCAGGCTGACAAAGAAAGTCATGTTTAGTCATAAGTGCCCACTTGAAAACTCAGCCAACAAAAAGGTGAGTACTTTGATTATTAAAGCAAAACAGAAAATTACCAGGGTACTTATCGGACTTTGCACCTACATATTAAAGTTACTAGTCTGATGTACAAATAAGTTGAATGAAGAGAAATTTAAGTTACTCATACTTAGGCTTTACAAGCGGTAAAACCAGCACATTGCCCAACTCACATTTGTCTACTGTCAGTTTAGACTGCTCCCTTTTTCACCGTCGAGGGCCAGGTCCCAAAAACCCACCCATATCCACACCAGACTGCTCCAGGGATCTCTTCAAGAGCTGAACAAGCAGAACTGTCTTCTGAAATAAACTGCCAAGTGGTTAGACTGCTGGGGGGAATGCTTTAATAAGCAAGATGGGCTTGACTTCACTACTACTTCTTGTACCTACCCAGAGCACTGCTCCACCACGACCCCAGCAGGCCCTGCTCTGCTCTCACACTGACACTGACACGCTTTTCTACACACACTCTCAGTATTATGTTGTAAATGCCTGCTTTGGTGGACTGCAATTCAGCTCCCATTACCTGGGGCACAACCAAAATTTCATAAGCTACTCATTTTTAAAGAACCTTAAATCCTGAAGTGTTCCAGGGACAAAGAGATCACCAAGGGCTTAAATGATATCAGGGCCCTTGGATCAGCAGACTTCAAATTACCCTAAATCAGGAAAGGAAAGATTTTTTTTTCCAGTTAACTAGAGGAATATGTAAGTGCAGTTTCATGCTGGCCAATTCCAAAGTCCAATTCCAGGAATGCCCTCCATCACACCTCACACAGAACACCCAAAGCATCTGTGTTGAGGCTTGTGACACCAAAACATTGGCTGTAAGCAGCACACACATCACAGAGCACAAGTCAGCCTGCTGAGGGCTGGACTCGAGGGGTCAGGATTATGACTGACACAAACACAGCTGTGTAACCAGCTGGCCCAGGGTGCATCATCATCATCACTGAATCTGTGCACCCTCTGCCGATCTTCCCAGAAAGCAGAACGAAATTTCTGAAAGTGATTTCAGAAAGATGGACATAAAATTCAGTTTTATGTTTCTAAATCAAAATTCAGTTTATGTTTCTAAATCAAAATTAAAAACTATTTGGAATGTATTCTGAAAGAGGTCACCGATTTACTTCTGTTAATTACACTTGAGTAACTAGTTTCTGATACAGTGTATCATGTATCAGTGTTGCCTAATTTTCAGGTTCAAGCCTTTTTTTTACTACTATGCACCTGGTCAGCAGATACAACTGTGTGCATATAAACAATTACAAGTAATGCCCATCCACTGCCCAGTTTAGTTATTCCAGGGCAAAGCACACCCTAAGCATTTATCTTCTCTCAACTCTAGTGCTTACAGCTTCTTGCAAGGGACATATGTTGTTGCAGTAAGTCACTTCAAAGCAGTGATTGCTCCAATTTGGGGTATGGCTATCAAAACCTGACTTTTCCCTGCAAATACAGGTTGGCTTCTCTCTCTGAACATCTGGAATCTCCTGTGCAAATAGCCTTTAAAGGAAAACAGATCAGTGTGGTTTTAGTAAGAGTTTAAAAATAACCCAAAATTGGGCTTGTTCTGTAAAAAGGCCAGCTAAGCACAAAGATGTACTGATAACTCATTACTCAGCTCTATTATTATATCTATTTGTTGTTTACCAAAATGCCTCAGGAACCGTGACTCATTCTCAGTGCAAGAGACTTTTTACATCGATGCAGTAGTTATTACTGATGCTGATGTCTTTGAGGGCAAACACGTCAGACTAGAAACTCCCACAGCTGGGATGCATCTCTTAGCTACTCCAAAAGCCCTCAAGCAAAAGCAGCAAAGCTTTTGCATTTGTTTGTGAAGGTCTTAAAAAGTCATACTGTTAACTATTTCAAAAATAATCTGCTCTGATTGCTTTTCCAACATTTCTGTAATTGTTCAGGAGCACTTGTTCACTTCAAGCACTGTGTTTATTTGCTCAATCTAACTTAGGTGCTGGACCAACTCTGAACAGTGAAATAATGCAGATATAGTGTCACTGCCCCTGACTGTGGGGAAAACACTGCCCATTGACTAGCCTGGAGCATGTTCTGAAAGAGACAGTTGCTTAGGAACACTCACATGGGGCAGCTCTTCAAAATGCAAGATAAGTTAACTTGACTTCATGCAGTGCCTCCTGGTACATCAACGGACTGAAAACACCTTTCTGCAGTTGTTATGGATATTTGCGTACTGGGCAAGTTTTCTTATTCTGTGTAGCTACTCAGGAAATACTTATTCCCGAAGTCTTGTATTTAATTGCCCTGAGACTCTTCTCCATAATGAAATTTATCATTTAGACCAGCTAGATGAAGCAACATATCCTGTTTATGATTTGCCATGGAGTACCCAGTTAAGGTCTTTGATCCTGGTATAGGTGAAATGATGTTTGGATAGCAAGTACTGAACAAATAGTAGTGTTGATATTGATGTGATTTATGTTGCCTATGTCGTATTTAGAAACATGGTTTAGGTCTCAATTCCCCCCTTGCTATCTGGAATTAAGCACTGTTTAAACCCATTCTCTTTGGCTCACTGAAAGTCCCTTATGTTAGAGCGTCAACTTTAACTGAACAAAGAGCCTTCAATGAAGACCTATGAAGTCCCTTTCCTGATGCTAAAGAAAAGCATCATTTAGCATAATCAGGAAAAAGGAGGTTTGAATGCAGAATTACTCCCTTGTGTTTAGTAAGAATTTAATGAAATGACCAATAAAAAGAAGATAATTCTCCTCCATGATGTTATTCAAGGTGTTTCTAAAAACATCTAAAATCTAAAAAGATTTCTACATAGAGCTACCAAAAAGTATCTTTAGGTTGTACTATTTCATCATCGCTGGCAAAGCAGTATCCTTAACATACAAGGCTGGATAGGAAACCTTAAGGTTCATTCTGTTCTTACACCTTGTGTAAGACAGCAGTTCCCCTTGGAAAACAATCCTGGAAATTTAGGGTATGTTAATTTAAAGACATAACCCCTCTTGATTTGGGAAACCCTCATGCACTGAATTTCTTCCATACACCTTATGCAGCAGTTTCTGAACTGTGAATTAATCTCTGAATGGGAAATTACCATCAGAACATCCAAGTATCTCAGTGAATCAATGGAACATGACTTGGCCCTTCTAAAGCTGAAGAAACTGAGGAAGGAGTAGAAGCTTATTTCAGCTCCTACTCCTCTGCATAATTATTCTCAGCATCACGCAGCTTTAGCACTCCCTGGAAATAGAAATTTCTGAACACGCCAAGATGATGACAGGGAGAACTGGGATCTTGCAGCATGGAGTAATTGTATTAATCTGCTTCTTGTATTAATATGTAATTTAGATATGTGAGTTAGTCAATAATACTCAACATCCACTCCAAAAGACTTTAAAACGTTTATTTTCCTTTCCCAGCAACAGTATCAACCCCTCCCTTTTACCTCTGGGGTCTCACCTTCTGTTCTAGCCTTCTTTACTCCAGCAGACTCCGCATCTTCAAAGGATCTCTTTCGACTTGTCCCACCACTGAATGGATTGGGACCTGCATTCTGATGAACCCCATTTAAGGTGCCATTGCTATAGAAACGATTCAGGTGACAGTTCTGGAGGTTCAAGAGAAACTGGGCACATTCTTGGAAGCCCTGGGTATGTGCAAGGTCTGCTGCTGTCAGGCCACTGGCATTTCTCAAGCTGTACAATACAAAGAAACTGGATTACACTCATTCATCAGGCCAGCTGGCCGCTGCTGCTGCCCTTACTGACTATCTATCTGCTGGTGATGAGAGAAAACATACACTTAGCAAATTTTCCATTAAGAAATTAGTTATCAATCTTAGTTTTATAACTATCTTAACTTTTTGCACATATATCTCACTTCTAAGCAAAATTTGGGAGACAATACACTTTCAAATAAAATCAATATACTATGTGCCTTAAACCATCTTCCTATTTAAACTTCTCAAAATACTTTATTCTAAAATAGTCTGAAGTAGCTGATCTTTACATAAGCTTCAGACTAAGTTAAGTGTTGAATTTTACCATCTTCTGCAGTTTATTCTGCAATCTATTGCTTTAACTTGAGCAAAAGTTCAAATACTCAAAACAAACTTAACATGACTTGGCAATTGTCCATGGCATTCTGGTTTCTAACGTAACAACAACATCACCATTTTTCCTAACAACAAAATACAAACATATATAGTAAAATATAGATAAAGATGCTATACTTAGCTGTGCTTTGCTTATACTTTTGTTTCAGGTTTGTTTCTCATTTCAAAGTGTGTGACATCATAAGTACTGGGACTTGCTTTGGTAATTTCAACCAAGACTTTTCTGTGCACAAGAGAATGGCACTGGATTTTGCATATTCTATTGCGTCAAGGAGGTGAGGAATGAAATCAGGGAGGACATGCAGATATGCAGAGGTTTCATTTCAAAAAGTGTTGTATCATGTGCATTTACACAAACATACAGGATGTCTTGTGCTTAGTAATCTATGCTAACTTTATCAGGAAGAGCATAAAAGTGGAGACAAGAAGGCCAGGAATGACAAAACTAGATGGTTACGCAAAAGATGCCCATTAATCTTTCCTAATATTTTTCCAGAGAGATGTAATAGAGAAGTGGAATTTTTTTTCTTGGCTTCAGCCATTTAGACAAGTTCCTTACTTAAAAGTCAGACCAGCTAACAGAATAAGCATCCAGAAGATCAATAGACTTGATTCTCTTGAAACTCCAGCTCATAAGAAATCAAAGAACAAAGCCAAAATTTGATTCCTAGATCACTGTAACTTACTTGCTATAAATAAGAAAACCTTTAGAAACTGACTATTACAGAATCACAAAACCCATAATCTGAACCAGGATTAATTTCATTCCATACTGTACTATTCTAAGTCATTATTTACTTGGACTACAAGTGAAAACCCACAAAACAGCAGTCAAGAGCACTCTAGAAAGTAAGACTTCAAAATATTGAAATCCTAGTCAGTCAAAAGAAATGGAACTCTGAGGTAGTATTAATTTTGAATACTTACAGGAGAGCTGCAAAACACTGTGCATCCAGTGTAGGCAGTGTATGAAAGGGATTAATATCAAAAAAGGAGAATTAAAGCTAGCATCAGGAGAAAGTTTTAGAGTATAAAGGTTGCTGAATCTTGAGAGGGGTCTCTTCTCCTCATTGTAAGAGCTGCCTATGATAATCAGAAATTCTACTGTCAATCCTTTCCCCTCTGAACTAGATGACCTCTTGAAGCTGCAGCTAAGCAAAAAAAAAATAATTCCTTAAAAAAAAAAAACTCCTTTAGCAATTCTGATTTTCTTGTGCAGCATAAGGATGCAGAACAATGAAACTACAGCTTAGGAAACAGAAATTTTCAGAGATCTGTTCTATTCAAGAAGAAAAGCTCAGTTCTCTGACATATTTTTTAAGTTTCTGAGCCCCAAGAGAGCAATAAAAGAAATCTAAGAAAGCATTTTTATCTTACACAAAGATAAAAATGACAAAACCAATATGGCATTGAATGGCCACCTAATTTAAGAGAAGTTCAAGTAATTCTATTACTTAGCAAATACTACTGAACACTAACTCTGCCTTTCAAAGTTGACTGTAAGAGACTACAGCTAAGTCACCGTTTCCCAAAGGATTGTCAGTGTAAGATGCCAGAGGCATCTGGAGATTTATAAACTAAGATCAAAATGTGTAAAGATACACAACCAAACTCTGGGAAAGAAAAACTAAATTTCCCAGAAAAAAATAAACAGGAGTTAGATGCTGTAAAACTTTAAAATTTAATGATCTTTGATATTTAAAGATCTGTCCCTTCTTGTCCTCATTCCTACCTCCTCTTGAACTAATATTACTCTTAACAGGCAGACAAAGATGTGCTTGTTTTACAGAAATATCCTGGAAGCACTGGATAGATTTCAAGGGACTCAAGCCTATTGGATTAAACATTCTTGCTTCTGAAGTTTATAAACACCTCTTTTAAAGGTGTCAATCTGAATTTAGCCTATCAAGTTAGTATTGAAAAGAAAAAAAAGTTCAATGAAGTAAGAGGAGATTATAAGTTCTAGATAACTCTGGAAACTGTTTGAACAAATGTTATGGAAGAGGACACAGATGTTCTCTCTGCTCACTTACAGTGGGAACACTAATTTGAATATATTTCAAATATCCAGTTGTCCATATCCATGATTTTAATCAAAGCCTGATTATTCTTGAACTTTTATATATTCAAATTTCTGTTACACTGCCTTGCACTCCAACATTAACAGGATGCAGTAAAGGAAAAGCTGACAAATTTTGCAAAAACCTTCCGTCACTTTCTCAGAAACAGGCTAGAAAGATAAAAAAAGACTTGCTTCTTTAGCTGATTTCTCTAGCTTTCTCTAGGAGAAAAAAATCTGTCAGTGGGAACACAAAAGGCAGCAAGAGGTAGCTGTGCTATATTATCCCATTATAACAAAATGCAAGCAATAATAAAAAAAAATTGCTAATGTAAATAGGAACAAAATAGGAAACAAAATGCTCTTAACAGATAGCACAGAGTTCTACCAGACTGGAATAATTAATGTATTTTCAAAATAATTTAGAAATATTGTCAATGACTGAAAGGATTCAGAGTCTAACAAAAACCAGTATAATACAGTCCTTCCAGAAAGCCTGGAGTACTTGAATGAATTAAAAAGCTAGGATATCTACTAGACCACTCTTTAAAAGTGTTAATCTGAACTTGGAGTGGAACCTCCCTGTTACAGCTGTAATTACAAGGAACTAGGAACACATCTAATACTAAATCTGCTGCCCGTGTCTGGCAGTGAAGCGTTTGCCTCAGCTTAGATGAGCTGAGGAGCTCGCAGGAGCTAAGCATTTAAGTGTCATTAGACAGACTAGATTATACAGATGAAAATAGAAATGGCTCACTGTCCCAGGCACATATAAGAGGAGTTCAACCTCTTATGTGCAATCCCTGTCAGCCCTTTGTTACGAACTGCAATCATATGTAAACTGACTATCAAGTGAAAAGGAGGATGAATAGTATGTGATTGATTTGGCTACGAAGTGTAGTAGCCACATGACATCAAACGCATGGCTAGAAAAATGGAAGAATGGAAGAAAAATCAACAGGCAGGAAACTCACAGATCATCACTATATTCAAGTAAATTTACAGCTCTTTCAGTTATTGGGTGTCCCTTGAAAGGTACTTCATTTATTGTAGCTGCTGACATAAAGAAAAAGGATTGGTAAAGGGCATTATAACTGAAAGTAACTTCAAGACCTGAGCTGTAAAAGAAAAACACGGGAAAAAACAGTGGACAACATGGACAGAACTACCTCAGGGTCACAGATCTCCAAAAAAAAAAAAAAAAAAAAAAAAAAAAAAAAAAAAAAAAAAAACCCACGGAAAAAAAAAATCTTTTTTTCCACCCATTCCCTGCTTTTTTTCAGTTAGTTAAAAATCCCTCTGGCACCAGCTTTGATCTCTTATTCTAAACACCTTGAAATAGTGGAAGCTCCAAGAAGCTTGGAACACACTGATATTAAATCTTCAGGCAAACTGTCCTTTTGTTACTGCTAATCATACAGCAAATATGACAGGTCTATTTCTGCAACTGCATTATTCAGAATTAAAAAACAAGTACAGAAATTTCCAGCAGGTTTTACACATTGTTTTGTAGGGGGTTTTGTTGTTATTGGCTTTTTTAAAAAACTTCTTGTTTAGTGACAAAGATGCCAAACTTCAGGGCAAGCTTATGTTTCTTTTTTCAAGGTTCATCTTTTGGCTAGGCTTCTAGCTGAAAGAAGACAAATATCAGGCCACAAACACTGCATTGTTCACATGAGTTCATTATGAAGGAAGAAGCCAGCAGCAAGGAAGGTATGGAAGGATGGAAGGAAGACATAACTAAGAAAATCAGAGTAAGTCTTAGAAAGTGACACGTGTTTTATGTTTAGTCAGCTTTTATTAAACAGTATTCATTGACTTGATGCAGAATTTTCTAAAGGCTGGCCTAGTAACTATCAAATCAGAGAGCAGTGCTCCAAAAACTTAATTCTTTTTCTTTTCAGTAAAAAATAAAAAAGTCAAAAACTAAAGACAACTCTGAAGCTCAGACTAGCTACAGGAACAGGTAGAAAAACTGAAGAAAGGACACAGAAAACAAAAGCTCTGAAAATGTCATTCCTTTTTTGGCACCTGTTCTAGACAGGAATACACAGGAAGGCACGAACTGACAAACAGGAGAAAAATTCCCTGCTTAACATTGCCCAGGGCTAAAGGCAGTCATCAGAAAGGCAACTCACTCCATGTTTATAAAACACATACCTTGCATCCTCTCCAAGGCAATTCAAGTATTTGAAAAATGACTGAGTCCTGTTCAGGGTATCTCACGAAGCAGCAATTTTTTGCTATATACTTTATTCACTGTTTCCATGAAATTCTTATTACTAGAAACAAATTAAAATCATTAAGCATGCTATTATTTACCCTCAGCCTTCTTGTAGGCTAAAATCCAGGAGTTGGGAATAAAAACATCATGTTGTCTTCAAAGATGCTAATGCATAAATATATATAAGTATAAAATACTAACTCCAACACAAAAAAAGAAAGCCAAATGTAAGGAAAGATATATTTTCATATTATAAAGCTATTCTAAATAGAAAAAAAATCCATGAAAAAAGACGATGAAAGTCTGAATATGGATGAGCAGGTGAACTTGAAGCTTCTTGACATGACACTTGCTTATCACACTCTGTAGTGACAGGTGTTTTCATAAATAAACTCAAAACACACACTGATATATTGAGTTAATGCTCTGACTTTTGCATATGAATTTATTCACAGACCTACAGTGCTTAAAACACTCTTATAACACGTTTTTCTTCTTCCATCAAGTGATGTTCACAGGCAGTCTTCAAAACTGACTGATCTTGGCATGAAGAGGGCTTTTTTTTTTTAGGATCCATTCTTCTCCCTCTGGGTTGACATCATCTGAACTCCCATTCTAAATGTCCCGTTCATCTGAGAGTTCTGGTACCCAATTAAAGCAGCTATTAAGAGGACACTGATGAAGCATGACTTTAGGTATTTCCTTCTTCTGAAACACTTTTTTCAAGAATGTTGGCTGTGAGTGTAATTCAATTGTTGCTCTAAACCAAGAGACAAGCCCATTATCTGACCAAACAGGATTGGTGTACAGAAACACAAATTTAGCTTTCAGCTTAGCTTTACTTAGGAAGAAATTTTTATTATTTCAACCTAATTTAAGAAATTTACTAAAGGAAGAAAAAAATTGAGGCAAGCTTTCAAAAAATATTCAAGATGCTTCCACTATGGCTAAGCCACAGAAAGTAAAAGAAAAAACCAAAAAAAACCAAACCAAAACCAACAAAACACTCAAAATTCAGAATTGTTTAAATATGACTTTGTGCTAGCAAGATTTACTTCAGTGTAATGTACAGAACTTATTCTTTGAAAGATCTGTAGAAAGAAAACAAAGACTTGTGCTTCTCATACTGAATGTACTTCAAAAAAATTGCTTCTAGTTGCTTCAATTGTTCATTTTTCATATTCCTTGGCAGAAAAAAAACAGATAGTGTATTTCTAAGATATTTCTACGTTAAAAAGACATAGATTTCTATCTTCAACTTATAATGTCACATACCTTGAAAAACAAAACAAACATTTGCTACACAAAAGGTAAATAAATATTTTTGAAAATCATATATGTAAAAAAATTCTCCTGAATATTTAATTTGAAATAGTGATTACAGCACCTACAGCTTACTGTGTTTTTGTTAATGCCATGCGACAATCTAAGAAAATAAACCACAGTTTTCGTATATCAATGTAATATCTGTTAAAAATTACTGATCTCAACTTATCTATTGTTAGTTTACAAATAAAAATGTAGATAATTGTAAATTAGGGTAAGCAAAGCATGCAAATCTATAGATTCTATATCTGAATTCCTAGATTAGCATTAAAACCAATCACCGCAACAAATACCTCAACAGTATGCCTTGTGTGCAGAAAGGAAGCGATACTGAACATTCAATGCCACAACTGTAAGGTTTTCGGAGAAGCACCTGTGGCAGTTTCAGCAGTTTCTATATGGAATGCTCCCCCTTTCTAGGATTACTTGAAAAAATCAAGTCAATTCGAATTACGTAGCTGTAAAACATTGACATGTGTAGTTTTTACAGTTTCAGAATCTTCTGTTTGATTTAAACGGGCAATGGTGCATAAACAGGAAACTTATATCATAAGGGATCACATATTTGCAGGCAACATTAAGATTAAAAGTACATTAACATACATAAAGTGCTGTAGCACATTATTCAATATGTAAGCCATTATCATGTGACCACCTTAACAACAAGATACTAAGCCTTTTATGCCTTTAAAAGCATTATAACTTTCATCCTGAAACCAATTTTTCAGTTCTTCACTGAAATTTATATAGAATGGATTAAAGTTACCGGTCAACTCATGGCTTCAATTACTTTAAATTTAGTAGTCTGTATCTCAAAAGAATTAGTAGCTATTCCTATATAAAAAAAAAATTAGCAGATACAAGGATTAAAACAAAACAAAAGAAGAAAGAGAAAAAAAAGATCAGAACACTAAAACGCCCACAGTGAGAAAAATTGTTTCCTATATAAACAGTAGTATACTAGTCTAAAATTTCTAAAGCAAAAGTATTTTAAAATACTAAACTTTAAGTGTTTTAACCCTTTGGTGTCCAAATACAGAAGTTATAAAATTGTTTCAAACTTTTTTTTTTCCAGATACCAAGAGAATAATAATCTTAACTAAACAGATGTGTGTCACTGCTGGGGCAGCTATACAAATTCATGCTAGAATTACACACTGAGCATCTACAAAAGCACAAGTTGGTGCCAAGTTTTTATTTCACAACAAAGCATCTGGCAGCTGAAATTATTTTACACTTATAAAACCAGTGGTAGAGTTCCTGTGAACATCATCCAAAATCATAACAAGAGGAATATACTGAACAGAAGGATTCTGTTTTGTGAAGCCACTTTCTCCACAGGAAAATCAAGGTTCACTATGAATTATGCAGCTATAATTAGCTCCTAGATACTTCAACTCCTGACTAAGCAAACATTGGCAGAAGAAAGAACTCATTAACCATGGTAGGCAATGCTGCAGTTACAACAAACATCACCATCAAGATTTTTTCTTCTATCTGTATTCCCATTTATATGCTTTACTAAAGACCTCAAACAATGCACTTTATTTTCAGTGCCTTTTGTAGAAAATATTTACATTTCCAAGTAAACTTTTCCCTGGTCAATATAGGCTTTACTTGGCCTGGTTCCAGCAACAATATTTTTAAATTCATATTTCATTATTTAAGAAGTGATTCCTAACAAAAACTCACAAAGGGAAGGTAGGAAAGACTATGGTAATTCTTGGAACAGTCTGATTGCAATACAGCATAACAGAAAAGACCTTTCCCACTAAAATGAAAGTACTTCCTAGATCACTAGCGAAATGTAATTCTTTATGAGCACCTTTATAGTACTGCAGCCATCTTAAACACAAAGAATGTAAGAGTTACTTAACCAACCTTATGACAATGAGAACTGTCATTGCTGTTAATTTCATGTTTCTAGAAAAAGCAAGAATTGCAAATAAAGTTGCTAACAATGAAGAAAGTGTAATGGAAAATTACTGAGGACAGGTTCAGAGCAAACTCTGACTTGAAAAGATAAAACAACCTTGCAACACAGATATCCACCAAGATGACTCTAGTACTAAATAAAATGACATTATTTCTCAACAACATAGCCAATGAAACCCAAAGGTAGCTTAGAATTAGAGAAATGAAGGAAGCAAGCTTCTCTCAAATGTGCCAAACTTGAAAGAAAGTTCAAGCTGTTCAGTACAAAAAGCAGGGACAGTGGAAGTCTGGAAATAAAAATGAAGAGGTAAATTAACGTTAAGGTACTTTTGTGCCAAAAGCAGGGCAAAAATCAAGAATGAAAGGACTATAGGTAGTAGAAGATGGTTTCATTATTTGCCCATAATAGGGCAAATACAGTTTTGTCAGGGTTTTTTTGGTAAAAAATAACTTGGTGTGTTTACTCAAGCAGACATAAAATCTTTTGGATTAAGGAACTACTGAAGTGCATAAAATTAAATTAGCTTCATAGAAAAGTTTTTCAAACTTTTATTTTTCTCCCTTTATAAGAAAATTTATCCATCATATATAAGCTCAATCAAGTAAAACAGAATGAAGCTGAAGAGTAATACTTTCCCTAAGTTATGCCTACAAAACTCTTCCATGGTTTGTTAAGCCTCCATGCCATGAGATACTCAGCAGTGCATGACACACATTAGAAAACTTTTCTGACCAACCTGAACATGTTCTGGGCCACACCACAACTACCTCCTGGGTTTTGTCCAGAGGCTACTAGGTACTAGTTGGTCTATGACCAACTTTACTGAAAAGACAGAAACCAGATCAGCAAACAAAACCCAAATCAACATGGCAGGCTAGAGCAGATGTTGCAATAAACAATCCTCTCACCACCTATCTAGTCAAAAACTACTGCCAGATCAAGCATAGCACCCCTAGGGATCACCACCACTGACATCTGGAGTAACCATCAGAACTAGTAAGACTACTGTATTTGGGATATAATTGTTTCTTTCACTGTACTTAACTCTGGCAAAGCTCCACTTTGTAACGCTTTCATTTCTCTGCTTGACTTAACTGCACCCAGGTTTCTGCAGGTAGAATAGCAACAGAGTAGCTTATCTTGCAGGCAAAAATAAAAAATATCTATCTTAAGGGAACCTGCACATATTAATGTGAACATCAGCACAATATCTTACATGAAGGCAGATCAATCCCAACAAAAAACCCCAAACATCCTGTCAGAAATCTGAGCTATCTGCACATAAAAGTCTTGGTAACACTTCCATATTCTTTACCCAGCTCTCTTGGACTGAAAAAAAGTCAAGAAACCAATGCTATAAGACTTCCTCACTAATGAATAAGCTAAACTATCAAGCTCACATGTGTCTAGTGAATTTCCTCTCCATGTTTCAGAAAGGTCATAAGTGTCATTGCTTTAATGATGGATTTTACTTTATTGATAAAAAGCACAGCCTCCCATATTCTGTGCTATTTTCCAGCTGATGTCAGTAATCACTGTTGTTATTCCACCCTCACTAAGAATAATCTGCATTCAAATGGAACAGGAATTCAGTGGTACAAGTTTGCCTCAGCTTCCTGCAATTATTTGAAGTGCCAGTAACTCTGAAAACTACACTTTTCCAGACTGGTTTACTCTAAGACTGAGCTTCTCTCATTTTTTATCAGTCACCCATGCATATACATTCTGTGTTGGTATTTCCAAATCTTTTCTTCAGACTAAATCCAAATTACTGCCCTACTTCATGATCACAAGCTCCTACAAACCACCTCAAGTACTGCTACAACCATAGCAACCAAACAGGAAACCAAACATGGAAGAAATTACCAAGATTTACTTGCAGTTTTTTTTAAAGGAGAATTAGTGTTTTACCACTGAAATGTCCATGCCACTTTGAATTTACCTTCCCATAACAATTTATATAAAATGGGAAAGGCAGAATAAATTCAAACGTGTATCCTCTACACTGAAAAATGGTCATTACAAGAATACCAGTGATGGCCCTTCAAATGCTTGTTACATACAATTAAACAAGAATTGCCATATATTCTTCCTTAATTAAACAGCAATGTTTAAAAATGCAACGACAGCAATTAATCCAATGTTTAACTAGTATCTGGAGGCAATCAGGTTTATGAAAAGAATGTGTATTAAGTGGTCTGAGTTTGGAAAGTACCAAACAGAATATACAAGCACTAATATAATAATTAACAGATAAGAACCTCTCAGGTGAGAAAGCACCTAAATCCAAATGACCAAGAAGATCCTGAAGCATCTCAAGATGAGGTTGATTTAATGACTGTAAGAAAGTAGAATTTTGGTTCTCCTACCATGAACCTATGCTGTAATACAGGTTCTGAACTAAAGAGATGACATAGTTGTGGCACATCACTAGTATGTTAACACCAGAAATGGACTGCAATTCAATATTAGAAGTTTGGTAGTTAAGTTAACTAGGCAAGAAAAACAAGCTCCCAGTAAAAACCTGCAAATAGGTCCTAAGATTTTAAGAAATCAAGAAGATATCCATTAACTAAGACAGGAGATTTCTGAACCCTGAGACCCCTTCAAGAAAACAGGCCATGTAAGCTTCCCCTCCAGACTGAAAAGGAACTGAGGGTTTGCATCAGAAAGGAATGGCTGACTTCTGTGCTATCCTGAAAACAACACTGTCTCTTCACTAGAGGAGACTGATTTTCAGGAAGTCAAGAAATCACAAAAGTACAAATGAGAAGAATAAAAGCTGAGATATTACAAGAATGGTCATGTGGAACAGGAATACAAGAATTTCACAAAGGACTAATCCAGCAGCACTAAAAAAATCACAGCAGAGAGATTTCTGTTATGGAAGATGGAGAGCAGTTGTGAAAAAGTATATTAATATTGCCTTTTTGAACAACACAATGCAGTTTGTGACACATGAGTTTGAAAAGAAGAAACAAAATTAAGTAAATCCCTGTCAAAGAATGAGAATAAAGGGCTTGCTGAAAAACTTAGTACCAGTGATAGGACATTTCTGGCACTGAATTTACACACTAAGATGAATGCCAGACAGCTTTAACATAAAAGTGGCTGAAATGTCTGCCTAAACCAGATCAACATCACAGTATGAATCTGTCATCTGGTGGAAACAGATGCACTGGTTTATTTATCTCAGCATGTCATTGGTCTCAAGGTTGGAGTAGAAGCAAAGTATATTAAACTAGAAAGGAAATTAATTCTTTAGGGTCTCATAACATGCCATCTCAGTATATAACCCAAATTTACCCAAAACCTGAAGATCTCTGGCAGGCAAATAAAAAGCTTTTCTATAATACTATTCAAATATCATGATCAGTAAAACATTTAAGCAAGCAAGAATTTGTGTTCAATTGGATGGGTGCATAACAAGGCACAGCCCATTCCACAGTGGGAGGGCAGTGTTTGAAACATCCCTCTTAGCTCGAAATCAAGACACTAAGGAATACACAACTGCTTAAATGACAGTTGCAGAAGAATTTTTACTCAGAGATAAGTGGACACAATGCAGAAGTGCATCACATGCAAGTGCACATGAAACAAGTCAGGATAATCAATACTTGCATCTGCTTCTTTTTGATTCAACAGTGTCCTGTGTTTACAGCTGAGTTTTTTATTTTTATATATGCTGTGATACAATCT
Organism: Passer domesticus; assembly: GCF_036417665.1. Taxonomy (NCBI): domain Eukaryota; kingdom Metazoa; phylum Chordata; class Aves; order Passeriformes; family Passeridae; genus Passer; species Passer domesticus. The sequence goes on from NC_087475.1 coordinate 25,732,245, forward strand.
ACATAACTACATTAAAACACAGCATTTACATAACAGTGCAAAAGAGCAAAACAAAACATGGCACCAAGAAGGCTTTTCCTCTGTAAAGTGCTGTGGACACTTATCTGTCACCATGATAAATAATACACAATTAACCATACATAAATTGTCTTTTACTGAAAATCCAGCAGTAATTATGGATACTTTAAAAGGTACTATCCACATTAAAAAGTCAGTTACACAGCAAACCTTTTCACTCATATGAGGACATTGTGACCACCTGCTTCCCCCTCTTCAAGGGTCCATGAATACCATAGTTAGTGGAGCAACCATTTTTATGGCTGTAGAACATACTGTGCACAGAAAATGCTTCAGCTAAAATGAGAAGGTAAATACCACAAAAAAATCAAAATATTTTCACTAGGGTACAATTAATATTTTTTAATATTATTAAAAATTTACACAGGAATAGAGACCCAAATTCTCTCTCATCAATTAGGAAAACAATGCAACAGCTTAATGATATTTATACTGCAATATCCTGTCTTTCTCTGCAAAAGCAATACACTAGCAAGCCTGAAATATAGTAAACGAGAAAAATTCAAGAGAGGCTATTTTATTAAAATTAAAATTCTTACTTTTATCCTTGATTATTATCAATATTCTTTGTCTTCCAATATAACCAAAGGAGGAAATAAAGTAGAAATGTGGTAAACACTAATAACAAGATTACTCTAGTCCAAGTTACTTCATTTTAACAGCAATAATCACTCATTAACTAAAAATACATTTCTTGCAATATTACATTAGTGGTTACTAGTGTTTGTGTAATAATGAAATCTTAGCATCCCTGTTCTACTTGCTATAAAAAACTAGGGATGATGGCATTTTAGACATATATTATAAATATAACGTAAAAGTAGTATACTTGACTATTTGCAGTCCCAAGTGGTATTTCATTCATCCTTATGAAACCAGACTTCAACACTGTTAACTATACTAAGAAATAAAGAAAAAACTGGATTAGAAGAACTAATCCCAGTAAAAATAGAAAGTACTTATTCATCATCAGTACAGATCAGCAGTTTAATTCTACTTAGTGCTTATTTCTGTATTTCATAAAGTTCTTGCCTTGGTTTTATCAATCAATCATCAGTTAATTTTATCAGTCAATTATAATTCCAGTTAATATATACAAATTGAAACTCAAATACATGGCTAAAATCCCTCTCCTTTTCCTTTAACTGGAGTAATAAAATAAAGGAGTCAGAACTTCCAGAGCATCTACCTGTCCATGTTTTTACAAAAATGAGGAAATCCACATAGCCATTAATCAGGGCCAGCTTTCAAAACCAGATGACCCAAAATTAATCAGTGTCAAAAGCATATACATGGATTTGGACTAATTTAACATATTGAAACTGGATTCTAAGGAAAAAAATCCTCATCCCTATCAGTCAATAGCTAACTCCCTAAGGTCACAGGGCCAAGTCCTAATTCTCTAAATCATTAAACTTGGGTTGCTCCACAAGCCTTTTATATTTGCATCCCTGATTTTACCAATCCCATGACAGGACCTGATGCTTAATTACTTATCTGAAACATAGATGGAATTCTAAGTTAGAAAACTGAGAATTCATGTTATTTCCTGTTCATTAAAACCTATAAACCTACACTGTTTCTTCTGCAAATGGCTTTGGTCAAAGACAGGCATCACCCATTTCACATTGTTTATGCAGTTCAACTTTTCTTTTGGTTGCCTACTTTGTTAAAACCACAAGATTACATACTAATTGATGATGATAATTAAGGTTTGCTCAATTCCACAGTAAATTTAATTCCCAGTTTATCTTAAAAATATCCAAAAGTGAGTGAAAAACAGGAAATTATACATTTAAGACTGATTTAATGTGCTTGTCAATAACTGAGACAGCTTATTTTGTTTTTCTATAAGGAAATCTCTTTATACAAAGCAATTAGTTCACTACTATTAACTTAAAGGTAATGTATTTCCAGATATGACACAATTAAAAGACTTAAATTTTATGGTAGATTTATCAAGGCAGCATTACAAAAACAGTAAGATGGAAACCAAAGGGTAAAACAAGAAATTAACTACATGATTCTTATTTCACTTACAACTTCAAAGTTTCATAGTGCAGGTTAAAATACAGTAACTAGTTACCATTTAAGATAACAAAGCTAGCTCTAATTAAAACATATTGCTAAAGTATTGATATTATTTATAAGCCATAGAGCTTATACTCAACATTTCTAGGTGAAAACTGCATCCATTTTGTCCATGCTGTAAGTTGCAAAAGTTTGTGAGCTTTTCTGAATGTTTTTGCAGTACATAAACCTTTAAAGAAAAAAGTTAACAGGGCAAATACACAATACACTAACAAACAGTAATAAACTAATGGTGAAGTGTGTGAATTGCTGTTTTGCACATAATGTTGCTTTTGCATTGTTTTCTATATTTATTCACCCGTGCAAGGTGTAGATTTCTCATAAAAATAACTACATACTGAATAAAGTGTACAGTTTGGGGTCATCTGAAACACAATAAATATTTTACTATATCAGATGTATGTGCAACACTAATGTAGCACAACGGTATCATTTAAGGAAAATTAACTTTATTACTAGACATGCAAAATATCTTGGGCTTCATTACAGTTGGACATGTCTAGCTGTCATTATTATTTGGATCATGTGCCTGCTTTTTTGGCTTTTCTTTCTGAAATTAGTATCTATGTTTACCAATCTAAGTTAGTCAGCTACACACACAACAATCAACAACAACAAAAAAATACCTCACTTACTCTATTTGCGCACCATGAGCCACAAGGGCACTTATGGAATCCATACTACCAGACCGTGCTGCTTTATGAATAGGAGTTTCACCAACATAATCCTGTAAAGACAAACTACATTTTGTCAAACACACTCTTTCTAAAAATTAAAACATTATTACATTACTTTAATTAAGATAGCAAATATATAAAAGAAGCATTTATTATTAGCTAGCAAATACATCAGGTACTTCATCATTACTTTAAAGTCTGCAGTTGGCTGCCAAGTACATTAGACTTTTAACAAGAAGTAACATTAGAGGCATTTAATTCACAAGATAAGCTTTATCCAATAGCTCAACAATCAGCAGACTCTTATTCAGAAAACTGGTTCACCCTCCCAGCATCCACCACCGTAACACGTTATTCTAACACCTTCATTTCCTGGCACTCCTTTCCCAACACACTGGGCTGCACAAGCCCTCCTGAGCTCGGGAGCAGCAAGGCTGATTCTGGGACTGTGCTGCTTTCAGATCTTGCTGGCACACTGACTCAGTCCTTGAGGGCTGCACCATCAGTACTCGGCAGGAGAGGAGCTCTACTGTAACAGAGGTATGCCCAGTGTTCATAGGACAGGCCAGATCCCTCCCAACACATACACATTGATTCACATCCTATATACTTGTCTTCTGATTTTCTTTGTCAATTTCTATCCCATTATTATTAACCAGCACATCCAAACCTTTAATTTTTTTGCATGATGTGCAGACATACTGGGGGTAGAGTATTGCTTTTCAGACAACTCCCCCCCATTAACTGTCTTACAGGTAACAGGGAGGACCTACAACAATTTTATAAATCCCCCATCCAAGCAAGCAGCAAGTATTCATACATCATGATCTACAAAATGCAGAGGAAATTCAGTACTTGCAATTAACCATCAGTATTAAGAACCACAGAGAAGTATCTGTAATTGAACATTGCCTTGGAATAGCAAGTAAACGTTTTTACTGGTTTGTTAATGTGATTCATCCTCAACACTTCCACAGTGCAGCAAGGGGTTTTTTGCCTTGTTTTCTTCCCCCTTCTCTTTATCTCCAAACTTTTGACAGACTTCACTAGTCTGTTCCAGATATTAAACATGTTCTAACCGTATGTGCCTCAGTTTAGCTGCCCTGTTCCTTTTATTAAAATATCAACATTAGCTATTAAATTAACACAGCACCTTTACTGATTCAACAGTGTTTACACACAACAGTGTTAATG